>NC_080762.1:45806590-46432500 GCF_020826845.1 Diceros bicornis minor | reverse complement strand
TTTTCTCCCTCCAAGTCTTTGCCATTCATTTCTTCCATAGCCTTAAAAAATGAGTTACCGATCAATAAGTAGGCCTTTCAGAACAATTATGATTCATTTAAAGTTAAAAAATCATTTATCGTTAATGTTGGAAGGATGAGATAAAATAAAATTGCTAGATTTTATTTAAAGATCCAGCTCTTCAACTAATTATCCTTTGACTTAGTTTACTAAGTTACGCAATTTGCTAACGCCAATAAAGCTTAGCTTGAGTAGATTATATGACGTCTGAGTTTCAATATTTTAAACCATTCTGATTCTAGGATAACTAAAAATCATTAGCCTAATTTAAATGTCTATAATTCCCCCAGTTATTTACCTTGACAGCACCATCTCGTTCATCAAAATGAATGAAAGCATAATCTTTTAGTTTCTTCACTCGTTCCAGTTTCCCAAACTGACTAAATGCCTTTTCTAAAATTTCTTCTGTTACAGTATTGGCAAGGTTGCGTACAAACAGCACTTTTACCTGAAATTTAAGAAAAAGAGAAACTCCCTGTATATTTCCAAAGGGTTCAATTTCCAAGATGTCACCACCCTACTCCACAAAGTTAACTTTAGTCACAATCCATTAGAAGAATATCAGAAATATAAAAGATAGACTAAGTTTTCAACTCATTTGGGTAAATACCAAGGACTGTGAGTGCTGGATCTAATGGGCAAAAAACCTGAACAGACATCTCTCACCAAGATATACAGATGGCAAATAAGCATATGAAGAGATTCTCAACACAGTATGTCATTAGGGAATTGTAAGTTAAAACAACAATGAAATACCACTACACATCTATTAGAATGGCCAAAATCCAAAACACTAACACCACCAAATGCTGGTGAGGATATGGAGCAACAGGAACACTGCCGGTGGGAATGCAAAATCGTACAGTCACTCTGGAGACGTTTGGCAGATTCTTACAAAACTAAACATACTTTTACCATACGATCCAGCAATCATACTCCTTGGTATTTACCCAAATGAGCTGAAAACACGTCCACATAAAAACCTGCATATGGACGTTTACAGCAGCTTTATTCATAGTTGCCAAAACCTGGAAGCAACCAAAATGTCCTTCAGTAGGTGAACGGATAAACACACTGTGGTACATGGAGACAATTATTATTCAGTGCTAAAAAAAAAATGAGCTATCAAACCATGAAAAGACATGAAGAAACTTTACATGCATATAATTAAGTAAAAGATAATCTTAAAAAGCTATATACTGTATGATTCCAACTATATGACATTTGGGAAAAGGTAAAACTACAGAGACAGTAAAAAGGATCAATAGTTGCCAGGAGTTAAAGGGGAGGGAAGGATGACTAGGTGGATCATGAAGGATTCTTAGGACAGCGAAACTATTATGGATGATACTATGATGGTGGATACATGTTGTACATGTGTTAAACCCATAGAACATACAACACCAAGAGTGAATCCTAATGTAAACTATGGTCCTTGAATTATAATCATGTATCAATGCAGGTTCACTCATTGTAACGAATGAACTACTCTAGGCAGGTGTTGATAGCTGAGGAGGCTGTGCATGTGTTTGGGCAGGAGATATATGAGAACTCTCTACTTTCTGCTCAAAGAAAAAGCTATGTGGTGGCTGGCCCGGTTAAGTGCACACGCTCCGCTTCAGCAGTCCGCGGTTCACAGATTCGGACCCCGGGCATGCACCAACACACTGCTTGTCAAGGCATGCTGTGGTGGTGTCCTACATAAAGTAGAGGAAGAAGGGCACAGATGTTAGCCCAGGGCCAATCTTCCTCAGCAAAAAGAGCAGGATTGGTGACCGATCTTAGCTCAGGGCTGATCTTCCTCACCAAAAAAAAAAAAAAAAAAAAAAAAAAAGCCTGTATGCTTTAGCTTTTAGTAAATTAGTAATTATTTTGCAATCAAAATGGAGGTGGTTATTTCCTTAAAATGTGAACACCATGCCCTGTGAGATAGCTGTTAAAAACATTTAATACTTAAAACAGGTGGTCAAAACTAATTAGGACCTGCTTTTGAAATCTTAGATAAAGAGGGGGTGGGGTATTCAAAATATTGATAAGATAAATTCTTTCAATCATGAAAGAATTTGAAATTATTTATTGAAATAAATAATTACAAAATTTCACCTTTTGCTCAGAAACATTATCACTTCCTCCTGAAATACTTGAAACAGCATCCATATTTCTTAAAGTGCTAACCCAATGTGAGCTTAATAGGCCAGAGGTAAAAAGAATCCTAAGTATCTTCTGTCCTCAAGACGACTTATCCTTTAATAATATTCGAAGTTCTAGCATTTCACATTCTTCTCTTGATTTAAGTGAACTAGTTGTATCTACTAGCCTACAACCATTAAGGGAGATTCTTAAAAGACAAAGGGTAGAATAATTTAACTGCAAACTGCACTAGTAAGTAAAGTGTTGACTCAAAAGATGTTTGTTCTCATAGGATGTCTCAACTGACTGCTGAAGCAGGATACCTAATAATAGCTAAACCTTGTAACTGCAGCAGCTTTGCTGAGGGCAGTACAGTTCACTATTTTTAGGAGTAAGACTTTTAACACAAAAACCATGTAAGCTAATGGCGCCATTCTCAAAAACCAAAAATATTGCTCTTAGAACCCACACAACGATGGAAGTGAACCATCTGCACAGCATGTAGGCTAACTACTTCATAATGAGTATGACAACTACACTTTAGGGCTGAGTATCCACGAACAAATTTCTGGATTCACTCTCCATGCACAGGGTATTATTCTGGTATGTGACCTTAACAAAGAACACTCCTCTCACTTTTAAAAATATGGTTTAACAACGTACACAGCTCATTTTATAAGTTCTTTTTTTCTCTTCTCTAAAGTCTTCCCTTCCCCTTCTCCCACCAACTCCCCCCTAAAAAATTTTTAACTTGACTGTCATTACCTTTGCCATAACCTCTGGATCAGGATCTTCTATAGGATCAGCCCATTCAACAGTTCCAACATTTCCCCAGACCTTGACTTTACCGCTCATTAACCTACGCCTTGCCTGGGCAGCTGTTTTGTGATCTTCATATTCAAGGAAGCAAAAGCCTCTGTTTTTTTTCTTGTCATCTGGTTGGTGGTATAAAATGACGTCTGTAAGACCCTCTGAAAGGAAGCAACCGTTACAAGGAAATTAGATAAAATAACAGACAAGGACAAATAGATCAAAAGATTTATTTTTCTAATATAATATTTGAATAGCAAAATGAAAACCTCATCTTTACAAGGGACTCTCAAAAAAGTGGTCCAGATAATTTACCTAATCCATACTTTCCACATGCTCCCAACAGAGAAATCTCCATGAAAAGAAAATGCATTCTTTTTAATTAGACCTAAGGGCTGCTCTGCTTCTATTTTAAATGACAGAGGCATAAAACCTTTACATAACTGTTTTAGGAAAATGGCAGTAGCGGTCAGACATGGTTAGACATTTTTATTATTCAAGTAAACACTAAAATTCTTTTTAATGACACTTTTCTGGCCTCAGACATCAATAGCTTTATTTCAAATGAAATAGAATATATTAGTATTATATAATAAGTTCAAATGTTCCTGGAGACTGATAACACGCAGATAATTTGCTAAACGTTCTAGCAGCCAAAAATATTTTCTAATAAAAGCAGCCTGCCATTTGGAAATTTATAAAAAATGCTTTACACGAAGCAACTGCACCATACTGACAACATATAATCTCTGCTTATAGCATCAGTACTTATTCCTATAATTTAGAAAATCAAATCATTACACATCAATCAATCCTACTAAGAATGTCAACCAGCACCTAGAAATACATAAAAACACACAAAGAAATACAATCTTCCCAAAGAGGGGCAGCACAACAATAATGCTGCAGACTGAGTTCAAATCCCAGCTGCATTCCTTACTTACTAGATAAGGTTCAGGAAGTTATTTCCTAAAACCCTCTGTGCCTGTTTCCCTTATCTGAAAAATGGAGTTACCTATCTCAAATGGGTGTAGTGAGAATACAAGTCAATAAACATAGTGTTTAAAACAGTGCTTAACACACAGAAGTATGCAATTACCTTCAGTATTAAAAGCTGCACCTCCTTCCAAATAAATCCAACTTACCTGTTACTTTGCTAAATTCTTCAAGAATCTGTTCCTTGGTTTTACTCTTAGGAATAGAGCCCACAAAAAGCCTATTGTTGGCAACCGAGATGCAGACACCAATGTGTTTTCCAGAACGAATTTCATGATTATTATACTGGAAGGGGAAAAAGTACACCATGTTTATAAAATATTTATAATATCCTATTATAAGTGCTTATTATATAAATATATGCAAATCTCGTACAAAAAACAAAATCTTTTAACAAATTAAAATTTCAACACTGTGTTTATCAAGTATTTTTATCCTTTAAAAAATAGTTACCATAAGACATTGTAAAAAGAAATTATAATCTGAGACAGATATGAAGACTGTACTGACAAAACAGACTAAACACGTTTATGGATTATATTAATGCAAAAACTTGTCAAGTCCTTGAAATTTAGGAAACTTCATAAAGTAGGAAATCAGGTCTGTAGCAGCTTAAATTCAAAACTGCCAATTCCACAATACCTTAATTTCTACTTAAATTCATCCTGCCAACCTGTTATCCTCATGCAAAGGAAATTGATTCAAATAGCAGCAAGCTGTCTGCTTTTCTTTTAATCAGCACCTAAGTCTATTTTTCCATGTCCCCTTCCCTCTTGTAAAAAATTGCAATAAGGAATTTTCAGCTTCAAATACTTAACTCTAAAAGGAAAGAACCTTGTTATCCTGAATCAGACCCTGTTTTTCCCCGTTTTGTTTTCATCAAGCCTACAATAAAGTTGGAGAAAGACAAGTAGACTGATTATGGTGCAAGTAGAGAAGCCAACTATAAAACTACAGTAAAAAGTAAACTTAATCTTCAAGTAACCACATCTCACAGAAGGGTGAGATACTGTAGAGGCAAAACCCAACCTGTCAAAATAACAAATCTAAGGATCAGTGTTACCTACAAACCAAAGTTTAAAAGCATTCGAGTTATCTAGAAAACTGGATTAATATATTACACAGTTAAAACCACCTCAAAATTTCATGTTACTAATAATGGTGGCAGCAGCAGTAGTAATTATTGATTAATCCCCCCATACCTGGCCTCAAAATCTATTTTGTATGCACAAACTAAAAAAACCAACATGAGTTTCCACATAATTTACAGACCAGCCTTATGGCAAAAGTAAAACCATTCCTCTCCCTAATATCCCCATTCTTGCACAAAAGGTACATCAGGTTTAAGAGAAGAAAATGTACATAAGTCAAAAAATCGACTCCCCCCTGTCCCTTTCTCCATCTCCAGATATTCAAAATTAAACAAAGTTCAAACGTCCTTCCTCCAGTTCAGAATAGTTTCATACTTTCTATCCCACTGACTGAGTTCACGCTGCCGAAATCACTGGTCATCATGATCCCAGGATTATCTCTATTCTCTACACTTATGCCAGAGACTTTTTTTTTTTTAAATGATCACTATTTTTGCCTATTGAAAAAAAAATCTCTCAATGGCTCCCCAACACCAAAAAAATAAAGTTAAAACACTTAGACATCATAGAAGCGCATCCTAAAATTTCTACTACTTTCCCTTTCTCTCCACAATACTATAATCTTAGCTATTTACACCACTTCTCAAACTGTTTCTGTAGTGCTAAGCCTCTGAATAAAATGCCTTCCCTGAAACTTCCACTATCCAAACTCCTCTGTAGATTTGAGCTCAACCATCAAATACTCTGCAATCCCTAAATCCTATAAAAGTCAACAAAAACACCCTTCTATGTTAACAAAGACCTACAGTTCTCAACAGGAGTTATTTTGCCCCCCAGGGGACATTTCACAATGACCAGAGACATTTTTGGTTGCCAACTAGGGGTGGGGGCTTGCTGCTGGTTATTTAGTGGGTAGGTAGAGGCCAGAGATGTTACTAAAACATCCTACAATTCACAGGATACTCCAGCATAACAAAGAATTACCTGGTCTAAAATATCAATACTGCTGAGGTTGAGAGAGCCTGCCACCAACTTTGTTTTCTCATAGTATTTATATATTCTATTTAGACCAAAAACCTCATAAAATCATAAAAGTAGAAATATACAAGTTACCTGCAAATAGTAAAGCAATGGTTGAATCCATCATTGCAGGGGATTATAGACAAGTAGACTACAATACCCCAATATTTCACAAATAAGTTAACCTAAGAGCACAAATTGCTTTAAGACATGTACATTCCCTAGATTCTTATAATCTAGCATCAAATAGCCAGCTTTAGTGACAAATCAATGGCTTTTCCTTTGGTCATCTAGTCTGTAAATCCTGGAGTTGTTAAAAACATTTAAAAACAGAAAAAGAATGGAAGGAAATATAAAGTGTTTAAAGGGAGAAATAGTTATTTTGAAGAGGACAGTATTTGGTATAATTTTTCCTTCTTTTGTATTTTTATCTTCCAGATGTTCTAAGAGCAGGAGCTATTTACTATAAGAAAATACGTAAGTTCTAAAAAAAAAAAAAAAAAAAAAAAAACTTGTAAGAAAAACTAGAATCCCTGGTTATACTACTTCCATCAACATGAACAACGCTGCTTCAAACTAGCAATGATTTCCATTATTCTCTACAGAAGAAAAGTTTCTTCCCTTCTAATCCATCATTGCTGGCCCTGCTATGGTTAATCAAGTCAGGGTAAGGTAGGTAGAAGGTATTTAGGATGACTGTGGTCTCTGAGCAATGTAAACGACATGAAGATTTAGCAGGACTTATAAACTATAACTCTTCACCCATTTTTTTTTAATTAAAAAAAAAAAAACACTTGAAACAATTAGAGCTAACCCACAAAAAGTAAACTGGTTCTCCAACAAAAATAAGTCATTAAAGGAGCAGAGGAGACTCTCTGGGCATATTGTCCAAATAAAGCAAAAGTACCTAAAAATAAAAATTTCTTAAAGCGAAGTCCCATCTACAGATTAAACATGCACTTTTATACGCATATTTGAATTGCTTAGTGTTCTCCCTCCTTAATATGATTAAAGACCAACCTATCACCTTAGATTCAAAAATAAACTTGCATCCCAGCAGGTGGGTAACAGTGAGTTAGACGATAGGCATTACAAAAACAACTGTTCTGACCTCTAATAAAGATTCTACTTTAATGCTGATAAACCCTAACTCTCAAGAGTTATTAGTATTATCAGGACAGTATGATAGCATCAAAATGAACAAAAAAGATGAAATCTTTCCAACTCTAGGAAGGTGGGCACTGACATTAAGAAGTTTTAGAAATCTAGCTCTCAGATCCAGTACCACAGTGAGGTGACCAAACAAAATAAAGATGAACTCTGAACGTTAATCAATGCAGTTTCAGCATTTCAGAACACCAAAACAGGAGTTAGACAGCCCGGAACATTCCTGTCATCTAAGCTCAAAATCTCAAGTCACTTTTTCCTTCCTTCATAGCCAGTCACCAAATCCCCAGAAATTTAGCAATCTCAGATTTGGAATCTGATCCACAAGTGACTGTTCAGTCTTCGCTCTTCTTATAGCAACAAAGCCACTATTTCCCAAGCCTGTCCACTTTATTTTTAAACATTTCTTCATTAGAAAGTCTTCTTTACATTGAGCCAAAATCTACTTCCTTAAAAATTCTATAATAAATCTATATCCTCCCCCAAATAACAGTACTTCATCTACCCACACACAACGCTCATGACTCAATTGTTTTCTATGCATGGTTAATCATTCCGTCACTGATAGTGGCAAACTAAAGTGCCTCCAAGTGTCACCAAATAGTGACATCCATAACACAAGATTGTACATGCAGACTGAAACTGAGAGTCTAGAATAAGCTGGAGATTGTTCCTAATCTTCCACTTCTAGACACCATGCCTCTATAACATGTAGTCCATGATTACCTTAGCTTATTCAGCAACCACATCACACTGCTGACTCACACTACAGCTTACTTGTGAAATTAGTTGTGTACAGGACTTGACTTTTTTCCCCACTCAGTTCCATCTTGCTGGTGTGAGATATCTGTCCCAGACTATCAAAATCTTTTCAGATCCTGATTTTGTCATCAGGATATTTATCACTGCATGCAGATTCAAGTCTCCAAACATTTCAAGGGCAGTCCAACTATGCCCTCATTTAAATCATTGATGAAAACTGGAACAGAACGTATAGCATACCACCACTATCTATCATTTCTCCCTTAAAAATCTTTAACCTCTCCTTTCTATTGCTGCCACCCTCCTGGCATTTGTTCTCTTCATCCAAACATCCTTCATTATTTTAGCATTTACATCATGCTACCCACACCAAGGCTCAAAACTTGAATGGCACCATGCAACTTAGCCCAGCAGTCATGACCACCACCTTCTGGCAGTGACTTTATCCAAGTTTTATCTCCTACTTCTTTCCACAAAAACACTGCTTCAACTAGATTCACCTGTTTCCTTTACTAGGTCCTGCTCAAACCTCTTTATCATCAAGTCTTCTCTAACAACCCCAACCCAAAGCAATCTACCCCTTCATTCCTGTTACCCTTTGAACCACCTACTTTAAACAGTAGTTAGCCTCTCATCTCCTACAAACTCTGAAGTCAAGAATTGGGTCAAACTACTACCTTGTATGCCCATAGTAAAAGTTTTCGTGTTAAACACACTAAATATTTGCTAAGTCGCTACTAAAATATTTTGTAGACTATCTTGTCAGCCACATTTATCAGAATGGTTGTACACGTGTACACAACCACTTCGGTGAATAAAACTATCAGTGGCAATTAAAACCAGAACTCTCAATGTTCAAATAGAGATCAACGACTCCAGTGTTTATAACATAGGTACCATTAGCATTTTCAGCAGGATACTTCCATTATATAGGACCGTAAAGGGCACTGCTGCGCCAGTGGCCCTGGGCTCCAATTCCAGCAGCACATCCCAAAATACACATACATACTTGCCTGCCCTTCCTCCTGGTCTTTGTGAAAATGCCAAACACTGCATATACAGTCATGCATCACCTAATGATGGGACTACGTTCTGAGAAATACGTTGTTAGGCCATTTCTTCATTGTGCGAACATGAGAGCATACTTACGTAAACCTAAATGGTACAGCCTACTAGACACCTAGGCTATATGGGACCACCATGGTATATGCGGTCCCAAATTGACCAAAACATCATTATGCGTGCATGACTGTACTTCCAAATGCGTCCCAGAAGTTGAAGGGAAAAGCATCACCTCCCATTAATCTAAGCTAATCTCTCTAACTGAAGGCGGCACAGAATAAATAACTGCAAATGCAAGCTAGGAAACCTTTAAATAGCAAAATGGCCCCTAGCTAATATGGGAATGTTACAAATTCTCATGTCATAAATAATGGATTAGATGGCACTGGTCAGCCAGTCAGGTTATTTATCCAGCACTTACTATACAGTAGCACTGTTCTAAATGTCGAAGATATAGAAAAAAAGAGTTTATATTTTGATGGAGAGAAGCAAATAATTTACAGTCTTAAGAATTTTTTTTTTTTTTTGGGCTCGTGAAGATTCACCCTGAGCTAACATCTGTTGCCAATCTTTCTCTTTTTGTATGTGAGCCGCCACTACAGCATGGCCACTGACAGACAAGTGGTATAGGTCCATGCCAGGGAACGGAACCCTGGCCACCAAAGCAGAGCACGCCAAACTTACCATTAGGCCACCAGGGCTGGCCCAGTCAAGAAATAATTTTAAGTGCACCTAAGCATTCTATTTTATCGTGTTCAGGACACTGTCATGGGGCAACTGGGTGGTAAGCTGCTCAAAGTCAGGAAAGGCCTTCTAAGAAGACCTGATTGATAAGAAGGCAGCAGCTGTGATAACTGGGAGACATGTCAGAAAGCAGAACAGCAGAAGGCAGCCTTGAGATGGAAACGGTCACAGCTTATGTGGAGAACAAAAAAGGCAAAGTATGGATGGAAGGGTAATAAGAGTTAAGAGGAGAGGTAAGCAGACACTTGATCCGACAGGGCCTCGTTTGGAAGCCACCATTCGAGTTTTCAAGCATGGGAATGTTGTAATCTAATATATGCTGCTGAATGGTAAGACTGTAAAGGGACAATGGAAGCAGTGAGACTAGCTAGAAGGTTTCCTCAAATGGTACTTTAGACTAGGGTGGTAGCAGTAAGATGGTAAAAAGTAGTTAGATGCAAAAATATGTTGACAGTAGAGACAGGACTTACTTCCTGAGCTCCTTTTAATACTACTTAAACCACTACATAATTTAAAGAATCAGGCTACCTGGCAACATAACTTGTACTGCTGATTTAAATCATTATGTCTAGTTAACAATAGGCACTCCAGCTAAACAAACCTGGTGTCAAACTAAAGCTGTATGGCCTCGGGCAAGTCACCCAGACTATTTACTCTTCTGCAGAATAAAGATAACTCCACTTACCTTGAAAAATGGGTTCAGATGGTATTTAAAGGTAATAATGTAACACCTAGCACAGTTCCTGTGCCTTAACAAGCAATCAAGTGGTAGTAGCTATTATTCACCTTTTCACAAATTTAGATCTTGCTTCTCTAGCTAGATTATCATCATTTAGGGATGAATTTTTCTATTCCCCCAAATACCAGGCAGATGTTGGCCAAAACTGGGTCATTTAAGAAATCTGCAATTGCTTCTAACTTCATGCCTCTTCCTCAGCTGTCAATATCAATTAACCCATTTTTATAAGTAATTCTGGTGCAGATTTTAACCCAGGGGGAAAAATCATCACTGAATCATATCAAAAAATAAGGCTGAATACATAAACTATCTTGACCTAAAGTGTTCCTCAAGAACAAACTACATGAAAGCAAAAAGAGATGTTGCTTTAGTCTTATCTATAAATAATGCAAAAGACGCATTTTCTGAACATTTGATTATCTACAACTAGAATGACAGTTCAATTATTGCAGATAAAAATGCACGTTGGATAGAGTTGTAATTCAAGTAGACTCTCACGATATAACACAAGCAGGGACAGTTTTCAAAATATGCTCTCTTAAGGACTATATTTAGGAAGGGTACTCATTTCCACAATAAATACAAAGTAGCAAAACACATCCAAATCAATTTGAGTTTTGTATTTCTCTAAGATTTCATTTCCTCAAAAGTCCAGTCCTTTCTTTTACCAATCTTTTACCGCTGTATTAAAGCAAATCCCTCAATTCTATTACCACCATAATTCCTGGGCACAGTAAAGCATCCTTTTAAAAAAAGCCATGATGAATACACCCAATTCATCCCAGTGGATGTATACCACTACACTAAGAACATCTTTAAAAAGGCACCAAAATGCAAAGCCTCCTATTCGTCAGGAAGTCAAAAATAATTATGTGCCCAGATAAGGACTCAAATCACAAACAGAAAAATATGTAAAGAAGTTTAGGACAAGAGTTAGTTCCTAGACCAATCAAAATGGCTGTTTGGCTATCTCTGGAAGTGTCTGAATTACAATTTAAAAACTATATTAATAAGACTATATACTATGAGCCTACAGCCATGCCATTTTGGACTGTATTATATGTTAAGCCAAGGCAACTGCCCAAACTAAAACATATTTCATAATGTGTATTTATTAGCACCCAAAATCATCATGTTACAACTGGATTATATATCACCTTCCTCTAATGATGTATCTTTTAAGTTTTCTGGAAATTGTCTACAATTTTAGTGAGGACCTACCATAGTGTATTTTTCACAGAAAGAATTAAGTATTCTATAAATGATAGTTTAATGATTCCTTTCAAAAATGTTAATAGATACACAAATCATACTTAAAACACTAAGTAACCGGGGCCAGCCCCGTGGCTTAGCAGTTAAGTGTGCGCACTCGGCCACTGGCGGCTCAGGTTCGGATCCTGGGCGCGCACTGACACACCGCTTGTCCGGCCATGCTGAGGCAGCGTCCCACATACAGCAACTAGAAGGACGTGCAACTATGACATACAACTATCTACTGGGGCTTTGGGGAGAAAAAGGGGGGAACAAAAAAAAAAGAAGAGGAGGACTGGCAACAGATGTTCGCTCAGGGCTGGTCTTCCTCAGCAAAAAGAGAAGGATTGGCATGGATGTTAACTCAGGGCTGATCCTCCTCACAAAAAAAAAAAACCACTAAGTAACCATACTTATTAAATAAAATTAATATTTTATTTAATGCCTAGTAAATAAAATGGGTCTGACATCACTGGACAAACTCTGTACTAGCTTTTTGTAGTAAGATAGCTCATTGCCTTCTCAACCATTCTACATTTCCATATTAAAACTTACCGCTACTTTATTACTACCTGGCAAAAATGTTCTACTCTCTTATAGATTAAAGTGGATGATCTCTAAAGTATCTTTCCAGAACTCTAAAAAATCCTTAATTTTACCCGAACTATTTAAACTAAAATTCTGACAGCTCAAAGCTCCCTATAGAGCTATACACCCTCTGAAACAGAAAGCATTCTTTGGAGGGAAAAATCAACAATGATTTAAAAAGAAATACCTAAACTCCTGAATTCTTTTTTTGAAGACACCCATATTCTTCCAAGGAGCATACTTTTCTAGTGTTAAATCCTTACCACATTCAATTCTACACACCAATGGAGAGATTCAAGCAACAAAGAAAGCAAGTATACTGGTTTTCTTTTTCTCCTTAAAGCTTTTGCCTTAAAATGCAATGTCTGATGAGGAGGGAAGGAAAAATAAAATTCAGGACGCAAAAATCAGTCTGAGGACTTTAAGTTTGTTTAGAATTACCCATAAAATGTATAAGCCAGATAAAGCAAATTTAACAAACATCTGCTATAGTGAACCATTTACAAAAATTCCTCCCCAGTTGTACTTTTTGGTACATTTCTTGGGTTGAAAGTAATCCTTGGCATTTTCAACTACAAAACGTAAAAACCACTTGAGTCACAGAATTTAATAAAACTAGCTTAAAGAAAAGTTATATAAACCATAATTTGAAACATTAAAATTCTTTTTTAAAAGTTGGGAAAATAACTAGGTCCTCACCTAACATCTGGTGCTTTTAAATCAAATGTTGCCACTCTCTACAAAATTCTTTATTTCATTAACCAGAAATTTATCATCAGAATGTCTTTGTGAAATATTTTAGAAAAAGGGACGGCCCAGATATGGCCAGAAATTATGGGAGCCCTATCTATTAGTTACTTTCCTAAACCTTTTAACATTCTTATAAATTTAAAAAATAAAATAAATACTCAGCCAGATGTTTCAAAGAACCAATAACTAGGAACTCTGCCACACTACCTTACAGATCCTGAGTTCGATCAACTACACATGCAAAGACTACTGCTCCATACACAATGTGAAAGGCAATGCCTAATCCAAGCACTTCAAAAAAAAAATCTGGTGAACTCTTAGACACAATAAGAAAAAACCTGGCTTTAACTAAAGGTAACGAATGTGAAAACGAAGGGAACAAAAACTTACCAGTTTAACAGCCTCCTGAGCTGCTTCTTTTGTACAAAAAGTGACAAACGCATAACCCCTATTGAGACCAGTGAGTGGATCCATCATTAGACGAAGATCCCATATAGGTCCAGCTTTCTCAAATAATGGAACAAGTTCATCCTCAAATAGATCTCTCGGGATCTTCCCCACAAATATCTGTAAATTAAACATGAAGTAAAAACCATGGAGAGTTTCTTTAGGAAACCAGATACTTGTGCATTTACTACAAAAAGTACAAGTTTTTAGTTTCTTTACCTCAGTGCCAACAGAAGGCTGCTGACCTGAATAAACGGAATCTGGAGGCGGTCCCCCATACTTCCTCTGTCCAGTGGTCACATCAAGTGTGTAGCCCGTTCTTTCCAAGAGTGCCTTGAAAAGTTCAAATATCATTAATACATTTAATTCACAAGACCACACCCATGCATTTAGCAGTTAAAAATCAATCTTGTTCAAATCTTTCTATTTATCTTGGCAATATTCCCTACAAATAGGTTTCTGGTGTCTGTTTTAGAAACTCCCGTTTAATGTGCATTTGTAATAGCCCTAATATATAGCGAAAATTTCAGGATCCTCTTCAAATTATTTTCCAGTCTCCAATTAATTATTGAGCAGTGCTTAGTGAACAACAAAAAACTAATATTAATCCACTGACAACTTTCAAGACAGAGTGTATCTATTCTGCTACTACCACCTAAAAAAAATTACCGCACCTAAATTTGGTTGAGTTTAATCCTCTCCTAAAGAAGCTGAACAAGTTCTGTCTCCCAAGTCTGCAGTTCTTACCCAATAAATTCCCCATACCACACACTCCTGGGTACATAATGTCAATATGGACATTTCAGCAACCTTTATAGAAATTACACTTCTGAAGCTAAGTCTAGAAACTTAGGAGCTATAGGAAAGATAACCTCTTACTCATTTGACATTCCAGTGCCACGTTTCACAGGACAGCATGGATCATTCAGAAATGTGAGAGCCAAAATAACTTTGAAAACTCTATGAACTTGCAACATTGTGACAGAACTTCTACATTTTATCTCCCTAAAAGTGAACTGATAAAATTTACACAACTCATATTTACTCAAAGCATTAGCAGATTCTCTTCATTCCTTATTATAGGCAAAACTACTACAAAGTAGTAGTCCGCTGTTTAGCCTAAGGAAAAAAACCAAGAATTATTCCCCTTCTCTACCATCTCAACCACAAAGCACAAAACTGGTTTTCTAAAAAATAAAACCAATCTAATATTTAGCTGATAAATCCTGAAATAAAAACAAACACCAGGCACATGACGAAACTTATCAAAACGCCATTAAATGATCTGGGGTCACCTCAGTCTCTGAAAATGACTAGACAGAGTTAAAACATCTTTTACTCAAACAACATTAAATGTTTATGAAAAAATACTAGAATTGATAAAAACTCCTCTATTCCTAAGCTCTCTAACAAAAAGGCCCACAAAGTGCTACATATTTTAAGCAATCTTTCTATTATACACAGGTATATTCGCTTAAAGGTACAGCAATAGGTTAGTAACAAAAATAATTACTATCACATAAACTATTAAATGCCTCATCATCCCTTTTTCTCATATGTAATCCCTGTGCTTTTCACCTTAATCTTTATGACCCAAATAATCTTTTATGTCAATTCCTAAAAACAAAAAGGAAAAACTTATTCCCTCTATCCAACATCCTATAAAAACGCCTCTAAGCCTTCTTGCCACAATTTAAGTCACACTAAAGCTTTAAGCCATTCCCTTCCAAAGACAGAACTGAAAGTCACACAAAGTAAACTTCAAATTTTTTATAAAACTGTAGTAATTCTAACTCCCAAATGTAGATTTAATTACAACTGATATAATTACAGTGGGGACAACTATATTCCATTTCTACAGAAAAATTAGATTTACAGTTCAAACACAATTCACTCATAGCTGGACCTGTGAAAGCTCAAAGTTATGGATAACATTAACAGCTAATTTCATATTCCAAGCTTCCCTCTTCCCATACATTAAAACACCACTCAACACCTACATCCTTCTTAATAACTGATTTTCTTAAACCATAACCCGGGGTTCAAGAGCACCGGCACACTGTATTAAGAACACCAGATTAAAACTAGTATGATCACCATATTCCCTATGAACTAAAAACCAACCCAAGATCAAAACCCAGTTGAATGTGAAGCTATTTACTGCTCTATACGACTTTAAAAAAAAATTTCCCACTCCCCAGCCTCAGTTTCCTCATTTACATTTCCAGACTAATCAATTTTATTGTTAAAGGCTGCTTTTAGAAATCAACAAATTATGGGCCAGCCCCGTGGCTTAGCACACGCTCCGCTGCTGGCGGCCCGGGTTCGGATCCCAGGTGCGCACCGACGCACCGCTTCTCCGGCCATGCTGAGGCCGCGTCCCACATACAGCAACTAGAAGGATGTGCAGCTACGACATACAACTATCTACTGGGGTTTGGGGGGCGGGGGGGAATAAATAAAATCTTTAAAAAAAAAAAGAAATCAACAAATTAGCCTTAAGAACCCATACTAATGGGAGGGAAAGAAGACAGTGTTAAAATTCTAAAGCCATTTTATCTGGGGGCTTGAGACTCCTAAGAAAAGCAGTCAACTGCTAAACGTACACACTCCACCATATGAGGTGAACTGATTCCCTCCCATTTTGGCTCCAATGTCAGTAACCTGGTTTTGTAGCTTTTCAAAAAGTATCTAGAAATATGGTGAATGTATTTCTTCAAATCTTCTATTTAGAATACACCAATAGCACAGATTTAAACATCTGCAGCTGTGTAACAAGAAAAACTTAAGAACAATGAATTGTTTTAGAATCAGAAATAGTTAAAGGCAGGAAACTTTTCAAAAAGTAGTAATTAGAAAAGATTAACAAATTATCTCATGGTCATTAACTCTCAACATCTTAAAAAACACCACCCATTTCACACCCAAGGAATATTTACCCAAGCTAGAAAACAGTCAAAAGAAGTTTAAAACTGAAGGGATTAAAAAAAGTTTTTTAAGACATACCTTAATTTTTGCCTCATCTGGTCCTTTGCTAGAATCTGCTACTTTGGTCCCCTGTTTTTCTCTCTGCCTGTATGTCTTCATGACTCCACATAAAAAGGCACTTTTGTTCTGTAAAGGAATTTTCCAATTATATTTAACAATAATTGTCTTACCTGTATGTAATCAAATAAAACAAACTATATCAAAACTACAAGTTTTTCATTCTTTTTACAACATTACCTGAACATGAGAGAGATCACTGTCTTTAAACTGCTGAAGAACTGCCAATGCGCCGTCTTCATTGAATTCTTTTAAAGCTTCGATAGCTCTTTCATCTAAATCACTATGTGCAACCAGCCCTGGAGAAGACAAAACTTTAATTAATCGTCAACTTTCAATATTTTTGGAAAGACTTTTTTTTTTTTAAGAAAAGACCATGTTTGCCAATACAAGTACATGTGTGCCAACTAACAATTCTTCCATTCCCGTTATCATCTATATAATGAAAAAAACACCTTCTTTAGCCATTCTGAACTAAAAAAGGCCTCTCAACCACACATACGATAATGAATCAACTTCTTTTATATCTCGCTCTGTATCTAAGTCAGTTCTAAACACTAATTATTTCTAGAGTAAACACATAGGCTTACAAATTCTAAAATCAACCAACAAAGTACCAAGCATGACAACTGAACTGCTACTCGATTTCAAACGCCACTAGAAAAAGCAAGTCACACCAAGACCGACTACAAGTCCTCGGTTACCAAGTTATTTAACAAGAATCCGACTTTAAAAATACCCCAAAAAGTCACGTGACCTGCTCCCAACATTTAGCAGCTGTTGCTACCATCATATACTTATCCATCTGGCCAGCCAACCTTTACCTCTTAACCCTTCCTTTTTCCCTCCCTCTATACACCTTAACCTCTAGGTCAAAACTATCACAAGGCAAATCTCCAGTTCCCACACTTATTGGAAACCACAAAAAGTTGCTATTTTAGCTCAAAGCCAGAAATCCAATAGAAAAATTTCTAATATAATTTTGCAAGTGTTAGTTCTTACCTGCAACGTAAATTTCATCTAGTTTTTCAGCAACTTTCTGTGGTAAACCAGCATCAAGCAATGTCTGAAAATTTTCTGAATGGATAACTGCAGAAGTAGTATCCATGGGCTCTTCAGTACCATTTCCATTAACATGTTCTGTAGCCATGTTTCCAGAGATCTGTTCAAACGCAATAAGCAAAATTAAACTAGAATCTTCAAAAAGGGTAGAAGACAATATGAGAGCCCCAATCTTTACTTCCTCTACCAATTTCTACACCAGCCAGCCTGCGCCTCCCTTTAAAGAAACCTTACTTGAAAGACACTATCGCCTCACAAGCCAGATTTGGAGCGCGGGGCACAGAAGGACGGATTCCCTATGTTTTTCCTTAGCACCACCCCTGACTCACCTGCTAACACTCCCTAGGAAAAACCATATTACAAAAGGAGCCCAATCAGCACGAGGACGAGCCAGCGTGCCACATGCAGCTGTGCCCGGACAGAGACGGAGGTGTGCGTGGAAAAAGCAAAGCTGGGCTTTTCCCTCTCAAAGGTAAACCCCAAAGTGCGCGCTTTTCCCGCCTGCCGCTTATAGATCGGTAACAACAGCCAGCGAAGAACAAAGCGCTCATACAGCTACCTTCCCACCACCCAATTTCTCCACCCTTCACCCCCGCACCCCAAAGCCCGCCCCCGACTCCGCACCCACAGCGGCAGCCTCACCGCGGCGGCCACCGGGAGCCCATTAGAAACACGTGCTCTGCGCCTTCAAATGTCCTACAACTTCCTTCAACGGAAACCCACCGCGTCCCAGGCCAAGCCGACCGTCACTGGCTCCCGACATCAACCCGGAGCCCCCAGAAAGCAGCAGCAGCTCAACCTCGCCCCTCAACACCGAGGTCGCGGCGGCGCCAGGCCACAGGCTCTCCCCGCCCCCCGCGCCGCCGTCCCCGCCGTGACACATGGCTCTCTCCGCCCCAGGCGCCGGCGACCCCCGGCCGCCCGCTCGCCCCGCCGAGACAGGAGCCGCGGCGCGCGCTGCAAGCCCCCACCCCTCGCCGGTCTGTGCAAGGACTGCGGCGCCGGGACCAGCTGTCCCACCCCCGGGCCGGGGCCGGCGACCCGGCGGCGTGCGAGCGTTCCGCGAACTGCCCAACACCCGCCGGAGCGCGAGCACCGCCCCAGAGCCCCGCGCGGCTGCGGGACGGGACCCGCTCCTCTCCGCCCACTCCCGCGCCGCGGCCGCGGCCACGACAGCACCAACTCCGCCGCCGCTCGCGGTCCGCGCGGGCCACGGGGCCGCGGGGGCGCCTCCTCCCGGGAGCGCCGCAGACAAAGCCCGAACGGCGGCAGCACATGGACGAGGAGGAAGTGGCGGCGCGGGCCGCGGCCTACTCCCAGGCAGCCCCAGTCAACGTGCTCCTCTCCCCCTTGGAATCCATTTTCCAGAAAAGCCGGTTTCTCCCCGCACCGCCCTCCCCTAGCTCCCTCCACAATGTCACGGAGCTCCCCTCCCAGACCCGGGCCCTGGCGGTCGTTACCTCTCCGTTGGGCTGCGGCGGAGAAATCCTGTCCGAGGAGATCGGGTTGCGGGAAACGCGTGCTCGCTGCTCCCTGTGTCCGGCGCGAGTGGAGCTGTTGTAAAATGGCGGCCGAAGCTCACGCCGCTGGCAGCAAACCCGATCCAGTTCCACTCGCCTCCGAGCGCGCTCCCGGTGCGCGCGCGCGCCCCCCGCGTGACCCCCCCCCCTTCCCTCCCCTCCCCTGCCCTCCCCTCCCTCGCGCGTCCGCTTCTCACTCACTCCCTCAGCCCCTGCGCTCCTCCAGCTCCTCCTTCTCCCCCTACCACCACCACCAGCCTCCCTCCGCCTTCGTCTCTCGGCCTTTCTTCTTCCCCTCCCCGCTCCTTTCCCCCACCACTCCCACTCCCGTCCGCGGCCGCTCAGCCACGAGTGGCCACCTTTCCCCTCCCCGCTCCCTCGCTCCCTCCCTCGCTCTCTCGGCCCTGTCTCCTAGTCCCTGCCTAGTCGGCTTCTCTCTTTCTCTCTCCCGCGCCGACGTGACGACGTAGCCTACGCCAGGGGACGCGCGCCTGCGGACTCCGCCCCCACGCCCCACCGCCTCCCTTGCTCCTCACCGCCCCCCCCCCCCGGGGGCGCGAGACCCCGCCCTTCCGCTCCGGCGGCGGCGGCGGCGGCGGGGCCTAGAGTGAATGAAAGGCCCGCCCCTTCCCCTCCCGACACTCCTCCGCCCGCTCCCCTCCAGGCGGGGCGGGGCGAGGCGAGGCGGGGCGGGGCGGGCCGGGCCGGGCCGGGCCGGCTCAGCGTGTCCCACTTGTCCTCCTTTGTCAGGAGACAGGCATCTCCCCACCCCGCCCCACCCCACCCCCACCGCAGCACCACGCGCACGCCACCCCCGCCCCCGCTCCCGCCCCGGGTCGGCGGAGCGCGGGGCGGGAGCGCAGCTCCCCGAGGGAACCCACCGGGCCGTGCGCGGCCGGTACGGCGCGTGCCCGCGCAGCCGTTCCATGCGATGTCCACGCCGCCGCCACCCCGGGCTCGCCTCGCTCGGGAAGCTGCAGGCGCACGTGTCCCCTGGGGCGGGGCGAGGCAAACAATGGGGCGGCGGGGGGGGGGGAGGGGAGCGGCGCGGAGACCCGCGGAGCTTTGGTCCACCTGGTCGGTGGGACACGAGTGCGGCAGTCGCTCAGGGGAGCCCGGGTCTCCTGAGCTGGACAATGGGACCTCCCGGGGCCCGCGCCTGCCCGGCTTCGCTTTCACGAGAACCTTGGCTAGAGGAAGGGGCGCCCGACGCTCGGACGAGGAAACCCCGGCTGCTTTTGCGGGGAACGGGGCTGGCTCCAGTGGAGCGAGGAGCTGCTCCCGCCGTGGGGTGATACGAAGGCCAGATTTGGAAGCGAAACCGCCCGGTGGTGAAGAGTTGTGCAATACTCCGTTTCAGTGCCTGGCCTTGTAAGCAGTTAAGGGCTTTCTTACAGCACAGTTTGAGCAACTTGAAGCAGCATAAAGCTGCGTGGTTAGGGCAACTGCGAGGGACATATCGGTGTTTCTTTTCAAAAATCTTGGCAACTAAATCTTATGTGAAGTGACATTTCCTTTGTAACCGTTTACTAGGTACAAGACAAGACAAAGGTATTTGAATTTCCAACAGGATATGGATACTAATTTTATCCATTGCAGCTGTAATGAAAAATAGAAATAGTGTCCTTTGGATTAAAAAACAAGCTTATTTTGAAGCGCTCGCTGGTCGCCTCAAATAAGCTCTATGCTATGACAACAAATCAGTGGTTCGAGGAAAAATTAGATGAGCCCTCTTCAAAGTGCTTAAGCATGTAAAATGCCAGATTATTTTCATAGGTACCTGGATCAAAATATGAAATACTTGACCAAAGTACTATCTAGCCAACCTGTTAGCAAGGATCTGAGATCTCCATTACCTAAAATCTCTTACTATCAAACATGTACCTGCTATGGTATTCACCTGATTCAGCAACGGATTTTAGTTCATAATCCGAAAATCGCAGATAATGTTATAAATGAAAAACAACCAAAATGTTTAATACTAAAATATAATACAAATAGAGTAGTCCTATGGATTAAAGAATGAAAGTAATAGATATGAACCACCCAGTGCTTTTTATTTAGACCTCCTTGGGGATCCACGTTCCTTTATTTAAAAAAGTGCCTCTACCTAGGCAATGTCTTCAATCAGATGACTCAAGACTCCCAAATTAAACTCTCTAGCTCTTCTCTGGTCTCTAATTCCCTTGTCTACCCAGCCCCTAGCCCTTTAAGTGGGCTTTCAGGCACTCCAAATCAACATTTCAAAACACGGAGCACGTGATCTTTCCTCTACTCTTGCACCTCTAGAGTTCCTATCTCAGTGAACATCAGCCACATCCATCCTAGACACTGATGCAGGACACTACCTTCTCCCTCAGTGCGGTGTCAGTTAATCATGTCCTGGCAGTTGTGTCTCTGTAATATATCTCCACTTCCCTCTGTGTTGCAACCAGGAGAGAAGCCACCATCATCTACCCACCCTGACTAAAGATATGGCCTGATTCTTCCACCTTTGAAGCTTTCCTAATCCATTCAAAGCTCAAATGTCTCTCCCTTTCCCCGGCCCCCATTTAATTGCAAATAAGACCCTGTAGAGCATCTGCTTAAAACCCTTCATTAGCTATCCGTTACACTTAGAACAAAAGCCAAAATCCTTAGCTAGATCAACAAAGCCTGCCATGGTCTATCCCGCCTGTCTCCCCACATATTTCAGCCACTCTCCCAGCTTCAGCAGGCCTTCTCTCAATTCCGGCATGTCTCATGTTTGCACACAGTGAGGACGTAGACAGAGAAGAGACTGATACCTTTGAGCAGGCCTGAGAAAAAAGCAATCAGTCGTGCTCTCCATTTGACACCTTTTTGAGTGAAATAATAGTATAATTTTCCTCCTGACCTACAGAACTTGTTATTCCAGGCTTGACTCCAAGAATTACTATTATTACTGAAACAAGGGGAATTCCTAATAATACGTCTAAAAGAAACCAAACTAGTAGATTGATCTATTCACTTGGTGTGATAGATACACTGGGCTAGATTGAAACGTATGTGAAAGATCTGGCACAAGAAAGTGCTCAATAAATATGTGTCCTTACTTCCCTGAATCCTCTTTATTACCTAGCATGAGATTTGATGCTTAGTAAATTTTGCTGAATAAAACCAAAGGATAATAGGCTGAGACCCAAACAACCTTGGCTCTAATCCCAGATCTGCTACTAAAGGATAGTGTGAGCTTGGATAAATCATTTCACCTCTCAGAATTTCTGTTTCATCATCTATAGAAAAAGTACATTGAAACATAATTTTTAAAATCTTTTCTAGCTCGAACATTTCATAATGTAGAAAAAAATTTCTCAAACTCTTTCTCTGGCATCTCGTTGCTTAAAAACATTCAGACGTCCTATTTGCCACTTAAGATCTTGTCCATTTGAATCTCAACTTCCACATATAGCAAAATATCCTGCTATACCCCTTATATGGACTCTTGCTCCAAACAAAAGTAATTGCAACAACAACAAAGATTGATAATATCTGATTTTGGATATCATCCCCAGTATGGATGTGGAGAAATTGACACCTTCACTGTTAGTGAGAAGATAAAGTGATATAACTTGTTTACAAGATAATTTGGCTATAATGCTTACTGCAGTATTGTTTGTAATATATAAATGTGTGTGTGTGTGTGTGTGTATAAATATATATATAACCTAAATATCCAGGAATAGGGGACTGGTTGAATAAATTATAGTGCATCCATATAGTAGATTACTCTGGAGCCATTGAAAAGAATGAAGTAGCTATAGATGTCTAACATGGACAGATATCCAGGTTACATCTTAAAAAAAAAAAAAGCGCCACCCACAGAACAGTGTAGAGTGTGACACTTATTCATTCAATTGAGCACTTTCTGTGTACCAAGCTCCGTGGTATGCACTGGGTTTACTATGATGTGTATCAAGATAGAAATAAGTGATCCCTGACTCATGAAGCTTGAAGGTCTGTCTGTGTGTGTATGACAAGGTATGCATGGATATAAAGATTTTTATTTCTACAGAAAACAATTCTTGTTAGAGCGGAGGATGGGGTGGAGAGAGACTATCACTTTTTACTTCATACACTTTGGTGATACTTCACGTGTTACAATAAATATGTGTTTTTAAAATGTACCTCATTACTGTCTTTCCATCCATGTAACCTTTGAAGTAGTGCGAAGATTAATTTCTTTGCAATTAATGAAAGGCTGGCATACAGGCATGCCTTTTCCAGCATATATCTAGCATGCATATATCCAGCATTTTTTTTTTTTTTTTTTTTTTTGGTGAGGAAGATGAGACCTGAGCTAACATCTGATGCCAATCCTCCTCTTTTTGCTGAGGAAGGCGGACCTGGGCTAACATCCATGCCCATCTTCCTCTACTTTATGTGGGATGTCGCTACAGCATGGCTTGATAAGTGGTGCATAGGTCCGCACCTGGGATGGAACCTGCGGACCCCAGGCTGCCAAAGTGGAACGCATGAACTTAACCACTATGCCACCGGGCCGGCCCCAAGCATGCCTTTTTGCATTTTTTGCTTATTGTCCAAAATTCGTCCACCTACTCAAAGCCACACTGTTTTAAGAAATACTATATTTTCTTCTTTTCTGCATGTTGTAAACTTTCTGCAATTATCATATAGTAATGTTATAATTCATGTGGGAAAAATCCGTAGCACACCATCATTTTTTCCACAGAACCATAAAAACCTAGAGTTAAAAGAGACTGTGGAAATCACTCAATCCTATCTTTCTAGTAACCAAGAAAGTTTTTTGCAACATCTCTCACGTCTTATTTTCATGGTAATTAAAAGGTTGACGTGTTAAAATTAAAAACTTCTGCTCTGCAAAGACAGTGCTAAGAGGAAAGAAAAGCTACAGGCTGGGAGAAAATCTTTGCAAAACACATATCCGTTAAAAGACTAGTATCCAGGGCCGGCCCTGTGGCTTAGTGGTTAAGTGCGCAAGCTCTGCTGCTGGTGGCCCGGGTTCGGATCCCGGGCGCGCACTGACTTGTCCGGCCATGCCGAGGCCGTGTCCCACATACAGCAACTAGAAGGATGTGCAGCTATGACATACAACTACCTACTGGGGCTTTGGGGGAAAAAAATAAATAAATAAAAATTAAAAAAACAAAAAGACTAGTATCCAAAATATACAAAGAACTCTTAAAACTCGACAATAAGAAAGCAACAACCCAATTAGAAAATGAAGAAAAGAGCAGAACAGACACCTGACCAAAGAAGATATACAGATGGCAAATAAGCATATGAAAAGATGCTCAATATATGTCATTAGGGAACTGCAAATTATAATAGTGAGATGCCACTACACACCTATTATGGCCAAAATCCAAAATACTAACAATAAATGCTGATGAGGACGTGGAGCAACAGGAACTCTATTCATTGCCAAAGGGAATGCAAAATAGTATAGCCACTTTGGAAGACAGTCTGGCAGTTTCTTAAAAAACCAAACCTACTTTTACCATATGGTTCAGCAGTTGCATTCCTTAGTATTTACTCAAATGAGTTGAAAACTTAAGTCCATACACACACACAAACCTGCACATGGATGTTTATAGCAACTTTATTCATCATTGCCAAAACTTGGAAGCAACCAGGATGTCCTTCAATAGGTGAATGAATAAACAAACTGTGTTTTCCATATAATGGAATATTATTCACTGTTATAAAGAAATGAGCAATCAAGCCATGAAAAGACATGGAGGAATCTTAAATGCATATTGCTAAGTGAAAGAAGCCAATCTGAAAGGTTATGTACATACTGTATGATTTCAATTATATGACATTCTGGAAGAGGCAAAACTATGGAGACAGTAAAAAGATCAGGGGTTCAGGGGACAGGGGGAGGAAGAGATAAATAGGTGGAACAGAGGGAAATTTTAGGGCAGTGAAACTATTCTGTATGACACTATAATGGTGGATATATGTCATTATACATTTGTCAAAATCCATGGAATGTACAACATGAAGAGTGAACCCTAATGTAAACTATAGACTTTAGTTAATAATAATGTATCAACATTGGCTTCTCAATTGTAACAAACATACCAGCTAATGTGCAATGTTAGTAATAGGGGAAACTAGAGTGAGAGGAGGGCTGGGGGAGGGGGTATATGGAAACTGTACTTTCTGTTCATTTTCCTTAAACCTAAGAATGCTCTAAAAACACCTATTAATTAAAAAAAATTGTTGACATTTTAAATACACTTGAAATGCTAGATATTCTTTCTATTGCTTTTAGGTTTTTCTTTTTTTAATTAGTTCAGTGTCATTTTAGCTGTTTGCATTTTAACTTTTACAATGGAAGGTGATGGATTAAATTATAAGAAGCCACAGAGTTTATACAAGTAACTACAAAAAGAATATGGATTATGTAAACATAAGTTGTTTTATCAAAGTATTCCCACTCCACTCTGAATGGAATCCCAGATACAAGCAATCTTTGATTGTTCAGATTTGCAAGATGAATCATGGTACAAAAAAGGGAAATTTAGTAATAATTCTTTCACTGAATATGTCTATCATGGTGTGTCTCAAAGCTCTTTCCAAGGGTAACTTTACCCAAAGCCCCTACAAGGGAGCAGCCTATGCTGTCACATTTTTACATTGCAACACCACTCATCCTTGCCTTGCCACAACTAATCAGACCATCATCAGGCACCAGACAATTCCTGGAGAAAAACCAAAGATAGAGTCAGAGTCACAAGGAAAGAGTTAGAGCTGGGACTGTGAAAGGTCATGTCAAACTAAAATTATAAGGAAGCAAAAACCATAAATAAGCAGAAGCTAAGAGAAATCCATTCACTGTATTCATCATTCCACAAATATATTTTGAGCACCAATTATGTGCCAGCCACTGAATTAAACACTAGGTGAATAAAGCAGAAACGTCTCTTGCCTTCATGGAGATAACAGCTAAGTGAGAAAAAACAGAGAATAACTAAGTAAACAAAATATTTATAAAATGTGATAAATGCAAAGAAGGAATTAACATAGTATAATGTTATAGAATAACAGGGATGATCTACTTAGGGTGGTCAAGGAAAGCCTTTCATAGAAAATGATGCTTAAACCAAGACCTGAAGAAGTAGACCAAGGAAAGTGAGGAATGAAGGGGAGCTGGAAGAACAGTTCAAGCAAAATGAATAGCATGTGTGAAAACCTTGAGAGGAGAAAGAGCTTGGTCTTTCCTGAAAGGAAGCCAATGCAGCTGGAGCATATTTGGTAAGGGAGATAGTGGCCCAAGATGAGTTTGGAGAAGCTGGCAGGAGCCAGATTATGCAGGACTATGTGAATAAGTGCAATAGGAAGTCACTGAAAATGTTCACATTTAAAATTAGTATCTAGGGGCTGGCCCCTGGCTCAGCGGTTAAGTGCGCGCGCTCCGCTACTGGCGGCCAGGGTTCGGATCCTGGGCGCGCACCGACGCACCGCTTCTCCGGCCATGCTGAGGCCGCGTCCCACATACAGAAACTAGAAGGATGTGCAACTATGACATACAGCTATCTACTGGGGCTTTGGGGGAAAAATAAATAAATAAAATTTTTTAAAAAATTAAAAAAAAATAAAATTAGTATCTAGAAACAGAATAGATGTTGGGGGTTGATGATGGAAATGGAACAGGTAAGGAATGGAAGTTACTTGGACTGGGGTATCGCAGAGGAAATAGAGAAAAGTAGGCACATTCAACGTATGTTTTGAACCTAGTTTGCCAAGGACTTAGTGATGGACTGAAAGTAAGGAGTTAAGAGGGCAACTGATGGATGTTGGTGCCATTTACTGAGTTGGGAAAGACTGAATAGTAACAGATTTTAAGAGTGTATCAGCTAGGAATCAATCAGAGAAGCAAAACCACTATGAGTATTACGGAATAAGGAGTGTATAATAGAAATAAGAATTGTAAGCTGAGGAAGAAATGGTCCAAAAGGAAGAGTTGGAGAATGAGAGCTGAATCACTAACCGGCCTTCCTGAAGGCTGGGTGAACAAAGGAGACCTTGCAGGGGAATCTGGGAGTTGCTGGAGTGGGACCATGAAGGAGAACTAGTAGAGAGCTATATGAAAGGCTGTTCTGTGGCTGGTGGCAAGCCTGAAGTCACTGTTGGTTAGCAGGGTTGAAAGTTGGGGAAAAAAGCTAAATACAGATCAGGGGAGAAAGAGATCAAGGTAAAACGCACCAGCACCTCTGCATCTGTTTTTCACTAAATTTAACCAAGTTCATGAATTGCATTTTGTTATGTTTCTTCAGTTTCTTTTATTCTAGAACCAAACTGTCCAATACCATAGCCACTAGCCACATGTGGCTACCTAATTTTAATTAACATTGAATAATATCTAAAATTCTGTTCCTCAGCCACATTAGCCTCCTGTCAGGTACTCAATAGCCACACGTGGCTAGTGACTATGGCTCTGGGTAGCACTGATACAGAACATTTCTATCATTGCAGAAAGTTCTATTAGAGAGCACCCATCTAGAGTCATCCACTTGCATTTTCAATTGTCTTGTTATAAAAGTGTTTTTAAAGTCATGCGAATGGACACAGTCACTGAGGTAGAAGAGTAGGAAGAGAGCAAGAACAGGAAGTCCAAGGATTGCGCCCTGGCAAAGTTCAATTTATAGAGATCGAGTAAAGGAGGAGAAGCCTGTAAAGAAGTGTGAGATGGAATGGCCAGAGTGGTAAGAGAAAAACCAAGAGTGTGATGTTTCAGAAAAGAGGAGAGAAGGGTATTTAAGGAGGAAGGGATCAACTATGTTGAATGAATGCGGTTAAGAGTTTGGGGTAAGACTAGAACAGAAAAGTGATCTTAAGAAGAGCAGTTTCAAGAGTGACATGAGGGCAGGAACCAGATTACAGTGGAGCAAGGGGCCAATGAGAGGCGAGGCAGAGTCAGCACATGTGATATGCGGGGACTGCTCTTTAAAGACCTTTGAGAAAGGGTCCAGAGAGATGGGTGATTGCTTAAGGAAGATGTGCATTTAAGACAGGCATTGTTTTGTCTTTTGGTTTGTTTGTTTTGCTTTTTTTTTGTGTGTGTGTGTGTGTGTGAGGAGATCAGCCCTGTGCTAACATCCGCCAATCCTCCTCTTTTTTTGCTGAGGAAGATGGCCCTGGGCTAACATCCGTGCCCATCTCCTCCACTCTACATGGGACGCCGCCACAGCATGGCTTGCCAAGCAGTGTGTCGGTGCGCGCCCGGGATCCGAACCAGCGAACCCCGGGCCGCCACAGCGGAGCGCGCGCACTTAACCGCCTGCACCACCGGGCCGGCCCCTGTTTGTTTTGGTTTTTAAGATGGGAGCAGCATATTTATATACCTGTGGATAAAATCCAATAGAAACAAAAAGGTTGAGGATGCAGGAGAGAGAGGAGTTGAACAAAGGAGTATGATTTTTGAGAAGACAAGAGTGAAAAGAATAGATGTAAATAGTAGAGAGGGTGACAATAGGCCAATGGAAAGCAGGAGGAAAGTAGAGCAAATATTCAGAGACGGGCAAAGATAGTCTGAGACAGACCACGCACAGCAAGAGAGGAGACACAAAGTTGTCAGGTCTTTGAGGCTCCTGGTCCTGTTGTCTCCCCAGGTCCAGTTCCTGTGAGTGCTGACTGGACAATCCTTCCATCACTGGGTCACAGACTCCTCAGTCCCCACTTAGTGCTTCCCTGGCCCACCCCTCACCCCGATCTATGCTTGAAGTAACACTCTCCTTATTTGGCTAAATTGAGTTCCTTGATCTAGCACAAAAGGGTCCAATCAGAACATACCCATTTATATGAATCAATTGCATTTTTTGTCTATTTCTTCATCACAGCCTATAAAATGTGGCATAATTGTCTAGTTCTTCTCTCCTTGTATATTCATAGTGATTAGTGAAGTAGTTGAAAGCCTAGCAAGAAAAGTGTAAAGAAATAAAAGTCCTAGATAATTGGATCACAGAATCTTCCAAGAAGAGAAAGATAATCTTATAGTTTGTCAGACTACTAACTTGTATATCTTCAGTCCTATTTTTATTTTAAGTATTTTTTATTATAAAAGATAATATATGCTCCTAATAAAAATTCAAGCATTATATAAACATAAAATAGAAGTAGAAATGTCCTACAACTTCATTGCCAGAGATGATTACTGTATAGAAATGCAACTGGTATATAATTTTTCTGATTTTTACTCTCTAGATACTAATATTATATTCATATATTTAACAATAATGGTTTTATATCATATATATAAAATCTTATTACTATAACTTGTTTTTTTCACTTAATATGTATATTTTGGACACATTTATCTATTTTTCACAATCATCATTAATTATTGCAATATTATACTCTTACAATAATAAATATACTCTTATCCTTCAACTGACTGATAGGATTTCAAAATATAAAGCATATTGAATGGTTTTTTACTACAGGTAACACGTAAAATTCTTGTCCATTATTCAGATATTAAATATATATCCAAATGACAAACCTTGTTCACATTTACTGATGTACTTACTATGATTAAAGATGATGGTAATATACATGACCACATGGTCACTGTATGCACACAAGTTCAGAGATGCCTTGAATTCTTTTTTCTCTTTTTTTGTGAGGAAGATCGGCCCTGAGCTAACATCCATGTCAATCCTTCTCTTTTTGCTGAGGAAGACTGGCCCAGGGCTAACATCTGTGCCCATCTTCCTCCACTTTATATGGGACGCTGCCACAGCATGGCCTGACAAGCGGTGCATCAGTGCGCACCCAGGATCTGAACCTGGGCCGCCAGCAGCGGAGCACGTGCACTTAACCACTATGCCACGGGGCGGGCCCCAGGGATGCCTTGAATTCTTTTGAAGTCAGCATTTGACAATTTAGTCTTCCACAGACTAAAAATGAAATGTAATAGTGTAACAGTAGATTTTAGCCTAATTCCAAAGCAAAAGCCACGTTTCAGTGTAATATTTACACCAAAATGTACAGACTGCAGTCAAAGCTGCACTTAGAGGCAAATTTATAATCTCACATGTTTCCATTTAGGAAAAATATAGAATGAAAATAAATGAACTATATATAACATTCCTGTTAGAAATAAAGAACTATTTTAAAAAAAGAAATTTGGGAGAAAACCAGAAAAAATTAGTTGAAAAATAAGAGAAGAATGTAATTGATCTATATACCCCAAAACTATTTTTCTTTTTAAATAACCAGTAATGCAATCAAATGTCAGGCAGGGTAATTGGGGAAAGAGGGTGAAAACACAATTCAGAAAATTAAGAATGATCATAGAATGACCAAGATTTTTTTTTTTTAAATCATGAATATTTTATGTACTACTTCATAATGCCTGGATATAAATTTGGAAATATTGATAAAATCAAAAATTTTTGGCCGGCCCCGTGGCTTAGCGGTTAAGTGCGTGCGCTCCGCTGCTGGCGGCCCGGGTTCGGATCCCGGGCGCGCACCGACGCACCGCTTCCCTGGCCATGCTGAGGCCGCGTCCCACATACAGCAACTAGGAGGATGTGCAACTATGACATACAACTATCTACTGGGGCTTTGGGGGAAAAAAATAAATAATAAATAAAAAAAAAAAATTAAAAAAAAAAATCAAAAATTTTCTGGAAATATATGTTATCAAAATTAAGTGAAGAAGAAAATAGAAAGAGACTAAAAACAATGGGAGAAATTGAAAAAGATATTAAAGAATTAACTCCTCAAAGGGTTTTTGGCCTAGATAGTTTGAAGAGTGGATTTGTTCATGGAAAATATGATTACAATGTTATGTTAACTGTTGCATAGAATAGAAAAAGATGGAAAGTTTCTTAGTTCATTTTATAAAATCAGCATAAACTCTGATATAAAACCTGACAAAGCACACATACACACAAATTCAGACCAATTTCCAATATGAAAAGAAATGTAAAAATCCTAAATAAAATAAGTAATTGCACATTAAATTCTACAATTAGTTAAAAAAATAGTAGAGTTTATCCCCAAACACCTGATCTAATATGTCACATCAATAGGTCAAAGGGAAGAAGCTATATATTTATTTAGATTGATGCTAAAAAGGTGTCTGATAAAAATAAAATCTACTTTTGAATTTTAATTATAGTAACCTAGAAATTGAATAAAACTTTCTTATAATAATAAAGAATACTTTTATGAAATCCAGGCAATATCACACTTAAAACTGAAATACTAGAATTTTCATTAAAGTAAGGAATACAAAAGGGAACCTCATCTATCGCCATTATTTAACAAGTTCTTGAAATTCTAGCAATTAAAATGAGATGTGAAACAAATAAGACACATAACTGTAAAAAAGAGAAGAGACATGTATCATTACTGACAGATGATAAGGTTGTGTGCATTTATAGCTAATAAGAAAGGTCAATAAAGTAGCCTTAAAAAAAAGCAATCACCAACACTATTAGATTTCTTATATACCAGCAATACCTGGAAATAAAAATACAGTGCAAAAGACTTCTGATTCACAAAAGTGATGATTTTACGTGTGTGTCTGTGTGTATTCACACACATATACATACATAAACATATAAAAAACACTTAGTCACCTTTAAAAGGAATATGAAGACCATATATCAGGAAAATTATAAAACATATTGAATAATATAAAAATAGGACTTGTATAAATGGAAAGATACAGCATCACCTTGGATGAGATTGACTGAATGTTGTAAAAATTGTCAATAGTCTCTAAATAGACTTAGGACAATAAACATCTGGAAATGAAGTTTACCAATGTATGTCAAGGATTTTAAAATATTATATTCTTTGATCCAGTAATAATTTTGCCTCTAGGGCTTTATCCTAAGAAAATGATCACGGCCCTTGAAAAGATTTACATAGACCTTGAAAAATACAAGGGGATGCGTATATAATAGTATAATATACTTTACAAAGAAAATAGAAAATATATTTTTTAATGCAATGCACCATTATTTATTGAGCATTTGTGATATGCCAGATTCTGTGCTCAACAATAGAGATACAGATGAACAAAATAGTCATTGTCCCTTCCCTAACAAAACCAAAAGTCAGCTGAGCAGTTACACAACATGGTGATTTGTTCAATGATAGGGGAAAGGATGTTCTTGGAGCCCTTAGGAAGAGTGACTTATCCGGACTTAGGGGTCAGAGAAGGCTTCCCAAGGAGGTGATGTCTGTACTGGGTTCTCAAGGTTGAGTTGGCATTATTCAAGTGAAGAGATAGGGAGAGAGGATTCCAGGCTGAAGGAACAACATATGCAAGGGCTCAGGGGTAAGAAAAACATAGTGCCTTCCAGAAATGGAGAGAAGTTCATTGTGGCTAAAATGTAGAGGTAGGCAAAAGGCAAGGCTGGGAAAGGAGAATTAATTGCAAGATGTTATCTTGGAGAGGTAATCTACAGCCAGATTATGAAGGCCTTGTACACCATCTGGAGTTGAGGCTTTACACTTTTTTGACTATAACTCCAAAAAAAGATATATTTCATAATGCCACCAGTTTACAAATTTTATAGATATGTATATATGAACCATATTGCATGACAAACTTTTACTATGTACAAAACACTACTATATTATCCTTTTCATGTTCAATTTTGCTTTTATAAAATGCTGTCTACCTCCTACTAGACTACACAGAACCCTTGTGTGAATGAGAAATAAGCATCCTTTCTGGATAGACACAGCTTGGAGACTCCAGGTGTGGCCTTGGAGAGTGGAAGATGCTTTTATCCAAAGAAATGCCCCTTCTTCAAGGTATATGAAGCTCCACAAACTTGCCCCTAACATTGCAGAGCTTAGGCAAAGAGTATAAATGGAGACCCACATACCATGAATCTAAATATTTGAAAGTTGTAGATCAGTCTAACAGACTATTAAATAATATGTGTTCTATTCTTCTAACTTGACACATATAAGTTCATAATGCCCTAAAAGACCAAGTTCAAATTCAAAATTCTTGGACTCAGAGTTCGATCTTGGCACATGACTTCAATCCTGGTCCTCTTCTCTTCCCACGCCCAAGTCCATCCTATACCAAAAAGGTCCTTGTTCATATCCATGTGGACATCCTGACCCACTCGTCCAAGTTTTATTCACCATTCCCCTTTCCCCTAGGAAACAGTTAGAAGTGGATTAAGAACTGTTTGGACAGGGAATTCTGTAGTACCAGGTACCTAAACCTAAGAATGTTTCTTTTGTAGGAAAGTGGCATGGCCTGAGAAACCCAAGAGCAGGGTCCTCCAAAGCCTTGCTACTCAAAATGTGGTCTTTGGAGCATGGGCAGCACATGGGAGCTTGCAAAAACGCAGAATCTTGGACATCACATCAGACCAACCCAATCAGAATCTGCAATTTAACAAGACCTCGAGTTGATTAGCATGCACTTTGAAGTTTAGACATGCTACTATAAAGCAAGGGTCCCAGGGAAGGGGCTTCTCTTCCTTGGTCTAAGGTCAGCATTGTACCACATGTCAGGGTACAAAGCAGGACAGGCAGAATGCAGGCTGGATTTCAAGTCCTTTACTCCTCCTTGAGCATCCTTGTGTAGAATGCAGCTGTAAGGTAAGGACTTGGCAAGTCTCAGAAAGGCTTTAAACAAGAAAATGACTTAATAATATTCACAATTTAGTTTATTCTTGTTATAGGATGGATTGGTGAAGAGCAATCTGAGCTGGCTACATAATTTGCTGGGTCTGGTACAAAATCAATATGTAGAGCTTCTTGTTGAAAAAAGCAGGAAATAAGTGGTGTTAAAGGTACTAAAATTAAAGCTTTTTTTTTTTTTTGTGAGGAGAACTAGCCCTGAGCTAACGTCTGATGCCAATCCTCCCCTTTTTTCTTGAGGAAGATTGGCCCTGAGCTAACGTCCGTGGCCATCTTCTTCTACTTTATATGGGACGCCGCCACAGCATGGCTTAACAAGTGGTGCAGCAGTGCGCGCCCGGGGTTGCGAACCTGTGAACCCTGGCCACGGCAGTAGAGCGTGTGCACTTAACCACTTGCGCCACCGGGCCGGCCCCCAAATTAAAGCTGTTTTTATTCTTTCACAGTCTTTCTACTGAATTCTCATAGTGTTTTCTTTTTCTTTAATAATTTTATTTATTTATTTATCCCCCAAAGCCCCAGTAGATAGTTGTATGTCATAGCTGCACATCCTTCTAGTTGCTGTATGTGGGACACGGCCTCAGCACGGCCGGAGAAGCGGTGCGTTGGTGCATGCCGGGGATCTGAACCTGGGCCGCCAGCAGCGGAGCGCGCGCGCTTAACCGCTAAGTCACGGGGCCGGCCCTCATAGTGTTTTCTATTTGTCATTTTGTCATTCTAAATAAAGAAAAATTGAAATTTTAAATTATTAGCATAAATTTTACCATTCATATTTATATTGTGCAATGCCTGTGCTAAATGCAAATATAAGAACATTTAATTCATATGACGAATCACTGAAATTACACAATGTGTATTTCATAACTGGTACGTGCCTATGTATTTTGTTCTCTCAGAACAGTGGAAACACTGCACAAAACCAACTCAACTTTTTCCTTTCACTTTTTGATAGGTGTACATTCTACCAATGCTCTATCTTTGGCCTACTGTTGAGTAAGGGGGGTCTTAAAGGAAAAGGAATTATGGGTTTCCCCTTTCTCTTTCTATGTCATTATTTTCAGCATAAGTTTTTGATTAATAGAGGGAAGTAACATGAATGAAAAAAGGATATCATAGGGGTCCTTGGTCACTGATGTTTCTTAGAATGCCATTGCCTTCTTTCTGCCTTCGAAACAAGTTCTGATTCCCCAGTGGGAACCATGGCCTTTCTGTGCTGACGTAGACTTAACACACTTCACTTGTACTCACTTTGAGCCTCACTGAACTCTCACACATCATGGGGCCACTGGAATTCTGTGCTCATGAGGCATCATGGCCACTGTATTGAAATGGAATGGCAAGGAATGGCAGACACGCATATTGCATTTATATTCTCTGCTCACACACATGTTTTATGGTTCCATTGGACTTTACTTACAAAATACAAGTTCAAAGATAAAAAATTAAGAATTTCAAGATGGCAACAGCAAAGCATAAAACCAAGTTGGGGCCTCTTTTGAATTCAGGGCTCTATGTGACTGCACAATTCATCTGCCCCTGAAACTGACCTTGAAAGTAACACCGGAGGCAAGAAGACCAATGAAGAGGGTAGTGTAATAATAGAGGTGAGAGAGGATTGTGGCTGAGACTAAAGGAATAGCCTTGAAAATGGGGGAAAGTGTATGGTTTCAAGAAATATTTGTGAAGGGCCGGCCTGGTGGTGTAGTGGTTAAGTTTGCACACTCCACTTTGGCAGACCGGGGTTTGCAGGTTCGGATCCTGGGCACGGACCTACACCACTCATCAAGCCATGCTGTGGCAGCATCCCACATACAAAATAGAGGAAAATTGGCACAGATATTAGCTCAGGGCCAATCTTCCTCAAGCCAAAAAAGAGGATGCTTGGCAACAGATGTTAGCTCATTGCCAATCTTCCACACCAAAAAAAAAAAAAAAAGGAAATATTTGGGCTGCAAGACCAGTACCGTGTATAAGAATAAGGGAGAGAGGAGTTAAGAACGAGTCCAAGATATGGCTTTGGCAATAGGAAGAATGGAAATGCCATTTTCTGTTATTTGGAGTACTGGAGAAAGAACTGGAATAGAGGGATGGAAGGAACTAAAAATGTTGAGTTTGAGGTATATGTATCACATGGTAGTGATGTTCATAGTAGGATATTCAGGTCTGAATCTCTGGAAAGAGATATGAACCAGAGTTATTGGTTTGGAAGTCATCCACATATAGATTGTGACTAAAGCCATGGAAATAAAAGAGATTGCTTAGGAAGAGTGTGTAAAGAAAGAAAAGGACCCAGCATAGAACCTTAAGGAACACCAACATTTACATGGAAGAAGCATCTTCAAAAAAGTCTGAGAAGGAGCAGTCAGAAAATGTGGAGAAAATCAGAGAATAGCGGCCGGCCCTGTGGTCTAGTGGTTAAGTTCAGTGCATTCTGCTTCGGTGGCCTGGGTTCAGTTCCTGGGTGTGGACCTACACTACTTGTCAGCGGCCATGCTGTGGCAGCAAGCCACATACATACAAAACAGAGAAACACTGGCGCAGATGTCAGCTCAGGGCAAATCTTCAGCAAAAACAGACAAACAAATAAATAAGTAAGTAAAATAAAAGAGAGAATAGTGTTACAGACACCAAAGGAAAAGAGCATTTCAGGAAAGAGGAAGTGGTCCCATGGTCAGATACTGCTGAGAGGTCAAGCAAGAAGGGAACTCAAGGTTTCATTGAATTTATTGACAAGGTCATCTGGTGCCCTTGGAAAGGACGAATTCAGTGGAATGGTGAGGACGAAGGTGAGAATGCAAAGGGCTCAAGTGTGAGTAGGAGATGGATGTATGAAGACAAGTGTAGATGACTATTGAAGAAATGTGGCTGTAAAAGAGGAGCAAGGGGTCACATGTTAGTTAGAAGGGAACGTGAAGGCAAGGGATATTTTCATTTTTATGTAGAGAGATATGGGACACAAAGTTGGGAGGTGCCAGGAGAGAGAGAGAAGTTGAAGAAAGAGGAAAAAGAAGGGATTGTCTTTATATCCAAGTTTTTAAGAGGGCAGGGGAGCTCCACACACAAGGGCAAGCATCTTCGTTTTTTTCCTCTGTTTTGTGCCTAGAATAGTATATTTGTTTTCTAGGGCTGGTGTAGCAAAGTACCACAAACTGGGTGGCTTAAAACAACAGAAATTTATTGTCTCACAGTTCTGGAGGCTACAAGTCTAAAATCGAGGTGTTGTCAGGGTCATGCTCCCCCTGAAAACTTCCTTGCTCTTCCTAGCTTCTTGGGGTATGCAGGCAATCTTTGGCTTTCCTTGGCTTGCAACTGTATAACTCTATTGTCTGCCTTCATTGCCACATGACATTCTCCCTGTGTCTTACAAGGACACCGGTCATATTGGATTAGGGGCCCACCCTACTCAGTATGACCTCTTCTTAACTAATTATATTTGCAATGACCCTATTTCCAAATGAGGTCACATTCTGAGGTGCTGGGGTTTAGGACTTCAATATATCTTTTTGTGGGGACAAACAGTAATTCGGCTCATAACAAACATAGGAAATCCTGATTCAATATTTGTTGGAAGAATGGAAGTGATTTGGAGAACTGAAGGAGGAGTTTGCCTTAGACCAGAGGAGGGACACCATTCCATCGTAGTGAGAGGGAAGGAAAAATAGTGGATACAAATAATGGCTAGTGTAAGGAAATTGTGTCATCTGAAGTCTTCAAAATTCTCCATGAAGAGGGAAGCGAAATCTCTGCTGAGGTGAGGGGAGAGTTGAGGTAGGGGAGGGAGAAGTTAAGAGGTGAGGAGAAAGGAAGTCTGAAATGGGAAAGAAAGCTCACAAGGGAAACAGCGACTGCCTGGTAGCATTGAGGGCTTTGTTGAGGTTGGAAAGCACGAATGTAGAATCACATAAATTGGCCCTGCTGTGTGATTTCTGCAGCAAGGCCAATGGTTGGATTCATCCATAGTTGGGGTTTTGCCAGGTAGTACCCAAGGAAAGACAACAGCAGTAAGGGACTTGGGAACATTGGCATGAGAGGGCCATTATAAGTCTTGGAATTAGGCTAGATAGGAAGGGAAATTAAAGACAAGTGGGACTTGATATATAATGCAGAGGTTCTTAACTGTTTGTGCCACGGACTACTTTGCCGCTCTGGTGAAGCTTATGGACCCCTTCTCAAAAAATATTCTTAAATGCATAAAACAAAATGTATAGGATTACATATGAAACCTCTGATGTTAAAACTCGGATATCAAAATATTTAAACAAACCAAATATGTGCTACAGTAATGTATGTGTGCTGTGGTCTCAATGTGTGTGTTCCCCCAGAACTCACATGTTGGAATCCTAACACCAATGTGATAGTGTTAGGAGGTTGAGCCTTTGGGAGGTGATTAGGTCATGAGGATGGAGGCCCATGACTGGGATTAGTGCTCTTATGAAAGAGATCCCACAGAGCTCCTTCACCCCCTTCCACTATGTGAGGACACAATGAGAAGTCTGTGACCCAGAAGACAGCCCTCACTCGACCATTCTGGCACCTTGATCTTAGACTTCCAGCCTCCAGAATGGTGAGGAATAAATTTGTTCTTTACATGCTACCCAGAATGTGGTATTTTGTTATAGCAGCCCAAATGGACTAAGATAGTGTGCTTCTTTACACTAAACAACAAGTTCTAGTGGCAGGGTTAAAAAGGACCATCACTTCTAGGTAGAAATAAGCATACATGAAATATTTAAGTATTTGTATGTGATGTAAACTATAAAGTATACGAAAATAGCTGTGTTTTCTATTGGTGACAAAGCCATAGATGCTGCTAATAATTTTGTGGTGTATTGCCTACATTTATTATTGAAAGAAATGCTAAATTTCAGTTAGTGCTTAGTGAAAATAAAGATATAGAGTTTTCCCCATCCAAGTTCATAGACGCCTTGAATTCACCCATGGCTCCTTGGAGGCCAGTGGGTCCCAGGCAGAATGCTGGGTGTGGAGGGAGAACATGACAGAAGTCAAAGAACTGAAAAGTCAGATCTTCTGGACATTGATGTGTGGACATTGGAGAGAGATGATGTAGAACAGGACAGCAAACCTGGTCTTGAACTCTTCAAGATTAATAAGGGGCAGTAACTAGAAAGTTGGAAAATAATTGGCTTACGGCAGGAGAAAGGGTGGCAAGCCAGGTGGTGTGAACATGAAAAAATCAGGGGTTGGACATAAAGATGGAGGAATAGGTATCAAGAAGTGGCCGTAAGGAGCAAGGAAGACATTGACCTTAACTTCCACACCTTAGGGAGATAGCCTAAGGCTACAAAGGGAAGCACTGCCCTCAGGAGAGAAGCAGATTTTAACTAGGGCAAGGAGGTGGAAGGAATGCACAAAAACATGTTTGAGGATGTGTGGTAGTTTCTTACCCCGGTAGACTGGGCAGTGGAAAAGACTGAGAGAGAGGGCACCTGTCAGAGGGCAGTATGGACTAGAATGGCTGCAAATGGATGGGAAAAGACAGATTACCAGAGGTGCTTACTTCTTGGATGGTAATATAAACCCACTACCCAGAGATAACCAGTGTAGCATTACCGTTTGGAATATTTGTTGCTGTAAAATTTGTCATCATGACAAAATTCAAAGCCATTAAGATTTCCAGTCTTAGGAAATTGGTTAAATAGTTATTGACCATCCATAAAAATGAAATATTCTCAATGTTGCCAATGAGAATAATGAGTAGCAGAATTTTTAATGGCATTGAAAATAGTCATTATAGAATATTAAATGAAAAACATCAGGATAACAAACTATATACAGTATAGTTCAAATTTTATTAAAATTTATATCTGCATAGAAATATATTAATTTTTTATAGTGATTATTTCTAAACGGTGGAATTATGAGTTATTTTAATTTTATTCTTAATATTTTCCTTGTTCTTACATTTCTCTTTATAATTTTTTTATTGACCTCATAAGTTTACAATCTTGTGAAATTTTAATTTTACATTATTGTCAGTCACCATATAAATGTGTCCTTTCACCCCTTGTGCCTTCCCCCAACCCAATTCCCCCTGATAACCACCAAACTGTTCTCTCTGTCGTGTGTTAGTTTATCTTCCACATATGAGTGAAATCATGCGGTGTTTGTCTTTCTCTGTCTGGCTTATTTCACTTAACATAATACCCTCCAGGTCCATCCTTTTTATAATTTTTAATAGGTAAAAAATAAAAATAGAAACATAGCCTTAAGGAAATTGGGTATATTTAAACACCCCAGAATCCCAAGCCTAAAATTGAATGTGTATATTTTACTTACCTTGAAAGTTTGTGTTCTGCAGATGATTCTTTATTCGAGTTAAAAATTGATAAGTAATTTAAATACCAAGTAAATGGCAAATAGAAAATTGCATAGGAGACAGTTTCTTGTATTTGGATTTCACTGGACCTAAGTTTAATAGGTTACCTTTATACTATACTAAGAAGAATGTTTGGGGCTGGCCCAGTGACGTAGTGGTTAAGCTCACACACTCTGCTTTGGCGGCCCGGGGTTCACAGGTTCGGATCCCGGGCGTGGACCTATGCACTGCTTATCAAGCCATGCTCTGGCGGAGTCCCACATATAAAGCAGAGGAAGATGGGCATAGATGTCAGCCCAGGGCCAATCTTCCATAGCAAAAAGAGGAGGCTTGGCAACAGGTGTTAGCTCAGGGCTAGTCTTCCTCACACACACACAAAAAGAATGTTCAAAGAAATCTGAGGTGCTAGTATATGAATCCTCTATTAACCATAAATCTAGAAGAAACATTAACACGGGCTTCAGCATATTGTACTTCCTGAGATATGGCTGTTTAGTAAGACAGACAGCAATACAATGGGCAGGACTGATACCACCAGTTGACAGAAGTCTTTAAAGTATATTTAACAAACTCACCTCCCTACGATGCCACTGAAGCTGAAGTGATAAATCCCATATTATTTTATTCATGTCAATAAGTAGCTTTCTAGAGTTTTGTTTGTTAGACTCACCCAAGGAACTCTCTTTGGGAAGACTGATCAGACATCTTGAAGATATGTGACATTATTGTAAAGAGTGGAGAGTGCCAATATCTTAAGATAAATATATCATCTTTATTGTAAAAAATGATTTAAAGCATGTTTCCTGTGGAAAGTGGATCTTAAGTAGCAGTATGTTGTTGACATGACCCCAAAACATCCAATCAGCAACTTACTCAGGTTGCCTCTTTTTTTGATGGTAGCAGCCACTGATGATCATTGCTTAGATACATTTTTAATTCATTAGATGTTGCAAAATAGTGATATTCTAATTATCTCAGTCTTTTTCAGTTATTAACTGGGATACACCAATAAAGAGAAACTTCTCACCTTCTATGTGATTATCCGTTACCACAGTTGGTGTTGGAAAGTCCCTTTATTTGCCAGTTCTGAAAGTGATGAATTGGTTCACCAGCATCCTCTAACAGTATCAAAATCCATTTTTTTTTTGGTATCGTTATGAATTCATAGATTTGAGCATATTTTATGTATTTCAATCCATTGTAGTTATTATCCTTAATAACAGTCTAAGTTTCCATCTTCGGACAGTAGGAGATGCTCCAAGCTGGCTCCTGAGTTAACACACTCGAGCAGTCTTTGACAGCTTTCTTGCTCTCTGCTATAGCACCAGGCTCATCTTGTACATTTCTTGCCTCAGATTTGTAAGCAGTCATTTCTCCAACGAGCCCTGTTTCCTTTTAATGGTAAATGCTAGAAAACACAATCTGGGCCCCAGGGGTAGGGTTCACAGGTTTTGATGCATGTGAATCATTCATGCTTCGAGTTTCTGTGTTTTCTTTTACAGTGGTTCCCATTTTACTCAGAGCAAAATCCTCCCAGTGACCCATAAGGCCCTATATGATCTGCATGCTGTTTCTTCTCTTACCCCACATGGTCTGGTCTTTGGCTCCTGCCATGGGAATGCCCTTTTCCCAGATATGTGCACAGCGTAATCCCTCACCCTCTGTAAGTCTGCTTAATCGCACCTTCTCATGGAAGCCCATTCTGTCAACTCCATTTAAACTCACGACCCTACTCACCTCCCCAAACCCACTCCCAGTGTCCTGTGTTGTTTTTTTTCCCATATCACTTCTCATTTTCTCATATACTTTATAACTTAATTATGTAGTATCCTTCTCCTCCTCCTAAAATATAAGCTCCACCAGGACAGGGAGTATGGTCGTTTGGTTCACTGCTCTATCTTTAGTGCTTAGGACAGCACCTGGACAGGGTAGCTACTCAGCATCTATTTGTTCAATGAACAAAACCTTAGGATATTTCTGAATCATCTCACACCTAACCTATCAGGGTGGCTCAGGCTCCAAAGGAACAGACTGAACTTAAAGCAAACAACAGGGCCAGCCCCGGTAGCCTAGTGGTTAAGTTTGGCAAGCTCTGCTTTGGCAACCCTGGCAGCCTGGGTTCGGTTCTCAAGAGCAGACCTGCACCACTTGTCTGTCAGTGGCTATGCTGTGCTGGTGGCTCACACACAAAAAAGGAAGATTGGCAACAGATGTTAGCTCAGGGAAAATCTTCCTCAGCAAAAAAAGAAAAAAAAAAAAAGCAAACAACATCCATCAAGAAACTGAGCTCAATCTAGATATATGCAGAGATAAGTTGATGAATTTCAAAACTCTCCTGACATTTCTGGGTATGTGATCAGACTCTGAGCAATGTTTGTGCATTCATTTTTGAAAAAGAAATGTAATATAAGCCAAGCGTCTCCATCAGTGATGAAAATAAAAGATCAGAATTGAGATGTATCCCAGAGAAGTTTAGTGTGCTTAATGCCCGTGTTCTCACTATTGTAATTAACTGATCAACTATTAGCAACAGCCCCCAAACTGTATTCTTGTATTAAAATAGTTGATTAGTTATTTGGCTTGTGGTTTTATTAGTGCTAAAATCCATATTTTAAATAACTGGAGGCCATATCATCTATACAAAATTGATGCGACAAATAGGGATTTTGGGTTACTATTGACATAGCAGGGTTAAGCCTAATCTGACATTCAGATCTGTCTGGGCTCATGAGGCTGAGCCTTCCAGGTTCTTAGGATGAATTGTAGGATGGGAGCCGGCTAGGAAGAGACCATAGATGGGGCAGACAATAGGAAAGTACTAAACCCAACCTGACCCCAGAGACCTAGTCTCAGTGCCATGGAAACATGTCCATGAAAAAAGGCAGAAAGGGCTGTTTCTGAGGGGCTTTGTGAGACAGGAGGCACACGCAGTGCTGCACAGATTTCTACTTTATGAGGCAAAGCACCAGGAGGATGATATGAAGACACAACACTCCTCTGGACCATAATAGTGTCAGCACCAAAGGAGACTTGGATGCTTTGTGGGAGGCACCGGATGTGTGGAGGTACCCAAAGGAGGGGCCACAGTAATAGGCAGAGTATCAAGAAGCACTCTGGGAGAAGACCTACTTGGGAACACACGTGCGATACTCTAACGGAGACCCCAGAAGCTCTCCGAAGAAATTTTGTTTGGGCTAGAGGCCCTTGTCAAGAGATGAGCTGTGAGCCAGTACATTTTAAAGTGATCTTATGCATTCCCATTGATTAATAAATTCTGAAGAAATTTAAATTTTCACTGGGAAAAAATTGGGGCACCACACTATTAGCAGATTGAGCACTGGACTGAGAGGGTTAGAGGATGTTGGTTGTCATTTTGGTCATTATCTAGCTGGCTTACCTTGGGAAGTCAAGAATCTGATTTTAAATTTCAATTCCTCCACTTCCTATGTGACCTTTTTTAGGTTACTTTTCTAATCTGTAAGATGGGTATAATACTACGACCCACCACATGGGATTATCACTAATATTACTATTATCTCACATATTTTCAAATACCTAAAAATAGTCATCATACCTTCCCTTGATTTTCACTTCAGGTTAAATATTTCCAAGTCCTTAAAATATCGTCCAGAAGACGTGGCTCTCAGAGCCCTTGTCTTCTTCTTTAGGATACTTCCTAGTTTGTTACTACTGTTCTTCTTAAATGTGGCACCCAAACTAAAAAACAATATGTTAATGTGCAAAAGACAGCATATGATGAAATCATTCCTTCCAGTAATCTAGACCTTAAGCAGCCTATATTTTAAATTTCTCAATCTTAGTTTACTCACATATAAAATGTATAAATACTAAATAATGACTACTTTATCTATCTTCCAGGTTCCTGTAGGAGAAACCAAGATGATGTTACTGTGAAAAATAAAGAGAACTAAAATATAAAAGTGTCAGTCATTATCTTATGCCAAGTATTTTTCATTAAATAGGGAAAAAAATCATGATAGGTAAGACCTATCAGTTACAAAAAAAAGGTCAAGTTTTAAAACTTATTGCAATCTTCATGTTCATACAGAAAAAGGAAATTTTACACTGTTAAATATTTAGTAAGCCTAAATCATCTTTTGTTATATGAGGTAATTACGAAGGAACTAATTCCATTTACGTTCAAAAGCTTTTCCTGTGAAGCCTAAGACTTCAGACAACATTCACTTTCTAAGATACTTTAATCTCTTACTTCTTTACTGAGATATTTTTTACGAAAAATTATTTCTCAAATAATTGAACTTGATGTTGAAACACGTGGAGAGAAAGTATTGTGAGTGGCAGTTGTTTGTTAATATCCAGTAAGTGGGGGCCAGCCTGGTGGCACAGCGGTTAAGCGCGGGCACTCCACTGCAGCGGCCCAGGATTCGCAGATTCGGATCCTGGGCGCGCACCGACACACCACTTGTCAAGCCATGCTGTGGTGGCGTCCCATATAAAGTGGAGGAAGATGAGCACAGACGTTAGCCCAGCACCAATCTTCCTCAGCAAAAAAGAGGATTGGCATCGGATGTTAGCTCAGGGCTGATCTTCCTCACACACAAAAATATATATATATTCAATAAGTGCATTGTAGGTCCAGTTTCAATGTGATAAATAAAAACCTAAAGGGAAAATGTATACAATCAGGGATTACATTGCTTGAAGCTTTTTCATAGTTATTACTTATAATTTTTTAGCAAAATACAAACTCCCCAAATCATAGCAGTGGCCATTTATCCTTTGCTTCTGTCCTAGTCTGTTAAAGCCGCCATAACAAAAGACCAGACTGGGTGCCTTAAACAATAGAAATTAATTTTCTCACAGTTCTGGTGGCTGGAAAGTCTAAGATCAAGGTGCCGGGAAAGTAGGTTTTATTTTGAGGCTTCTGGTCGTGGCTTGTAGTCAGCTGTCATCACACCGTGTGCTCATGACCTCTTCTTTGTGGAGGCGCGGGAGAGGGGGAGGGTGAGCTCTCTGGTGTCTTTTTTTTTGAGGAAGATCAGACCTGAGCTAACATCCATGCCAACCCTCCTCTTTTTGCTGAGGAAGACCAGCTCTGACCTAACATCTATTGCCAATCGTCCTCCTTTTGTTTTCCCCCAAAGCCCCAGTAGATAGTTGTATGTCATAGTTGCACATCCTTCTAGTTGCTGTACGTGGGACGCCGCCTCAGCATGGCCTGAGAAGCGGTGCGTTGGTGCGCGCCTGGGATCCGAACCCGGGCCGCCAGTAGCAGAGCTTGCTCACTTAACCGCTAAGCCATGGGACAGGCCCATGGTGTCTCTTCGTATAAGGACATTCATCCCATCGAATCAGCGCCCTACCCTTACGACCTCATTTAACCTTAATTACTTCCTTTGAAGCTGTCTTCAAATACAGCCACACTGGAGTTAGGGCTTCAACATGAACTTTGAGGACACAAATATTCAGTCCATAACTGCTTCCAACTTTTCTCATTTATCTCTTTTGGAGAACTTACATCACATTATCTTTGCCTGCCCTAAATATACATACTGAATTCCATTTCATTAGACAAATTTTTTTTAAGGGAGCCATTACATTGTCCTAGGAGTTCAGGAGATGAAAGTGCACAGTTTCTGCTTGCAAAGAACTCACACTCTAGGGCTAGAGAGAGATAAACCAATAATCAGAATACAGCATGCTATAGGTCATTTTGTAGTATAACCGGAGAGGACCTTATTTTACCTCATTTTCGTCAGCATCTTTCCATGGTACATCTGATCTTTGTCATGACCTGGCATGGTTTTCCAGCACTCTCTCGTTTTGTTTTTTTTTCCCTAATCAGCCTAGATGTCAAGGTCAATAATTTTAACACTTTAACCTACCTCCTCAATTCTCTAGGCCTGTCATTACTTTGTTCTTCCTGGCCAGTTTATCCCCAATTTTGGATTAATCCATTTATCTGCTTTGTGCTTCCAGGCAGATAAGCTCCACGGGAGAATAGTGAATCAAGCTAATTAACTTTTAAAATTGGTAGTTTTCAGCCTCAGCAGGCACTTGAGTGCTGCAAGACCTCTAACTTGTCCATAGTCGACTCCACTTCTCTAAGTCCAGTGTCTGATGAACTCTTACCACACTTCAATTCCTCATCTCATTCTCTCCTGAAGACCATTTTGCCTGATACTTTACAAAGCTGTCCTCAGATATCAACTCCTCTGATTTCCATGCTGACCAATGCTCTGCATTAAAGCCAAGGCCATGTCCAGCCCATCACCCAAACAGTTATTTGCTAAATTCTCACCCTTGCTTTTCATTCCAGAACTTCTTGATTTTCTATCTAGTTTCTGTTCCAGATATGGCAATTGGATTTCTGCTTCCTAATTTTTGTCCCTTGGCACAAAACAATCTCTAGGATTTGAACTAAACCTGGAATGTCTTACTCTTGGAACGTCCCAGAACTCAAGTCTTGGAACACTTCTCTATATTCATTCCCTTGGTGATCTCATCTAATCTCATGGCTTTAAGCATACCTTCCACACGCTGGTAACTCCCAGTTTTATTTCTCCAGCTCAGATCTCTCCCCTGAACTCCAGACTTCTATATCTAACTCAAAATCTCATTTGGACATCACACACCATCTCAAACACAAGTTCAAAATCAAGCCTCTACAAGAGAACACTTTTGGGAGAGGACAGTCATCATCTTGATTATGGTAACAGTTTTACGGGTGTATACCTATGGAAAAACTCATCAAACTGTACACTTTAAATATGTACAATTTATTGTACATCAATTATAATCAATAGTTAGGAGGCAAAGCTACATCAAAAGTTTCCTGACCTAAGTAATGCACTGTATTTGTAAATGTTATTTTCTTCAAATGATTGAATATCCTGAAATGCTTTTCCACTGTTAGTACTCTTTTTAGAATCAACTGAGTAAGCATAACTAATAAAATGAAATCCCCAAATAGGTTGGATTATGCTGTACTCGATTTGAGATTCTGTGAGATTAAATCCTACTTCCTGTTATAACTCAGCCACATGGCATGCCTGGACCTCAGTAATGGACTAGGAGTAAGGGGAGGAGGCCAGGACTAATGAGAATTTAAGACCAAGGTGCCTGGTTCTCTCATTGGAAAGGCACCCTCTCCCCCGCCTCCAAGACATTCCGTTAAATTTCCACAACTTCATGGCACACTTGTGTTTTCATCGGATGTCTGCACATACCCAATTGTGTAGAATCGGTGAGGTGGAGCAAGGCCAGAGGCAGTGGCACTCTTCAGTGAGGCAACTGTAAATACTATGCTTTAAGTACTATTTGGAGCTGGAACCCAGCTTTTGGGAGGAAAGATGGGAAGAAGGGTCCCACTCCCAGGGCGGAGGGACTGACAAAAGAAGCCGGCTATCCCAGTAGGCTGCGATTCAAATAAAGGCTCTAGTTCTAACTAGGGAACTAGTGTAGAAACCACGAAAACAGCCAAAAACTCTTTCAAGACTGGGCACAATCAGTTCAGAGGGCACTTGTTTGGGAAGCCAAGTGCAGTGGATATTGGATTTCTGGCAATAGAACTTTAGAAAGCACCAAATGTCAAGTCTGAGCCTACCGTATTTTAAGATAACCTATAAGCATGGTGTAAGGCAGAGAGAAAAGAATTTCTATTTGCTCAAGTCACCAAAGCCAGACAGACGCCGATTCTGCTCTTTCAGCTTCTGAAACCAGCCCTAATAAAGCAGATGCCAGTCTATTATAGTACTGTTCCTTTATGTCTTTAAGGCTTTCAAGTCTCCATCGAGTTCTCTATTATAAAGTTGCAGATATGTTCTTGAGGGTTAAATCCCTTACCCAGCTAACAACTTAAAGGTCCCTGGACTTAGTCATTACCTGTTTTAGTAATAAAAGATATCACCCAATAAGTCAGTATTCATAAATCAAGCTAGTAGACTCTTAATAAAACCCCTGGGTGAATGCAAACTGCCATCCAGGTATGTACTAAAAGCTATGAATCAATTAGTAATTTTAATGGAAGCAACATTACATAATTACATGTTGAGCTTTCAAGTTTTTTTTTAAATTTTTTAATTAATTTTTACCCCAAAGCCCCAGTAGATGGTTGTACATCACAGTTGCACAGCCTTGTAGTTGCTGTATGTGGGATGCAGCCTCAGCACGGCCAGAAGTGGTGTGTTGGTGTGCGCCCGGGATCCGAATCCGGGACACCAGCAGTGGAGCGCGTGCAATTAACTGCTAAGCCACGGGGCCGGCCCTGAGCTTTCAAGTTTAATTCCACTAAAATTATACCTCTTTCGGACCCAAACTAATTTCTCGTTCAAGTTGGACCCTGCAGTCAACAGGACTCAAAGTGACTTTGACTGTGTATCTTCCTACTAAACGTGTCAAATGGCTAGTTGCCTTTTAGTTATTTTGCTCAAAAACCTTAGTAAGGGTATTTTTTAACATTTCAGCCTTATCCTTTTTCTTCCCGCATCTATCCATCGAATTGCTACTTAAATTCTCAATTTGTCATCCTATAGTTCTGGAGCATACTATCTTTGCTCAGTGCTTTTTATGCCTAAATCTGTCTTCCCACATCTGAGCTGGTTTTGACTCCAATTCACCTGTTCAAAGTCTCCCACAGCACTTTGCCATCTCTATAGCTTGCCTTTGATTTTTTTCTTGGCATCTTGTACCACTATTGACATACAGTAGACATAGAAGTGTTTCACCTCTGACCCTCTTGGCAGAGCAGAATATATTAGTACGAAGCACTAGTACAGTATATTTATACAAAGTAAATGAACATTACTAATTTGATTTGGATCATATCAACTAAAGAAATGTGACCTATTACAAGATCCACTGGGAGGGAAAGGAGCAAAACGAGAAGGAACTGCAGGAAAAGAGGTCAGGGGCTCTAAAGCAAAATTTGCCTATTTCACAACTTTGCCTTGTTTTAAAGTGGTTTGCCAGCTTTGACAAGAGTAGACACTTTTTCCTCATTTTGTGTAAGACCCCAATTAATCTTTCATCATTTATTGTTCATGTCACATTTAATGTACAACCTAAAGTGCCAGGTAGTTAAGATACCTAGGTACTTAAGACACATCAGTGAATGAAAACATAGATCTTAGAGTATGCTTAAGTTCCAAATACAGCAGGGATCAAGGATGCAGACTGCAATGTCAAACACTGTTTACTCATGTCTAAATACATGTAACAACAAAGATGTAATAAAGAACAAGGCTATCAAAACAATGCTACTTGGAAGTGGTTTGTAGCATTGAGCAATTGTAGGTGTCCTAAGCGGCAAGATTTCGTCAACTGCTGCATTTTACATACACTATCTCACCTGAAGGTGCCTTTTATCTCTAAATGTGTAAGGTCCCAGTTTTCCTTCTTTTGGCAATATCAAGATAATTCTACGTAACCCATTATGCCAAACGATCTTTTCCATTGCTAGATTTCTGGAAGCCTTAAGGCGACTTAATTTCCTGCAAAGTAGCTGCTAAGGTTCATTTTCCTAGAACCATACTTGACCCAAGTAGTCACTGGAATTCCTTGTACCTGTGGGTTTTTTCAGTAATGTGCAGGTACCCAAAATACTAAGTGCTTCATCTCTATGTGGTGGCATTAATACTTTGTATTTTAATACGGCTATGAGAAACATTTCCAGAGATCCATTTTATACATTGTCTTAACATTTGGGGAAAAGTGACTAACATGCCTAGCCACTAAACTGCAGGTTTGTCAGTCGCATGAGTCTCTCCTGAACTGCACAGGACCCAAACTGAATTTTTTTCACCAATGCAGGAAAACAAACATTTTAGGAAAAAGTTGGCAGTTCAGTATAAGATGACAAAAATATTGGCTTTTGACTGACATTTAAATATGGCTTGGGAACAATTTATTCATGCAGTTATTTAGGGAAAATGATCATGCATGGGGCCCAGCCATCTTGCTTAGATCAGATGCTATTACTGTTTACACTAAGTCCATTCTGTGCAATGTCTGACTAGTTTTAAGCCAGATTTCAGTGACCTCCCCTCCTGACCCGTTATGCTGTGTTTTCTTCCTTTATTCTAAGTTTCACTCCCCATTTTTTAGCTAAAACAACCTTTCAAATTACATTAAGACTAAATAGTCCATGATTTAATTAATAATCAGGCCGATCATTTTGATGCCTGGTATTTTTCTCTCCTCCAGTAACAGGTCCTCTCTCCACTCTGCTCTCCCCCACATTAATTTGGCAATACTTATACCCTGCAGAAGCCAAGGTCTTCCATCTCTCTCCTTATTCTTGTGATTGCCCAACAGTTCTCTCTCCATAAATACTGTACTGAGGATTTCCCCACAATAGTCAGTATAAACTTTCACTCAGCTTTAATTACAATTATGCATTTTAAATTCAAACAGGTGACCAAAGGTAAAACATTCATTCAGAAAAATTTGATTACAAAGGTGGGCAACTGGAAAAGAATTTTCTATTAAAAATACTTAGTACCACAGGTATTCCTGTACTTACAAAGTATAAATAGATCTAGGAAGTAACCTACTGGTTTACAGGTTGTGACTCTCTTGGATAGTGTGACATGATTAAATAGAAATGGCTTGAATCTTATGGATACATTAATCTAGATTCGATGTTGGTTCGGAATCTATTTAAAAAATTAAAAATCAATATAACCCGTCTTGATTTGTATGTTTTCTTTCCATGTCCGTAAAATGAAGAGCTTTTCCTGATCACCAGTTTTTCATATGACAAGTAAATCTCATGGTACTAGCCCTAGAAAAGGAAAAACATTTGAGATTTACAAGACTATCAACATCAGAACTTACTTAAACGTTATTGTCCTTATAATGGTCTATCTCAGAAGCCAGATCCGTATTTTTTTCAACAGAAATTCAGGTTCGGGATAGGATCATCATCGATTAAGACCAAGGACACAGTATTGACTGATTAATAGCTCCACTCACAGAAATGGTTACACCTGAGGAACTTCACAGCAAACTGGCCTTTTTCAATGGGCTGACAGCGACCCCTCACTGTTGGCAGAGAAAAAAAGAATACACAACATACTATTGTGGAGTAGCCGAGTTTTCCACTCCCCCAAAAGACTTATAAACAGAACGTCCTCAGTTATAAAATCCAAGCAACAAAAATTTATGTCTTATCTCAGAAGCCGAATCCGTACATGCTTTTCTTCAGGTTGTCAGCTTCGGGATAGGTTTCATCATTGATTAGACCATAATCCAATTAAGCTATGTTATGGTGACATTTACCATAAACCAAAGGTCAAAAGCCAAGTACTGTATTAGAGATACTATAGTAGATCTTGTAAGCCACACAACTTACTTCAAAATGAAGCTGCTGGTCAATGACACCCATAGCTTCACTAGTATTTATCAAGCCCCAGGATGCTGTTCAAGGACAAAAAAAAATTTCATTTAACCTACATACGGACTACACATGGACTGAATCAAAGTACTAGTCCAACACATACCTGGTAAGATTGTCAGGTTTTAACCAAGTAATTTTCCAGCAAATACTCTCTCGTATGTTTTGAAATTTTCCTTTGCATCTAATAAAAAGAAGCAAATTTCAAATGATGCACCATCTTCTATTCCTAAAAATCAACAGGTTTACTTCTTCAGTTTAAAAACTAAGCTCTTAACAATACATACCTTAGCATCTCCACGTAACAGCTCCGTTACACTAAGAGCCATTGTTCCTGCGGTGGATCAACATATTTAAAATAAAGCATTCTCATCGTACGTCACAGTGCAAGATTTTCAGTACTAAAACCCTCCCCTTCATTAATCCGATCTGGACACAGCGCCATCTGGGCACAGTACAACTCAGTCTCATGCATTGTCGGGAGCTGCCCACTGAAGTAACCGTTTGGTCTGGCGACGGGAGAAAGATTCGCTTTAGTAATAAACGCCTCTTGCTCTTAACGTAAACCTAACTCCCCGCCCCAAACCCTGGGAATGTGGTTGTTTTCCCGCCGCAGCTCAGGCTCAGCGGGCCGGCTGCCCGGGCTCGGCACCCAGGCCGCGCGCAGCGTCCGCGCCATCAGCAGCAGCCTCAGGTCGAAGTCCGCCGCCACCTCGACTCAGGACACGTGACGGTCCGGCTGCGTGTTTCCGACGTGCAAGCTTTCAACACTCTAAGCTTAAACCTCTAAAACCTTTTCACAGCCTGCAGCCCCCAACCCAAGCCCGGGTCACCCGACTGCGCTCGGATACTCACCCGCGACGCCTTCTCACCGAGCACCACGCAGGAGCTCCCAAATCCCGACGTAAAAGACCGAACGATGCAGCCAGCAGTTCCCTATATAGCCTCCCCTGAGTCAGACCGAGGCCGCCCCGCCCCCTCGCACCTATTGGACTCGGGCGAAGACGGGGGCGTGGCCGTCTCCCGAGGGGAGAGCGCGAGAGCGCGCGTGGCGGCTCTTTTCTTTCGGGGCTCGTTCCGGGGCGTGGTGCGCACGCCGCCCGCCTGCCGCGCGCCCGCCCAGTCCCCGGCGCGCGCCCGCTGGCGGCGCTGCGATCCGTCGCTTGGGAGTCTGGCTCTACGTGGCGCGGGAGTGGCGCCAGAATTCAAACTAACAGCCGCAGTTGGAGGCGAGGCTCCCGCATGCCCCGAGCCAAGTCCGCCCCAGACGGATGGGGCGGCTCGGGGCCGCGAGTGGACTTGAGTGTTGCAGCGCAGGGCGGCCTCCGCTTATGCCCCACTAGAAGGCGGGCTGGCTGGTTGGCTGGCGCCTGGCTGGAGTTGACGCCCCGCGGCCGCCGCACGCCCAGAAAGAGAAATCATCTGGCAGACTCACTGACGTGAAAAAAAAATGGGAAAGCGCCGCGTTTCTCCTCCGGTCCACGGGGAGAACACCGCGCCTCAGGAGGGCGGCCCGCCGCGCTCCCGCTGCCCAGCGGCCCCAGGCCGGCCTCCAGGCCCCGCGGGCGCCCGCCCCGCTGCACGCTTCCGTGTGCCAGGCGCTGCTCTGACGCTCGCTGTCAGCACGTCCAGTTCTTCCTGACACAGCAAACCCGAGAGGTAAATACTCCACTTGGCAGAGGAGAAAATTGAGGCCTAAAGCAGCTAAGTAATTTGCCTAAATTCACATAACTGAACAACTTTGCTATTTTAATTTCTTTGTACTAAGTTCATTAGAAGGAATGCAGGAGAAAGATTAATTTGACAAATATCCTAGAATACTTTATCCAAACGACACTTAGAAAATTCAGTGGCAACGATTGTATTAATTACTATGTGTGAGTAAATGTACGTATATGCACTCACACACAAGCACATATGACATTTGAACATTTTGAATTTAAAAGTTGAGGTCTTCATAGCACTTATTACTAATTAGTATTTACATGTGCATTTGTTTATTGTCCTTCTCATCTAAGGAACACATGGTTTTGTGCACCATTCTTTATATTTCTGCTTTAGAACAGTACCTGGCATAAAGTAGGTTGTTAGAAACCATTGGTTGAATGAATGAATGAATATATGCAGTGGCTTTTAGAAAATTAAAATGAAGACCAAATTCCAGATTGAAAGATAATAGTGAAAAGCAAATAATTGTAACAGGAACCTAAGTGATGAAGTCACTTGGCTGGGTATTATGATATTTTTGAATATCGTTTTGTAATATTCAATATAAATTTGCATATTGCTTATACTAAAAAAACTAAAACAGTACAAAAAGATAAAAAAGCAAAGTAAAAATTCCTTTCCATATCACTGGAAATCTCTCCACTATTAACAGTTTTTGAAACTTTTTATGTATAGACAAATATATGTATATGTTTTCACATAGAAATAGAATCTGTATACTTTTCTGCAACTTGCTTTGCCCCCTCGTAAACATCATAGACATCTTTCCATATCAGTACATATAGATGACCTTATTCTTGATTGTAGCATTCAGTTGGATGTATCATAATTTATTTCATAATTCTCTAATTTTTCACTATTTCAAACAGTGCCAAAGTGAATTAAAGCTATATCATGGTAAGCTTGTGAGAAGATCTGCAAGATCAATTTCTAGAAGTGAGTCAAAGTTTATGTGCACTTAAATTTGTGATAGATATTGCTTAATTGTTCCCACCTTCCTTCCACTCCCACAAAATGGTTGTGTTGTGATTATATTTTGAAATGTTTTGCAAATTGAAAAACATGTATGACTATTATGGGATGGCAATTATTACACAATTGAAATTGAAAACTGTTACTCTCTTTGTTATCTTTGAATCACTGTTTGCTGTACTGAAGACCATCAAAATCATTTGATCAAAAGCATATAAAACGTTGATTCCCTACCCTGACTTATCAGTTGAATCATTGGAGAGCTAAAAAGTATCAGATTTCTGGGCCCTGGAACTACTAAAGCAGAATCTCCAAAAGTGAAACTCAGGAAACATTTTAAACAAGGATCTGGGGCAATTCTGTCCAACAGGAATATAACACGAACCACAAATGTAAGTTGCATATATAATTTTAAATATGTTAGTAGCCACATTTTAAAAAAAGTAAAAAGAATCAGATGAAATTAATTCTGATACATTTTATTTAACCCATTATAACCAAAATATTTTCATTTCAACATATGATACATATAAGTTAGTGATATATTGTACATCCCTTTTTTTTTGTATTCAGTCCTTGAAATCCAGTGTGTGTTTTACACTCACAGCACATCTCAGTTTGGCTGTCTGCATTTCAGGTGCTCCATTGCCACATGGCTAGTGGCTGCTGTATTGGACAGCAGAGGTCTAGGGTGACTCATATACATATAGAAGTTTGAGAACCCCCACCGTGTTAGGGTAAATGTGGTACTGCACACGTGCCACATATTCCAATCTTTTTAAAAAAAACCTTTCATATTACTTTTGACTCATAAACTAATAACTAACAAATACAATATAAAATGAAATGAATCCAGAGCCTGATTATTGATAAGACTGCCTTCCAGTGAACATGGGCGATAACTATGAAGCTAGTATACAACTCATTCAGGATATTTATCTCTTCAAGGAACAGAAAAACATACTGAAGGATGAAGCCATCAGTCACTGCTCCCACACCTAAAACAGTCAAGCAAATTGCTGCCAAATATTTGAAGTGATTTAAGAAAGACCATATAAAGGTCAGAACTGAAATTAAAAGTGTCCTTGAAGAATTTAGCATACTGAAAATAAATTCTCATATTTTGTAGCAAACTTCCAGGTAAGATCATCATTTATTTATTTGTTTGTTTATTTATTTTTTGTGAGGAAGATCAGCCCTGAGCTAACATCCATGCCAATCCTCCTCTTTTTGCTGAGGAAGGCTGGCCCTGAGCTAACATCCGTGCCCATCTTCCTCCCCTATATGTGGGATGCCGCCACAGCTTGGCCTGACAAGCAGTGCATCGGTGCATGCCTGGGATCCGAACCCGGGCCGCCAGCAGCAGAGCATGCGCGCTTAACCGCTACACCACAGGGCCAGCCCAGGATCATCATTTTAATCATTTTCTGGAAGAAGTTGTTCACTGAGCCCCTGGTGCATGCACTGTGCTTCAGGGAAAGCTAATATGAATACACAGAAGTCCTTGCCTTTCCCAAAAGAGTTTATAGTTTAGTAAGAAGTTTGCATCCAACTTTAGACACCTCGGCTTTAAAAATTAGATAGTCATTAAAGACTTTTGGGTGAGATCATAATATGAACCAAATAGTGTTTTAGGAAGTGTTTGGGAGGAAAGATTAAAAGCAGTGTTTAGAAATTAGTGCAATCATTTGAAAGAGTTATTGTGACGGACACTACTATAATTTCGGCCATGGAAATGGAAGGCAGGGAAGAGAACAACATATAGTGAGAGCTTATATGCTGTTGGTTGTTGCATGCATTGGACCATGTAATCTTCAAAACCATCCTGGCATGTATTTTTAACCTTATATTAGAGATAAGGAAAGTGAGGCATAGAGATCTCAGTTAACCAGCATTCCCAAACTCATAATCATGTCACCAGGACATGATATTGCTGTGTTGAAGAGAGAAATAGTAGGATGTGATGGTGAACTGTGGGGGAAGAGAGGAAGTAGAGTGGAGCCTGGGCAGCCAAGAGAAGGGCAGCTCTATTGACAGGAAAAGGGAAGTCAGGAGTCACTGATTTGGGAGCAGGGAAAAGAGATTCATTTTTGATTTTGTTAAATTTTGGGTGGAACATTCGGTTACATTTGTCCAGTGGACTATCAGAAATGTAGAACTGAAGCCCAAGAGAAAAGTCAAGGCTAGAGAAGGACCATTTGGCAAACCAATGTAGAGAGGATGGCTAAAGTTGTATGCACAGATGACTGTGGGGAGAAATAAAAAAAGGGCCAGCAGCAGTGGCCTAGAATTAGTACCATAGTGTGTACAGATATCCTGCGGGAGACAACCTTTGAAAACATAGTTAATACACATAAAGATCTGGTTAGATAATGAATGCATGAGAAAAAAGTTCACTATTACAGCTTTTGGTGAAATCACAGGAGAAATATGGATGCCACATTAAGTAGTGTAAACGTAATTATTCCAAAGCAGAAAAAAAATCGTCCTCAAAAATAAGAATTATCTGATAAGGGGTTAATATCCAAAATATATACAGAACTCATACAATTCAATAGCAAAAAATGGGCAGAGGAGCTAGATAGACATTTTTCCGAAGAAGACATACAGATGGCCAACAGGCACATGAAAAGATGTTCAACATCACTAATCACCAGGGAAATGCAAATCAAAACCACAATGAGATATCACCTCACACCTGTTAAAATGGCTATGATCAAAAAGACAAGATAACAATGCTGGCGAGGATGTGGAGAAAAAGGAACCCTTGTGCACTGTTGGTGGGAATGTAAATTGGTGCAGCCACTATGGAAAACCGTATGGAGGTTCTTCAAAAAAATAAAAATAGCACCACCATATGATCCAGCAATGCCACTTCTAGGTATTTATCCAAAGAAAATGAAAACACTAATTCGAAAAGGTGTATACACCCCCATGTTCATTGCAGCATTGTTTACAATAGCCAAGATATGGAAACAACCTAAGTGTCCATTGACAGATGAATGGATAAAGAAAATGTGGTATATGTAGATTATATATAATAATATATATGATATGTATTATTCAGCCATAAAAAAGAAGGAAATCTTGCCATTTGCGACAACAAGGATGGACCTTGAGGGCATTATGCTAAGTGAAATAAGTCACACAGAGAAAAACAAATACCATATGATTGCACTTATATGTGGAATCTAAAAAATAAAAAACCAAGCTCATAGATACAGAGAACAGACTGGTGGTTGCCCAAGGTAGGGGGTGGGGAGTGGGTGAAATGGGTGAAGGGGGTCAAAAGGTACAAACTTCCAGTTATAAAATAAATAAGTCCTGGGGATATAATGTACAGCATGGTGACCATAGTTAATAATACTGTATTGCGTATTTGAAAGTTGCTAGGAGAGTAAATCTTAAAAGTTCTCAGCACAAGAAAAAAAATTCTGTAACTAGGTGGTGATAGATGTTAACTAAACTTATTGTGGTGATCATTTTGCAATATATACAAATATCAAATCATTATGTTGCACACTTAACTAATATAATGTTGTATGTCAATTATACTTCAATAAAAAAATAAAAAATAATAAAGAATCTTATCTCTTAGTATAGTGTTCTTTTTTCTAATGTCTAAACTGAACTGGTCAGTAAACTCTAGGTTTGATGGCAGGACAGACAACTGTGAATTGAAGAAAATTTTGTGAATACTCCATAAAATAGTAAAGTGTTAAGTTCATGAAACGGTAAAATTACAGAGCTAAATTAGGGGAAAAAATCACGTATCTGTGGAAATGTCGAGAGGCAGTTTGCTATGTGCATCTGAAGTTCGGGGGAGAGGTCAGGGCTTGAGTGTCATTGGCGTGAGTAAGGTATTTAAAGCATGACACTGAGTGAGATCATCAGGGAAAGAGTATAAATAAAGAGGAGAAAGCCCAGGACAGAGCCTTAGAGCACTGCAAACTTTAGAGTTCCAGTAGAAAAGGAAGGCCAGCAAAGGAGACTCCTTCCAAGGAAAACTGGAGAGTGTGATATCTCAGAAATGAAAAGAGTTTCAGGGAGAGATAGGTCAATTGGAGTAAATGCTTCTGAAAGGTCAACTGATATAACAGAAATGACCATTGGGTTTGGCAACATGAAGATCACCAGTGATCTTGTCAACTCAGTCTCTAGTGAATAGCGATGATGGAAGCCCTGTTGAAGAGGATCGAGGAGAAAGTGAGGTGAGGAGGCAGAGATGGGTCAGTGACTGGAGAGGGTTGTAAGGTCAAGGCACTGCTTTTTATTTATTTATTTTTCCCCCCAAAGCCCCAGTAGATAGTTGTATGTCATAGTTGCACAGCCTTCTAGTTGCTGTATGTGGGATGCGGCCTCAGCATGGCCGGAGAAGCGGTGCGTCGGTGTGAGCCCGGGATCCGAACCCAGGCCGCCAGCAGTGGAGCGCGCGCACTTAACCGCCAAGCCACGGGCCGGCCCAAGGCACTGCTTTTTATATAGGAGATACTAGAACATGTTTATATGTTCACAGGAGTAATTCTGGAGAGGGGGGAGATTTATGATGCTGGGTAAAGAGGCAAAAGTTATAGGAGCAAAATGCTTGAGAAGACAAGAGGAGATCCTTTCCAGAATACAAATGGAGATCTTTGGAACAGGGACATTTCATCTGTTAAAACAAAAGATAAGACAGGGTGTGAGAAAGGCAGTCACACACAGCCTGTTGACCCTTGCATCACTGCATAAGAGCATGTCTTGGGCCTGGAACATTTTTTTACATGGAGATAAGGAGCCCTCACAGCCTTTGCTGGGCATACGAACTTGTTTGGGAGTATCTTTCCCTATTCCGGGCTTGCTGTATGCTTCTTTATTTTGCTTAAAGTGTTACATCATATGGCACCTGGCCAACCCCACTGCTATATCTATTCTTGGTGGGAAGAAAAGGGTGTCCTTCATCTGCAGCACAGGAGGGGTGCGTGAGACCATCTCCCTATGTCAGCTTCAGGGCAAAATGTGTTGGCGATGGGGGCTGACACTTCCTATTGAGGCTGATCTTGCTCTGTCTCTTCTGTGTGTGAGTAAAGTGTTGTTCTATCCAGTGCCTGTGTGAGTTGTGTCTTTCTTGGCAACTCCCATACCTGCAAAACTGCAATGGGTTGACATCTTGGTACTGCTCCTCCTGGTGGTGGGCAACAGGTGTCACTTGCTCGACAGTTTGGTGTAGCAAGCATGGTCACCAATAAAGTACACCATGGCATGGTGGAGATGCATGGGGCTCATCAGTCCAGCCTTCCCAGGGTGGTGCCAGCTCCTTGTGGGGGATGATGGGCTGACTAAGGTGCTGGCCTCCCTCTGTCTGAATGAGGAGAAATGAGGTGTAGACAATCTCCCTGTCAACAAGGATAAACTGGTGTGATGGATGAGGTCGGAAATGCAAGAGATGGGCCTAAAAAAAAATTGGAGAATTAACCTGGCTTCTGGCCACCTTCACACTCCCACGCCATCCTCTAACTCCCACATGCCAGGGGTTGCAGATGACACCCGAGGGGAATCAAAAGCCCCTGTGTAGGCAGCTCCACCTGATCTGGGTTGCTTAAAAGCCCCAAGTAAGACCTGTTTTCACTCAACACAAAACCACCCATGGTGTTGCTGAAAACGTAACTGATGAAATGAGGTCCTTCTCTGAGAAGGAAATACGAAAACTGAAAAACAGATGTGGGCAGAAACCAGGGGAGTCTTATGCAGCTTGGTTGGTGCATCTGTTTGATAAGGAGTCCTTGCAGACCCAAATGTGTCAAGCTAAATGGCAAGTGTAGAGAAGCTACCCACTGACCCCCTGCTGCAATGTGTTTTCTCCTGCATCAAACAGGGCAACCAACAGAGACAGCGATAAGCCCATGTCGCTCTTGACTTGGATTGCAAAGAGTGTGAGAACAATATTCCCAACAACGAGGGCTTCCCTAAGACTGAGAGCCCCTGGAAAACCATTCATAAAGCCATAACTGCATTTCAGGTAAAAGCCACAGATACCTGACTGTATGACACTGCCCCTGGGGACGTGGACTATGCGGTGGAAGCCTTCATGTGAGGCACCTCCCCAGTGGAAGACCTCATTTTCCCTACTGTTGTCCCCTAAAATGACTGTGAGAGAAGCAGTGGAAAAGCTCTACTGAAACGTCCTGTTTGGGATAAAAACAATACAATGGTTTCAACGGTTTCCAACAACTTGGGCTGAACAGATAGAAAACCAACAATGGGAAGCTATGCCCAGAGGCCAAAAGGGAAATCCAAGGGATGACAGAGGGAGAAAAAAGAAGAGAACAGGGCCAACTCACGGAGTGATATGGCTTTGGTTGTTAAAACTGGATAGACAAAACGAAAATAGATGAAATCCCTACAGAAGACTTCCACTAATGCTATTGGGTAGAGAGAGGTCCCTCTAAATTACAAATTAAGGCTCTAGTCCCATATTCCCATTGTGATGGCCTGGCTGGTACAAAATGACTCAGACCTCCAAGCCATCCAAAATAAACAAGACTCACTGAACTCACTAGCTAAGGTGGTGATGGACAACTGAATAAACTCGATTATCTGCTGGTGGAACAGCATGGCATTTGTGTTATTGCCAATACCTCTTGTGTATATATTAATAATTCAGGGAAGGTAAAAACTAAGCTGGGGAAGATCCATGCTCAGGCAGGATGGTTATGAGCTATATACCTGCAGTCCCCCTTTGACTCATTTTTTTAAAACTCTTTAGTTGGCTTAATCCAGGCACTTGGGATTTGTGATTAGGGACAATCCTTGAGGGAGGACTGATCATCCTGGGTCTGGGTCTCCTAGTGACCCTGATGAAGTACGGTCTCAAAATGACAGAGAGGCTCTGTGAGCAAACTGCATCCAAATGGATTGTTCAGGGGCCCCATTGGACCCAGCTATCTCCAAATTTGGGGCAGATGTTGGTCCTACCATATTTGACATGCTTTATCTGCTATTTCAGTGTCTGAGCAAGGGTCGGGTCTGGACTGGGGGAAAGGCAGTCATGCACAGCCTGTTGACCCTTGCATGGCTGCATAACAGTGTGCCTTGGACCTGGAACATTTTCTTACATGGAGATAGGAAGCCCTTACAGCCTGTGCTGGGCATATGGACTCGTCTGGGAATATCTTTCCCTGCTCCAGGTTTGATATGTACTTCTTTGTTCTGCTTAAAGCTTGTGCATCATATGGCACCTGGCCAACCCACTGCTATATCTGTTCCTGGGTGGGGAGAGAAGGGAATCCTTCACCTGCAGCACAGGAGAGGTGCATGTAAACCATCTTCCTGCATCAGCTGTGGGGCGAGATGCACTGGCCATGGGGGACCGACACTCCCTATTGAGGCTGATCTTGCTTTGTCTCTTCTCCATGTGAGTAAAGCATTGTTCCACCCAGTGCTTGTGTGAGTCATGTCTTTCTTGGTGACACTGACACCTGCAAACCATGCAGTGGGTTGACATTCTGGGACTGCTGATCCTGATGGTAAGCAACAGATGTCACTAGCTTGACAGTAGGAAGTATAGGTAGAGATAATGTATTTTCTCAAATAATTATGAGGCAAGGTCATCAACTGAAAATGGAAAATTGGAAGGTACAAGAGGTTTAGAAAGAAAGGATATGTGAAATTATCAGTATGCAGAGTAGAAAAGCAGGCAGACCAGAGAAGTGAAGTAGGATTAGTTGGCAGTGTGAAGTGCCCATGAAATTTATAGCCATAAATTTATTGTGGGTGACGTCGTAAGGTTTCTTTTTCCAGAAATATTCAGACACCTGGGTGCAGGCATGGAGTAGGTGGGATTAATTAGGGTTAAAGCTTTGTTAGGCAGATAGTGAAAGAAGAAAGGACTGAGAGAGTTAAGGGTGTTTGCAAGGAAATGATTTGAACAGTGAACAAGGAATAAACTGGGTAAGGGGATGATTTGTAGTGAGAAAGTGACGTGTCCATGGACTTGAGGTTTCATTAGGGCCAAAGAAGAGCTGCAGGGGGAAGACTAGAAATATTAGGAAATAGGAGGGTTAGAAAACAGGGTTGTGGAATTTGAGATTTGGGAGGTAGTATCATTGTTGGTAAAGACAGAGTCAACAGAGTTACTGTGGGAGTGGGTGGTTGAGGTGGAAGGATGAAAAGATCATTGGAGGGAAGAAGGTTGAGGAACTGAGAGTCTAAGGTGTTAGGTGAACCATAACTGTAGATGTTGACAAGATTATAATTGATAAGAGTAGTGGTGGGAATAAAGGCTGTGAAACAGGTGCTAGAGTCATCAGTGAATGAGAGGGTGTGACCCAGGTGTTTGAAAGATGAAGGTTACAAGGAGAAGAAGCTAGTGTTAAAATCTGCTGGCCTACTTCAAAGATTATGGGATTTTGTAGGAAAGGAGGGGGGATAAGATTTGGGAGCTATGATAAAGAGCATGGGGAGCACCCCTCTACCTCCAGGGCTTAGTTACATGGGTAGTTCAGTTTGGGACATTTAAAGGTTGAAATGTCTGGAGACATCCAATACAAGATACAAAGTATGCAATTGAATATACAAACCTAGAATTTGGGAGAAAGGTGAATGATGGAGATATGCATTTGGGATTTGTACTAGAAATTTATCACTTTTGGCCACCTGACATTCACAATGATCCCCCTTCTTCCAAGTTCTCTTACTTTTTTTGTGGATCTATGCTCATTTAATCTCAGCTCATATTATTTGGATGCAGTTACTCCACTCTCAGCTCTAGGGTAGGGCCTGATTGGCTTAACCACTAAACAAATCCTACCACCTGGCTACAGTGATTGGTTTGCAGGTGGAAACGACCCAGTTTGAGCCAATGAGAGTCAGACTTGACTTTTGTCCAACTGTTGGGAAAAAGAAGCTTTCTCTTTCCTATTGCATATATCATAGAGAATGTGAAATCTTAAATTGCTGCAACCATCTTTTGACCACAAGAGGAGAACCTATCTGAGAATGAAGTCAACACACAGGGGGGAAGAGAGTAGAGCTGAGTTGAGAGGCAGAGAGAATTGGGTTGTAGGGATACCATTTGAACGTGATTGATTCCTGTGGCGCTGGAGTTTAGCCAGTTCTTAGTAGAAATCAGGTCATGTTCAGTTATCTATCGCTGCATAAACCACCCCAAACTTAGTGCCTTAAAACAAAAACTATTATTATTTCTCAGATTCCGTGGGTTGATTGGACAGTTTTTCTGACCAGGCTTACTCATGCTGAGACATTCAGTTAACAGCTCTCCTGGGGATAGGGCTCAGCTGGGACAACTGGGACAGCTGGGCCTCTCTTTCCACATGGTATATCATTTCAGCCTTCTTCACGGCATAGAGATATCAGGGCAGTATTCCAAGAGGTCACCTATTAAGCCTTTGCTTATATCATGTATGCATATGTTCCATTGTTCATATCAAGTCATATGGCCAAGCCTAGAGTCAATATGGGAGGTGGATACACAAGGGTGTGGATACTGAGAGGTGTGAATACTGAGAGGTGTGATTTGTCAGGGCCATTACTGTAATGATCTATGACAACCTGCTTCTACTAATTCTTAGACCCCTTGAAATTCATCTTTGGATCAAAGGGATATATCAACCTCACTTGACCTCACTAAAAAAATCTATGATGCTAACTATCTTACATTTCCTGCTCTAGATCCACTCTTCAACCTTCTCCACCCTGCTTTGTGCTCTGGGAAGCTGACCTTAATGGACTGCATCAAAGAATTCCCTTGACCTCTGGCTTCCCATTGGTTTGGGCCAGTAGGGAATCCTAGCAGGAGATCAGAGGGAGGAGGGAGTTGCTGTTGGCCTCCACTGAAGGGATAGCTTCTGTTCAGCTGGCCCTCTCTAGCCGTCTCTTTCTTCCCTTGCCCCTTCAGATCTAAGGGTAGTAAAGCTCAACTAGGCCCAGAATACTATTCTATGCTTTTGGTTTTCCTACATCTTGCCCACCTTGTAAATAGCCTGTTTATTGAACTTTTCTCAAATTATCCATATGTTTCCTGTTGGGACCCTGAATAATATCTACCTATAAATTTCTGTTTTCATGAACTAGGATTAAGTGCACTTAAAAGTATACATGCACTCATGTATATATAATAAAGAATATCCTTGTCTTGTCAACTTTGTCAAAGTGAATTGATCTCTTGGTTTCCATATACCAGCTTGACCTGATGACTAGTATATATATATTTTTTACCCCATCCTCCAAGGTTATGCAACATTGTCTAAATGAAAGCTGTCTTTCAGTCCATCCATGTGTAGCACCTTACAACTGCCCATTCTACTGCAGCTTCTCACAAGTAAGTTATAGGCAGTATTATAATGAGATGCTCAGATAATTCTTAAGGACTCTTTAGAAAGGCTACAAGCAAATGATTGCCTAGAAACTGGCTGGGAATGCTTATAATAATTGAATTCCGTACCTTGTCAGTAACTTTCATACAATTGCTGTTAGCTATCATTTTATGATAACTTCAGGGACATAAATCCTAGAACCCTTAATCCTCCAAGTAAAGTTTGCAAGCTGATGTTATATCAACCTTTCACTCTTTAGCTTTACAATACACAACCATGTGTTTCGTATTTTAAACTCAGGTTTTAGAGAATTTCATAATTCGCTAAATGACAAACAGCTATTACAGATTTCTTAAAGATATTTCAAGAGGATGAAATCATGGCCAGAGTTTTGCATGTTATTAAAGTAATTTTCCAACACACTATAAAGTTTTGCCAGTCATTTTTAATCACACATCCAATGTGATGACTGATTATATTTTGTAAGTACCTTGTTATTAAGTATCAAATATCATGAAAGGTTGAATAATTTCTTTAAAAAAATTAAGGTGGAGTGGGAATGGGCTACAGTGTGTGGCTTCCGAGATGTGCATTTCTACTTTGCTTTTGTCACACAGGTACTTTCCTGTAATACTCTGGGTGGTTTATTTCAGGTGTGTGGAGGAACCTGAAATGTATGTACTATTGCAAGGCCATGGATCAGAAGCCTTTAGCTCAGAAATGCTATTTAATGGCCTGTCATAGAGAGAATTTTTGCAACTCATATTGTGTGAGTAATCAGAGCTTGTCAACTTTGTGAAATGATTGTACAATGAGGGCTTTGAAATGGAAGGAAACTCTGAGTTTATTTCTGGGAGATATTTATATACAAGAATAGAAAATGAAAGATAAGCTTTTAAGAATGACACGTTGGAAATCAACTTATTTGGAAAGAGTTTCATTAAATTCAAATATTCATTAACCATGATATACATTATGGATAGACCTCATGTACCTGCTGCGTGCTCTGAAGACAGACATCAAACATCAGCTATAATTTATACTTTTGTGGCCTTTAGAAAACCCTCATGAGTTAAAATAGACTAAAGACACATAACCAAATGCAGTGAGTGAAGCTTGATAAATTCCGGTTGAAAAACAACAGTTAAAAAAGACATTTTTTTGACAATTGATAAATTTGAATTTAGACTGGATATTATATAGTATTAGGGTATTGTAATTTTCTTAAATGTGATAATGCTGTTGTATATAGAGGAGAATCTCCTAATTCTTAGAATATATGTGCTGAAATATATAGAGGCGAAGGTTCATGATGTCTACACCTCACTTTCATATGGTTCAGACAAATATTCCCACATATATATTTCACATATTTGCTTTGTTTCTGTGTATAATGTATGGCAAATAGTTCAACAGTATGTATGTGAGATACTATGTGTGTGTATGTGAGTACACACACTGACATATATGTACGTATTTTTATCATATTCTCTCTCCCCTCCTACACACACAAGTGCACACACATGGTATATTATTAACAATTATTAAATCTAGTTGGTGCATATAAGGTTATTCATTGATTATCTTTTCAATTTTTCTCTATGTTTAAAATGTTTCTGTATGTTTAAAAGCGAGGGTAGGGAGAGGAAAACCTGTAGGGTGAGGAATCCCTGTGGTGGGATATGACAGAGACATATTTGTCTCTGTCATTATTGGGAGACATTATTTGTCTCCCAATATCTATTTTCTCCTTCTTCCTCCTTCTTCGGCCTTAGTAACAGAACTCTGAATTTATTTGAGGTGGCAAGGTGCCCAGTTAAATTACAGTTCCTACCTTCTCTTGAATCTGAGTGTGGGTTTGTGATTAAGTTCTAGCCAGTGAGATTTAAGTGGAGGTTGTTGGGCAAGATTTTGGGAAGATGTCTTAAAATGGAGAGTGCTCAACTTTTATCCTTCAGTCTTTCCTGCTCTTCTTCCTGCTGCCTGGAATGTGGACACAATGACTAGAGCTCCAGAAAACATCGAGGGCCATGAGGTGACCTGGAGGATGCAAGCCACATGCCAGGATGGTGCAGCAGAAAGACAGAAACGTGGGTCTCTGATGACGGTTGTCTTAGCCTGCTCGGGCTGCTATAACAAAATAGAGGGGCTTATAACAAACATTTATTTCTCACTGTTGTGGAGGCTGGGAAGTCCAAGAACAAGGTGCCAGCAGGTTCAGTGTCTGGAGAGACCCCACTTCCTGGTTCATAGACAGCATCTTTTTGCTCTGTCCTCACGTGGCAGAAGGGGCAAGGGAGCCTTCTTGGGACTCTTTTATAAGGGCACTAATCCCATTCATGAAGGCTCTGCCCTCATGACCTAATCACCTCCCAAAGTCCCCATCTCCTAATACCATCACATTGGGGGTTAGGTTTCAACACATGAATTGTGGGGCGATGCAAACATTCAGATCATATCAACTGTGTATCTACTATATCAGCTTTGGGCTGTTCAACTCTGGGTTTCTGCTATGTGTGAGAGAAATAAGTTCTATTTTGTTTAAGGCACTTTTAATTAGAGTTTCCTCATATGCAACTAAGGCTAATCTTAACTGAAACAAAGGGAGACAATACTAACAAGATAAAGATCTTCAACACATACGTATCATTCTGATGAGAATTAGGAAATCTGCCTGAGCAAATCCAAAATCTGCCTTGAAAAACTAAAGAACAATAGTATAAACTAACTTTTTGGCAGTTCAGGGAAGCCATGCGGAGATGTTTCTTAGAGTATTTTACACATTAAGAGCCAGTCTACTGATCTTTATTCAGTTAAAAAGAAGAAATGGGATAATGCCAGTGCAGGTCCCACTGTATTTTTTTTTTTTTTTGCAGGGAAAGAGTCACCCTGAGCTAACATCTGTTGCCAATCGTCCTCTTTTTTTCCGCTCCCCAAAGCCCCAGTACATGGTTGTATATCCTACTTGTAAGTCATTCTAGTTCTTCTTTGTGAGCCACCGCCACAGCATGGCTACTGACAGACGGGTGGTGTGGTTCCATGACTGAGAAGTGAACCCAGGCTGCCAAAGCGGTGAGTGCCAAACTTTAACCACTAGGCCACCAGGGCTGGCCCCCCCACTGTATTTTTTAATAGTCAAATTTTTGTTGAGAACTTAGTTGAGGCTACTTTGGCTCATTATACCCAGCAGAGAATCTTTCCAGGCCCTTGTCAAATATCAGTTGGAGGCCACCTTGGTGAAGTACAGTGAGTTAGTTTCATTTCCTCTGACTGTTAGTTTCTAGATGCTGAGAAGGAAAAGAGAGAGTCAAGCAAGCTTTTGGTAAAAGACTAAAATGGGAGAGAATTATCTTTATTGCTCCAGCCTGTGCTCCAGTCTGTGAAAGCAGTCTTGACTGCTTTCTTGCTCTCTGTCTTCAGTTTTAGGAAAAATATAATGACTTCACACAAGGTAAACGTTTATAAGATACATCATTTTAAAATCAGCTTTCAGATTTTTCCACTATTTGAAAGAGCTTTTCATTTTTCATCCTTTAAATTTTTGCACTAGAACCTAAGTATAGATGTATCTCTTGCTTTGAAATATTTGCAATAACATCTTTTCCTCTTTTTGCATCTCTTTAAGGGATCTCCAATGTGGATTCTCAAGCATTTACAGCTGAAGATCTCTTACGTAGATAAATGGAGGTTGCCCTGGCATTCAGGGGATATATGATGTGATGGCTAATTTTATGTGGCAACTTGGCTGGGCCACAGTTGGTCAATCATATATTTGGTCAAACATTATTCTGGATGTTTCTGTGAGAGAGTTTTTTGGATGAGATTAACATTTAAATTGGTGGACTTTGAGTAAAGCAAGTTACCCTCCGTAACGTGGGTAGGTCTCATCCAATCAGCTGAATGCCTTAATATTACAAAAACTGACCTCTCTTGAGCAAGAATGAGTTCTGCCAGCAGCCTGCCTTTGGGATCGAACTGCAACTCCTTTGGGTCTCCAGCCTGCTGACCTACCCTGCAGATTTTGGACTTGCCAGCCTCCATAATTCCTGCCAATTCCTTAAAATAAATCTCTCTCTCAATATAGATATAGATATCCATTTATATAGATATCTAGATATAGATATCTAGATAGATCTAGATATAGATATATATACTGTTGGTTCTGTTTCTCTGGAGAACTCTGACTAATACATACGATTTATATGATTTCTGTTTGCTATTTTCTTCAATTTCTCATTGCTATTGGGACATTTGCTGTTTGCCTTTTATTCTTAGTTTTTTCAAAATTCTGCCATCTCTGATATTGTGTTCGTAAGGAACTCCTCCAGCTTTTTTTGTCTAAATGTCTGTGATAGTTATGAATTTTAGTCCAAAATATTGGCACGCAAAAGGTGTCACATTCCTTACTTTCTCTAAGAATCAAATCTGCTTTAAGCCTCCACATGTAACATGGCACTCACTCATCTCTGGGATCTCCTTCTCCACTCTGTTAGTTTATACAAGAATGTCAGTCTTCTCAGAACCCTAGGGGAGGGACGACTTTGTTAATGCAAGGTGGTTGTCTGCACCACTACGATTTCTTCTGCTACTTGATGCAGCTTTTCTGAAGCTGGTCCTCTAGTTTAAGTCAGGTATTCTTTGAGATGAGTCAGGTGCCTCTCACAGTGACCACAGATTTTCTTGAAAAGAACTTTACTGTTGCTCTCAGCTTCATGGTGCTTGGTGTCTATCTTCTCCTGCAGGCATCCCATTGGAATTATTTCAGATGCAGTTCTTCATCATGTGGGGCTGGCTCTCTTCCATGTTTAATCCCACTTCCAAACCTTGACCCTTCCATTTATCTAGAGGCTCTCCTCCAGTCCTCTGATTTGCCTAATACTGCCTCTCTCACTCAAAGCATTAGTCTCTAAGTCTCCCTCTCAGAGAAGATTAGCTTTTTAGAAAAGTCTGAGTTGATGTTGTTTCCTAGAAGCAAATTCAAATGTCTTTATGACAAGTGAAACCAAAGTTTTGGCTAATTGCCTAGAATAGAGGAGGGAAAAATACCTTCAGCAGAGAAAGCAAATTAATATATCAATGGATTATCCTGTCATGTGTCTTTGCACAATATTATGTTTCCTCAGCATTTTTTCCTTTGCTTTTATATAGATCCCTTTGTCATTATTTTTCATTCTTCCTTAGAATCCTAATTCTTCCCTGATAAAATACATACTTTTAAGTATGAAATTTGACAGCTATGACAGTTTGAGTACATGATGCTTCATATCTTATCTATTCCCCATTTCAGTTTGTGTTTGATATTTAACATTTCTAATTCTTCAGCAAATGTTTCTTTGTTAAATTGTCACTTCTGATTTCTTCTTTGAGCTCTTCTTTCTGTGTGTGCAATTCTGTTTCCAACTCTTACCTTTACCTTTGGTGGTTTGTTTCAGTGATAATAATTATGGAGATGCTTGAGAAGTTATTTTTACATCATTTACCATACAATCAATCTTGTTCTATCTAGGCCTTATTCCTGGGGTGACTCAGGTAGCACTTCCAGCCACAACGCTGTCCCAAGGGTGGAGCCTCAGGTGGATGGGCTAGATCTCAGTTCAAGAGGTAATTGGAGCAGGGGGAGTCCAGAAGTCGGTACCAGTGGAAGAATATCAAGCATCAGGTTCAAGGAGCAAGTTCTAAGCTATAGGCAATAACTGATGTAAGGATTCAAGAACCAAATTGACCAGAGCATTTTGCTCTTTGCCTCCAAGCACACCTCTTTTCCCTGGTTCAGATGATTTCTTTACTACCTTCTCTTCCTTTACCTGTCTCTTAAATGTAGGTGTTCCCCATGATTCTGTTCATGGTTCTCCTCTCTTCTCATACTATTCACTCCCTCTGAGTGATTTAATTCATTGGGTATTTGCTATGTGCCAGGCACTGTTCTAGGAGCAGGAGTTACAGCAGTGAATAGATCAGACAAGTCCTTGCTCACATAGAGCTTTTGTTCTAGTGGAAGACACAGTCAGCAAAAATAAATAATTAAGCAAGGTAATTTCAGATATTGATAAGTACTAGGAAGAATATAATACAGGATGATGTAATTAGTAGAGAATGGATTCTACAGAACAGAGGATCCCTCCACGCAGAATGTGGGGTGAGATTGCTCCAAACAAAGGAAATAGTTGGTGTGAAGTCCCTGGACAGAGGGAAGAGCTAGTGTAAAAAATCAGTTGGCATAATCAAGGAACAAGAAGAAAGCCAGTGTGACTGGAGAGAGCAGAGAATGGAAGCAGATGAGACTGGTAGGAAAGAATTTTGATATTGTATTGAGTGGGATGGGAAGCCATTGGAGGGATTCAGGTAGGAAAGCAATATAATATGATTTATACCTAAAAATTTTGTTTTTTCTTTACTTTTAATCTTTTTATGCTCAATATATTGCAGACAGAAAACTGTATAAAACCAATGTATATATTAATGAATTATTAAAGTTAAACACCCTTGTAACTCCCACCTAAGTCAAGACATAGAATTTTGCCAGACACCTCAGATGCCCTATATGTGCCTCATCTTAATCACAAACCTCTTTCTAGCCCCCTAAAAGTAATAACTACCACGAATTTTACTGTAATCAATTCCTTGCTTTGCATTATAATTTTATCATCCCTAAACATCATTTTTCTTTCTTTTAAGTCTCTTTTAATCTGTGAGTTCCTCCTCTGTTTCTTTTTATCTTTCCCCTCATGTTTTATTTGTGGAGGAAATTGAGTCATTTGACTTATATGGTTTTTTAGTCTTGATTGTGTGGATTGTATCCTCATAGCATATTTTACCACCTTCCTTAGTCTTTTGTATTTTTAGTACGTTGTATCTAGAATCTTATTCAGATTCAACAGGTACATAATGTCTGGTTGTCTCTCTTTCATGATGCTAGCTGACATTGAAACTCAATGCCTAAATCCATTAATTCTTTAGGAATTATAAAATTGTGATCTCCAAATCTCCTTTGCACACCAAGAATAATGCTAGTTCTCAAGAATATTGGGGATGACGTAATTATAATATCACATAATTACTTGTTTGTTTTAGTCCACGTTATATACACAATAGTCTCAGAAAATAATACCAATACTACCACCACTCATGTGATTGCTGAAAACAATTAAATTATTTTTGTGTATGTTCTCCTCATTTCCCACTTTTAAGAAATAGATGTATAGTACAGTTACACTGTATCAATATTGTAAACGCACATAACCTTTATATATTATACTCTCTCTTATAACCCTCATCTAATCTTAGTTCTACAAGTAAATAAATATTTACTGTTTACCAATAGTTCTTATGTCAATGTTTCTCTAGTCATTATGTTATCTGAAGCTCATTCTCTGGTAGATTTGACAGGAATGTCTCGGGTTAACAATATTCTGTGCATTCTTGTGTATTGATAACAGTTTACTTGCAGCATTTAATTTTGAAGTTCAGTTTTCCTGAATATAAAATTTTATATCATATTTTCTTTTCTTGAGTACATTAAATATGTTACTCCATTTTCTTCTGGCATAAAGCATTCTTGTTGAAAAATTTAATGACGATTTGAATTTCTTCCCCATTTAAGTGACTTTGTCCTGTCTAGATGCCAAAAAGAATTATTTTTTCTCTCTTTTTCTTTAAAACCCAGAAATCTACTCATGTATTTCTTTTCTTCCCCAGCTTTATGGAGATATTATTGAAATATAACATTGTGTAAGTTTAAAGTGTACAGTGTGTTGATTCGATACATTTATATATTGCAAAATGATTACCACTATACCTTCTAGGTAACACCTCCATCACATCACATAGTTATCTTTTTTTTTTTGTGGTGAGAAAATTTAAGATCTACTTTCTTAGCAACTTCAAGTATATAATACAGTATATTGACTATAATCACCAGGCTGTACATTAGACCCCCAGAATTTATTCATCTTATAACTGGAAATTTGTACTTTTTCACCAACCTCTCTCCGTTTCCCCCACCCCCCAGCCCCTGGTAACCACCATTCTAATCTCTGTTTCTCTAAGTTTGGCTTTTTTAGATTTCACATATAAGTGATATCATAAAGTATTTGTCTTTCTCTGTCTAACTTATTTCACTTAGCATAATGCCTTCAAGGTCAATCTATGTTGTTGTAAGTGGCAGGATTTCCTTCTTTCTCATCTCTGATTAATATTCCATTGCATATATGTGTGTGTATATATATATATATATATATATATACCACTTCTTTATTATCCATTCATCTGTTGATGGATACTTAGATTGTTTCCATATCCTGGCTATTGTGGATAATGCTGCAATGAACATGGAAGTGCAGATATCTCTTTGAGATCATGTTTTCATTTCCTTTGGATATATACCCAGAAGTACAGGTATTGCTGTATCACATAGTAGTTCTATTTTTAATTTTTTGAGAAATTTCTCTACTGTTTTCCATAGTGACTGCACCAATTTGCATTCCCACCAACAGTGCACAAGTGTTCCCTTTTCTTCACATCCTTGACAGCACTTGTTAAATCTTGTTTTTTTAATGATAGCCATTCTAACAAATGTGAAGACATATCTCATTTTGGTGTTGGTTTGCAGTTCTCTGATGGTTAGTGATCCTGAGCATTTTTTGATTTACCTGTTGGCCATCTGTATGTCATCTTTGGAAAAATGTCTATTCAGATCCTCTGTCCATTTTTTAATTGGATTGTTTTTGCTACTGATATGTTTGAGTTCTTTATATTTTTTGGATATTAACCCCTTATCAGATATATGATTTGCAAATATTTTCTCCCATTTAGTATGTTGCCTTTTCATTTTGTTGATGGTTTCCTTTGCTATGTGGAAGCTTTTTTTTTTTTGTGAGGAAGATCAGCCCTGAGCTAACATCCATGCTAATCCTCCTCTTCTTTGCTGAGGAAGACCGGCTCTGAGCTAACATCTATTGCCAATCCTCCTGCTTTTTTTCCCCCCAAAGACCCAGTAGATAGTTGTATGTCATAGTTGCACATCCTTCTAGTTGCTGTATGTGGGACACGGCCTCAGCATGGCCAGACAATTGGTGCGTCGGTGTGCGCCTGGGATCTGAACCTGGGCCGCCAGTAGCGGAGCGCGCGCACTTAACCGCTAAGCCACGGGGCCGCCCCGTGGAAGCTTTTTAGTTTGATGTAGTCCCACTTGTTTATCTTTGCCTTTGTTGTCTTCTCTTTTGGTGTCAAATCCAAAAAGTCACTGCCAAGACCAAAGTCAAGGAGCTTATCCCCTGTGTTTTCCTATAGGAGTTTTACTGTTCCAGGGCTTATATTCAAATCTGTAATGCATTTTGAGCTTATTTTTGTGTATAGTGTACAAGAAGGGTCCAGTTTTATTCTTTTGCATGTGAGTATCCAGTTTTCCCAACATTGTTTATTGAAGACCCTATCCTTTCCTCATTGTATATTCTTGGCTCCTTTGTTCTAAGTTAATTGACCACATTCATGTGTTTTCTTCTGGTCCGTCTATTCTGTTCCATTGATCTATGCATCTGTTTTTATGCCAATATTGTACTGTTTTGGTTACTATAACTTGGTAATATAGTTTGAAATCAGGAAGTGTGATGTCTCTAGCTTTGTTCTTTCTCAAGGTTGCTTTGGCTATTCAGGGTCTTTTGGTTCTATACAAATTTTAGGATTGTTTTTTCTATTTCTGTAAAAAATGCCATCGGAATTTTGATATGGATTGCATTGAATCTGTAGATTGCTTTGCATTGTATGGACATTTTAACAATGTTGATCCTTCCAATCCATGAGTACAGAATATCTTTCCATTTATTTGTGTCTTCTTAAATTTTTTTCATCAATGTCTTGTAGTTTTCAGTGTACAAGTCTTTCACCTCCTTGGTTAAATTTATTCCTAAATATTTTTTTCTTTTTGATGCAATCGTAAATGGGATTACAATCTTAATTTGTTTTTCTGATAGTTCATTGTTAGTGTATAGAAATGCAACAGATTTTTGTATATTGACTTTGTATCCTGCAACTTTACTAAATTCATTCATTAGTTCTAACACTTTTGTGGTAGAGCCTTTAGAGTTTTCTATATATAATATCATGTCATCTGCAAATAGAGACAATTTTACTTCTTCTTTTCCAATTTGGATGTCTTTTGTTTCTTTTTCTTGCCTAGTTGCTCTGGCTAGGACTTTAGTACTATGTTGAATAGAAGTGGTGAGAGTGAGCATCCTTGTCTTGTTCCTGATCCTGGAAAAACTTTCAGCTTTTCATCACAGAATATGATGTTAGCTGTGGGCTTGTCATATATGGTCTTTTTAATGTTGAGATATGTTCCCTCTATACCCAATTTGTTAAGAGTTTTTAAAATCATGAATGGCTGCTGAATTTTGTCAAATGCTTTTTCTGTGTCTATTGAGATAATCATATGATTTTTGTCCTTCATTTTGTTAATGTGGTGTATCACAGTGATTGATTTGTGGATGTTGAAACATCTTTGCATCCCTGGAATAAATCCCACTTGATCATAGTCTATGATCCTTTCAATGTATTGCTGAATTCATTTTGCTAATATTTTGTGGAGAATTTTTACATCCAAGTTCTTCAAGGGTATTGGCCTGTAATTTTTTTTTCTTCTAATGTCCTTGTCTACCTTTGGTATCAGAGTTATACTGGCCTCATAAAGTGAATTTTGAAGTGTTCCCTCCTCTTCTACTTTTTGGATGTGTTTCAGAAGGATTGATATTAATTTTTCTTTAATGTATCTCAATATGGGTCTCTTTAGATTCATCTTACTTGGTACTCTCTGAGCTTCCTGCATCTGGATGTCTGTTTTTTTCCCCAGGTTAGAGAAGTTTTAAGCCATTATTTCTTTGAGTAAGTTTTCTGCCCCCTTCTCTCTTTATTCTCCTTCTGGGCCCCCTATAATGCATATATTGGTCTGTTTGATGGTGTCCCCTAAGTCCCTTAAGCTATGTTCAGTCTTTTTTCTTTTTGCTCCTCTGATTGGATGAATTTCACTGCCTTATCTTCAAGGTCACTGATCCTTTCTTCCACTTGATCTAGTCTGATGTTGAACCTCTCTATTGAATTTTTCAATTCAGTTATTATATTCTTCAGCTCTATGATTTCTGTTTGGTACTTTTAATATTTTCTACCTCTTTGTTGAAATTCTCACTTTATTATACATTGTTTTCCTGATCTTGGTGAGCATCTTTATGGCCATTATTTTGAACTCTCTATCAGATAAATCACTTGTCTCTGTTCCATTGAGATCTTTTGCTGTAGTTACAGCTTATTCTTCTGTTTGGGACGTAGTCCCCAGTTTCTTCACTTTCCTTGACTCTCTGTGTGGTTTCTGAGCATTAGATAAAACAGCCACCTCTCTCAGTCTTAACAGAGTGATCTCATGTAGAAGAAGAACCCTGTCAATCAGCCTGGCCCATGCTCCTGGTTGTCTCTCAAACCTTTGTGACTGAACAAGCTGCTGTCTATGTTCTTAGTGGCTCTCAGTAGTTGAGGTTATGCCAAGACCCTTCAGTGTTGCAAAGGGGAGGGCTGCAGTCAGCACCTAGGTGCAGGTTGGTGAGAAGCTGGCATCTCAGGCAACATCTGGGAATGTAAGTAGATAGGCCCCTTCCTGGGAGAAACTGGGAGGTGGGCATTTTTGCTTGATCCCTTTGTGCTGGGTCTGGGTGTATAGCTGTGAGGGGTGCACCTGAGCCTGTTAAGAACTTCTCTTTTGTTTTCTAAAGTCCTGTGGGAAACCTGAATGCCAGCCCTATTGGATTTCAGAGCCAGACAATCTGTTGGCCTGTCCCTCAGGCAGCGGTTGTGAAAGCTGGGGTGTCAGACGTGTGTACAAGCTCCTTTCAGGGAAATACTGGCAACCTGGAGTAGGCTAGAGGGAGAGGGCAAGGGAGGTGTCTGTCAGCTTCCCAGGTGTCCATGAGGATTGCAGTAAGCCCCTAGATGCATGCTAAATTAGAAACTTGATTCTTAGCAGCATCTTTTAGGTTATGCAAATAGACCCATTCAGGGAAAGACTGCGAGATGGGCAATTTTGCCTGCTCCCTTTTGCTGAGCTGCAGTAAGTGCTGTGTACCCATTAAGAACTGCTTCTTTCCTTGCTATAGTCTTATGGGTCTCCTGGATGCAAGCCCCATTGGCTTTCAGAGTGAGGTGTTTGGGGGTCTGTCCCTCAGGAGGGAGTCTTACAAGTTGGGGTACTGGAAGTGAGGTTCACACCCTTCACTTCTCAGGGGGAAGCTGGGAATTAGAGCTCCCTCATGATTGTATGGTGCTATACCAGCAGTTGAGTTTATGAGTGTGTCTCAGCCTTTCCTACTCATTTTGATGTAGATATTTTCTCATTTGGCCGATGTGTAGGAGTTTCTTAGCTAGTTTCTGGATTTCTTTCAGAGATAATTGCTCCATGAGTAGCTGTGCATTCGGTGTGGCCATGGGAAGAGGAGAGCTCAGGAGACTCCTATGTCACCATTTTCAAAGACTGCTCCTCAAGTATTTCTCGATATTGGACATTCTGAGTCACTTTTTCTCAGGTATTATGCCTTCTCATTATGTATTTAATATATTTTTTCTTTTTTCATTTCAGGAAAGTTTTCTTGAATTATATATTTTAGTATTTTTTTCTGTTCTCTTGCTTTGGTTTTGTTCTTTGGTGTTTCCTATTATAGGTGTGTTGGGTTCTCTTTGTTGTCTTCTATATTTGTCACTTACTATTGAATCATTTTTATTTCCTTCTTAATTTCTTTTTTATTTTTAAAAATGCTATCCTTTCCACTCATTTCTCTTAAGTCACTGTATGATTTTTATTCACACATGTTCCTTCTAGTTTAGTGTTCATTTCGGAAATTCTTTCTTTTATTTCTAATTTTTTCCTGAGTTCTATCACCTCACGTATGAGTTTCTCTAACTCTATGCTGTTCTTTCATACCTTATAATATTTCAGCTCAGTTTGAAATAGTAGTTTTCATCTGTTTTGTGTGCTTTCAACATCTGTGGGGATGTTACTCTACTCTGTATGCTCCTTTTTCCTATAATAACTTTGTTTGTATGGAATTTGACCTTGCTTGTTTTCTGTTGCTCATTTTTATGTAAAATTAATCTACCTGACCTTTTATTTTTTTTTTAAAAGATTTTATTTATTTATTTTTTCCCCCCAAAGCCCCAGTAGTTGTATGTCATAGCTGCACATCCTTCTAGTTGCTGTATGTGGGACGCGGCCTCAACATGGCCGGAGAAGCGGTGCGTCGGTGCACGCCTGGGATCCGAACCCGGGCCGCCAGCAGCGGAGCGCGTGCACTTAACCGCTAAGCCACGGGGCCAGCCCTACCTGACCTTTTAAAAGGATAGAATTTAAAAGGATAGAATTTCTTTCTTTCTTTCTTTCTTTCTGCAGGATAGAATTTCTAACTTTTTTGTTCTAGAGTTCCTTCTTCTGGTATATTTATATAAAAAATATTATGGCTTATTTTTTGAGCTCTCTGAGTTATATTCCCATCCCCAATTTTTACCTGAATTATCTCTTTCCTTTGTCTGTATTGTCACTGTGCTGCTCAATTTGGTTCTTTTCTCAGAGGTTTCTCCTCAGTGTGGGGCTATACTTCAGGGATACTTTAGTTGGTTAGTTTTGAGAAGTCATGTGGTCAAGACTGCTCCATCCCTTTTAGACCTTAACATAGACCCTTGATTTTAGAGTGTGCAAAACCCTTCCTTGTTTTAGCTGCTATTCTTCTTTTTTCCTTTTTTTGTGAGGATGATTAGCCCTGGGCTAACATCTGTTGCCAATCTTCCTCTTTTTGCTGAGGAAGATTGGCACTGGGCTAACATCTGTGCCCATCTTCCTCTACTATATGTGGGGTGCCTGCCACAGCATGGCTTGAAAAGTGGTGCATAGGTCCGCACCCAGGATCTGAACCTGCAAACCCCGGGCTGTTAAAGCAGAGGACGTGAACTTAACCACTATGCCACTGGGTCAGCTGCCTTTAGCTGCTATTCTTTTTTTTTTTCTTTTTAATTTTATTTATTTATATTTTTCCCCCCAAAGCCCCAGTAGATAGCTGTATGTCATAGCTGCACATCCTTCTAGTTGCTGTATGTGGGATGTGGCCTCAGCATGGCCAGAGAAGCGGTGCGTCAGTGCCCGCCCGGGATCCGAACCCAGGCCGCCAGCAGGGGAGTGCGCGCACTTAACCACTAAGCCACGGGGCCGGCCCATTAGCTGCTATACTTAAATTGACCTCTTGAACTTTTTAGTGAATACTTGTTGGCTTTTTTGGGATTCTCAGGTCAATCAGCTGTCTTTTGCTTCTCTTTATTTCCCTCTGTTACTGATACCATGCAGCTCTTGTAGCTGTTGGTTTTTATGCTCACGCACTCACATTTTGGGGTTTGTATGGCTACCTTTAGCCTAGTTTTGTTTAGATGTTGTCCATGGCTTTTTATATTGCTACCCTAATTGCTTTATCTGTTTTTATAGTGAAATTTGGGAAAATTTGGCTTCTACTGCCTACAACCACTCTATTAGTTTGTTAGGGCTGCCATAACAAAGTACCATAGACTGGATGGCTTAAACAACAGAAATTTATTTTCTCACAGTTTGGAGGCTAGAATTCCAAGGTCAGTGTGTCAGCAAGGTTGGTTCTTCTGAGGGCTATGAAGCAAGGATCTTTTCTAGGCCTCTCTCCTTGGCTTATAGACGGCTATCTTCTCCCTATGTCTTATATCATCTTCTCTCTGATCATGTCTGTGTCCAAATTTCCTCTTCTTAACAGGACGCAAGTCATATGGGATTAGGGGCCACTGTAATGACCTAATTTTAACTTTATGACCTCTTTGAAGACCTTATCTCCAAATATGGTCACATTCTGAGGTACTGGGGCTTACAACTTCAATATATGAACTTTGGGGAGGGCATGATTCAGCACATATTAATCACATATATTCTAATAACTCCAAAATATCTATCCATATCTCTTGTCCAGTTTTCTTTTTTTGAGCTTCAGACCATATACCCCAATACCTCTCTCACAGGTACACTTTCATACAATTTATATGCTCTTAGTAGTCAGCACAGTTGGTCGGATGAATAAATTACCTACTAGGCAGTAGGATATGTGATCCTACAATACTTGAAACATAACATGTCCACAACTGTACTCATTTTCTTCTCCTTAAACTTGTTACTCTTTCTGCATTCATTACTTTGGTAAGTGCAATGAATATAGTCACTCAGTTTCCCAGGTAGAAATCCGGGGTTATTATAACTTTTCTCTTACATGCCATCTCTAAAGAGTCATGAAATTCTTTTGTTTCTATTTTCTTGACATTTTTATGGGCTATTCTTTTTCTTCCACCTGTGATTGCTACTGTTTTGATTCAGAGCCCTTATTTATCTCTTACTAGGATTCACCCCCCCCTTAAATTAACATTGAATTTATTTATTTAGGAATCAGTAATTCATTCATTTGGTTCCAGATTCAAAAGCTCTAGTGAAATGTCTGTTCCCACTCTTATCTCTCATCCACCCAGTTCATCTCTCTGGAAGCAATTAATGTTACCAATTTCTAGTGTTTCCTTCCAGGGATATTTTATGCATATGTTGTTCTTTCTTATACAGCATGCATATTAAAAGCATAAAATACTGTTTGTTCTTTTTACTTAAATGGTGGCACATGCTATATGTTTTTCTGCAATTTTTTTGTAATTTCATAATAACTTTTGGAGATCATTTGATATCAGCACGTAAAATGTTTTTTTATAGCTTTTTTTTTGTGAGGAAGGTCAGCCCTGAGCTAACATCCATGCCAATCCTCCTCTTTTTGCTGAGGAAGACTGGCCCTGAGCTAACATCTATTGCCAATCCTCCTCCTTTCCCCCCCCCAAAGCCCCAGTAGATAGTTGTATGTCGTAGTTGCACGTCCTTCTAGTTGCTGTATGTGGAACGCTGCCTCAGCATGGCCGGACAAGCGGTGTGTTGGTGCGCGCCCAGGATCCGAACCTGGGCCACCAGTAGTGGAGCAGGTGCACTTAACTGCTAAGCCACAGGGCCGGCCCCCTTTTTATAGCTTTAAAGTATTTCATTTTATGGATTACTATTGAACATTTAGGTGCTATGAATAACCTTGTATATAACCTTCTACACCTGTGCAAGTTTACCCATAGGAGAAATTTCTCCAAGTGAAATTGCTGTGTCAGATGGTACGTAGTTTTTTTTGTGTGTGTGTGAGGAAGATCAGCCCTGAGCTAACATCCGTGCTAATCCTCCTCTTTTTCTTTTTTGCTGAGGAAGACCGGCTCTGAGCTAACATCTATTGCCAATCCTCCTCCTTTTTTCCCCCAAAGCCGCAGTAGATAGTTGTATGTCGTAGTTGCACATCCTTCTAGTTGCTGTATGTGGGACGCGGCCTCAGCATGGCCGGAGAAGCAGTGTGTCGGTGCGCGCCCGGGATCCAAACCTGGGCTGCCAGTAGTGGAGCACGGGCATTTAACTGCTAAGCCATGGGGCCGGCCCAGGTATGTAGTTTTTTAATGCTGACAGATGTTGCCTAATTGCCCTTCGATTTTCTTTTGCAGTAGTCATCTTCACTGATCTCTCTGCTTTGAATTCACCCCCCGTGATGCTGCTAGTGGCAATTTCTAAAATGAAACTCTAACCATGTTACTCTGCTTCTTAATACTCATCAGTGACTCCCAATTACTTACCAGAAAAATCCTACCTTCTTGGTATGGAATACATAACCCTCCTTGTTGGGGATTTTCTTCTCTGGCCAGAGTTACTTCTCAGCATTTCCCAGGGTACATTTTACACTCTGGTTAAACTGCTTCATGTATCTCATACAAGCTGTGCTTCCTGCCTCTGTACAATACATGCTATTTCCTCTGCTTCAATACCTGCTCGTCCTTCAGACTCAGTTCAGTTGCCTTCTCCTCCAATGGAGTAGAATACACTTTCCTGCTGCCACAGTGCCAGGTACATATCTGTAACAGTGCCCTATGTCACTGAATAGTAATTACCTGGTCATATCTGTCGCTCCTAGCATTTCAATCAAATAGCTATAGAATTGATGGCACGCAAAGAAAATATAAAAGGAACGCAGAATCCAGTCAGGCAATAGGGAGATTCATTGACTCCAATCTACCAGTGAAGGAAATTAGCACCAGGTGGGGTAAAGCAGAGCATCTGCCCAAACGAGATGTTAAAAAAATTGAGAGAAGTTGTGATGAAAATTGGATAAACATGAAATGTGAAAGACACGCAGGGGAAGCATAATGCTGATATTTCTGTCTCCTACCTCTCACTTTATCTCCAGCAATATCAGATTACAGTATATAATTGTTCCTCAGACTAACCCTACTGATTGTACATGTCGTGCTCTCTGCTTGGAACTCCCTTTTCTATTTTAGCTGCAGGACGAATGCCAGCTTTTCCCTCAAAACCCAGATCAGAGATTAACTTCCTTGGAAAACTGTCCCTATGACTGAGGAATCATTTCCTCTACTGTAATAGTTCTAAAATTTGAACTTCTTCTTTTCATTGTTCTATCACACGATATTGTAATTTATTTATTTGCATGGCTATTGGCCTTGCCTAGCAAGACCAATATTCATCTTTTTCCTATTCATCCTTATATCTTCAGTATCTCCAGGGCAGGATTTTGGATAAAGCATATGCTCAGTAAATGTTTGTTCAGCTGAATTGACTGTATGCTCTACATGTTATCTGTGATATAAGCCAGCAGCCAAGAGCACGGGCACTGCAGTCAGACTGCTATTTATCAAAGCAGGCTCTATCACTTACTAGCTGTGTGATCTTGGAAAGGCTACCGAACCTCTTTAGTGCCTCAATTTCTTCATCTCTAAAATGGAGATATTAGTATTTACCTTGTAGGATTGTGGTGAGAATTAAATGAAGTAACCATATGCTTAGCAATGCGTTTAGCATGTAGTACATACTCGTTTAAGCATACAGCTGGCTGTATCAAACAATTTCTTTGATCAATTTTGTTAAAAGCAGTGCCCAGATTCCAAAAGTCACTCCTCAAGTCCTTGATACTAATGCCAACTTCAGATTCCTTGTTCAGACTCTTTAGATGCTTCCTACCTGCCCCCCGCCCCCCCCATGTTTATCCCTGGCAACATTCTTGAATGGATCATTAGTCATTTGGCATACAACCACTTAGAAAAGGAAGCAGTGTTGATAAGGATCCAGGAGGATTCATTAAGAACTAGTGATGACAAATTAATCTTAATCTCACCTTTTTAGAGAGGATTATCAGACTCATACCTCAGTGGATCGATGGATTCCAAAAAGGATTTGAGGTGGCTATATAAACACACACATAAAAGAAAAGTAAAATAAATAAAATATCAGAGGAAAAGAAAAATTAGGATGGAATACTCAAAGAAAGTCAGGGGAGATGTTAAAATATACAACGTATTAGTTTTCTAGGGCTGCAATAACAAAGTGTCACCAACTGGGTAGCTTAAACAACAGAAATTTATTTTCTCACTATTCTGGAGGCTAGAAATCTGAGATCAAGCTGCCAGCAGGATTGGTGTCTTCTGTGGCCTGTCTCTTTGGCTTGTAGGTGGTAGCTTCCCGTTGTGTCTTCACATTTTCTTCCCTCTGTGTCTGTCTTAAGGTCCTCTTTTTTTTTTTTTTTAGGTACAATTGACATGCAACATTATATTAGTTTCAGGTGTACAACATAATGATTCAATATTTGTATATATTGTGAAATGGTCACCACAATGTCTAGTTAACGTCCATCACCACACACAGTGACAGAATTTTTTTCTTATGATAACTTTTTGTTCTTTAATTGTGATCATAATGGTTTATAACATTGTGAAATTTCACTTGTACATTATTATTTGTCAGTCACCATAGAAATGTGCCCCTTCACCCCTGGTGCCCACCCCCCAACCCCCTTCCCCTCTGGTAACCACTAACCTGTTCTCTTTGTCCGTGTGTTAATCTTCCATATATGAGTGAAATCATATGGTGTTTGTCTTTCTCTGTCTGGCTTATTTTGCTTAACGTAATACCCATGATGAGAACTTTTAAGACTTACTCTCTTAGCAACTTGCAAGTATGCAATACAGTATTATTGATTGGAGTCACCATACTGTACTTTATATCCCTATGACTTATTTATTTTATAACTGGGAATTTTGTACCTTTTGACTCCACCCATTTCTCCCACTCACCAGCCCTTGCCACTTGTAACCACCAATCTGTTCTCTGTACTAAGAGCTCAGTTTTTTTTTTTTTTAGATTTCACATATAAGTGAGATCATACAGTATTGGCATAACGCCAATACTTAGCATAATGCCTTCAAGGTCCATCCATATTGTTGCAAATGGAAAGATTTCATTCTTTTTTATGGCTGAATAGTATTCTGTTCCATATATACCCCATGTTCTTTATCCATTCATCTGTCGCTGGACACATAGGTTGTTTTTATATCTTGGCTCTTGTAAGTAATGCTGCAGTGAACATAGGGGTGCGTACAGTTTTTTGAGTTAGTGTTTTCATATTCAGATAAATACCTAGAAGTGGAATTGCTGGATCATATGGTAGTTCTATTTTTAATTTCTTGAGCAACCTCCATATTGTTTCCCACAGTGGCTGCACCAATTTACAATCCCACCAACAGCGCCCAAGTTTTCCCTTTTCTCCACATCCTCACTAACGCTTACTATTTCTTGTCTTTTTGATACTAGTCATTCTAACAGGTGTGAGGGGATATCTCATCGTGGTTTTGATTTGCATTTCCCTGATGATTAGTGATGTTGAGCACCTTTTCACATACCTGTTTGCCATCTATATGTCTTTGGAAAAATGTATATTCAGATCCACTGCCTATTTTTCAATTGGATTTTTTTTTTTTTTGCTATTGAGTTGTTTGAGTTCTTTCTATATTTTGAATATTAACCCCTTATCGGATATATGATTTGAAATATTTTCTCCCATTTGGTAGGTTGGCTTTTCATTTTGTTGGTGGTTTCCTTTGCTTTGCAGAATCTTTTTAGTTTGATGTAGTTCCACTTGTTTATTTTTGCTTTTGTTGCCTTTGCTTTTGGTGTCAAATCCAAAAAATCCTCACCAGACCAATGTCAAGGAGTTTACCATCTATGTTTTCTTCTAGAAGTTTTACTGTTTCAAGTCTTACATTCAAGTCTTTAATCCATTTTGAGTTAATTTTTGTGTATGGTGTAAGGTAGGGGTTCAGTTTCATTCTTTTCATGTGGCTGTCCAGTTTTCCCAGCACAATTTGTTGAAAAGACTGTCCTTTCTCTATTGTATCTTCTTGACTCGTTTGTTATAAATTAATTGACCATATATGTGTGGGTTTATTTCTGGGCTATCTATTCTGTTTCATTGATCTATGTGTCTGTTTTTTATGCCAATACCATATTGTTTTGATTACTATAGCTTTGTAATATAGTTTGAAATCAGGAAGCATGATGCCTCCAGCTTTGTTCTCCTTTCTGAAGATTGCTTTGGCTATTCAGGGTCTTTTGTGATTCCACACAAAATTTAGAAATATTTGTTCTAGTCCGTGAAAAATACTATTGAAATTTTGATAGAGATTGCATTGAATCTGTAGATCACTTTGGATAGTATGAACATTTTAACAATATTAATTCTTCCAATCATGAGCATGAAATATCTTTCCATTTATTTGTCTTTTTGACTTTTTTTGTCAACGTCTTGTAGTTTTTGGTGTATAGGTCTTTCACCTCCTTGGTTAAATTTATTCCTTGGTATTTTATTGTGTTTGATGCAACTGTAAATGGGATTGTTTTCTTAATTTCTCTTTATGATAGATTATTGTTAGTGTATAGAAACAAAACAGATTTCTATTGATTTTTGTATCCTGCAACTTTATTGAATTCATTTATTGGTTCTAACAATTATTCAGTGATTCTTTAGGGTTTTCTATACATAGAATTATGTCATCTGCAAATAGTGAGAGTTTTACTTCTTCCTTTCCAATTTGAATCCTTTTATTTCTTTTTCTTGCCTAATTGCTGTGGCTAGGACTTCCAGTACTATGTGAATAGAAGTGGCAAGAGTGGGTATCCTTGTCTTGTTCCTGACCTTAGATGAAAAGCTTTCAGGTTTTCACCATTGAGTATGATGTCAGCTGTGGGTTTGTCATATATGGCCTTTATTATGTAGAGGTATGTTTCCTCTTCCTTCCTTCCACTTTGTTGTGAGTTTTTCTCGTAAACGATATATGGATGTTGAATTTTGTCAAATGCTTTTTCTGCATCTGTTGAGATAATCATGATTTTTAACCTTCATTTTGTTAATGTAGTGTATCATGTCGATTGACTTGTGAATATTGAATCATCCTTGCATCCCTGGAATAAATGCCACTTGATCATGGTATATGATCCTCTTAACGTATTGTTGAATCTGGCTTACTACTATTTTGTTGAGGATTTTTGCATCTATGTTCATCAGGGATATTGGCCTGTAATTTCCCTTCTTGTGGTGTCCTTGTCTGGTTTTGGTATCAGGGTTATGCCAACTTTGTGAAATGAGTTTGGAAGTGTTCCCTACTCTTCTATTTTTTTGGAAGAGTTTGAGAAGGATTGATATTAATTCTTCTTTGAATGTTTAGTAGAATTCACCAGTGAAACTGTCTGGTCCTGGACTTTTGTTTGTAGGGAGTTTTTAAATTACTGATTCAATCTCCTTACTAGTAATTGGTCTCTTCATATTTTCTATTTCTTCCTGATTCAGTCTTGGAAGGTTGTGTGTTTCTAGGAATTTCTTCTAGGTTGTCCAATATTTTTTGACGTGTAATTGTTTGTAGAAGTCTCTCATGATCCTCCTATTTCTGCTGTATCATTTGTAACATTTTCCTCTTTCATTTTTTATTTTATTTATTCAGGACTTTTTTTTTCCCGTGGTGAATCTAGCTAAAGGTTTGTCAATTTTGTTTATCTTTTCAAAGAACCAGCTCTTGGTTTCATTGACTTTTTTCTATTCCCTTTTCACTCTCTATTTCATTTATTTCTGCTCTGCACTTTGTCATTTACTTCCTTCTACTAGCTTTGGGCTTTGTTTGTTCTTCTTTTTGTAGTTTCTTGAGGTGTAAATTTAGGTTGTTTATTTGAGATTTTTCTTGATTCTTGAGGTAGGCATTTACTGCTATGGACTTCCCTCACAGAACTGCTTTTCCTGCATGCCATAAGTTTGGGTATGTTGTATTTCCATTTTCATTTGTCTCACAGCATTTTTTTTTAATTGTTATTTTTTTCCCCCCAAAGCCCCAGTAGATAGTTGTATGTCATAGTTGCACAGCCTTCTAGTTGCTGTATGTGGGATGTGGCCTCATCATGGCCGGAGAAGCGGTGCGTCGGTGCATGCCCGGGATCCGAACCCAGGCCGCCAGCAGCAGAGTGCGCATACTTAACCGCTAAGCCACGGGGCCAGCCTGTCTCACAGCATTTTTGATTTCTTCATTGACCCATTGGTTGTTCAGTAGTGTGTTGTTTGTTCTCCACATATTTGTGAATTTTCTAGTTTTATTCTTTTAATTGATTTCTGGTTTCATACCATCGTGATTGGAAAAGATACTTGATATGATTTCAATTTTCTTAAATTTGTTAAGACTTGTTTTGTGGTCTATCATATGATATAACCTGGAGAATGTTTTATGTGCACTTGAGAAGAATGTGTGTTCTGTTGCTTTTGAATGAAATGTTCTGTATATATGTGTTAAATCTATCTGGACTAACATGTCATTTAAAGCCAATGTTTCCTTATTGATTTTCTGTCTGAATGATCTATCCAATGTTGTAAGTGTATAAAATAGGTATTAAAGTACCCTATTATTATTGTATTGCTCTCTATTTCTCCCTTTATGTCTGTTAATATTTGTTTTATATATTTAGGTGCTCCTATGTTGGGTGCATACATATTTACAAATGTTATATACTCTTGTTGGATTGACCACTTTATCATTGTGTAATGCCCTTCTTTGTTTCAAAGTTGATTTTGTCTGATATAAGTATAGCTACTCCAGCTTTCTTTTGGTTTTTATTTGCATGGAATATCTTTTGCCATCCCTTTACTTTCAGTCTATGTATGTCGTTACATCTGAAATGAGTTTTTTGCAGGCAGCATATAGACAGGTCTTATTTTTTTTTTTATCCATTCAGCCACTCTAGTTCTTTTGATTGGATAATTTAGTCCATTTACATTTAAAGTAATTATTGATAAGTATGTACCTATTGCCATTTTGTTAATTGTTTTCTGGCTGTTTTGTAGTTCCTCTATTCCTTTCTTATTCTCTTGCTCTCTTCCTTTGTGGTTTGATAATTTTCTTAAGGTATGCTTAGACTCCTTCCTCATTATCTTTTGTGTATCTACTATAGATTTTTGCTGGTGGTTATTATGAGGCTTACACCTAACAACTTATTCTTATAACAATCTACTTTAAGTTGATAACAACTTAAGTTTAAATGCATTGTAAAGCTCTACATTTTTACTTTCCTCCCCTACATTTTATGTTGATGTCATACTTTACATCTTTTTATCTTGTGTGTCCCGTAACTAATTATTGTTATTTTTACTACTTTTGTGTTTTAACCTTCATACTATCTTTATAAGTGATTAATCCACTATCTTTACTATATATTTACCTTTACCAGTGAGATTTATATTTTCATATTTTTCTTCTTACTAATTAGTGCCCTTTCTTTTCAACTTAAAGAAATCCCTTTAACATTTCTTGTAAGGATGGTTTAGTGGTGATGAACTCCATTAGCTCTTGCTTGTCTGGAAAACTCTTTATCTCTACTTCAATTATGAATGATAACTTTGCTGGATAGAATATTCTTGGTTGGAAATTTTTTCCTTTCAGCACTTTGACTATATTGTGCCATTCCCTTCTGGCCTGCGAAGTTTCTGCTGAAAAATCTGTTTATAGTCTTATGGGGGTTCCCTTGTATGTAACAAGTTGTTTTTCTCTAGCTGTTTTTAAGATTCTCTCCTTTAACTTTTGAGATTTTAATTACAATGTGTCTTGGTGTGGGTCTCTTTGGGTTCATCTTATTTGGAACCCTCTGGGCTTCCTGGATCTAGATGTCTGTTACTTTCCCCAAGTTAGGGTAGTTTTCAGCCATTCTTTCTTTGAATAAGTTTTCTGCCCCTTTGTCTCTCTCTTCTCCTTCTGGGACTCCTATAATGCAAATGTTAGTCTGCTTGATGTTGTCTCATAAGTCCCTGAAGCTCTCTTCACTTTTTTTCATTCTTTTTTTCTTTTTACTGCTCTGATTGCATAAGTTCCTTGCTCTATCTTTAGTCTCACTGATCCCTTCTTTTACTTCATCTAGTCTGCTGTTGAAGCCCCCTGGTGTATTTTTTAGTTCACTTATTCTATTCTTCAGTTCTGTGACTTCTGTTTGGAACTTTCTTATATTTTCTATCTCTTTGTTGAAGTTCTCATTGTGTTCATCCATTTTTCTCTTGAGTTTGGTGAGCATCTTTATGACCATTACTTTGAACTCTTTATCAGGTAAATTACTTATCCCCATTGCATTAAGTTTTTTTCCTGAGGTTTTATCTTGTTCTTTCGTTTGGAGTGTATTCCTCTCTTTCTTCATTTTGTTTGGCTATCAATGTTGGTTTCTATGCATTAGATGAAACAGCCACCACTCTTGGTCTTGAAGGATTAGCCTTGTGTAGGAGATGAGCCTTATTGTTCAACTCTGCCTTAGCTTTTGGTTGTCTCTCAACCTTTGTGATTGTCCACACAGCTTATTTTATTTTTAATAGCTCCCAGTAGTTTAGGGTGTGCCAAGACCAGTGAGTGTCCCAAAGGGAAGGCTCTCGGTTGGCACCTAGATTCAGGCTGACTGAAAGCCAGACCCTCAGGCAGCAGCTTTTTTTTATAATTTTATTTATTTATTTATTTCCCCCAAAGCCCCACTAGATAGTTGTACGTCATAGCTGCACATCCTTCCAATTGCTGTATGTAGGAAGCGGCCTCAGCATGGCCGGAGAAGCGGTGCCTCGGTGTGCGCCTGGGATCCAAACCCGGGCCGCCAGCAGCAGAGTGCGCGCACTTAACCACTAAGCCACGGGGCCGGCCCAGGCAGCAGCTTTTAAAGAATGCAAATATATACAGTCCTTTGGGACCGCAAGCATAAGCCCTGCTACCCACCAGAGCCAGGTGATCTGGAGGTGTCCCCTGGTCAACAGTCACAAAAATTGGGGCCCCAGAAGAGTGTACAAGCTGCTTTTTGTGGACACCAGTGAGCTGTAGTGAGGGAGTGAGAGAGCACAAAGATGATGTCCCTTGGCCTACATTCCCTGATGGCACCTCAGTAGCCTCTAGATGTGTGCCAAGACTGAAGCCTGCCCCTAAGGCTGATGCTGCAGGACTAGCAAGTAGGCCTCTTTCACAGAAAAGCTGGGGGTGTGTTTCAGTCTGCTGTCTGTAGTGCCCTGGGGGTGGTAGCGTTCCAAGAACTATCTCTCCAGTTGTTACAGTCCCGTGGGACTGAGGAACTCAAGCCCCCCTGGCCATCAGAGCCGGGGGATCAAGGGGTATCCCCTGGGCAGCAGCTGTAAAAACCAGGGCACCAGACATTAAAAGTGAGGTACCAGACATGTTGAAGAGCTCCTCTCTAAAAGATGTTGGTGCTGTGGAGTGTGGCAGAGGGAGAGCGCGAATATAGTGTCCATCATCTGAGGTCTCAGGAAAGGTTTCCAGTCAGCCCTTAGATGTGTGTTTAATTAAAAGCCTTTCCCTCAAGCTGCAGCTGTGATGATCAGCTAATGTGACTCTTTCACAGAAAGATTGAGCTCCTGGGTCTGTTGCCTCTTGCTGTGCCCTGGTGTTGGTAGCTGTTTAAGAACCCTTTCTTCATTGGTTACAGTCCTGTGGAAGCCACAAGTATGAGCCCTGCTGGCCACCAGAGCCAGGCAATGTAAAGGTGTCCCCTGGCGGCAACTGCAAAAATCAGGGCACCATATAAGGGTAAAATCTCCTTCCTGGAAGATACCAATGAGCTAGAGCAAGGCAGAGGGAGAGTGCAAAGACTGCGCCCAACAGCCTCCGTTCCTTGGGAGCCACTCCATAGGCTCCAATAAGTGTGCCAAACCAGAAGCCTGTCTCTCAGGCCAAAGCTCCTGGACTAGCGAAGAGGCCTCTTTCTCGGAAAGCCTGAGGGTGTGTTTCAGTCTGATATCTGTGCAGTGCCCTGGGAGGGGTGATCTGCCAAGAACTGTCTTATTGTTACAGTCCCATGGGACCCAGGAATGCAAGCCTCCAGAGCCAGGCAATCAAGGGGTGTTTATTGGGTGGCAGCCGCAAAAATCAGGTCATCAGATGTGTGTAGAAGCTCTCCTCTGGGAGATACTGGTGCTCTGGAATGTGGCAGAGGGAGAGCATGAAGATGGTGCTCACTGGCTGGAGTGAGGCAGAGGGGGAGTGCAAAGAAGGCACCTCCCGAAAAAAGGAAAAAGAAAAGAGAAAAGAAAAAAAGAAGAAAAAGCAAAAAAAGGAAATAAAACAAAGAGGAAAGGAGAAAAAAAAGATATGTTGTCGTCCTGGTCGTTCCATCTCCCCCCTACCCTCCTCCACTTTAGCAAGGCAGTGGGAGAGCAGGAGGATGGCGCCAACCAGCCTCCATCCCTGAAGAATATCCCAGCAGGCCTCTACCCCACAGACCAATGCTTTAAAATTAGGAAATGAATCACATTCACATAAAGTCTGGGTTCTTTTCAAAGGCCGAGGGCCGGTAAGTCTGCATGCAGACCCTTGGAGAGCTGTTCCTCAGTTCATTTCAGCCCTGTGGGTCTCGTGGTCATGAGACTGTTGGTCTTCAAAGCCAGATGTTTTAGGGGCTTGTCTCTCAGGTGCTGGTCTTAAAAGTTGGAGTGGCTGATGTGGGGTACGAGCTCTTTGCTCCTCAGGGAGAAGCTTTGGATTTTGAGCTCCCTCTGGATTGTGGGCTGCCGTGCTGGGGCTAGAGTTTATGACGGTGTTGTGTCTCAGCCTTTCCTACCCGCTTTGATGTGGTTTCCTTCTAGTTTGCCCGATATGAAGGGGCCACTCCACCAGTTTTTAGGTTTTTTTCAGAGGAAATTGTTCCATATATAGTTTTAGATTCAGTGTGTCCATGGGACAGGGTGAGTTCAGGATCTTCCTATGTTGTCATCTTGAACGGGAACCTAAATCTCCTCTTATAAGGACACCAGTCATGTTGGATTAGGGCCCACCCTCATGACCTCATTTTAACTTAATTATCTCTTGAAAGATCCTATCTTGAATACATTAACATTTTGAGGTAGTAGGGGTTAGGGCTTCAATGTATGAGTTTTTGGAAGACACAGTTCAGCACATAACACAATATAATCTATAGCAGAAGATCCTGTCCAATTGCAAGAAGAGAGCTATACATTTGGTTCTATATTTCCTAAAGGCAAAAAGAAATAAAAACCTGGAGGGAAGGATCACTTACGACATTCACCATATCACCGTTCATTTGAGCTAAGACTGAAATGATGACACTCTATCAGCCACAAGAGGATATAGGGGCTGAGAATTCCAGGCAGAGGGCCCAAAGGCCCAAAGATGGGAAAGAACTTGGCTGGAGTGTAATGAAGGAGAGTGGGGCCAGGTCAGGTAGGTCCATTTAGAATTTGGTAAAGGGATTAGATTTTATCCTTGTTGCCATGGGAAGGAAATCTTTGGAGGGTTTTAAGCTGGGGGCAACATGATGTGATTAGTGTTTTAAAAATAATTTTAGGCTACTATATAAAGAATGGGTATATGTATAAATGGGCAAGCATGGAAGCAGTGAGACCAGCAACAGTGCTGCTCAAAGTGCTAGTCTGCAAAGAGGTAAAGAGCTTGCTCCAGAGTACATATCAGTGCATCCATTCTTTCATCAAGAAAGTCTTGCTATGAAAAAAATTGTTAGCTGAACTAAATATTAATCTTAGTGAAGTAGATGATTTTCATTTTGATGCAAGGTTCTTATGTTGTCATGGACTAGAAATAAGCATTTTTTGTCTTGTGGGTCTCACTTTGAGTAATACCTCTGAGGCTATTGCAGTGATCCAGGTTAGAGATGACAGTGGCTGGGACTGAGATGATGATAGTAGAGATGGTAAGATGTGGGCATATTAGGGCTCTATCATGGCAGCAGAAATGATGGGACTTGTTCACAAATTCATTGGGGTAGGAGAAAGAGGAACTAAGAATAGCTTTCAAAGTTGGAACTTGAGTAAGATGTTGGACGGTGGGGGTGTTGACTGAGTTAGAGAAGAGTGGGAGAGGAACAGGTTTGAGGAGGGAAATCAAATGTTCTGTTTTTGATATGTCATATTTGAGAAGCCTATTAGATATTTCAGGGGACATGTTGGGCAGGCAGTCTTGAGTTCCAGAGGGAGGTCAGGCATTTACGTTTTTTAACTTATTTTTTTGAAAAGGCAATTTGTTCACATAGTTCAAAAATCAAAATGTAAAATATGATAAAATGCAAAGTTTTTCTTCCATGCTTGTCCCCGTCTGTCTAGTTCATAGCTTACTTTTTCCCCTCTTTATGTATCCTCAAACATTTCTTTTTGTTTATACAATAATATACAAATATACATTCTTGTTTTTGCTCCCTTTTTGTGCAAAGAGCAGTATTCATATGTATTGTTCTGCACTTTGCTTTTTTCTCTCAATAGTGTATCTTGAGATCTTTCTATAACATCATACAGCTTCCTCATTCTTTATTTAACAGTTGTATAGTATTCAGTCATATGGCCATACCATAATTTATTTAATCAGTCTTCTATTGAAGGACATTAGGATTGTCTTAGTCAGCTTGGGCTGCTATAACAAAATACCATAGCCTGGGTGGCTTAAAGAACAGACATTTATTTCTCACAGTTCTGGAGCCTGGGAAGTCCAAGATCTTGCTGACAGATTCAGTTCTTGGTGAGGGCCCTCTTCCTGGCTTGCAGATGGCTGCCTTCTCTCCTCATCCTTCCATTTCAGAGAGAGGAAGCTCTGTCCTCTCTTCCTTTCTTATAAGGACACTAATTCCATCAGTGGGGTTCTACCCTCATGACCTCATCTAAACCTCAGTACCTCCCTAAAGCCCTACCTCCTAATTCCATCACATTGGGGGTTAGGACTTCAACATATGAATTTTGGAGGGACACAAACATTCAGTCCATAACAAGGATGGTTTCAACTAGATTATTTCCAAGATCCCTTTTCAATTCTAAGATTCGTGGTACTCTTTATCAAGTGATTACTCTCAGGTCTATCTCTCTCTCCCACCTCTCCCCAAAAGGATGCATAAATTGTGTTCTGGTACTTCTAATCATTTTTAACACATTATCTTCATAATTGGCTAACAAACTCTTCAACATTTATTGTAACAAATATTTGTCGAGTGTCAAGTAGTGATAAGTGCCCATCACTGCTCTAGGTGTAGGGGATATAGCCATGAACAGATAAAGATCTCTGTCATGGAGTTTACATTTTAGTGGGCAAGACTAAATAAGATAAGTTAGTAAAATATGTGATATGTTAGACACTGATAAGAACTAAGAAGAAAAACAAGACAGCTGGGGAAGGAGACAGGGTGTGTGTGTGTGTGTGTGTGTGTGTGTGTGTGGGCGCGCGTGCGCGCGTGTATGAAGATGTTGGCATTTTAGATAAGATGACCAGAGAAGGCTTTGCTGTGAAGGACACATTTGATTAAGGTCTGAAGGAAGTGAGAAAGCAAGTCCGGTGGATACCACGGAGAAGAACATTCTGGACGGAGGGAAGGTATCATTGTTCAAAGTGTTTTTCAACACTTTGATTTCAGTGTTTAGGTTATTGGAGACCTCTTTGGGTACCTATTTGTTTAGATCTGTCTTCTACCACATCTCACTGACCCTCCATCTCTCTCACCTAGCTCATTGGCTTCCCTCTCTGGATCCTAGGATCGCTACCCTGGAGTAACCTACTCTTTTAGGCCTTTGTTTCCATCTCCTTTCCCAGGTGGCTTCACATCTACCATCCTTCTGCTTATCTGGTTTTGCTCCTCTGCCAAGCTGCCATCTTGGTCCCTGATTGCTGCTGTGATATGCCTTACTCCACCTCTGCAATAACTTTAACCCAAGACTGAACCCATTAGATCAAAGCCTGTTCAAAATGAAGCTGAGCCTGGTAAAATAACCAAATTAATCCCTCTTTTTAAATTGAAAATAAAGGAATGCAGACATTTCAACTACATAAGTAAACAAAAGGAGCAACAGGAAAATCAAAGCCAAAATCCAGGTCAATTACTGATATTCAAGAACACCCTCAAGCTTTAAGCTTCTTTGTCAGGCCCAGCATTATTTCCTAGAGTGAGTCCCCTTTAAATTCAATAAGGTAGCCTCAGGCCAAAGACATCCCATAGATCCAATTAACTCTGCTTGCTCAACTTTGATCTTTCATTCCAATTTTTGTATACTACACTTTGTTCTCTGTTTAGGGCTTTACTCAATCCCTGATGTCTGTTTGATATGATATTCTAGTCTTTTAGAAAGATCCTATCTACATTTCTTCTCTCTCTCTGGTTTACACTGGTTTCCAGCATCTGGATTACTGGATTTTTTCTGTCTGTTCCTTTGCTATAACATCTCTGTAAGTCAAAGTCCCTGGTCTTGGCTTCCTATCCCTGAGAGGACACTGTAGCACTCCTCAAATTCACCACTCTCCTTTAATGAAAGCCTGTGCAGGTTTATCTTTCCAGCTGGATTAGCTGTTGGAAGGCCATCTTATGGCAGCACCAGAATTCATAGAACGGTGCTAAAGTGAAAACATCAGTGCTAGGAAGTAAACGCAGTCCAGGGGTTGGAAAAAATCCAACAGATTCAAAGACTGTGATAAAGAAGTCTTATTAAGAAATTTAGTTAGGAGCAATGTCAAAGTTTTATTACAATCTTGCTGCAAGGGCAAAAGGTCCCTTGTAGGCCAATTCAAAGATTTACTCCCATTAGGACCGTTTGATAGGAAAAAAGAATGATTATGTAATCCTTAGTCTAGTTATATTAAAAAAAAATCTGGTTCTCTAGAGGTCACTAGACTTTTTGCGGGCAGTCAACTGTGTTTGTGGAGTGAAGTTTCCCAGAACAAGTCTTATTTTTAAAAATAAAGTTATTAAATATAGATTGGACATTTATGTGTACCAGGCAATTTACATGTATTATCTCATTTCATCCATACAACAACCACTGAAGAAGGTAGAATAATTCATACAGGCCCTATAGTGATGGAGAAGATTTTGAACCCAGATGTTTATGTTTCCAGAGCCTGTGCTGTCCACCATTAAACTATTCCCCCCACAACTTTGCTTGCTTATAAGATACTTGTTAAAACTGCAGATTTCCAGCTCTTTCTCTTAGACATTCTGGTTCAGTGAGTCTGGGACAGAGCCCTGGAATCTTTATTTTTATCAAGATCTTTAGGTGAATCTAGTAGCCAGACAAATTTAGGAGACTCTGCCTATACAGCACTGACTCTTTAATTCTATTAAAGTTTATCTGAAAGTTGCTTAAGCTTTTTATCAGGAATGCTCGTTTCTTCCCAGAAAGAGGTTGTTGATTACGTTAAGTAACAAGTTCTGTCCCAGAACAGGTCTGGAACCATTTTTCTTTTACAGCTGGCAGCTGATTTTGAAAAGCAAGGGATAGGTCCGGCCCAGTGGCTTGGCGGTTAAGTGTGCGCACTCCGCTGCTGGCGCCCGGGTTCAGATCCCTGGTGCGCACCAACGCACTGCTTCTCCGGCCATGCTGAGGCCGCGTCCCACATGCAGCAACTGAAGGGATGTGCAGCTGTGGCATGCAACTATCTACTGGGGCTTTGGGGGGGGAAAAAAGTTAAAAAAAAAAAAAAAGAAAAGAAAAGCAAGGGATAATATGTGTAGCCCAAAAGAAGTGATGAGCCGAAAGCTAAAATAGACATCTGGAAGGAGAGAGCATGGCCAGATGGGATGGAGTCCAGAAGGAAGAGTGGATAATGGGCGGGAGGGAAAATGGGAGCTATGTCTGACCAAACTCTTCCAGCCCCAGGAAAAGACCAGAGGCTTGGTGTTTATAAAATTGATAGAAGGAAAGATAACTCTCTGTAATGATTTACCTGTTGACCGTATTATGCATTATTAGGAAGTTACAGCTAAAAAATTATTTCAGTGTCACTTCATTTTACTCAAGTACACCAGGAAAAATTTTTAATAGATTAATACTTTTGCAAACTAGGAAAGCATTCTCTTGAGTGACTCTGCCTGATCTTATTCTTCCAATTCAATGATTTGACACAAACTGGGACCCTGATTACAGTCCTGTGGCTACTTTGTCAAGCTAAATTAAATGTGGCGAAGACTAAATTTCTTCCCTTCAAATGATGAAATCCTCATTATTTCAAATCCTGTTTTGGTTTTATCTCTAGTTTTACCTGTAAAATAACTTTTCTTATTTTTTTCCCAGTTATTCTTTGCTTTCTCCCATAACTTACGACCTTACCTTTCTAGCATAAGAGTCTCATTTCCTTTCAGTGGATGTTCCTGGGAAACTTTTGCATTGTCATTACGTAATCTCCAAAAATTTAGCACTATCTAGTAATTTATTACAGCTGTAATCTTTACTAAGTGCTGGGCTTTATTTAAGACAATGTGAGCATTTGCGTGTATTTATATGAAGCACGTATATTGTTCATCCAATTCCAATCTTATTTAATGGGTAGGACAGATATTATCCAGGTTTTATTCCTTTTTTTGGATCCTGGCTCTCAGTCTCCAAAAAGCATATATCATATTGCTTTAATTATAGTAAATAATCAATAAATGATTAATGATGATGATGACATATAGTATAGTCAAAGTCTTCTAATATATGTTGTCTAACATTAATATTGTTCAGTGGGTAAGCCATGTATTATTTCCATTTTTTAAAAATGGGAAAATAGGTGCAGAAAATGCAAGTAACATGTAAGGTTATTCAACAAATCAGTGGTTGAGCTGTCTTCCCACACCTACAGAAATGTTTCTCAAAGGACTGGCTGGTCCCTGCTCTCTTGAAAAGAGCTTGCTATATTTTTAAAGAATTTATCATGTGTTTCATCCATTCTTCTAAAGTTGTGGCTTTAACAGCTGTGTCTTGGTAAACACATACCTATGCAAAGGAGTAGCACCCTGGACAGACAACTTCCTGGGACAGAAAGAACTCCAGGAAGTGAGGTTCAGGGATTATGCATTTTTTCACTAAATGAATCTGCATTGACAAAATTTTAGGTACTCATTTTTTTAAAAACATGACAGATGAAAATGGACAAATATTTTAATTCGGACTCCTGTATTTCTCTATTTTCATGTTTGCTAGATAGCTTGTTGTTGCCACCAACAGGGTGCTTTAGGCCTAGCAGAAGTTGCAGCTGGAATTTCAGGTATAGAATCCAGGCCCCTTTTTGTTACATCATGCCGTCAATTTATGAAAAAACACATTGTTTCCATGACTTGAGGGTAGGAGATAAAAAAGAGTGCAGAAGAGAGAACTATTACATTTCAAATACCTGTAGTTTTATTGTTGCCGGAGCTCATGCCACAGGCTGCGTAATACATAATGTCCTGCTTTGGACATAAATTATATTGTCACTCTACTGATAAGCAAAACTGCTTTATGACTAGGCCTTGTCAAGGCTGTGCCCCTCCTGGCATGGATTGCTCTTCCCCAGCATTTTTTCCTGGCTCATTCGCTCACCTCCTACAGGTCTTGACCTCAATGTCACCTTCTCAGTGTGGTTTTCCCAGGCCGGCCTATTGAGAATTGCAACCTTGGTCCAGCTCCCCATTCGTCTCTCTCCTCTATTTTTTTCTCTAGCATATAACACCTTCTAACATAAAACTTTATGTGTATTAGGTTTTTATATTCCCCCTACCAAATTGTAAGCTCTACAAGGCCAGGAATTTTTATGTGTTTTATTCTCGGTTTGGCTAAGAACAGACCTGGCACATAGTAGATGCTAAATAATTACTGATTAAATAATGTGTGAATACATGTATTCTGGTACTTTAGCAATTACACTTGCTCACGGAATCCAAAGTAGGACATTATATATCAAAATCTGCTAATCAATGTAACAGTTACTGAGATTCCCGTATAAGTTCAAGTAAAAAATGAAAGGAGCACATACTAGGTCCTTAAAAATTTTTAAAGAAATGTAATTCAGAGCAACATTGGCCATTTACATTAATTTGGGCTAGATACATTCTCAGTCTCCTGGGTAATTAAAAAATAATTTAATAAATGAAGTAGAAGCCCTGTTATCTGATGCTGTAGTTAGTCATGTCATCATGAAAAACTATGCTCAGACTTGCAGATCATAAGTAATTGAAGTTTATTTATAACAGGTATGGAATGCCTGCCTTTGGTGAGGATTCCAGACAATTGTTGTCTGCATAAACCTTTTATACCAAATGTTGATGTCAGCAATGTAAAAGCAGTGTAATTTTAAGGATCAAAATTTCATACAAATATTCCCAGATGTCAACGCCAAATGTTATGGTTTGATTTTTAACCAGAGACAGATTTCCTGTATTTCAGGTCACACAGACCCAAGTTCATTTTAGAATCTGGCCATATCCACATTTCATACAAGTTTCTGTCTAAATGTATATAAAATATGAGAAGATGAGAAAAAAACACCATTCAGACTCAGTGAATCAAAAAAGTCAATTAAAGTAGAGAATCATTCAAAAAGATAATATGTACCTAAAATATTTTATTTTAGTGTAAAATATAAAATCGTGAGTATTTTACCAATCTTTTGATTTCAGGCCAAAGCTTTTATTAGAAATTATTTTTTAAGTAGTCTGCTAATGTTTTGATGCTACTGAGTTTAGAATTCTAGATTTTTATGACTTCTTGACTCGATTTTTTATTTACTTGCCCATGTGCAATTTCAAAGCTTTTTCCCTGATTACCTTTTCTGAAGCGATTCCAAAGCATCCAACTTCATTCTCTTTTACCTAATAACACTTTCTTTTTCTTTTAATAAATCATTATTTTGCATATTATTTAATTTAATTACATAATTTGAATACAAGTACAATTGCCATAAGTAAGTTTAGGATTAAGTTACTGACCCTTGGAAAGTAGACACCTCACCCAGTGGGAGCTAGGGAGTGGAACCACACTGGAGCCTACCTGCTTGGTCCTGAGACTTCTTGTTCTGGGAGCATGTCTAGTTGCTATAAAGGAATGGAGGGCGTTTGCAAGATAGTTAAGTGATGATCAGTTGAAAGAGCCTCTATCATAGTCAGCTTTTGTTGGAGCTACCAGAACAATTGAAGGAATAGCATTTTAGTGTGACTTATTCATATTGTTTATTAACATTAACCAAGTTCTTCGGGTACTTGTTCTTTCTGCACTTAAAAGTACTGATGCAAATTGGCCTAGCAATAGAGGACATTTTGTGTTTGTGAAATGATTCAGTTCAAATTATTTCATATGCAACTGAAAAATATTTATGAATGCATTTAAATGCCTATTCTATCACAAGAGGGCACTCATGCCTCATTCTTTAGAGCAAGTGCTGTTTCAGGCATTGATTCACGAGGAATTATCACTGAAATAAAATTTAGACCTATAAATTGAATTTCAAGTTCAGTAGACTGTTTATTATCTGCCAGAACTGGGGATTGGTGATTCTGTTTATGCAAATACAGAGATTCTTGATACATTATATCATAAAAAGGGTTTTCACACATAGAATGTAAAAATATGCAAAACTTGCTATGCTAAACAATGTTTTATTTTTTGATGAGTCATTCCAAGGTCTTCATTATTTTGAAACGTAATTATCATTTTATTGATTATTGAATTATTGAAATGAGTTTTCAATCATCTATCACAAAATTAAGCATCATTTTAAATGTTTACTCTGTTGTTTCTGTTCTTTGGATAACAGATTTACTGTATTTTAAAGAACGTATCAGGTATTATATCAGTTTATTTAAATTGTGGCTTTAATAACTGTAGCTTGTATTAGTTATCTATTGCTGCCTAACAAATTACCCCAAAACTTAATGGCTTGAAATGACAGTCATTTATTATCTTATAGTTTCTGGGGGTCAGGAATCTGGGAGCAGCTCAGCAGGGTGCCTTTTGCTCATGGTCTCTCACAAGGTGGCAGTCAAGTTCTTGGCCAACGATGCAGTCATCTCAAGGCTCAACTGGGACTGAAGAATTTGCTGCCAAGCTCATCCGCAGGGGCCTCTCCACAGGGCGGCCTTTCAACATGGCTGTTGGCCTCCCCTGGTCAAGTCATCTAAGTGGGAGAGAGTGAGCACCCAAGATGGAGGCCACAGTCTTTTTATAACCTAATCTCTGAAGTGATATCCTATTACTTCTGCCACGTTTTGTTAGAAATGAGTCATTAAATCCAACCACACTTTTGGGGAGGGGATCGCACAAAAGTGTAAATACCAGGAGATAGGGGCCATTGGGAACCAACATAGAGGCTATTACTACATACCTGGATAAAAATGGGACCACGTAAAGACAGAAATCTCTCCAGGTAGTTAGGACCAAGGATTATTACTTGGTCAGTAGGTGAATTTGAACATGACAGAGTTGTCGTATTCAAAATTTTAACCAGAATAAGATTAAAACAAGTATTTCCTTTGAATTTGAACTCAAGCTGTTTTTTTATTTCCTTATTAATCAGAGATTGTGCCTGGCATAAATAAATAAATAAATAAATAAATAAATATGGAGAATGAGTAAAAAAAATTGCTAAAATTTGAAAGAAAATAGAATTTAAAATGTTGGATTTGGGGTTGACCATATGGAAAGTACTAGGTAGTGCTGGAACCACTTTTTTAGTCTAGTTTAGCCAGAAGCAACTCCGAGCTGTCGTGTGATATAGAATGTGCAAAGGTCAGATAACTAGTCTGAGGAGTTTTCTCTGCTCTTGAAGGAAACCCATGTGTCAAGAACCTCCCAGGGTCTAGAAGAATGGGCAAGGATCTTGGTGATTTTATCACCTCCCTGTGACCTTTAGTCTTCATCCCAGGCTATCTTACTTGTCACTTGTTCACCTTTACTGCAAAGAGAATGGATGGTTTTGCTAGTTTTATGGTACACTGATACTTAATCATTTGGGCACTAGTTTCATGTTAACTTTGTAACTTTCCCAAGTATAGATTAAAATAAGTTGCTCATCTGTCTTATTTTACTGTTTATTTTATTTTAAATGTTTTTTTAAAAATGTTCATTTAATTTATTTTTTTAAATAGATGATACGGCAACTTAGCATAAAATTCAAAAGCTTTCAAGAGAGTATATTCTAAAAATCTTCCTCTCATTCTTATTTCTCAGCCCCTCAATTCCCTTCCAGTTGACTCATGTCTAGGATGTACTTCTTGAGCTATTAAATATACATATAAGAATTGTGTATATAGATAAAAGTTTCTCATTTTCTTAGGCAAACAGTAGTACTATATACACACTATTTTTTTCCTTTAACAATTTATCTTGGCATTTTTGCCACATCAGCACATAAAGTGCTTCTTCATTCTTATTTAATGAATACATAATATTCTATTTTGTGGATGTACTCTAATTTATTCATCCTGCTCTCTGTTGATAGACGAGCTTTTCAATTCTTTGCTATTCAATGTTACAATAAGCAAACTTGTTTATGAACTTTATTTTTATTTTTAAAATTTAAATATCATTAGTCTTTAATGATTCAGGAGGCATGTTTAAAGATTTTACAGTATCTAAGGATTATTATTATTGTATCAATTAACAGTGTAAAACGTTGTAGATATAGAAGCCAAAAATATTAGCCTGAAGTTTTAGTAATCATAAGATATACTTTAAATTTTGTCATTTTCCCCACTGTTTATTATGAAAAATTTTAATTATTCAGAAAAATTGAAATAATAGTATAATGAATACCCATATACTTATCACTTAGATTCAAAATTTGTTAATATTTTGCAAATTTGCCTTTATTTTTTAATCCCAGAAAATACCCACAGTCAACTTGTTTACATGTATCTTAGCACATTTTCCCACAAAAAATAGAGTATAAAACACATAGGGAGAGAAAATTTTGGTTATTTGAAGTTTCTACTTGTTCTTGTTCTGAAAAAATGAGCTTTATTATACTTAGCAAAGGATTTACTAAAGTATCCGGGCCTTGTAATGTTCTCAGCTAAATGATGTTTGGCACTGTACAGATGAAGTGTAAATTACGTGAGACCAAGGAACATAATGCAATGGACTTAGGGACAAAGTCCTTCCTTCCCTCCTATTGTTATTTTGATAATAATAGTTGCAGGAAACATTTATCAAGCACTTTTCACATCCTAGGCATTTCTCTAATTAACAAACACACATTAACTTATTTATCCTTACAACAAATCTGTGAGATAAATATTATTATTTTTATCCCCATGTTAAAGATGAAGAGGGAGTGGAAGCTCATATACAGGGAAATATGGCAGGAAACTGGTGTCTCATCAAGAGATTCCATTTTTATATTTACTCAAATAATTCCTTAGCAGTAATCTAGATTCAGTTTATGCATCTCTGTTACTGGCACTTGGCGAAGAGGGTTAGAAATAAAAATAAGTGTAACAAGTTGTTTTATCTGGGGTTCAAATAGATTCTGGTGGGTGGAATTAGGGGCCACACTTCTTCACCCCTAAACTGGTTACACAAGCTGAGTTCTTTCTGGGGAAGAGATGGGAACCCCTTCATTTAATAAGGGTTCAGAAATACATTTTGGGCAAATCGAGAGAGAGGACCACAATGGAAGTCTTAGATTGTAGAGATCATGATCAGGACCCCGAGAAGAGAGGAGGATGCCTGACAGGTTAGGTCATGCTCAGGGACAGCGCTCACATCTTGGAGAGGTTCCAGCAACAACGTAGAGGTCAAACCTTGGTTTGTGTATTCCAGGAGAAAGTGACTGTACTAATTGCTAACACAAGTACTGTATCACCAATTGTAATGAATTGGTATCTTTGGGACTCAAGCAAATGTGAATACTTTCTCTGAGTGTAATACAGAAAGAATGTGCTCTACATGTTGCACAAACATCAGTGCCATCTCTCGTGGGCAGTAGTGTTCTGGGTCCACCTACAATAGAATGATTACACAGTTTGGGGCGCTGGTATGGAGAGAAGAGTTCCATCTCAGAGTGACGCCTCTGAGAGACTGTTGGGGCTTGAGGCTGTGGGTTCTTGGCCAGATAATTGTAGTGGCTAGCCATAAATCAGAGCTGACCCGTTGGCTACTGAAGGCATCCCTGATTCTTCTGGAAATTCTTAAGGAGAAACAACTTTCTGTGGTAAAGGAGATGAGGACGTGTAAATTTGGAATTCTTTTTATACTTTTATATGGAAGTTTACAATCTCACTGGGATATAAATGATATGATCTCCTTAATAGAGAATGTATTTGAATCATTATTAGGTGTTGCTGATCTCAAAACACATCCCTCTAGTGGCCAAGATCCCTTAAGGCTCGGGAGTAATGGGGTTGGGGGTGGGAGGCAGGGATGTTTGGCTCATAGGATCTTAGAAGGGGTATTGTTTAACCCATGGGTGTCCACTAATGGGAGCCAGGCAGTGCCCAGTCCAAGTGTGATTCAGATAGGGACACCTTCACAAAGAATTTATTGAACCAATGTGATAATATCTTCTAAGTTGTTTCCCAATTTAACCACTGCCCCCCCCACCCCCCCGCATTGTCTTGGAAACGTAACAGAGGGGCAGCAGGAGAGATTGTGCTGTTATTTGTAGAGGTTTTGTCTTATCTTTTAATATTCTAAATAGGCCATTGTGAGAAAATATTCTAAATTACCTAGATTTTATACATCAGAGAGAGGACACACTTCATCTTTCCTAATCTACGTGATCATTTACAAGGAAGGGTCTGTAACCAGCCCCAGCAAGGACTCCTTCAGACTCTGGCAGATAGATTCTAAACTGATTAGTTGGGAATGAAAAAAATCAGTAGCAAATACATTATGTAAATATGGGCCCTTCAAGATTACCCTGCCTTGAATAGATAAAGTTAAATACTTAACAGAGAAGGAGGATGGGAGCAAATTAGAGATTCATTTGGATTATGTTTTGATATTAGTCCTCCTTACTATTAACATCTGGCCTCTGCAACTATAAACTGTAAATATTCCGCAGGTGTTGCATCAAGGGTAGGCCACAAGAGATGTTCTTGTGCAAGACTAGTAGGGTGGAAGTGAGGAGGTAACCATTTTTTAGCTCACGCACATTGCCGCTTATCTGCTGGTTTGCATTGTTGAAGCTGCAACTGCTCCACCTTCCCCCAGTTCCTCTTTCAGTTTCTCTGACTTTTGGCCAGGTGTGTGTTTAGCTCTGTGATCAAGAGCCCCACATTTCTATAGGATCCTATAGAAGGATACCCATGCCACCAACACCAGAGGCAGCAAGAAGAGACATGGGTTTCTATTCATTCTTCTGGGAATCCAGCTCATGCTTGTGAGTTTCACTTTGTTCCTGCACATCCCCACTATACATCCATCTTCCCTTTCTGACTGCCTACTCCATGTACTTCATGCTCCTTTGTCAGATTTGGAGACACCAGCCTTATAGAACCTAGTTAACCGGCTCCCGCAATTCCTGTATCAAATTCCTTCACACAAGTGGTTCTCAACTGAGGGTGATTTTTGGCCCCCATGGGTCATTTGGTGATTTCTGGAGACAGTTTGGATTATCAAGATGGAAGTGAGGGGATGGGTAGGGAAGGGGGACAGGCATGATGGTTGCTATTGGCATCTAGTTGGCAGAGTTCAGGTATGTGGCTAAATATCCTACAACGCACAGCTCAGCACCCCCTCCCCCCCATCAGACACACATAGAATTATCTGGTCCAAAATGTTAATTTCGGAGGTTGAAAAACCTGCAGGGTTTTGGACTGGATAATTTCTTGTTATGGAGTGGGTGGTGGAGGGGCTGTGGTTCTGCTTTTCAGATTGAACCCTAACTAATACTAGTGTTTTAAAACATAAATATTTTAGCAATTTCCTCCTTGTCAGCAAAACTGCATTTTCATCAAAGACCAAAAAGATAAAACTTTTGATGACCATACACAACTATCAGTTTATGATGATATATTTACAGCTATAGAGCATAGATTCTAACCTCATAACAGTATGAAACACATACTGTATAGTAAAAGTCACAAAAGTTCTCTTCAAAGTAATGGATGTTTGTTTTACACCAATTGTTGAGTTTACAGAAAAATTGCACAGAAAGTATAGAGTTCCCATATATTCCCCATTCCTCACCGAGTTTTCAATATTATTATCTTACATTAGTGTGGTACGCTTATCGTAACTGACAAACCAATATTGATATATTATTATTAACTAATGTCCATAGTTTACATTAAGGTTCACTCTGTGTTTGTATTAGTTTGCCTGGGCTGCCATAACAAAATACCATAACTGGATGGCTAAAACAACAGAAATTTATTTGCTTAAAGTTCTGGAGGCTTGGGCCAGCCCGGTGGCTTAGCGGTTAAGTGCATGCTCTCCGCTACTGGCAGCTCGGGTTCGGATCCTGGGCGTGCACCGACACACCGCTTCTCCAGCCATGCTGAGGCCGCGTCCCACATACAGCAACTAGAAGGGTGTGCAACTAAGACATACAACCATCTACTGGGGCTTTGGGGAAGAAAAAAAATGGAGGAGGACTGGCAATAGATGTTAGCTCAGAGGCGGTCTTCCTCAGCAAAAAGAGGAGGACTAGCACGGATGCTAGCTCAGGGCTGATCTTCCTCACACACACACAAAAAAAGTTCTGGAGGCTGGAAGTCCAAGATCAAGGTCTGATAGGGTTCAGTTTCTCATGAGAACTCTCTTCCTGGCTTGTAGAAACCTTCTCACTGTGTGTCATGTGGCCTTTCCTCCATGCTCAAGCAGAGAGAGAAAGAGAGAGAGAGAGAGCCAGCCAGCCAGCCAGACAGAGAGACAGAGGACAGAGAGACAGAACTCTCTAGTGTCTGTTCTTATAAGGACACTAATCCTATCATAGGAAGACCCAACCCTTATAACCTCATTCAACCTTAGTTACCTCCTTTTAGGCCCTATCTCCAAAAACAGTCACATTGGGGGTTAGGGCTTCAACACAGTTCAGTTCATAGCAGTGTGATACAGTTCTATGGGTTTTGACAAATGCATGTTGTCATGTATCCACCATTACAATATTATACAGAATAGTTTGATTTTCTTAAAAATCTCCTGTGTTCCACCTATTCACCCCTCTCCCCAAATCCCTGGCAACCACTGATCTTTTTACTGTCTCTATAGCTTTGCCTTTTCCAGAGCACCATATAGATGAAATCATACAGTATGTAGCCTTTTCTGACTGGCTTCTTTACTTAGCAATATGCATTTAAGGTTCCTCCTTGTCTTTTTGTGGCTTCATAGCTCATTTCTTTTTATTGCTCAGTAATATTCTTTTGTATGGGTGTACTACAGTTTGTTTACCCATTCAACTATTGAAGGACATCTTGGTTGCCTCCAACTTTTGGAAATTATGAATAAAGCTGCTATAAACATTTGTGTGAAAATTTTTGTGTGGATATGCATCTTCAACTCATTTGCATAAGTACCCAGGAGTGCGATTGTTGGATGGTATGGTAAGACTATGTTTAGCTTTGTAGGAAACTGTCAAACTGTCTTCCAAAGTGACTGTACCATTTTGCATTCCCATCAGCAATGAATAAGAGTTCCTGTTGCTCCACATTCTTGCCAGCATTTGGTGTTGTTTTTTGAATTTTGGCCATTCTAATAGGTGTGTAGTGGTATCTCATTGCTTTAATTTGCAATTCCCTAGTGACATGTGATGTTGAGCATCTTTTCCTATGCTTATTTGCCATCTGTATGTTTTCTTTGGTGAGGTGTCTGTCCAGATGTTTTGCCTACTTTTAGATTGGGTTGTATGTTTTCTTATCGTTGAATTTTAAGAGTTCTTTGTATACTTTGGATGTAAGTATCAGATATGTGTTTTACAAAGATCTGTGGCTTGTCTTTTGATTCTCTTAACAGTGTCTTTCACAGGCAGACGTTTTTAATTTTAATGAAGTCCAGCTTATCAAATACCTCTTTCATGGATTTTGCTTTTGGTGTTATATCTGAAAACTCATTGCCAAATCCAAGGTCACCTAGATTTTCCATGATGTTATCTTCTAGAAGTTTTATAGTTTTTTACATTTTACATTTAGGTCTATGATCCATTTTGAATTGGTTTTTGTGAAAATTTTAAGATCTGTGTTTAGACTGTTTTTTTTGCATGTGGATGTCCAGTTGCTCCAGCACCGTTTGTTGCAAAAAGGATTGTTATGGGCTGAATTGTTGTACCCCCATAATTCATGTTGAAGCTTTAACCCCCAGTACTTTAGAACGTGACTATATTTAGAGATAAGGCCTTTTAAGAGATAATTACGTTAAAATGAGTTGGTAGGATAAGCCCTAATCCAGTACGATTGGTGTCCGTATAAAAAAGAGGAGATTAGAGACACTGGACACATACACAGACCAAGAGGTGACCATATGATGACACAGTGAGAAAATGACCATCTGCAAGCAAGGAAGAGGTCTCAAAAGAAACCAAACCTGCTGACACCTTGATCTTGGACTTATAGCCTCCAGAACTGTGAGAAAATAAATTTCTGTTGTTTAAGTCACCCAACATTTTGTTTTGGCAAAGTATTGATATTTTACTAGGGCAGCACTAGCAACTATCCTTTCTCCACTGAACTGCCTTTGCTCCTTAGTCAAAGATCAGTTGACTATATTTGTGTGGGCCTATTTCTGTGCTCTCTATTCTGCTTTAGTGAATGGAATATTTGTCTGTTTTTTCACCTATACCGTACAGTCTTGATTATGATAGCTTCATAGTAAATTTTGACTTCAGGTAACGTCAGCCCTCCAACTTTGTTCTTCTTCAATATTGTGTTGGCCATTCTGAGTCTTTTGCCTCTCCATATAAACTTTAGAATCAGTTTGTCAATGTGCACAAAATAACTAGCTGGGATTTTGATCGAGATTGCATCGAATCTATAGATCCAAATGGGAGGAACCGAGATCTTAACAACATCGACTCTTCCTATCCATGAACATGGAATATCTCTCCATTTATTTAGATGTTCTTTGATTTCATTCATCAGAGTTTGTAGTTTTCCTCATGTAGATCTTGTACAGGTTTTGTTAGATTTATACTTAAATATTTACTTTTTGAGTGCTAATGTAAATGATGTTGTGTTTTTAATTTCAAATTCCAATTTTTCATTGCTGGCATATACAAAAGCAATTGACATATGTTAGTTTTCCTTGGAGGCAGGCAGTTGTTAAGGAGAATGAAGTGCTCTGGGCTTATTTCAAAATGTTTTCCTTTCTCCTCCCCCTGCCAGAAACACAAAGGGAATTTTTCTCTGATCTTCACCCTGAGAAACTGGTGGAGCTCCTGGAGGTAAAACTCACAAAAGTGGGACAGCCCCATGAAGCTGGGCACCCCAGAGTTTTTATCTTTCAATCTAGCCCAAACTGAGTCTCCAGAAATTAATGAATTATCCTTTAAGAGTTCCTTCCAGGTTCTAGCAGCAGCTTCTTCTCCAGTAAGCTCTAATTCTTTGTATTCTCCTGTCTCACAAGTTTTCAGGGTGGTGTTTTGCCCTGTGACCTCAATTCTCTGGTGGATCTAAGCAGAGATGTTGATTTTCAGTTTGTTCAGCTCTTTTCTGGATGTAAGGATGGGAGTTATAATTTCTAAGCTCTTTACATGTCAGACTGGATACTGGAAGTCTCACAGTATTTTATAAAGTATCAGACATCTCAAGGATTATAAAAATAACTGATTAATTGCATTATATTGAACAATATAAAGATTTTAAAAATATAATGTTTATTTAAAAAAATACATGATTATTAAAGGAAATTTTAGCTCTGTTTAAAAGAAGGGTAAAGTAATTGAAAAACCAGTCTGTAATTAGTCCTGTTTCCCAACACTATTACTTTTCACATTCTAAGTAAATGTCTTCCACCCTCTACCCTCCTCCTTCCTCCCTCCTTCCCTTCATATTTTGTGAAAGGCCTACAATCTGCTCTTCTCTGTGCTAGATGCAGGTTTTTTTGAGTTTCTTGTACCTGTATTATTGCGTGCTGTGTGCTATGTGATGAACGCAACTCACCCAACCATTTTCCTCTGATCCAACTAGTGCTGGTCCAGTATCATAGTGCCCTGTGATGTCATCTGGTTTCAGTCGGAACAAAGAGGATTCTACTTCTAGAGATACACAAGGGGACAGACATCACCTGGTAGTACTTGGTCATGAGATAGTCATCCCAAATATGATTATACTGTTGTTTTTAGGTTATCACATGATGAAAATATAAACATACAAATTCATAGACTTTCCAGAATGCGCTTGGTCATTGGCCATTACTTTGAAAAAAGAACTCCTTTTAAGGTGTGTGTAATCAGATGTCTATTTTGGCCTTAATTTTTTTTTTGTGAGGAAGATCAGCCCTGAGCTAACACCTATGCCAATCCTCCTCTTTTTGCTGAGGAAGCCTGGCCCTGGGCTAACGTCTGTGCCTATCTTCCTCCACTTTATATGGGATGCCGCCCAGCATGGCTTGATAAGCAGTGAATCGGTGTGCGCCCGGGATCCGAACCCGGGCCGCCAGCAGCGGAGCGCGCGCACTTAACCGCTAAGCCGCGGGGCCAGCCCCTGGCCTTAATTTTTTTTCAGTCATGCACCTGTAAAATTCCTAGCTTTAAGTGAAACCACTTCTTGATGTATTTTCCATGGAAAATGATTTTTGAAATGTATAAGAAGAAATACTAAGATGCCTCATTGTGTGGATGTAAATTAATTATGTATATATAAAATCTGCTTTCTATTTTATTATAGATATAATTCTCCACCTTAGATTCCAGCAGCAGTGCTTAACTCAGTAAATTCTTAAGCTTTACTGACACCTTACCAAGTTACTTTACAATGCAGGAAATCTTTCCACTGTTAGTAAATTGAGAAAGGAAAAAATAGCAGCCCCTGACATTCAAAAGCTGGCATGGCACTCACAGCTAGGCCATATTATTTTTCTATGAGACATAAACGATCTCAGAGAACACCAACCTCAGACAAGGTTACTTTGAGACTATGATAAATTTAGACAGAGCAAGGCCACTTCATAATTTTGTCTAAGCACAGACATAAACAAGGTCACTGTGTCACCTACAAAATATCCACAAAGCATCCCCCCTCAGCCAAAATGAGTGACTGCTATTTCTTTACCTATTTCAGCTTTGTCCTTGTGCTAGATAAGATTGATAAGATTGATTGAGGTACCCCATCATATACTCTTCTCCATGTCACCTAATGAAAGTCCAAATCCTGTCATTGGTTCTTTCTACTCCTCCCTTACTGAGACACCTCCCAATTCCCCCATGGTGTGTATTCTCTCTCTGCATCAAGGAATAAACCCAACTTGTTCAGCTATAGGTGTGTTTCTGGTGGTTCTTTGGCTAGAGGGCATTGAGAGAATAAATAAATAAATTACTAAGTTTTCTCATCAAACGTTAATTAAGCTTGTAGTGTGGGTTCCAAACTGCTTGAATGTTTTGGTTTAAAATCTTTGAGAATATGATGAAAGTTATAGACCCTCTTGCTGGAAAAATGAACATTCACTCAAAAACTCAAACACACTTTCAGAGGTTCACAGACGTCTTTGATTAAGAGTCTGGATCTAGTCATTAAGACTAGTCATTAAGAGTCTCTGCTCTGAAGGAGTTCAGGATCAGCACAAGGGACTAAATGACGTGTTTCTTTATTGAGAACATTCTTTAAATAGAAATGATTTGCAAATGAAAAATACTTCCTAAATAAAGAACCTGGGTTATGACCAGGGTAAGGTTAATTCTGAAAGTGTATTCTTTTCCTTCTGTAGTATTTAAAGATTAGATAAATTTATTATCAATTTATGGCAATAACACATTATTTCTGACAATGTGTGTGTGTGAGAGAGAGAGAGATTGCAAAATGTAAATTCGCACAGTGCTCCTTTCAAATGGTGCAGGATTGTTCCTTCCTTCACATTTACAAAGTCTCTCATTCTATCACTTGAGACAGAATATGAACAAGGTGAGGGAATTGCTTTCTCAATGAAGAAAAATTGTTACAAGGATCAGAGCGTTTGCATTTGAGGTGAGCAAACTACAGAAAGACTGAAAGTCATATGTCTTTCCCCACAGCCCTGGGACTTGGAGCCCTGAATGTCCAAAATCTCCTTGCAGGCAAGATCTTTATCTTATTTTAGCTGTGTACCCAGACACGAAGAAAAGGTAGTCAATAAATATTTGTTAAAGAAATGTGTAGTCCCTGAGGTGTAGTACTTCCAAACTCTCCTTTCTATTCCTGTCCCCCTGCCCCACCCATTGGTCCAGATCCCAAGACTGCCTTGCTGTTGATTTTGTTATGTCAATTGTTTCCTTTCCTTTGATCTGTGTGGAGTTCTGTCCTTAACCCCTGCTCAGTTTGGCTGTTTCTGGACCCTGAGAAGACCCCAGTTCCAATCAACCCCTCATCAGGCTGGGTCCTCTGTAGATCCTTCAGAATATTCATATATCACAGGGAAAATTTATGAACCTGACATGGGATGGGCCTAACATAAATGTTAGCATCTCTTGTTGCTAAAGCCTCTTTTACCTCCTGAGTTTTTAGCTGTCCCTTGGATTCCAGTCCTACTGGCTTGAATGATCCAGTTCCACGGCTTCTGGGAGTAGGACTGTCCTTGTGACACTCCAGACCTTCTTTCTAGAGCCCATGTGTGTAGCCACGTCAGGTCCTGCCTCTGTCTTCTTTTTTCCCTACTCCCACAGTCTAAGACCTCCTTCTGCCCCTGACTTGTTTCTCTGCAGGCTGGTCTTATGTTGCTGATGACCTATCAGACCTCACACTAGTAGTTTTTTTTTTAAATAAATTTTTTATTTCAGAATAATTTTAGATTTACAAAACAGTAGCTGTATTAGTTTCCTCGGCCACTGCAACAAATTACCACAAACTTGGTGGCTTACAACAACAGAGATTTATTCTCTCACAGTGAAGTCCAAAGCCAAGATGTCAGCAGAGCCGTTTACTCCCTTGAAGGCTCTAGGGGAGAATCCCTCCTTGGCTCTTCCAGCTTCTAGTGGCTCCTAGTGTTCCTTGGCTTGTGGCAGCATAGCTCCAATCTCTGCCTCCACCTTCACAGGCTTTCTTCTCTCTGTGTCTTTGTGTGTCCTCTCCTCTTCTTATAAAGACACCAGTCATTGGATTTAGGGCTAACTCTAAATCCAAAATGATCTCATCTTGATATCTGTAATTTAATTACATCTGCAAAGACTATTTCCAAATAAGGTCATATTCTGGGGTTCTGGGTGGACATGATTTCTTGGGGGGAATACTATTCAACCCACTACTGTTGAAAAGATAGTGTTTGGAATTCCTGTGTACCTTTTACCCTCATATCAGCTTTTAATCTGAAGTAGGCACCTCCTCAAACCAGGCAGACCAAGTGCGTCTCTATGTTACAGAGAGTTCATGCCCAGGTGCCCAAGGCCACACCTCTTGGTGCCCAGGCACCTCACAAAGTAATTTCTCTCTGAGGTTCCTCTACATCAGGGATGCAGTGCAAGAGCAGGTTCAAGTCTCTGCTCTGGGGAAACTAAAAACACTGTTCCCATTCTGATTCCCTGGGATCTACCCTGGCTGTTGGTATTTATTTTATTTTCAGATAATTGTGGATTCACATTGACTATATAGTTGAAATATATATTAGAGGGAGATCCTTTGAACCCTTTCCCCAGTTTTCCCTGATGGTAACTTCTTGCAAACCGTAGTCCGTGTAATATCACACAACCAGGATATTGACACTGATGCAGTCCACCGATCTTAGATTTCCCCAGTTTTTGTTGCACTCATTTATCTCTCTTTCTGAGTGTATTTAGTTCTATTCAAGAGATTTTCTCTTTTAGTCCCTCAAAGTGGGATTCATTCCCTCTCTTCTCCTACAACAGAGTTTGAGGGCTCATCAAAAAGAGCTTGAAAATCCATTAGAAAGCACTCATATTTAGAAACACAAAACAGCCTGCCTATCCTTCCTGGGGATAGAAGGTGCCTACTTTTAGAGTCAAAAGTTTGACTCCTCGCCCTAAATGAGGCTGAGGAAATGCTTTTCCTTCATTTCTGAAGAATCGGTCCTATTAAGGGATGACTTCAAACAAACACAGTTGTTTTCTATAAGTCACTTTACTTAAGACATGGGCTTTGAATTCAAAAAGATGTTTGAATTCTGATTCTCCAAATTACTAGTGGTGAAACTTGGGCACATCACAAAATGCTCAAGAGAGGCCAGCAGGTGTCAGATCAGGATATGCCAAGGTGTTTGGATTGAAACTTGAAGCGAATGGGGTACTATTGAAGTATTTTAATTGGGGGAGTGATATAAGCAGATTTGCATTTTAGAGAGATCTAGAGTGGCTCATTGCCATTTTTGGGTTACCAGCCTATTTGAGACTCTGAGAAAAACCACAAATCCTTTTTCTATAAAAATGCAAAAAAATGCACATATGCAATAACACAATATTAAATACAATTTCAAGAAGCTTCTCAAGACCATGGACCCTAGTCTACAAACTCTTAAGTAGAAGAATTTTTTTTTCCTACTGGAGGTATGTGAGTGGATTGGGAGAAGGGGAGAGACTTGAACATATTCATCTGCTGAAGGGACAGAGCCAGAAGAGAGGAACAGAGCCTCTCTCTCCTGTCTCATACTGTCTACTGTCTCTATTGTCCCATAATTTCCTCCTGTCCATAAGGAGGCAGGAAGAACTCTGTCTCCTCTAGAATGAAGGAGATGAGATCAACTCAGGAGGGATCATTCTAGTGCCTCAAGAAAGAAGGAAGAATGGGTGTGGGAAAAGATAACAGCGGGAGGTGGAGGGAATATTTATGAGGTTCTTCTTTTCTTTTTTCCTGTGTATAAAGCGAAGTGATTGGCTGAGAATGAAGGGTGAAGAATGAAGGGAAAGACGGTTTGGGGAAAGTAGAGGTTTGGATTAGCTGCTGAGGGAAGTGAGAAAAGATGCTGAATAGTAACGTGAGAAAGAGGCAGGAGAATGGTGATGGCTCAGCTCAATCAGAGATCACGGATTTAGAGTGGCTCCAGCCCTCTGCAAAGCGTTGTTTTTCTTCAGAATCTCTCAGCACACTGCTGTAGAGCATGTAGGTGGCATTTTGCAGAGAAAGCACAGAAGTATTGTTTCATTTTGTATAAAATAAAGTGAGAGTAGTGATTTGGTTGATAATTTGAACATGCATGCATGGAATAATTTGAATATATGTACATATACACCTTGGTCTTGCTGTGGCCTGACTCACATTGCTATTAGCGAAAGATCCAGTCTGACCCTTGGGGCTGTGCATAATCCCATGGAAAAATGACATGGCAGAGGAGCTTAAACCCCCTCTCTGACCCCCTGCTTCCTTCTCTCTTACCTTCTGTGGTGTCAGGCTTCTAGGGAATTTCTGAGCTAGCAGATCCCACTGTTCTTGCTCCAAATTTAAAAGTACAGATTATTCCAGGAGATACTGGGTAAATTCCCTTTATATTTCCAGGAGATACTGGATAAATTCCCTTTATAAAAGTAGCTAATTTTTTCTCTGTAGGATCTGAGACTCCATGAGAAAAACTGAGGGGAAAATAAATGGAAATTGGATGCATTTGTAAGTACATATACCTCACGACTGCCTGGGTGGCCACTGCTGTGAAACTCCTTTACAAAGTTAAAATATGATCAATATCTTTCTGGTCATAATATCTTTAATTTTTTATTTCCCTTATTCTCTTTTTTCCATCCTGTAGGGGTGGAATATAAGGGTTATGAACTAGGTGCTATTACAAATGCTCTGGGAACATAGGTATTTGGTAAACTAAGCATTTACATGGCTGATGAAGGATATGGTTGTCCTCATCTGGATTGAGAGGTAACTGGAGGGAAGTCAATGCTGGCATTCAGAAGTGCTGCTTCTGTGATTCTCCCAAATATCATAAGGTTGAACTTTGCCAGTTCATCAATCTGCAGGAAGTGAGTTGTGCTGGGTCTAGGGTGTGAAAGGTTGGTAGCTAAAATCCAGATATATTTTCTCTGGTCACTGCTGTTACTAAATTTTTCTCCTTGGGCTGGATAGAAAGTGTATAGGAAGTTCACCCTTTGGTCATCTCTATGAAAGAGTCTCTCTTAACAGGCTACTACTATCCCCTACCATGCTAGCCCTTCCCTCTAGGCACCCACTGCAGGATTTGGTGTGTGGAGCTTGGGCTGAAATCCAGCCCCATTCACCTCCTCAGCCAGGCTCCCCTGGGCAAGTGTACACAGTGGCCCTGATTTCCTACTTTCTCTCATTCTTCTGCCAACCTCCAAACAGCACCATTTCACAGAAGCTGCATGATACCCAGCGGTGTTTTAGAGCACAGTAGGATTCAGCAATGCCTATTGTCCACTTTACTTCCTCTCAGCTGGGTGGTGATGATAATGAGATCATATCTCTGAAGTGTCTAAGGATATAAAGTGCTAAGAATAATAATTAATATTTCATTGCAAAAGCTGAACATCAAACTCCAATCACCTGTTAAACTATTCCTCCATCACTTTGGTGTTGAGGTCTCGCACTCATCTGTCACCCTCCTCATGGCCTCATCCCCATCTCACTGTCCACTCCCCTCTCATGGCCTCATTCACCTCCTTGCCCAGCCTAGATCCCAAGATACATCACTCTAATCACTCCCTTGAAAGCTCTTAACTCCCTTGGCCCCTTCTCCCTCTGTCATATTTGCCTATCAGAACTCCAGCTCTGCTTAAATCCCACTCTTTTATGAGAACTTGCTCATTTCACCACCAAATCTACCTGTCTGTATCTGAGCACATACACTCTCCGTTAATTTCTGTTCTAATAAAATTTCCATGTACATGTCTGAGGCCATCCTCTCTCTCCTCTTGTGGTATAGGTGCCATATCCTTTCACCTACTCAAAGACTTTGCAATTATTCTTCATCTCTCCTCCATCACTAATTTCTCCCTCTCTGCTGGATTATCCTCATCAATATACACACATATAAACACGGTCCCCATCTTAAAACAAAACAAAACAACACAGAACAAAAACCTTCCTGGTCTCCAGGCCCCATTCCCACTAACTTCCTATTTCTCTTCTCTCTTTCATTGTTAACTTCCTTGAAAGATAGTTAGTTTCTGGTCACAATCTGTTCTGTCTCACCTCACCTCCTTTCACCATCCCACTCAAGCCAGGCTTCTGTGGTTCAGGTCACTGATGACCTCCGTATTTCCCAGTGGTCAGGCCCACCCCTAACTGTTGCAGGGCCCAGGGCAAGAGTTCAAATGGAGGTCTATAAACCATATAACTAAGTGTTTAGAAGTTACAAATCAAGCTTGCAGACTGCTTAAAAAAATATGGTCCATTCTCTTATCTTGACAATATAACTTTATAATGATCTAGAAGGTCAAGTTTGAATCTAAAATTCCCAGACTCCTCAGAGTTTCCTGCTGGAATGTGGCAGCATAGGGACAACTGTCCCCTGACACCTGGCCTGCAGCCCATCCTCTTCTTCCTGACCATATCTTGCACCTTGCAGTGGGTTGAATAGTGTGCCTCCAAAAGATATGTCCAAGTCTGAATTCCTGGTACCTGTGAATGTGACCTTATTTGGAAATAGGGTCTTTGTGGATGTAGTTTAGTTATGGATCTTTAGATGAGCTCATCCTGGATTTGGGTACCTGGATCATCCTGGTATAATGACTTGGTGCCATTATAACAGAAAGGAGAGTGAGATTTTACACAGTGACCCAGTGACACAGGGGAGAAGGCCATGTGAAGACAGAGGCAGGGTTATGCAGCTAAAAGCCAAGGAAGGGCAAGGATTCCTGGCAGCCACCAGAAGCTGGGAGATAGGCATGGAACAGATTCTCCCTCAGTCTTGCAAAGGAATCAAACTTGTTGATGCCTTGATTTTGGACTTCCGGCCTCTAGAACTGTGAAAAGAATTTCTATTGTAAGTTATCAAATTTGTGGTAATTTGTTTGGGAACCCTAGTAAATTTACATATACTTCAAATGACCTTGCCTGCTTGAAAATGGACTCCTCAGATCACAAATCACAGCTCTGATCTGACCCTCTGAATCAATCATCCCTTGGCTACCCCTTGGGACAATGGATGTGCACACCAGCTCAGTCAACTCTCAGAACAGACCTGGGGAGGGGCCTAAGCTGGCCCTGAAAGTGGGCTTAGGCTATTTAGGCAGGGAGTTCTGGGGTTCTGGGTATGCATGTGTAGTCTAGAAGGATGCAGATTCTTTTGGTACCTCCCTTTTGGCCTTGAGGAGTCCTTGCCCCATGGGCAGCTGGAGGAGTGTCAGAGTGGGACCTGCTAAGAGCCCCGCTGCCTAGCTCTAAGTGTGGTACTGCTAATGGTCTCTTTCTGCTTCGCTTATCCAACCTCTTAGCAGTGTTCTGTCCAGTTGGCCACTCCTTCCTCCCTGAAACGCTTTGCTTGTTTGGCACCTGTGACCTCTTCCTCTCCTCCTGTTACTACTGCCTCACTGGCCACTTCTTTTCAGTCTCCTTTGCTGACTGAAATGTTGTAATGCTCCACATCTCCTCTTTGTCTATACTCTGTCTTTAGTATTCTCATCCACTTTCCTTTAAAAACATCTCAATGCTCACAACTGTCAGATTTGTATCTTCACCTCAGACTTCTCCCCTGAGCTCCTGACTAAGATCCAATTGCCTGTTTTATGTCTCCGCTTGGAGCATCTAGTAGGCTTCTAAGCATTCACATGTCCACAGGAACTCTTCAGTACCCCTCACCCTGCTCCTCCTCTAGGCTTCCCAATCTCCGTTGATGGTCCTCCACCTATCCTGTTGATTAGGTCAAAAGCCCTGGAGGTGTTCTTGATTCCCTTCTTTTTCTCATTCTCTGCATCCAGTTTGTTGGCAAGTTCCATCAGTTGTGTCTCCAAAATACATCCTGAAACTGACCAACTCTCTCCATCTCTGTTTCTACCAACCTAACCCTAGGCCAAACCAGAGACTGGATTTCCTGTTCCATTCTTGCCTGCACACAATCTGGCACACAGGATGAATGGAAGTGATAATCAAAACACGTAAACCAGATCTTATCACTCTCCAGCCTCAAACTGCCATCAGCTTCAGACAGCACATTGAAAGAAATCCCAGCTACTCTCGTGGCCTCCATGACTTGGCCTCTGCCCACTTCTGTCCTCATCCCCACCACTCTCTCCCTTGCTCCCTATAGTCCAGCCACATTAACTCTCTTCTGGTTTCTCAAATATGCCAAGCTTAATTCTGCCTCAAAGACTTCACACTTGTGATTTTCTCTTCTTGTACCATAGATCTTTGCAGCTGGGTGCCCTCATTTTTCAGGGCTTTGCTTTCCATTTTCCTATTAAAAATGGGCATGTCTCTCCCCAGTCCCTCACTATTCAATTCCTCTGTTTTTATTTTTTCATAGTACTCATCTTTTAGCTCCACAAGGGCAGGAATCATGTCTATCTTATTTGTTATAAAGTTCTCAGCCCAAGAACTGTGTCTGGCAGATAGTTGTGCTCAATAAATATTTGTGGAGTGAATGTATGAATCAGATAAAATTATTTCCCTTTGGGATAGATTTTAGATGTGTGGAAATAACTATAATACAAGATAGAAAATGGCAAGATGTCATAGAAAAGGTGGATATAAAGTGCTATGAGTGTTCAGAGGCAGAGATTAGCAGTGTATGGTGAGATCAAGGAAGTCTTCAAGGAAGAAGTCAAACCTGAGTTGGGTTTATACAGAGAGGGGCAAAAGTTACGGGTGGGTCTGACCACTGGGACATACAGAGGTCATCAGTGACCTGAACGACAGAAATATAACTCGAGTGGGATGGTGAAAGGAGGTGAGGTGAGCAAGCACAGACTGTGACCAGAAACTAACTACTCCTTCAAGAAAGTTAGCGGTGAAAGAGAGAAGAGAATTAGGAAGTTAGTGGGAATGGGGCACGGAGACCAGGAAGGTTTTTGTTCTGTTTTGTTTTAAGATGGGAACTGTGCTTACTGTATATTGACGAGGGTAATCCAGTAGAGAGGGAAAAATTAGTGATGGAGGAGAGACGAAGAATAATTGCAAAGTCTTTAAGTAGGTTAAAGGATATGGCACCCACAACACAAGAGGAGAGAATGGCCTCAGACATGTACATGGAAAGTTTATTTATTTATTTATTTGTTTTTTTTTGTGAGGAAGATTGGCCCTGAGCTAACATACATGCCCATCTGCCTCTATTTTGGGACACTGCCATAGCATGGCTGGTGAGTGGAGTAGGTCTGCACCCAGGATCTGAACCCAGGCTGTGGGCCGCTGAAGCGGAGCATGCGGAACTTGAACCACTTGGCCACGGGTCAGGGCCTGAAAGTTTATTTATTAAAACAGGAATTAATGAAGAGTGTACGTGCTCAGATACAGATAGACAGGTAGATTTGGTGGTAAAATGAGCGAGTTCTCCTCAGAGAGTGAGATTTAATCAGAGTTGGAGTTTTGATAGGCAAATATGACGGAGGGAGAAGGGGCCAAGGGAGTTGAGAGTTTTCGAGGGAGTGATTAGAGTGATGTATCAAGTCTAAAAATCAAGTTTGAATGGTACACAAAGAAGTAGTTTCTGTCTGCCTTCCAGAACTTTATAGACACTGTTAACTGGGCATTGTTGCACAATCCTCATCTTATAAGAGGACATCAACAAGAAAACGACCTTTCACGTGTAGGGATCAAGTTCCTCATTGAATTAAAGCAGCAAAGAGTGGCAAATCAAAGGTAATGTTAGCATCTTTCTTCCTATGTTAATTGGCATTAGACTTACCACCTCTCTCACCTCTAGGGTGAAGGTTCTCTGCCCTTCCCATCAGAGCTGCTCTCTGAGCATCAGACTGTAGACAAAAGGTTCAAGCTGGCAGCTGGCCACATCTGACCCACGGAGAGGTTTGTTTTTCCCACAGTGTTAGCTATAAGCAGATTTTTAAAATTTTAATTAGCTGCCAGCATATGAAAATCTGGATTTCCAGCTTCTCTGGGGATATCAGACTGGCAACGATGGGTCTGCATGTGCCTATGGCAACAGTCAGCTAGAAGTGAGGAGGGCTGGCCACTTTAGACAGGACATGTATGCTCTAATTTTTCATTCCCCTCCTTCCCTACTGATACCCAATGCCCAGGTCTGATATCTGTTGTCATCTGTCATCTGATTATACAGTATTTTTCTTATACCTGGTGTAGTGTGTTGAATGATATCTCCCAGAAAGATATGTCCATGCCCTAATTCCTGGAACCTGTGAATTACCCTTTTTGGAAAAAGGGTCTTTGCAGGTGTTTAAATGACACCTTAACTTAACTTAAATGGTTAAGGATCTTGAGATGAAGAGATATCCTCAATTGTCCAGGTGGGCCCTAAATCCAATGATGAGTGTCCTTTTAAGAGAGATACACGAGGAGACAGACACAAGAGGAGACAGTCACACAGAGGAGAAAGAACTGTGAAGGCAGAGACAGAGATTGGAATGCTGTGGCCTCAAGCCAAGGAAGCCAAGGAAAGCTGAGAGCCACCAGAAACTGGAAAAGAAAGGAATGACTCTCCTCTGGAGCCTTCAGAGGAAGTGAAGCCCTGCTGACATCTTGATTTCAGACTTGTGGCCTCCAGAACTGTAAGAGAGAACATTTCTGTTGTTTTACGCCACTCAATTTGTGGTATTTTATGACAGCCCTAAGATGTGTCATAGGTAATTGAAAAAGTCAGAGTTCCTGATAAAGAATGTGGATTACAACCACATAATTAATGTAAAAAACATAAAGTCTCCAAAAGAATGAGTTTAGTAAGAGAAAAGAAAAAAAGGAAGAGATGAGACCCAAGTCCTAGACATGAGGAATACCCCTTATTAGGAAAGATAAGAAGAGAATGAGAATGTGGCCAAGGATATGGGAAGTAAGAACACGGTCATTTTTGCTATGTGTCGACCTAATACAAAATGGGAATGAAAACAGGGTGTAAATGAGTTCAAGTGTGTTCAATGTGTTCAAGATACTTAAATCACTCATTTGAGGAATTTGCCACTAAAGGAAGAAAAACTCTGAAAGTGTCTGGAAATGGCAGTATTTCACAAGGGAGAGTGGTGTGTTTCTTTGGCTTCTTGTTTTTGTTTTGGGTTTTCTTTTTCTTTTTTAAAATATAGGGAAAATATGATTTAGGGAAAAAGGAAACATTTTCTTTCCTCTCTATTCTCTTATTTTGAGTTTGAGACAAATATTGGTAAATTTAGGACTAATAATTGAATAGTGATCATTAAAATAGTAGATTTTATTAAATCTTTCAAGTCATTGGGATACAGTTGGTGCAATCGCTAACAGTAGTTTGCAACAAAGTAAATATTATAAACAAAAATTGAATGTGTCATTATTTACCAATCCAGCATTAGATATTATTTGCCTATTATGTTTACAATAGACATTCAGAGGCAGTTAATGAGCTGCATAATTTTTACTTGCTACTTGTAATTAGAGGAATATCCACATAGTAAAAATAAAGAGGTAATATTCTTTGTTCCTCAAGGCAAAAAATACTATGGAAGGATTTGGACAGGAATTGTCACCTCTACCTAGTACTTCAGTTATATGAGTACATGAATTTCTGAAACATAATTTAGTAATTACATAGATTAAATTTGACTTTGATAACAATGCATAATGTATATTTGAGATTAGTAATAATAGCTAACATCTATTAAGTGTTCACTATGTGTTAGGCTTTATGCAAATTAATTCATTTAATTCCTCTTGATAATCCTGATAGGTAGGTACAGTTATCATTCCCCTTTTACAAATGAGGAAATTAAAGCACAGAGAGATCAAGTATATTATCTAAATCACACAACGAGAGAGTGTTGAAGCTTGCATCAAATCGAGCAGTCTGGCTCCAGAATTTGCACTAGCAACCAAAAAGACCTAAAATGCAAATCTTAAATGAAAATATAATAATTTTAATATTCTCAAATACAACAGCTTTGAATTGATCCAGGCACTGGAATTTTCCTATTGGCTTATATGATCAAGTGATTAGGACATCAGATTAACATATGCATCAAATTTAGGATACGTTAAATAAAGTTACAATTATTTTAATGTGTTTATGATTCATTAGTTTTTTTTCAAAATGTTGACAACTCACCTGACTTTTACCTATAAAGAAGGCAAGAAGAGTTTCAAAGGAATAAAACCCCCTTATAAAATAGTTTATTAAGATGTGTTTAATTATACTGCAAGTTAAACTACATCCCTCAATGCCTAGCAATGATATACTATCAAAATTTACTCCACGTCCATTGCTGACAATAGACATTATCAGTGCATAAGACCATCCACACACACACACAGATCTATGATGTGGAATAATACAATATAAATTTATTTCTCATGGAAAAAATATAGTATACATGGAAAGGCTTTTGCTGTACTCGATGGGATTTAAATTCTGCCAATAGGCAGGCATTCACAGCTCGAGAGACTCATGCATTTAGCTAAGGATAGAATTTGGGTCTGTGTATTTTAAACAACATCCTGAGGGATTATTGTCCTCGTGATGGTATAGTATGAGAACAATTTTAAGTTCATAATTGTATCCAGCATGTGGTGATCCATTATCATCCTCTGAAAGCAGGCATCTGCTACTTAGTTTTAAGAGTTATGACAAAACTGATTACAAAATTGTAATATAATAGCTTTTATCAAACATTCAAATAATTGCAATTACTAAGATTAATGCCACAGCTAATAGCAATTAGCAATGAAATAAATACTAAAACAGAAAGCTTAGAGGGAATGTCACAGTTTGTCAGACCAGTTAGTTGCAAAGTTCTGTAGATTCTGCACTTATCACTCCATCACACTCCTGTCTCCCTCTCCGTTTCCTCTGCCACCTCTCTCACTTGGGGTCCAGGGCCTCAAAAACTGAACTTTTGGAAAAGTGAACTGGCCTCATAACTGACTCCCCCAACATACCACCTACAACCTCTCCCTGCTGTCATCCATTCATACATGGTTCCCAGAAATCTTCTAGAACCACACTGCTCTAATTATATCACTCCCCTACATAAAACTGCTCCATGACTCCCATTGCCTGCAGAGTGAATGCCATGTTCTCCAGTCTATCACACAGGCACTGCATGGACTGGCCCTAATAGAAACCCCAACCTTGTTTTCCACATTTGCTCTTCCCTGATCCGTCAATCAAAACAACTTCCTCTTTTCCACATGCACTCTAAGCTTTTCATCTCTAGATCTTTGCTTACCATAGCCCATCACTAAGAATGCCTTTTCCTCTCCATTTCTATATAAACCCCTTCACCCTAGAGGTGAGAGAGGTGGTGAGTCTAATGCTGACTAAGAAAGGAAGAAAGATGCTAATATTACCTGTGAGTTGCCACTCTTTGCTGTTTTAATTCAATGAAAAACTCGATCTCTACACCTGAAAGGTCAGCTTCTTGTTGACGTCTCTGATAAGTTGAGGATTGTGCAACAATGCCTGGTTAATAGTGTCTATAAACTTTTGGAACGCAGACAGAAACCCCTTCTTTACATACCATTCAAACTTGATCTTTAGGCTTGATTCATTTTCTTCATGTTTTCAGCAGCAGAGTGGATATTAGCACGACCTAACGTCCCAGCCATACTGAAGTAGACACAGCGTCCTGAACATGCTGTGCTCTCTTTCATCTCCAACCCTTTTCACCACTGGCCCTGTGCGCTCACTCTCAATTCCTACCGGCTCAGTTAAGATGTAACTTTCTCCATCCGTCTGTCCTAAGGCCCAAGGCTGCGTTGGATGCCTCTCTTACTAAACCCTGGAATGGTGGTTCTCAGTGCGGGCAGTACTGCCTCCTGGGGGATAGTTTGAATTTAATGGAGACCTTTTAACGATTGAGGTGTTATTGGAACTTTGTGTGAGGAAGACTAACATGCTGGCATCCTGCAGTTCAAGACACAGTCTCACACAGTGAAGAACTGTCCTGCATTTGTATAACTTTTGAAAGTCATGCTGGACATTTGCACGGTTAAAAAAGCGTTGATACATACCTAGTCTAGAACAGAACTCATTTTACATATAAACACAATGTAGTTTTTACCACAGTAAAATGTGGTTTTATTGTGAAATACACTCTGAATTTTCCAGGAAAGCAACTACTAAGTTAGTCAAGTGAAGATGATACTCTTTATGTTTGGAACTGTCCTGAGAGTTGCTCACCATTTCAGAAAATCATATCACTGACTGCAAAGATGCTTGTGGTTTTGGAGGCCTATGCAACATGCCTGAATCAGTCTACATTTGTAGCTATCTCCTTCACGGTGATTCTAAGTGTATTAGTCAGTTCAGGCTGTCATGATAAAATACCATAGACTGGGTAGCTTAAACAGCGGACATTTATTTCTCACAGTTCTGGAGGCTTGGAAGCCCAGGATCAGGGTGCCTGCTGATTCACTTTCTGGTGAGGGCTCTCTTCCTGGCTTGCAGATGGCTGCTTCTTGCTGTGTCCTTACATGGTGGAGAGGGAGACAGCCAGCTCTCTAGAGTCTCTCTTTTTTTTTTTTAAAGTTTGTTTATTTATTTATTTTTGAGGAAGATTGGCCCTGAGCTAACAGCTGTTGCCAATCTTCCTCCTTTTTCCCTTTTTCCTCCCCAAAGCCCCACTAGATAGTTGTATGTCATAGTTGTACCTCCTTCTAGTTGCTCTATGTGGGACGCCACAGCATGGCTTGATGAGTGGTGAGTAGGTTCGCGCCCAGGATCTGAACCAGCGAATCCCAGGCCACTGAACCGAAATACTCAAACTTAACAGCTATGGCGCTGTGCTGGCCCTCTAGTGTCCGCTTTTATAAGGACAATACTCCTATCAGATCAGAGCCCCACCCTTATGACCTGATTTAATCTTCATTACTTCCTTACTCCAAATACCATCACTTTGGGCTTAGTGCATCAATATATGAATTTGGGGGGGACACAATTCAGTCCATAGCACTAAGTATGGGTAGAAATAGGCAAGCATCTAACTGATTCATAATATCTTCTAGTGTGGTCTTGCCTGAACATTTGCATATTTAAGTACATCTAATTTTATCATAAATTATTTTACTTTTACATCCCCTTTATATTAATTATATTTAGGGCATATATTAGTGTTTTAAAAAGCACGTGTGGGCTGGCCCCGTGGCTTAGTGGTTAAGTGCACGAGCTCCGCTGCTGGCGGCCCGGGTTCGGATCCCGGGCGCGCACCGACGCACCGCTTCTCCGGCCATGCTGAGGCCGCGTCCCACATACAGCAACTAGAAGAATGTGCAACTGTGACATACAACTATCTACTGGGGCTTTGGGGGAAAAATAAATAAATAAATAAAATTATTAAAAAAAAAAAGCATGTGTGCAGAAAAGTTAAATTATCTGCAAATTTTATTTTAGGATAGTAAAGGGAGCATTACAAAATATTATAGGAAGGGCCTGGTAGGGAGGGTTGATGATCACTCTCCAAGCCCAACATAACCACACTGCCTTGTAATTAGCCAGTTGCTTATCTATTGTCTGCACTAGGCAGTGCATGCCTTGGGGTCAGAGACAATGTCTTGTTCATTGATGCCTCCTCCAATCCTATTAAGGCACAAAGCATATAGGAGGCTCCCAGCAAATTTTTGGTAACTGACAGAATAAGGGAGTGAATGGATAGATGCGTATAAACACAATTCTGATGTCAGAATCCATATCTTCAAAGATGCTTGAATGGCCAGAACACCACTGAGCATTAACAATGCTTGTTTTTACTAAAATAATCTCCAACAATTGGCACAAAACAGTAACTGAACCAATCCTCAAAAATGTTATTTTTTTCCTCCACGTGAGGGCTGAACTTTCATATAACTAGAGAAAGAAATTTTATTCTAAATTTTCTGTAGCATTGGTACCAGACAAAAGAGTGAAACTTATGAGTGACTCTCTGGCATGGCTTTTTCTTCTTTGGCAAAGTTCTTCCTTGAAAGTGCTTTTTTCTTCCTTCAGAAAGACTCTACTTTTGTCAACAGAAGTGTCTTGCCCAGTGTAATTCACACTTCTCAGTGGGTTTAGCTTGTAAGTAACCAATGTGGCCTTCCCTTCAGTCCTGTCACTTGGTCTGGAGACCCTAATATTATGCAAATTGGCCCTGGCTTTAAAAACTAGATCCTTTTTTCTTGAAAATCCAGTATGAGAACTTCTCCTCTGTGTTTTCTTTAGACATTCATCGAGACTCCTAGTGTTCTTCACAGGCAGGGCAAGACTGTACTGTTGATTTTGACACTCTACTTAAATCATTAATACTTTTTTCAACCCAAACAGTAAATCAATAGGGTCTTGCTGCATGGCCATCATAACTGACCACCCATGCACTGAATCCTCCACATTGCTCATAAATTCTTACCTTGCTTTATGGTAGTCGCTTCTGGAGTGAAAAGATACTATTAATTCCAGCTGACACCTTCCCTTTTACAGAACTCTTATTTTCTTGTGCGGACAAAAGTTTGCTCATTAGAATGGCTAGGGGCCTGGGGAAGGCACAGCACTTGGATAGGGCTGCTCCCTGGGGACAAAGTGATGAGGGTGAGGACTAGATTAAACTTCACTTTCCCCAGGGCTGTCTGTGGCAGGAAAGTTGCATATAGAGAACGAGGCCCTCAGAAGGCTGGCTCTGTGTGTGGCCCAGCTGGTAAGAAACTAGGCAGTAACCACCGACCATTTGCCTCCTCTGTAGACTATGTAGGTTTATTTTTCCATGAACGAGTTTACCAAAAGTAACCAACCTCATGAGAGACTGAGCCAGAACCACCCAGCTCAGCCGGTCCCAGATTCCTGACCCACAGAAACTGAGATAATTAACATAGTCTGAATGTGTTCCCCCCAAATTCATGTGTTGAAATCCTAATGCCCAAGGTGACGGTATTAGGAGGTGGGGCCTTTGGGAGGAAATTAGGTCATGAGGGCAGAGCTCTCATGAGTGGGATTAGTGTCCTTATAAAAGAGGCTCCACAGAGATCCCTAGACCCTTCCACCGTGTGAGGATACAAACAGAAGTCTGTGACCCAGCAGAGGACCCTCACCCAACCACGCTGGCATCCTCGGACTTTCAACTTCCAGAACTGTGAGAAATAGATTTGTGTTGTTTGTAAGCTATCCAGTCTGTGGTATTTTGTTATAGCAGCTCGAACCAACTAAGACAACAATAAATGTCTGTTGTTTAGGCTGCTAAAATTTGGGATAATTTATTACATAGCAATAGATAACTAATACATATCAGTTAACAATTCTATATATTAAATTTTCCCTGTTCAAATTGCTGGTTCAAATTTTTTCTGTTTCCTGACTTATATAAACATGGAAATAGACAAAAAGGAAATCTAAAAAAGAATAAAAATGTTTACTGGGGGGAAAAATCCCAAATTACCTTAAGTTGGAGTGTTGCTATTATTTATGAGTCCAGATAAAATAATGCCAAACTAAAGTGATTATTTCTAGGTATCAATATGGTTAAGGGTAATTTTATGTGCTCTGTATCTAAGAGATTTAATAAATAGATATTTCTATATAAGTCAGTAAAAAAATTATTTTAATTAAATCACATGAATTTTTTTTTAGAATCTCAAAAGGAAAAGCACGTATAAAAAAAGACATATATATAGCCATTATGGAAAACAGTATGGAGGTTCCTCAAAAAATTAAAAATGAACTATCATATGATCCAGCAACCCTACTTTTGGGTATATGTCCAAAGAAAATAAAATCACTATCTCAAAGAGATCTGTGCACTCCCATGTTCATTGCAGCATTATTCACAATAGCCAAGATATGGAAACAATCTAATTGTCTATTGATGGATGAACGAATAAAGAAAATATGGTATATATATACAATGGAATATTATTCAGCCTTAATAAAGAAGAAAATTCTGCCATTGTGTAACAACTTGGATAAACCTGGGAGATGTTATGCTAAGTGAAATAAATCAGACACAGAAAGACAAATACTGCATGATCTCACTTATATGTAGAATCTAAAAAAGAAAATTGAATTCATAGTAACAGAGAATAGAATGGTGGTTGCCAGGGCCTGGGCGGTGGAGCAAAAGGGGAGATGTTGGTCAAAGGGTACAAACTTCCTGTTATAAGATGAATAAGTTCTGGAGATCTAATGTACAGCATGGTGACTGTAGTTAATAATGTATTATATACTTGATATTTGCTAAGAGAGTTGATCTCAAGTGTTCTCATCACAAAAAGAAGGGTAATTATTTGAGGTGATGATATGTTAATTAGCTTGATTGTGGTAATCATTTCACAATGTATACAAATTTGATATACATTATATATCAAAACATCACGTTGTACAACCTAAATAAGTACAATTTTTATTTGTCAATCATACCTCAATAAAGCTGGAAAAAAAACATAATATATGTATATATTTAAAAAAGGCATTTATGTAATATATGTACACACACATATTTATATACATAAAAAATGAAGGAAGTGCCAAACACAGCCATCAGTCATTTAAATAAAAGGACATTTATTATTCTTAAGTTGAAGAAAACAAATTGAATGGTACTACCTCTATCAGCTTGTAGGCTTTAGCAGACTCTCAGTATTTTACCCTATGCAGCCATATTTTTTGATATCAGCTGTAAAGTTATCGACAGTGCTAGTATCTGACCCCTGCATTGCAGCCAGAAAATGGCTTTCAGAGGTTGAGTTTCTAGACCTTACAATTTAAGTAGTTTATTTTTGGGGGAGATGGAAAGTCAGTTTTATAGTTTCTACAGAACTGGAAGTCTGTCACTCAAAATGACTCCTGGCCATTTATCCATTAGTCAGTCCAAGCCTGTGAAATAATTTCTCTTCCAATCACGAGCAAGTAGGGAGGTGGCCATAAAGTCAGCTATTGATTGGACTTCAGGTAGCTGAGAAAGTCGGTGATTGGCTGGTGTCATTTATAATATTGATCACCAGTACAAGATGGCACAGAAAGCAAAGATTTAAGATTGCCAAAGAGTCTGAGGATTTATGGGAGACTATAGTGGCAACCAAGTTTAAGTTTAAGTACCTTGACAAAGGCAAACCTGATAAGTGGTGGGGCTGGGATTTAAACTCAGGTGCTCTTGCTCCAAAGTGCTTGCTCATAATAGCTATAGGGATTTGAGGAAAGGAACATCAGGCGAGGCAAAGTAGGGAAGGATCTAGCCATTAAGGCCCAACTTAAAACCCCCTTCCTCCAGGAAACCTTGATAAATCATTTTAGCTGGATGTAATCCCCCCTGTTCTGAACAACTTGAACTCAGAGTGTCAATTCCAGTACTCCTGAGTTTATCATATCATAAATGGCCACATAATACAGCTATTTGTGTGCACAGCTCCTAAATCCATTGAGGTTTATTCAATTGAGGTATCCTAAAAGTTTCATGCATAATTTGAAATTTTGCAAGTCCAATTTTAAATGGATTGTAGAGATTGCTATTTAAAGCAACTCTGGCAATATCTATCAAAATTACAAATGGGTACAACCTTTGGTCCAGCAATCCCATTTCTGGGAATTTATTTTACAGATATACTTGCAAAATGATAGATGTAGAAGGTTATTTTTTGCAGCATTATTTGTCATGGAAAAAAAACTGATGATACTTCTCTGGGAGTCATAAGTGCTATTCCTCAAATATTTCCATTTCTTCCCCCTGGGTAGGATTGTGTTTCCTGGATCCCTTGTGGTTGGGTAGGGCCGTGTGATGAGTTGTGAACAGAAATGATGTGTATCACTTTGAGGGCAGGGTATTTAATAGCCAAGGTGGGACCCTCCAGAGCTTTTTTCCCTCTGCCATTGTGACTGGCAATGTTTGAGAAGGAGGCTGCTCCATCAGCCTGGGTCAGATATCAGAAGATGTGGAACAGAGCACCTGGACAAACTGCAACTCACATGCAGCATGAGTGAAAAGCCATCTTTTGTTTTTAAAAGCCACAAAGATTTTTGTCACCACAGTGAAGCCCAAAAACTTTGAACTCAAAATGACAATATCTTGGTAGGGAGTTTTTAGGGATTACAGCAGAAAGTTGGAAAGAAACCTTTAGTGGGGATGGGCTTTCCAGGTACCACTTAAACAATTCACAATTAGGCTACTATAAGGTCTCAGGTAAAATATGAGGCCTGGAAGCTTTTGCCATGTATCAAATCTTAATTTGAGCTAAATCTAGAAGTTTTAAAAATGTAGAACAAGTTTTATTAATTTATGTTCCTTGTAATTTGAAGTTATCTAAATTAAACAATTATTACTAGAATGTACTTTTCATTTTTAAATATTCATGTTTTGCATGCAAGTTTCTTATCACTTAACACGCAAAACGATGTATGTTAGTTATGAAAGATACAAATTGAAATTGAAAGATACAAACACCAATTGACAGATACAAACTGTGCAGGTAAGCAATGGATTTTACAAATTTATTGAGATGTCTGGCATACTTGTGTTGGAACACAATAGAATATGAACTTTAGTATGCAGGAATTTTTTATCTTAAAAAACGTTGTTCCTTAGATGATTTATTTTAGAGATCTCTTTTTTCAGAATATGGAAACCATTATGCTGTAAGAGGAGTGAACATTTCCCACTTAGTAGCTCACAATTTCATATATGTTAATCATTATCCAAGAAATGGTCTCTTACCAGCCCTGTCCCTTCTCCCAGCCCATTAACTCCGAGGCTTATTTTTTTCTAGACTCTAAATATTCATCATGTTCAAATCAGCTTTATGCTACTTTCCCTGGATCATTTATTTCAGTTTGAGCTTTTGAATTCTTCTCGTATACCTGGCATTAATTTTTTTCCCCACAAACGAAAATGCTGTTTGATTGAACATATCAATAATTGCAATTGAGCCAAATCCATTTTCCTCTGTAAGCTACTTCCTGCTCTTAATTATAGTCGACAGTATCTTGGGCCCACTGCCTTCAATGATCATTAAATGAGTCCTTTTCTTTCCCTTAGAACTCTTATCAGGGAGTGAGGATTGCACAGGATTCTTACTCGGGGATGGAAAATTCAGCTGCATGATGCATGCGACATAAAGCAGGGCATCAACACTTCTGGATCCTCCCTGTTTTCCTTGATTAAAAGCCATTTTTAAATTGGATCAGTGGGTATAGTCGTGACACACAAAGTTTTTCTTAATGAAATAGAAACAGAACTTTATAAACTAACAACAATGTCAAAAAGTCAAACCAATATGCAGCTTGTTAAATCAAATGTGCATTTAGAAATCAATATTTATTTCTGGGAAAATCAACTGTTCTTAAAAAATGCTGTTGTCGGGCCGGCCCCGTGGCTTAGCGGTTAAGTGCTCGCGCTCCGCTGCTGGCGACCCGGGTTCGGATCCTGGGCGTGCACCGACGCACCGCTTCTCCGGCCATGCTGGGGCCGCGTCCCACATGCAGCAACTAGAAGGATGTGCAGCTGTGACATACAACTATCTACTGGGGCTTTGGGGGAAAAAATAAATAAATAAAATTATAAAAAAAAAAAAAAAAAGACGCTTGAGAGGAGAGACCCTTTAGAAAAAGCTGGTTCTTTCTTAAAATAAATACTTAAAAAAATGCTGTTGTCTTTATTTATGCTCTTCTATTGTATTTGTAGTTGGATTACTGAGTGATACAAGTTTACCAGAAGGTCATTTTTTTTTGCCCAAGATCTAAAAATAATTGTATCTCAGCAATTTGGGTATTTATATATATAACAAATGATTATAGAATCCTATTTCCATTCTTTGTTACAAAAAAGAGGAATATATAAAATGTAAGGATTCTATTATCCATTTCTGCATTTTCTATTTACTAACATTTTATTTGTATTTTCCCTTACTATTCCTTGACAGTTTAGTTTTTTCTGGCCACCTCTAGGGGGCAACTTAACCTAAATTATCCTTTGGTTGAAGGATAAACAGACAACTGTACCAGAAAAATTATGTCAAATGACATTACACAGTTAGAACGACTATTGTCACATGCAAATTTGGTGGAATTTGCTTCTGTTCATGATATAAACTTGAAGGCAGTCATTGTTCGTGATTTCAGGCTCTCAAGATCTGTGGGGATATGCAATTGTGATGCTTGTGCACAGGCAGAGAAGATGAAGAGGGCACAGACCAACCTTATATAATGAATACTGCATTTGGAAGTTCTCTGTCTGCTCTCAGGCCACAGCTGGGCATTTGGGAAGATGCAGAAGCAAAAGTCAGAGCTGCACCACCTCACATACCTACACCTATTTCTCTCACTTATTGTGTGAGGACTCCAGTTTACTTGATCTTAAATAAAAAACCTGGTTAGTGTGTTCAACCTGATGCTGTCTTAGTAAACTCTTAGTTGTATTTCCAAATTCAGTCAAGTTTTCCTTCATGGACTTGTTTCATTTCTTACCTAGATTAGTATCTCATGATTTTGTGTCTTGTCATTCTTCTTAACACACCTGTCAAAATTATCTTCCCTGTTTTCTGCTTTGAATCAGCAAACTTTCCTTGTTCTTTAGTATTGTGTGCATCTATGTCTTGTACAGATATAAGGTGGATTGTGATATATTCTGACATGATTAGCTGGTTGAGACCATAAAGTATGGACACACCCCTGTGAGTAAGATCTCTCATTATTGTTATAAAGGCAAGTAGTGGGTTCTCCACAGGAGGTCAGTACATGGAAGGCAAACTTACAGCAGATAGGAGAGGGATTCTGAGATTGCACGGGGAGTAGATATTTAGGCATGAACTTTATTTTGCGGTGTGTGTCGGGGGGTGAGAAGGATCACCAAGGTGATACTCACCACAGGACCCAGAATATATTGGATTCTGCAAGCTCTGGAGAGGGACTCATCTCTTACAAGTTAGGTTTTCTAGTTTATTCTTTGTTATATCCAAATCATTACTGAAGCCTCATTCCAGACTTTTCACAGCTGACCTACAGAGTCCACCTTGGGCCGGAGTTTTCTGGAGGAAGTAAAGGCCCCATGAGACTAGCATCCACCCATGAAAGGGATGATAAATTTGGTGGAAGGAAAAGAGGCTATTTGCCTTCTCCACTTCCTTTCCACCACATCTAGAAGATTCATAGATAGTAGTCCCTCCACTAAATGGTGAGCTCTGAAGGAGGCTAGGGCACATATCAATGAATACTTCCACTGTCAAGTAAGACATCCAAACCTGAAACCTTGAAATTTTCTGGACTTCTCTCTTTCCTACACCTTCTACAACCAATTGGAGTCTTGAATATTCTTCTGTCCATCCTCACTGCCATTTTTAGTTCAGATCTTTTCCATGTGTTACCTAGGCTTTGAGGTTAAAGTGTAACACACATTTATGTGTACCAGAAAGCGTGAATGTTCTTCATTTCTCTTTATTATTCTTGTCTCTATCCCACTAGTATGAAAACTATAACTTAAACTTGCCAGTTAAATGTGACAATTTTTTCTGGTTAAATTATCTTTTTAGATAAATCATCAGACTTCCAGAGTTCTTTCCTTTCCCTCTTCCTCCTTGCTAAGTTGGTGCCCGTGTTTTTGATGGAACTCTCATGACCTTGTAAAGGTAGGTGTGATAGTTAATTTTATGTATCAACTTGCCTGGTCTAAGGGATGCCCAGATGGCTGGTAAAACATTATTTCAGGGTGTGTCTGTGAAGGTGTTTCTAGAAGAGATTAGCATTTGATTCAGTGGGTGAGTAAAGAGATCCACCCTTACCAGTGTGGGTGGGCATCATCCAATCCATTGGGGGCCCAAATGGAACAAAAAGGTGAGGGAAGGGTAAATTCCCTCTCTTTTTTTGAGCTGAGATGTCCATCTCCTGCGCTCGGACACCGGAGCTCCTGGTTCAAGGGCCTGGTCTCCAGGACTTACACCAGCAGCCACTTGGTTCTCAGGTCTTTGACCTCAGACTGGGAGTTACATCATTAGCTCCTTTGGTTCTCAGGTCTTTGGACTTGGACTGAATTATGCCCTCGGCTTTCCTGGTTCTCCAGCTTGCAGATTGCAGATTGTGTGACTTCTCAGCCTCCATAATCATGTGAGCCAATTTCTGTAATAAATCTCTTATATCTATACAGTTGGCCCTTGGTATCCAGGTTCAACATTCGCGGAGTCAACCAACCGTGGATTGTGTTTACCATCAGAGACTGATTTCGCAGATGTGAAATCCACAGATGCGAAATCCGCGGAAATGGAGGGCCCAATAAGGGACTTGAGCATCCACTGATTTTGGTATCAGCAGGGGTCCTGGAACCAATCCCATGCAGATACGGAGGGACGAGTGTATCTATAGTTATATCTATATCTATATCTGTATCTATATCTATATCATATCTTTATCTATATCTATATTTATCATCTGTATCTATCTATTATGTGTACCTATACCTGTATCTATTTCTATATCTATTTATATCATCTCCTATTGGTTCTGTCTCTCTGGGGCTGGATCTCATGGTATGTGAGTTTAAGATTTTGATATAAATTGCCAAAATGTTTGCTATAGAAGTTGTACCAATTTGCATCTTACCAACCACAGTTTAGCATGTTTGTTTCCTTTGATATAGAAAAACGGCACAGTGTTATCATACTTTTGGATCATTGCCCATATGATAGGTGAAAAATGATATCTCATTGTATTTTTAATTCAGATTTTTCTTACAGATAATGCTGACTCTCTTTTCAGGTCTTTGAAAGCCATTTTTTTCCCTTTACCATGAACTATATCCTTCCCCCATTTTTCTTTGAGGCTACTGGTCTTTTCCTTATTGATTTGTAGAGACGTTATATATGCTAATGAAGGTAGCTTTTGTCTATAATATATATTGCAAATATTTTTCTCAGTTTATTATTTGACCTTTGACTTTGTCCTTTTTTTCTTCTAGGCAGAGCGTTTTTTATGACATGTGGTCACGTTTACTAATCTTCTTTTTATGGCTTCTGTATTTTGTGGCATACTTAGAAAGTCTTTCCCTACTCCAAGATTATTAAAAAAACTCTTCATATTTTCTTCTAATGCTTCTATGATATTTTGTCTTTACATTTAGTCTGTAATTAATTTTGCTACAAAGAATAAGGAGTGATCCAATTTATATTTTTACACAAATTGGTAATTGCTACCCAATGTTCCCAATAGCATTTATTGAAATGTTCTAAATGTCTGTAAATAAACATTCTAAATGTCTGTATTCCATTGCATTTCTCTGTCTATTCATATAATTGTATCATACTGTTTTGATTACTGTATCATTATAACATATTTGAATATCTGATAGGGTTGGGTTCACACTGATTACTCTTTCTTTTCAGAATATCCTGGCTATTCTTGAGTGTTCACTTTTACATATGAAATTTAAAATCAAGTCTTGTTGATATTTTAGCTAGAATCACATAAATTTTATAGATTATTTTAAGGAGAATTGGCATCCTTACAGCATTCCTATCCACAAATAGAGTATAGTTTTCTATTAATTCAAGAATTTGACATTTTAAAATCACATATCTTTGAAACCAATTTTAAATTAATATACTTCACATTTTTTTAGTCATAATGCAGCCATTCTTGATTTACTTGTTTGACTGTGAACAATAAACAAGTAAGTTAAACTTAGTTGTTTAACAAAATTTTTTTATTGAGTATATTGACATAAAACATTATATTACTTTCAGGTTTACAACATAATGATTCAATATTTGTATATATGTGAAATGATCACCACAGTAAGTCTAGTTAACATCCATCAACACACATAGTTACAAATTTTTTTTTCTTGTGATGATAACTTTTAAGATCTACTCTCTTAGCAACTTTCAAATATATAATACAATATTATTAACTGTAGTCTCCATGCTATACATTACATCCCCATGACTTATTTATTTTATAGTTGGAAGTTTGTATCTTTTGACCACCTTCAACCATTTTGCCCACCCCCTAACCCCGCCTCTGGCAACCACCAATCTGTTCTCTGTATCTATGAGCTTGGTTTTTTTTTTTCCAGATTCCACATATAAATGAAATCATAAGGTATTTGTCTTTGTCTGAGTCATTTCACTTAGCATTATGACCTCAAGGTCCATCCGTGTTGTCAAAAATGGTATAATTTCCTTCTTTTTTATGGCTGAACAATATTCTATTGTGTGTATATACCACATTTTCTTTATTCATTCATCTGTTGATGGTTGCTTAGGTTGTTTCCATGTCTTTACTCTTGTAAGTAATGCTGCTGTGAACATGGGGGTGCAGATATCTCTTCAAAGTAGTGTTTTCATTTCCTTCAGATATATTCCCAGAGGTGGAATTGCTGGATCATATGGTAGATTTATTTTTAATTTTTTGAAGAACCTCTATACTGTTTTCCACAGTGGCTGCACCAATTTACATTCCCACCAACAGTGCCTAAGGGTTCTCTTTTCTCCAGAGCCTCACCAACACTTGCTGTTTCTTGTCTTTTTTGAGAATAGCCATTCTGACAGATGTGAGGTGATATCTCATTGTGGTTTTGATTTGCATTTCCCTGATGATTAGTGATGTTGAGCATCTTTTCATGTGCCTGTTGGCCATCTGTATGTCTTCTTTGGAAAAATGTCTAGTCAGATCCTCCGCCCATTTTTTAATCAGATTTTTTTTTTGCTATTGAGTTGTATGAGTTATTTCTATATTTTGGATATTAACTCCTTATTAGATATATGATTTGCAAATATTTTTCCCATTCGGTAGATTGCTTTTTCATTTTGTTGATGGTTTCCTTTGCTGTGCAGAAGATTTTTAATTTGATGTAGTTCCATTTGTTGATTTTTGCATTTGTTGCCTTTGCTTTTTGTGTCAAACCCAAGAAAACATCACCAAGACCAATGTCAAGGAGTCTCCCACCTATGTTTTCTTCCAGGAGTTTTATGGTGTCAGGTCTTACATTCAAGTCTTTAATCAGTTTAGAGTTGATTTTTGTGTATGGTGTAAGATAGTGGTCCAGTTTCATGTGGCTGTCCAGTTTTTCCAACAAAATTTGTTGAAGAGACTGTTTTATCCTCATTGTATATTCTTGACTCCTGTGTTGTAAATTCATTGACCATATATATGTGGGTTTATTTCTGGGTTCTCTATTCTGTTCCCTTGATCTATGTGTCTGTTTTTATGCCAATATCATACTGTGTTGATTATTATAGCTTTGTAATATAGTTTGAAATCAAGGGGCATGATGCCTTCGGCTTTGTTCTTCTTTCTTAAGATTGCTTTGGTTATTTGGGGCCTTTTGTGATTCCATACAAATTTTAGGATTGTTTCTTCTGTTTCTGTGAAAAATGCCATTGGAATTTTCATAGGGATTGCATAGAATCTGTAGATTACTTTGGGCAGTATGGACATTTTAACAATATTAATTTTTTCAATCCATGAGAATATGTTTCCATTTCTTTGTGTCTTTTTCAATTTCTTTCAACAATGTCTTATAGTTTTCAGTGTATAGGTCTTTCACTTCCTTGGTTAAATTTATTCCTAGGCATCTTATTGTGTTTGATGCAATTGTAAATGGGATTGTTTTCTTAATTTCCCTTCTGATAGTTCATTATTAGTGTATAGAAATGCAACAGATTTTTGTTTATTGATTTTGTATCCTGTAACTTTTACTGAATTCATTTATTAGTTCTAACAGTTTTTTTGATGGAGCCTTTAGAGTATCATATCATTTGCAAATAGTGACATTTTAACTACTTTATAATAACATTCCTGTGTAAGATAATGCTGTAAAATAAAATGTTTCAATTTTTACTTTGTATTGAATAAGAAATTTCATGTAATTAATGAATAGTAAATGAATGTTAAGTTGCTAAAGTCTAAGAAAAAAATTGGTTAATTGCTTAAATGTTGGGACATTGAGAGGACTAATTGATTATAAGACTAGGAAAGATAAAATCTGGCTAAATCCTGACTCAAAATGTCATGCATTACTTGTTTGGTGATACAGCACTGCCAGTGGATAAATCAGGTATGTCCCCTGTGTTAGATAGGCTACCTTAAGGACTAAGGAAAAAATTAAAGAATGCAATAAGTGCCTTTCTATAGAGCAACCTACAGCAAACTAAGCATACATCCAAATGATAAGTTAAATGACATCAGGATTAACTGTTGGACAGTCAGATGATCAAGTGTAAATTTATCTTGGATTCATTCAGCGCTTGAAATCAATTTTTCAATACTGAGCTTCCCAACTATTTTCAGGATGATATGTCAGCTTATTTAAAGTAAATATTCAGGGGGGATGGAGGAGGGCGAAAGGGATGATTAGGCACATGTGTGTGGTGATGGATTGTAATTAGTCTTTGGGTGGTGAACATGATGTAATCTATACAGAAATTGAAATATAATGATGTACGCCTGAAAAAAAAAAAGAAAATGTGAGTTCTTTTGCTCGAAGAGCAGGGGGAAAATACCATTGAATGTAATAAAATATAAAGCATTTTCCTTTCAAAAAAAAAATTCAAACTGCACCAAGAGTATAGATAAAAAGCTGAAACACACACCCCCCTTCTGGCACTCGGGTGCTTGCCCTCCCTGTTATTTCTCTGCTCGTTTGCAGTGAGAGCTAGACCTGCATACAACTTTTTAAATTTAGATCAAATGTATTTGCTATTCTGAATAGCTTGCACTCATTTATGTCATGTATTCATTTCCTTGTCAATAACATGAATCTCCCTTTAAATTAAAAAAAAAATAAAGTAAGTATTCAAACCAACATCTCAAATTTGACATAGTGTGATTTTATCTTCAAAACAGTAAAAATTGTTTTAAAATCAATTTGATTTAAACATTCAAACTAAAGTTAAGCATGAAGCTAGTTTTGAGGAGTAGAGTGTGTGCATTGGCACAAGGACCATCTGAAGCCACTGGGAGATTCACCCGATGTAAAGAACTTAGAACGTTGTATTTAGGGATGAGTTTTTCATGGTCTTATTGCATATCTTTCCTTCGCTGCAAATATATATTATGTGTACTTAACTCTTGCCTTCTTAAGAAAGTGACTTCAGACTGTGATATTGAGTCAAAATTTTTAATGAATCTGAGTGTTATTTTGCTAAGTTTCTGAGGAGGGTTGCCTGTGCCTGAGGAGGAATGTCAGATGGAAGTGGGAGAGAGGAATACAAGAAGACGACACAGGGCTGGCAGGTGAAGTAAAGGGGGACTCTTTGAAGAGTATCTTTACTTCAAAGCTTCCAGGAACACTTCAGATCCCTTGACCCAGGGCACTTCTAAGCTAGTAATATGAAGATCAAACTAAATTGCTTGAAAAAGATGAGGCAACTGACAGCTGTTAGTTTTTGAGAAAAGAACATACATGGTTTAAGGTGAAATGGAGGGAGTAAATGATGACAAAACAAAAATAATATTTCTGCAGTACACTGTGGAGGAAAGACAGACGGGGAGGAGGGCCGTGGAACTGTATTGTCACCATCTGAGTGAGTGTGGAAATGGGACCCAAGTCAGAGTGTTCTGTTAAGTTTTGCTGGGCTTTAAGATAGAATTATCCTGGGGGGATTCAAAACTCTAACCCTGTGCACTGAGGAGGGTGTTGGAAAAGTCCCTTGACATGAATAAAGCTTTTCTAGCTGCTTTTTATTTTTTATTTATTTATTTTTTAATTTTTAAAAATTTTTTATTGCAGTAACATTGGTTTATAACATTGTATAAATTTCAGGTGTACATCATTATACTTCTATTTCTGCATAGATTACATCATGCTCACCACCCAAATACTAATTACAACCCATCACCACACACATGTGCTGAATTATCCCTTTCGTCCTCTTCCCTCCCCCCTAGCCCTCTGGTAACCACCAATCCAATCTCTGTCTCTGTGTTTCTTTATTGTTGTTATTATCTACTACTTAATGAAGGAAATCATATGGTATTTGACTTTCTCCCTCTGACTTACTTCACTTTACATAATATCTACCCTCAATGTCCATCCACGTTGTCACAAATGGCTGGATTTCATCGCTTCTTATGGCTAGGTAGTATTCCAATGTGTATATATACCACATGCTCCTTATCCATTCGTCCCTTGATGGGCACTTAGGTTGCTTCCAAGTCTTGGCTATTGTGAATAACGCTGCAATGAACACAGGGGTGCATGTATCTTTACGCATTGGTGTTTTCAAGTTCTTTGGATAAATACCCAGCAGTGGAAAGCTGGATCAGATGGTAGTTCTATCCTTGATTTTTTGAGGAATCTCCAGACTGTTTTCCATAGTGGCTGCACCAGTTTGCACTCCCACCAACAGTGTATGAGAGTTCCCTTCTCTCCACATCCTCTCCAACATATGTTGTTTCCTGTCTTGTTAATTATAGCCATTCTGACGGGCGTGAGGTGATATCTCACTGTAGTTTTGATTTGCATTTCCCTGATAGTTAAGGATTTTGAAAATCTTTTCATGTGTCTGTTGGGCATCTGTATATCTTCTTTGGGGAAATGTCTGTTCAGTTCTTTGGCACACCTTTTAATTGGGTTGGTAGTTTTTTTGTTGTTGAGATGCATGAGTTCTTTATATATTTTGGAGATTAAGCCCTTATCAGATGTATGGTTTGCAAATATCTTCTCCCAATTGTTATGTTGTCTTTTCGTTTTGTTGATGTGTTTCCTTTGTTGTGCAGAAGCTTTTTAGTTTGATGTAGTCCCAATTGTTTATTTTTTCTATTGTTTCTCCTGCCCGGTCAGATGTGGTGTTTGAAAAGATGTTGCTAAGACCGATGTTGAAGAGCGTACTGCCTATGTTTTCTTCTAGAAGTTTCATAGTTTCAGGTCTTACATTCAAGTCTTTAATCCATTTTGAGTTAATTTTTGTGTATGGTGTAAGGTAAGGGTCTACTTTCATTTTTTTGCAGGTGGCTATCCAGTTTTCCCAACATCATTTGTTGAAGAGACTTTATTTTCTCCTTTGTATGGTCTTGGCTCCTTTGTCAAAGATTAGCTGTCCATAGACGTGTGGGTTTATTTCTGGGCTTTCGATTCTATTCCATTGATCTGTGTGTCTGTTTTTGTGCCAGTACCATGCTGTTTTGGTTACTATGGCTTTGTAGTATATTTTGAAATCAGGGAGTGTGGTACCTCTAGCTTTGTTCTTTTTTCTCAGGATTCCTTTAGCTATTCGGGGTCTTTTGTTGTTCCATATAAATTTTAAGATTCTTTGTTCTATTTCTGTGAAAAATGTTGTTGGAACTTTGATAGGGATTGCATTGAATCTATAGATTGCTTTAGGAAGTATGGACATCTTAACTATGTTAATTCTTCCAATCCAAGAGCACGGAATATCTTTCCATTTCTTTGTATCTTCTTCAATTTCTTTCAGCAATGTTTTATAGTTTTCTGTGTACAGCTCTTTCACCTCTTTGGTTAAGTTTATTCCTAGGTATTTTATTCTTTTTGTTGCAATTGTAAATGGGATGGTGTTCTTAATTTCTCTTTCTGCTACTTCGTTGTTAGTGTATAGAAATGCAACTGATTTTTGTATGTTGATTTTGTATCCTGCAACTTTACCATATTCGTTTATTCCTTCTAAAAGTTTTCTGGTGGATTCTTCAGGGTTTTCTATATATAAAATCAGGTCATCTGCAAATAGTGACAGTTTCACTTCTTCCTTTCCAATTTGGATCCTTGTTATTTCTTTATTTTGCCTGATTGCTCTGGCTAGGACTTCCAGTACTATGTTAAATAGGAGTGGTGACAGTGGGCATCATTGTCTGGTTCTTAGAGGGATAGCTTTCAGTTTTTCACCATTGAGGATGATATTAGCTGTGGGTTTCTCATATATGGCCTTTATTATGTTGAGGTACTTTCCTTCTATACCCATTTTATTCAGAGTTTTTATCATAAATGGATGCTGTAACTTGTCAAATGCTTTCTCTGCATCTATTGAGATGATCATGTGATTTTTCTTCTTCATTTTATTAATGTGGTGTATTACGTTGATTGATTTGCGAATGTTAAACCATCCCTGCATACCTGGAATAAATCCCACTTGATCATGGTGTATAATCTTTTTAACGTATTGTTGTATGCAATTTGCTAGTATTTTGTTGAGGATTTTTGCATCGATGTTCATCAGTGATATTGGCCTGTAATTTTCTTTTTTTCTGTTGTCCTTGTCTGGTTTTGGTATCAGGGTAATGTCAGCTTCGTAGAACGAGTTAGGGTGCTTCCCCCCTCCTCAATTTTTTGGAAGAGTTTGAGAAGGATAGGTATTAAATCTTCTTCGAATGTTTGGTAGAATTCACTAGGGAAGCCATCTGGTCCTGGACTTTTATTTTTGGGGAGGTTTTTTATTACTGTTTTGATCTCCTCACTGGCGATTGGTCTATTCAAATTCTCTACTTCTTCTTGATCCAGTTTTGGAAGGTTGTATGATTCTAAGAATTTATCCATTTCTTCCAGATTGTCGAATGGGTTGGCATATAGCTTTTCATAGTATTCTCTTATAATTTTTTGTATTTCTGAGGTGTCTGTTGTAACCTCTCCTCTTTCATTTCTGATTTTACTTATTTGTGCCTTCTCTCTTTTTTTCTTGGTGAGTCTAGCTAAATGTTTGTCAATTTTGTTGATCTTTTCAAAGAACCAGCTCTTGGTTTTATTAGTTTTTTCTATTGTTTTTTTGGTCTCTATTTCATTTATTTCTGCTCTGATTTTTATTATTTCCCTTCTTCTACTGATTTTGGGCTTTGTTTGTTCTTCTTTTTCCAGTTCCTTTAGGTGCATTGTTAGATTGTTTATTTGAGATTTTTCTTGTTTGTTGAGATAGGCCTGTATTGCTATAAACTTCCCTCTTAGAACCGCTTTTGCTGTATCCCATAAATTCTGGCGTGTTGTATTTTCATTTTCATTTGTCTCCAGGTATTTTTTGATTTCTTCTTTGATTTCTTCGTTAACCCAGTCGTTGTTCAGTAGCATTTTGTTTAACCTCCATGTATTTGTGGCTTTTCTGATTTTCTTCCTGTAGTTGATTTCTAGTTTCATACTGTTGTGGTCAGAAAAGATGCTTGGTATTATTTCAATCTTCTTAAATTTATGGAAACTTGTTTTGTGGCCTAATATGTGATCAATCCTGGAGAATGTTCCATGTGCATTTGAAAAGAACGTGTATTCTTCGGTTTTTGGATGGAATGCTCTGTATATATCTCCTAGGTCCATCTGTTCTAGTGTGTCGTTTAAGGCCAATGTTTCCTTATTGATCTTCTGTTTGGATGATCTATCCGTTGGTGTAAGTGGAGTGTTAAAGTCCCCTACTATTATTGTGTTACTGTCTATTTCTGTTTTTATGTCTGTTAATAATTGCTTTATATATTTAGGTGCACCTACATTGGGTGCGTAGATATTTACAAGTGTTATATCCTCTTGTTGGATTGTTCCCTTGATCATTATGTAATGCCCTTCTTTGTCTCTTTTTACAGTTTTTGTTTTAAAGTCTATTTTGTCTGATCTGAGTACTGCTACCCCAGCTTTCTTTTCATTGCCATTTGCGTGGAGTATCTTTTTCCATCCCTTCACTTTCAGTTTGTGAGTGTCTTTAGGTCTGAAGTGTGTCTCTTGTATGCAGCATATATATGGGTCTTGTTTTTTTATGCAGTCAGCCACCCTGTGCCTTTTAATTGGAGCTTTTAGTCCATTGACGTTTAAAGTAGCTATTGATAAGTATGTACTTACTGCCATTTTTTAACTTTTTTTTGTCCTAAGTGTTTTAGTAGTCTTTCTCTGTTCCTTTCGTCTTCTATACAGAATTGATGGTCTCTTTAGTGTGACCTCTGTCTGAAAGCTGTACTCTTTAACTCCCCTCCTCCCTCCTTTTATGTTTTTGATATCATATCCAACCTCTTTTTTGTGCATTTGTATCCATTACCCTCTTATCATGGAAATTGATAATTTTTCCTATTTGTGGTCTTCTCTTTTCCCCTTAAATCAGTCTCTTTAACATTTCTTGTAGCACTGGTTTCTTGGTGACAAAGTCCTTTAATTTTTGCTTATCTGGGAAATTTTTGATCTCTCCTTCCATTTTGAATGATAACCTTGCTGGGTAGAGTATTCTTGGCTGTAAGTTTTTTCCTTTTAGCACTTTAAATATATCGTGCCACTCTCTTCTAGCCTGTAAGGTTTCTGCTGAGAAGTCAGCTGATAGCCTTATGGGGTTTCCTTTGTATGTAACTTGAGATTCTCTTGCGGCTTTTAGGATTCTCTCTTTATCTTTAATTCTGGACATTTTGATTATGATGTGTCTTGGTGTGGGCCTCTTTGGGTTTATCTTGTTTGGGGCTCTCTGTGCTTCCTGTACCTGGATGTCTGTTTCTTTCCTTCGGTTAGGGAAGTTTTCATCTATTATTTCTTGAAATAGATTCTCTGCCCCCTTGTCTCGCTCTTCTCCTTCCGGGACACCTATAACACGGATGTTAGTGCACTTGATGTTGTCCCAGAGGTCCCTTAGACTGTCCTCACTCTTTTTAATTCTTTTCTCTTTTACCTGTTCACCTTGGGTAATTTCTTCTAGTCTTTCATCCAGGTCGCAGATCCGTTCTTCTGTATCCTCTACTCTGCTTTTGAGTCCCTCTAGTGAATTTCTCATTTCCAGTATTGTATTCTTCATTTCTGATTGGTTCTTTTTTATGTCTTCCATTTCTTTGTTGACATTCTCACTGAGCTCATCTATTCTTTTCCCCAGATCAGTGAGCATCCTTAACACTCTTAGTTTGAACTCTCTGTTGGGTAGGTTGCTCATTTCTGTTTCACTTAGTTCCTTTTCTGAGGTTTTGTCCTGTTCCCTTACTTGGAATGTATTCTTTTGCCTCCTCATTTTGCCTCTTTCCCTGTGCTTGTGTCTACGTATTAGGTAGGTCAGCTACGTCTCCTGCTCTTGGATAGGTGACCTTATGTAAGTGATGCCTTAGGAGGCTTCCAGTGTGCTTCCCTCAGTTCTCAATGTTCCAGGGCTGACCCCTATGTGGGCTACGTGTGTCCTTCTCTTGTGGCCTGTTAGTTCTCCCTGTAGGCGCCCAGGGAGGCTGAGTTATGCTCCTGGCCAGCTGTTGTAATGCTCAGCTGCTTGTAGTTGTTGTGGGCCCTTCAGTCTCTTTATCAGGTGTGGGGAGCCCCAGCACAGTTGGCTGTAAGTTCTAATACCACATTTGTGTTGCAGTATTTCTTTTAAGTGAGTAGGCCCCCAGCGTGGCAGGTTGTTAGGCTAAGGGCCTTACAATTGCTGTAAGCCTCTAGCCTTTATGTCTCTTGTCAGCTCTCTGGGGATTGCAGCTGTGTGGGGCTGGCCTCAGGCACGGGAGCACCCAATTGTTTCAGGCTTTGGAAAGTGGGGCAAACCTCCTATGTGGGTCTTTGAGAAGCACAAATCTTCTGCAGCTGACAAGCCCTGCCGCCCACAGGTCCACACACGCAGTCAACACAGTCTTGCCCCGTTTGAGTGCCCCGACCTCTGCAAGTGGACCCAGTCTCTCCACAGTGGGAGCCCCACGCATTCTGCCACTGCCCCACACTCTCCACCTGCTCCTTGTGCACACCCTGCCCCGCTCAAGTCGGCTCAGTTGCCAGGCTGCAGAGAACCCAGTCACCAATCTATGCAGACCCACACGTTGCCTGAGGGCTTGTTGTTGGGTGGCGCCAGTCTCTAGGGTGGGCTGCCTGCCCTGGCTGAGCTGGATTAAATCGGTGCTCTAGTGGGTGGAGCAGACCCTGGGCTAGCAGGCCTCAGGGAGAACTCCAATGGCGTCTGTGTCAGCACGCTCACACAAGGCCACAACAATGGCCGCCGCCAATGTCCCAGTCCCTGGAGAGGTCTCACCCCTCACCGAGATGCACTCAGGGCCTATTAGGTGAGTCTCTTGTCACCAAAGCACTGTGCACCTTTCTTTCTGCTGATTTTAGGATGCTTTCTGAAATGGGTGAGTTTGTGCGCGGGCCCTTTAAGAGCCAGTTTTAGTTTCTTTGTGAACCGGGTTTTCTGTGGGTACTCCCCAATGCTTTAGTAGCAGGCAAAGTCAGATATTATGCCACTCATCTCGATTGTGCTGGGTCCACAAAATGCCCACAGCAGGGGCGCTTCCCGGCTCAGGGCCCCGCGCCTCCAGGGAGGCTGCGTACCTGTGAGCTGCTTCCTGCGGCAGTGAAGCTGGCGGCTTGTGAAGGTGTCGTTTTTCCTCTCCAGAAGGGAGTCTCTCCCTCTTCTACCTCAGTTAGGATTGTACGTTGTTGCAGGAGTTCCTCTTATCCAGTTTTCAGTTCTGCCTCAGGGGTAACTTTTCCACGAGTAGTTGTAAATTGGCTGTGTCCACGAGAGGAGGTGAGTTCAGAGTCTGCCTATGCCGCCATCTTGACTCCCCCCTAGGTGAGTGTCTTTTCACCAAAGCACTGTGCACCTTTCTTTCTGGTGATTTTAGGATGCTTTCTGAAACGGGTGAGTTTGCTCGTGGGCCCTTTAACAACCGGTTTTAATTTCTTTGTGAACCAGCTTTTCTGGGGGTACTCCCCAATGTTTTAGTAGCAGGCAAAGACAGATATTATGCCACTCATCTCGATTGTGCTGGGTCCACAAAATGCCCACAGTGGGGGCGCTCCCAGCTCAGGGCCCCACTCCTCTAGGGAGGCTGCGTACCTTTGGGCTGCTCCCGGGTGGCCGTGAAGCACTGCGGCTTGTGAAGGCGGCGTTTTTCTTCTCCAGAAGAGGAGTTTCTGCCTCTTCTACCTCAATTAGGATTGTGCTTTGTTGCAGGACTTCCTCTTATCCAGTTTTCAGTTCTGTCTCAGGGGTAATTTTTCCATGAGTAGTTGTAAATTGGCTGTGTCCACGGGAGGAGGTGAGTTCAGAGTCTGCCTACGCCGCCATCTTGACTTCGTCTCTCTCTAGCTGCTTTTTAAAAAGTGGTCTGTGTCAATAAATTTTACTTATTTCCTACAGACACATTTCACATTCTGCATTTCCGTGGCCACAGCTACATTGAGAGTTGGTGATAAACTACTACCTTTTTTGCATGCCCAATTCTAAAGCATAATCTATTTAAGAACATCTTTGTTAGGTAATATCTCATGATGATTATAAACAAATCCCACAAGATGTTAGTTTGTGTCTGTTAAAATTATTTCATGCTAGCAACAACATTCAGAATCTCCTTTTCAAGTCTGTATTAGGTATCAGGGATACTGAGTTCTACCTGTGCTAATTATTTTGGCTGTAAAAGAGAAAACCCAAATTTCTTAAAATAGCAGATTTGCTTCAAAGTCAATAGTTTAACCTTTAAGCTACTGGTTTAAGCTGGCAAACCACTAATACTCTTCCTGGTCTTTTCCTCTTTTCGAAGAAAGGGTGAAAAAGGAGTTGGGAAAAATTATGTAGACTTTTGGAATGGATTGTGCTGATACATATGCAAAACAATGCGCTTAGAGCTATCTGAAGAACAACTTACCTCTGTCTTCTGTTCTAATTTTAGTTTCTATACATTTTAATACTTTTCTGATAGCATATAGAAAATAACATGAACATTTGAAAGTCTGTCTTTTTTTTTTTTATTGATGTTTTAATGGTTTCTAACATTGTGAAATTTTGGGTTGTACATTTTTGTTTGTCCATCACCACATATATGACTCCCTTCACCCCTTGTACCCACCCCCCACCCCCACTGCCCTGGTAACCACAGTCCAGTTTTCTCTGTCCATGTGTTGGTTTATATTCCACATATGAGTGAGATCATACAGTGTTTGTCTTTCTCTTTCTGGCTTATTTCACTTAACATAATATGCTCCAGGCCCATCCATGTTGTTGCAAATGGGACGATTTTGTCTTTTTTTTATGGCTGAGTAGTATTCCATTGTATATATATACCACATTTTCTTAATCCATTCGTCAGTCGAGGGACACTTCGGTTGCTTCCACTTCTTGGCTATGGTGAATAATGCTGCAATGAACATAGGGGTGCATAAGCCTCTTTGGATTGTTGATTTCAGGCGCGTTGGATAGATTCCCAGTAGTGGGATGGCTGGATCATAGGGCATCTCTATTTTTAATTCTTTGAGGAATCTCCATACCGTTTTCCATAGAGGCTGCACCAATTTGCATTCCCACCAGCTGTGTATGAGGGTTCCTGTTTCTCCACATCCTCTCCAACATTTGTTGTTTTTTGTCTTGGTGATTATAGCCATTCTAACGGGCGTGAGGTGGTATCTTAGTGTTGTTTTGATTTGCATTTCCCTGATGATTAGTGATGTTGAGCATCTTTTCATGTGCCTATTGGCCATCTGTATATCTTCCTTGGAGAAGTGTCTGTTCATTTCCTCTGCCCATTTTTTGATCGGGTTGTTTGTTTTTTTGTTGTTCAATTGTGTGAGTTCTTTATATATTATGGAGATCAACCCCTTGTCAGATGTATGTTTTGCAAATATTCTCTCCCAGCTGGTTGGTTGTTTGTTCATCTTGATTCTGGTTTCATTTGTCTTATAAAAGCTCTTTAATCTGATAAATTCCCACTTGTTTATTTTTTCTTTAGTTTCCCTAGTCTGGGTAGGCATGTCATCCGAAAAGATTCCTTTAAAACCAATGTCAAATAGTGTGTTGCCTATATTTTCTTCTATGAGTTTTATAGTTTCAGGTCTCACCTTCAGGTCTTTGATCCATTTTGAGTTAATTTTTGTGAATGGCGATAGCACATGGTCCACTTTCATTCTTTTGCATGTGGTTGTCCAGTTTTCCCAACACCATTTATTGAAGAGACTTTCCTTTCTCCATTGCATGTTCTTAGCACCTTTGTCGAAAATTAGCTGTCCGTATATGTGTGGTTTTATTTCTGGGCTTTCAATTCTGTTCCATTGATCTGTGTGTCTGTTTTTGTACCAGTACCATGCTGTTTTGATTACTATTGCTTTGTAGTATGTTTTGAAGTCAGGAATTGTGATGCCTCCCGCTTTGTTCTTTTTCTTTAGGATTTCTTTAGCTATTCGGGGTCTTTTGTTGCCCCATATAAATTTTAGTATTCTTTTTTCTATTTCTGTGAAGAATGTCATTGGGATTCTGATTGGGATTGCATTGAATCTGTAGATTGCTTTAGGTAATATAGACATTTTAACTGTGTTTATTCTTCCAATCCACGTGCATGGGATATCTTTCCATTTCTTTATGTCATCGTGGATTTCCCTCAATAATGTCTTGTAGTTCTCATTGTATAGGTCCTTCACCTCCTTGGTAAGATTTATTCCTAGGTATTTTATTCTTTTTGATGCAATTGTAAATGGTATTATCTTTTTGAGCTCTCTTTCTGTTAGTTCATTATTAGCATATAGAAATGCAACTGATTTTTGTAGATTGATTTTGTACCCTGCAACTTTGCTGTAGTTGTTGATTGTTTCTAACAGTTTTCCAACAGATTCTTTAGGGTTTTCTATATATACAATCATGTCATCTGCAAATAGTGAGAGTTTCACTTCTTCGTTACCTATTTGGATTCCTTTTATTCCTTTTTCTTGCCTAATTGCTCTGGCCAAAACCTCCAGTACTATGTTGAACAGGAGTGGTGAGAGTGGGCAGCCCTGCCTTGTTCCTGTTCTCAGAGGAATGGCTTTCAGTCTTTCCCCATTGAGTATGATGTTAGCTGTGGGTTTGTTATATATGGCCTTTATTATGTTGAGGTACTTTCCTTCTATTCCCATTTTATTGAGAGTTTTTATCATAAATGGATGTTGTATCTTGTCAAATGCCTTCTCTGCGTCTATTGAGACGATCATGTGGTTTTTATTCTTTGTTTTGTTGATGTGATGTATCACGTTGATTGATTTGCGGATGTTGAACCATCCCTGCGTCTCTGGTATAAATCCCACTTGATCATGGTGTATGATCTTTTTAATGTATTGTTGTATTCGGTTTGCCAATATTTTGTTGAGGATTTTTGCATCAATGTTCATCAGCGATATTGGCCTGTAATTTTCTTTCTTTGTATTGTCTTTGTCTGGTTTTGGTATCAGGGTGATGTTGGCCTCATAGAATGATTCAGGAAGTGTTCCATCTTCCTCTATTTCTTGGAATAGTTTGAGGAGGATGGGTATTAAATCTTCTTTGAATGTTTGGTAAAATTCACTGGAGAAGCCATCTGGTCCTGGTCTTTTATTTTTTGGGAGGTTTTTGATTACTATTTCAATCTCTTTACTTGTGATTGGTCTATTCAGATTCTCCATTTCTTCTTGGTTCAATTTTGGGAGGTTGTATAAGTCTAAGAATTTATCCATTTCTTCTAGATTGTCCAATTTGTTGGCATATAATTTCTCATAGTATTCTCTTATAATCCTCTGTATTTCCATGGTATCCATTGTAATTTCTCCTCTTTCATTTCTAATTTTATTTACTTGAGCCTTTTCTCTTTTTTTCTTAGTAAGCCTGGCTAAGGGTTTGTTGATTTTGTTTATCTTCTCGAAGAACCAACTCTTTGTTTCATTAATCCTTTCTACTGTTTTTTTGGTCTCAATATCATTTATTTCTGCTCTGATTTTTATTATTTCTCTCCTTCTGCTGGCTTTGGGCTTTGTTTGTTCTTCTTTTTCTAGTTCTGTTAGGTGTAATTTAAGGTTGCCTATTAGGGCTTTTTCTTGTTTGTTAAGGTGGGCTTGTATCGCTATGAGTTTCCCTCTCAGGACCACTTTTGCTGCATCCCATATGGTTTGATATGGCATGTTATCATTTTCGTTTATTTCCAGATAGTTTTTGATTTCTCCTTTAATTTCATCAATGATCCATTGGTTGTTCAGTAGCATGTTGTTTAATCTCCACATTTTTGTCACTTTCCCAGTTTTTTTTTCCTGGTTCATTTCCAGTTTCATAGCCTTATGGTCTGAAAAGATGCTTGTTATGATTTCAATCTTCTTAAATTTATTGAGGCTTGCTTTGTTTCCCAACATATGGTCTATCCTAGAGAATGTTCCATGTGCGCTTGAGAAGAATGTGTAGTCAGCTGTTTTTGGGTGGAGTGCTCTGTATATGTCTACTAGGTCCATCTCGTCCAGTTTTTCATTTAAGTCTAATATTTCTTTATTAACTTTTTGTCTGGATGATTTATCCATTGCTGTAAGTGGAGTGTTAAGATCCCCTACTATTATTGTGTTGTTGTTGATTTCTCCTTTTGGGTTTGTTAATAGTTGTTTTATGTACATTGGTGCTCCTATGTTGGGTGCATATATATTTATAAGTGATATGTCTTCTTGATGGAGTGTCCCTTTTATCATTATATATTTCCCTTCTTTGTCTTTCTTAACCTGTTTTATCTTGAAGTCTACTTTGTCTGATATGAGTATGGCAACACCTGCTTTCTTTTGTTTGCCATTAGCTTGGAGTATTGTCTTCCATCCTTTCACTCTGAGCCTGTGCTTGTCTTTAGTGCTAAGATGTGTTTCCTGAAGGCAGCATATTGTTGGGTCTTGCTTTTTAATCCATCCTGCCACTCTGTATCTTTTGATTGGAGAGTTCAATCCATTTACATTTAAGGTAATTATTGAAATATGAGGGCTGAATGTTGCTGTTTTGTCACTTATTTTCTGGTTCTTTTGCATTTCCTTTGTTTCTTGTCCCATTTGTTTTGGACTGCCAATTCAGTTTGGTTGTTCTGTCTTATGATTCTTCTAGTTTTCTCTTTGTTTATCATATGTGGTTTTGCTTTGATTATTTGTTTAGTGGTTACCTTGAGGTTTGGGCAAAAAATCTTGTGTATGAGATAGTCCATTATCTGATAGCCTCCTATTTCCTTATACTAAGTCAATTCAGTCACTTTCCTCTTCCCCTTCTAAGTTGCTCTTGTTATACCTTATTCTATCTTGTGTTGTGGCTGTGTGTTTACAGTGATGAGGTTAAATTTATTTTTGGTGAATTTCTTCCTTTGATCTTTGAGTTTAGTATTTAAGTGGTTGCTAACCTATTCCGGTAAAGATCTACTATTTCTCTGATTTTGTCTACCTACTTTTCTCCTTACTCCAAGCTTTGTGTTCCCTTTCTCTTCTTGTTTTCAGGCCTGAGGGCCTTCTTGAGTATTTCTTGTAGTGGCGGTCTCGTGGCCATGAACTCCCTTAGCTTTTGTTTATCTGGGAGAGTTACTATTTCTCCATAATATTTGAAGGATATTTTTGCTGGATAGAGTATTCTTGGCTGAAAGTTTTTGTCTTTTAGTATTTTGAATATATCATTCCAGTCTCTTCTAGCCTGAAAAGTTTCTGTTGAGAAATCCGCTGAGAGCCTGATGGGAGTTCCTTTGTACATTATTTTTTGTTTTTGTCTAGCTGCCCTTAATATTGTTTCTTTGTCGTTGACCCTGGCTAGCCTTACCACTAGGTGTCGTGGTGAAGGCCTTTGTCTGTTAATATATATAGGAGTCCTGTTGGCTTCGCTTACTGGTATTTCCTGCTCCTTCCCCAGATTTGGGAAATTTTCAGCTATTATTTCCTTGAATAGGCTCTCTGTTCCTCTTTCCCTCTCCTCTCCCTCAGGGATACCTATAATTCTTATGTTACATTTTCTAATAGAGTCAGATATTTCTCGGAGTCTTTCTTCATTTCTTTTTAGTCTTAGTTCTCTCTCTTCTTCCATCTGGAGTATATCTATATTCCTATCCTCTAAAGTACTAATTCTTTCCTCCATATTGTCAGCTCTGTTCTTTAAAGATTCCAGATTCTCCTTTATCTCCTCCATTGTGTTCTTCATCTCCATCAGCACTGATTGGTTTTTCTTTATGATTTCAATCTCTTTTGTGAAGAAACTCCTAATCTCATTTAATTGTTTGTCTGTGTTGTCTCGTATTTCGTTGAGTGTTTTTATGATAGCTATTTTGAAATCTCTGTCATTTAGTTTATGGATTTCTGTGTCTTCGGGGTTGATTTCTGGGTGCTTGTCATTTTGTTTCTGGTCTGGTGATTTCATATATTTTTGCATTGTGGTTCCTGTGTTGGTTTTGATTTTCCTCATCCTGGAAGTCTCTGGTTGCAATTTCTACCTGCCACCACTGTCTGGTGGTAAAGGGCTGTGTAGTCTAAGCCCCCTGCGTTCTGCCCCAGTTTTTCTGCTGCCATCCGCAGTTTTTTTTTTTTTTTTTTCCCCGCTGCGATCCACGAGTCCAGTCCAGTTTGTTCAGGTCTGCCTCGGATCGCTAGGTCTGGTCGAGCTGCAGACTCCGGGTTGCGGGGAGGGGGGAGCTCTCTCTTTTGCCCTCTGGGTCCCTGACGTGGGAGGCTTCTCGTTTGCCCCTCTTTATCTGCTCTCTGGGGTGCTCAGATGTTGATGGTAGCCCTGTGGCTCCTCTGAGTCCTCTGTGCGGGAGTTTCCCGCTGGCTGAGAGAGCCCGAAGAGCTACAGTTTTCCCGCCGAGGGCCGCCCCTCCCTCCTCTCTGGGAGCCGCGCGGACCGGATCGCTGATCTGATGGGGAGGGAGCGGAGTTCTCCTTACCTCTCCCCACTTCCTCCGGGGGCCCAGCACGTTCCGCTCTCAGATGTGCGGCAGTGTGGATCCCTCCGCTCTAGGTTTTCACTGTCTGGGATTCCGTTGTTGGTCTGTGGCTGTTGCTTTTGTTGTATCTTGTGGGGGAAGAATTCACGGGAAAACTCACTCCGCCATGATGCTGACGTCACTCTGAAAGTCTGTCTTTTGATTCGTAGTTCTGCTGAAATAAAATTATATTCTCCAACAGCTTTTAGAAGAAAATATTTATTCATAATTAATACAAGCAAAGCACTTATTTTCCTTTCCTTTCTGACACTTGTAGAGGGGATGGGATGAACCTGTGAGAGGCGGGTGGCATGTATACAGGGATGGTGGCACACACTAATAGTTGCTTACCCAATAGCCATTCCTCTCCTTCTGCTGTGGTAGCCAGAATAACGGCCCCCTCCCCAAGGTGTCCACTTCCTAATTCTCAGCATCTGTAGGATCTTACCATTTATGGCAGAAGGGACTATGCAGATGTGATTAAGTTAAGGATCTTGAGATGGGAAATGATTGTGTGGTATCTGTGTGGGCCCAATGTAATCACAAAGGTCTTTATAAGGGACAGAGGGAGGCAGGAGTGTAGAGAAGGAGATATGATGATGCAAGCAGAGATTGGAGTGATGTGAGGAAGGGGCCATGAACCAAGAAATGCAAGAGGCCTCTAGAAGCTGGAAAATGCAAAGAAATTCTCCCCTAGAGTTTCCAGAAGAAACTCAGCCCTTCCAATTCCCGGATTGTGGCCCTGTAAAACCCCTTTCAGACTTCTGACTTTCAGAACTGTAAGAAAATAAATTTGTGTTATCTTGAGCTGTAAGTTTGTGGTAATTTTTATTTATTTTTAAGTTTTAATAAATTTTTTTTGGAGCAATTTTTGATTTACAGAAAAGTTGCAAGGGTAGTATAGAGATTGGGCATATACCCTTCGCTCAATTTCCCTATTGTTAAGATTTCACATTATTGTGGTACATTTGTCAAAATTAAGAAACCACCACTAGTACACCACTATTAACTAGACCTCAGTTACTTATTATTTGGATTTCATCAGTTTTTCCATTAATGTCCTCTTTCTGTTCCAGGATCCAATCCATGATACCACATTGCATTTAGTTGTCAAGTCTCCTTAGTCTCCTCTGCTCTGTGACAGGAGATATTAATTTTAATAATATATTTTATTTAACAAAATGTATCAAAAATATCATTTTAAACTGTAATCAATATTTTTAAAATTATCAATATATTTTACATTATTTTTTCATACTAAGTCTTCAGAATCCAGTGTGTATTTATTCTTACAGCAGATATGGATGGTATTTAAAATGTGACACTGGAGGAGCTCACCAAAGGCGCGAATCTACAGAAAGAAGTGTCATGGTGAGGTTGTTCAGCAGCAGTATTTTCAGGGACACGCAAGTTTTGACATCAGGCTCTGAAGAGATCAACTAGAATTGGTGAAATAGTCAATTCCGTCCAAGTAAAAGCAGTGTTGACACAACAGTGCAAAGGTGGGATTAGCCAGGAGCAAATCATTTTGCTCTGCTGGAGCAAAGATACACAGCCAGCAGGTGTGGAAAGCTGCATTAAGTGAGCTAAGGGCTCTCCTGCTGACCAGGTGGCTGGCCAGAGCCGGCAACGCCAGGGTTCTAAGGACAGCTTTGGAGTTAACAAGTGACGGCTGCAGTTAGTTTCCTACACACACACACACACACACACACACACACACACACACACGCCAGGGTTCTAAGGACAGCTTTGGAGTTAACAAGTGACGGCTGCAGTTAGTTTCCTACACACACACACACACACACACACACACACACACACACCCCAACCTGTGCTACCACAGAGCACAGTCACAGTGCTGGTACAGCAGAGGAGAAGAGAAAGCGCCGCCCTGGACCACAGAGCCACTTAGCAGCAGAGCCCCGCACCGACGTAGGTCACTAGCGAGGTGCCCTTCAGCCCGTAGGTGGGACAGGCTCGGAGGGGGGGGGGCTAGTGATGTGAGCTCAGGCGTGGCAAGCGCGACGGGCGTGTGGGTTCTGCATTCTCACAAGGGGCAGGGCCTTGGTTTGAAGACGAAGCACAGAGTCATTTAAGGCTAGTGGAAGGGTGTTAAGTGGAAGCTCAAGGACACGGAGCACTGAGATTCTTGAGGCGGCGGCAGGGCTGAAGGAAGCGCTGTGAAAGATCCTTTGTTGCCACATCCTCTCCAAGCCCGCAAAAGGAGCATGGAGGGCGAAGGAGAGGGGCGGCGGGGGCGACTCACAGGGCACCCTTTAGCTCCTGATGCTGAGAGCAGCGTCCCCGCCCCTGTTTACCTCTCACTGGGTAACTCCGCCCGGGAGTGGCTCCGTCCCCGGCAAAAATTTGACCTGGTTAAACTGGAAGGTGCAGGAAAGCCGGCCTCCCGGTGCCCCACGAACGCCGGACGAGCGCCAGCAAAGTGGCACCCAAGGCGCCGCACGGGCGCAGTCTGGGTGGAGGACCCTCCCTGGGCGGAGGACTCTCCCTCAGTTTGAGGTAATTTGTTACATTAGCAGTAGAAAACTAATACACAGTCCTAGAAGTTGAATCACAATTTGTCTAAACCGATTGTGGAAATTGCCCTGACCTTTGCCAAATATCCTGGAAAAGTCAGCTTGCAGTTGCTGGGAAAAATTTTCCTTTCTAATCCATTCTTCCCTTCCCTTCTACTTGGAATGTTAGTATGAGAATGTGATGCCTGGACCTGCAGCAGCCATCTTGTCTCTGTGAGTTGACAAGATCTTAAAAGTCTAAAGGCCTAAAAGTCAATGAATTGAAGATGCCAGAGTTAAAGGTCCTGGATGACATTGTTGAACCATTGCACCAAATCTGGAACCATCTATCTCCAGATTATTACATGTGAGATAACTATGTTATTGCTTATGCTAGTATTACATATGGAATCCAACTTAACTGATACATTTGGTATGTGTGATGTGATAGATGCAGTAGTTAATGAAAAATTGACTCAATTTTTTCAATAAAATCTCTTCAGATTTATCCTGTTCTTTATTCCAAGAAGACTGATTTCACCATTAAACTGTTGAAAGGCACTGCATCAACTAGAAGAATATTTGCTTTGCTAGCAATTCTAATAAAAGCATACATTTTTTCCAGAAAATTGGGAGAAAAATATGAACTTTACCAATTTGTTGGCTTTGTTTGCAAGGTAACAAAATTAAGAACTAAGTAGGAAAACTCATTTTGATGGTAAAATAAAAACCTGGCTGACATTCCACTGATTAGAGACCCAGGCAACTAATGAGTACATAAAGTAATAATGGAATATTATACTATGTGAAACACTTAATGTAGTTCAAACAGATTAGACAGCAAGGCATTAATTACCAGCTTTGATAAATGGTCTTCTGGCCTTACCCTCCATGCTCTTCTCTATAACTATCATAGCAGTAGAAAAATGACTTGTAGTTAAATAATTTCAAGTCAAAGAAAAACAAGATTGTGCAATGAAACATAAATTATACCCTTGGATATGAAAAATTATTCATGAGGAAATTTAAAAATAATCTTAATAATATCCCAATCCCTTGGTTTTCTTTGACTAAGAGAATAGCTGAGTTTATAGCTATAATTGCAAATGTGAATTGATTTTTCTTCCCCCCTGGATAAATAGCTTGACATGTTTATCTAGTGAATAACACACTGTTCAAATTTAGGATTTTGAAAGTTTTCTCTTCTTTCCTTTCTCTACCAATTTACAAAGTCTTTATCCCTCTAGCATTTTTGGAAAAGAAAATCCTGCAAATCTAAAGCCTTTGGCACGCTATGTATCATCTTCCTATTTATTCTTAAGCTCCAATCCACAAACCTTTTATTTCCTTTCTTAGGTCATGTTGAAAAGGGCAATTCATTTGGGTTATTTCAACTAGACATTCCTTCTCACCTTCAAAAGGAACCAAGGGATAACTCACTCTTCCTCATTCCTTAGGAGTGACCTCAAGGTTACCTGAGCCCATTTCTAGACACTATGAGCTTTAGGCCACATTAATTGCTTTGATTTTTTTTGCATGGTTGTCTTCACATATGCAGGGAACTTCTTGAGAGAAATGCCCATATCTTTCATCCATGCATCATCCACGCACCCAAGCTTAGCCCAGTGCCTCAATGTTGTTTGAAAAAAGTGTAGGAAAAATGAATGATCATAGATAGGGTACTTATCAGGGAAATAAATTTTATCTTACCATATATCTGCCTATAGAATCATATAGCTGACACTACCTGTTCTTGGTTCTTGAACATATGGTTGAAACTAATGCAAATTTTTGAAGTATGTTTTTCTCCTGTTTTATTAATTAGAAAGTTATTACAGGAAGAACTGAAATTTGAGATGCATAGACATTGTTGCGTAATCACTACTTTCTTCTACTAATCTTACCGTACATTACTAGTGAGAACATGTGGCTGAAAGTTAAAATAAAAGTTCAACCATTTAAAAAAATTAGAAAATGGGGGCCGGGCCGGTGGCGCAAGTGGTTAAGTGCGCACGCTCCGCTGCGGCGGCCCGGGGTTCGCTGGTTCGGATCCCGGGCGCGCACCGACGCACTGCTTGGTAAGCCATGCTGTGGTGGCGTCCCATATAAAGTGGAGGAAGATAGGCACCGATGTTAGCCCAGGGCCGTCTTCCTCAGCAAAAAAAAAGAGGAGGATTGGCGGATGTTAGCTCAGGGCTGATCTCCTCACAAAAAAAAAAAAAAAAAAAAAAAAATTAGAAAATGTATTATCTCACAAAGTAAGAAGTCCCAAGACAGTGCTTTTCAGGGTAGATTAGTTCAGTGATTCATTGATGTCATCCAGGACTTAGGTCCTTCCAGAATTCTGCTCTGCCTCCTTCAGTGTGTAGACTTGCATCTGTCATGGGAAGAGCTGCAGTAATTCAAGATCTCATGTCCAGAGCAACAATGTCTAGAGGCAGAAAAGGGAGGCTATCTTTTCCTAGTATCTCTTTACCTTTTTAAAAATTACCAAAGTTATATGTGTTCATAGTTTAAAGAGTCAAATATTTTGACAATATTTGTCATATAAATAACAGTGAGCTCATCCCCACCATTGTTCCCCCTTCCCAAAGGCTACCACACTTTGATCGTTTTTAGCTGACTATTATTTTAATCTTTACTTCTATGCCTCCAAATAACAAGCTTGTATTGCATGCTTATATTCTTGATTTTTCAGTTTTTAGACATTATCTATTGATTTCTCATAGTGGAAGATGAAGCTTTAACTCTGTTTTACCCCTGACTCACTTCCCCCTACTATGTTTGGCACAAGGTTTCATTTGAGATCGTCCTTTCCCTTTATCTTGGGGGAATTCCTTTGCTTTTCTTTTGCTATCTACTATTTCCTGCATCTCTTGGAATGTTCTTTGTTATTTTAATCCGTCATTTTAGTGGAGTACTTTTTCCAGTAGTTTCCTGGGAAAAGGTGCCAGGGAGATAAAAATTTTGAAACTTTGGATGTCTTTATTCTTCTTTACACTTGAGTAACAATTTGATTAAGTATAGAATTTTAGATTGGAAATAATTTTCCTTGAGAATTTTGAAGGCATTGTCTTCTAGCTCTCAGCTTCTTGCTTCTAGCTGTTGATCATATGAAGCTGTTTTTTCCTGACCCTTTGCAAGTGGTTTTCCCTCAATCCTGACCTGCAGGATTGTTTTTGTTCCTAGTGTCCTGAAATTTTATGATGATTTTCTTTGATGTGGTTCTATTTTCATCTATTGTGTTCATTGATTGGTGGGTCATTTCAATCTAGAAACTCATGACTTTCAATTTTGGCAATTTTTCTTGTATTATTTCTTTGATGGTGTACGCTTTCTTTTCTCTTTTTTAAGGGATTCTTGTTATTTGGAGGTTAAACCTGTGTCATAGCCTCCAAAATGGCCCCCAGTAATTCTTGAGTCTTGGTAGTCATAAGCTTGGCAGTCTCCTCTCACGTTGAATAGGCTCACCTGTGTAACTAACAAGATATTGTGAAAATGATAAAGTATGCCTTCTGAGGTTGGGTCATAAAAGACATTGTAGCTGCCACCTTACTCCCTCTGGAATCATTTGCCCAGGGGAAGCCAACTGTTGTGTTGGGAGGATACTCAAGTAGCCCTATGGAGAGACACTCACGGTGAGGAATTGAAGCCCCCTGCTAATATCCAGCATTAACTGGCCAGTAATGTGAATGAGCCATACTGGAAGGAGATCCTTCAGCCCCAGTCAAGCCTTCAGATGGTTGAACCTCAGCTGACATTTTAACTGCAATTTCATGAGAGACCTTGACTAGAGCCACTCAGCTAAGCTACCGCTGGATTCCTGACTCATAGAAGCTGTATGGAATAATAAACACTTATAGTTGTAAGCTGTAATAGTTTGTTTTGGCATAGTTTTGTATGCAGCAGTAGATAACTAATATGACCTTATTCTACTTTAAAATTTTCTTATCTAATGCTGGCTGTCAGCTTGGGACTTCAGCTCTTCTCCATATAGGCATCTCCACGTGGTCTCTCTGTGTGGGCTAGTTTGGGCTTCCTCACACTATGTTAGCCAGGCCTCAGAAGTCATGCTGCATCACTTTTGTTGCAGCATGTTGCATCACTTATCCACTGATGCAGTAACGAAGTCTTGCCTAGATCCACAGAGTGTGGCAAGGTTCTGGGAGAGCATGTGGGACTGGAAATATTGCTGTGGCCATTTTTGAAAACACAATCTGCTACACAACGTCTATACTAAAACATTGATTAGGACTCAGAATTTAACTTCATGCTGTTGGGGCCAACATTTACACGTTGGAAGATCTCAACTTTTGTCGTTAAAAATGAAAGTAAATACTACTTTCATAGTAATGATTATAGAGCAAACTTCCCTCTCTATCCTCCATCTCCCTCTTTTCCGTTGCCTTCAACTGTTGTTACATTAATGCAATACTGGTTAATTTAAACTATAGTCACTTTGGCTTATTGTCTATGGTTTTGTTGTTGTTGTTGTTGTTGTTGTTTTTGTGAGGAAGATTAGCCCTGAGCTAACATCTGATGCCAGTCCTCCTCTTTTTGCTGAGGCAGATTGGCCCTGGGCTAACATCCGTGCTCATCTTCCTCTACTTTATATGGGACGCCGCCACAGCATGGCTTGACAGGCAGTGCATCTGTGAACCCCAGGCCACCAAAGCGGAGCATGCACACTTAACCACTATGCCACTGGGCTGGCCCCTGTTTTTTGTTGTTAATTTGGGTGTATTGACTGATATACTAGCAATGGTCTTTGAATACAATGAAGACTTCAGCACTGAATTGTCTTCATTTTTTTTATAGTGTGATTTTTCCCTGAACTATGGGGAAAGTGCAATATTTGTAACTTGATTGCTCTCTCCTCAGTTGTCTTGAGCTTTGATGCTGAGCTGTCTAACCTCACTTGTGTGCTTGCACAACAGGATCTCTGTTTGTTCCAGCAACTGGGTTGAGCTTCCCCAGGCTGGCAGGTCCATGATGACAATGTCATCCTTTATCTTTATGAAGAATTGGCTCTAAATTATTTCTTCAACAGTAGTCTTTCCAAATCTTCAACAGATACTGTTGGCTTTAGAATTAGAGCTGACAACCAGGTGGCTAGATTGAAGTTTTGAGGCTACTTGGGAAAATAAAGTCTTGTGACGAATCTGACATTAAAAAAAAATGAAGGTAAAACTCAAGCATATGTACTTGGAAATTTCAGGTGATACTTAATAATTTACTCTCAGAATATATTCAAAAACATTCTCAAATTAAGGACTGACACAAAATAACTTTAAATGGAGCATTCTCATGATCCAAATGGCTTCTGGGCCTGCATTTTAGCTGACTCAGACTTTTGAATGAACTAAACATTTTTATTAATTAAAAATGATGTTATATTATCAACAAAATAATTTTTTCCCCAAATGGAAGAAGACTTCCATCATTCCACTCTCCAAAGTTATAGTTAAAATTCTAAGATTCAGAAAAGACTTCATGAATTTAATTCAAATATTCTCAAATAGTCTTCTTTGAATAGTTCCATAATTTCAAAAGGTTTTTTTTCTTCTTATGAAAAAGGGAAAATCAAAAGGATACACTTACTTATAAAAATAAATTTTCCAGTCCCAGCTTTTGATTATTCATTTATTGAGACCTTTCTATAGGCCAGACTTCAAAGAAATAGAAGTGGGGGAGATAATTTTGTAAACAAACTGTTTCCAACCAATGGTAATAGGTGCTTTAATAGAGATAGAATTATAGAGGAATGGGAGTATAGACAAGGGAACCACCTGTTTCTCTAGCGAATTGGAAAAATATAATAGAAGAGAGACCAATACTCTTCACAGAAGAGGGATTTTGAAGGTTGAAAATGACTTGCCTAGATGGAGAAGGGCATTTCAGAGAAAGAGGACTGAAACTGTACAGGGCATTAAAAGATAAAAAAATGTTGAGGTTAGAAAGGAAGTGAGAGTTTTGTATAGAAAATAAGAGAACACTGAATGATTTTAAGCAGAAGAACCGCATTAACAGGTTGCATTTAAGGAAGATAAATACTGGGAAGGGGATTGGATGGTACGTAGACTGAAGAACAATTAGGAGACGTGATGAATTGCAGCAAGGGGGAGGAAATTAAGAAATAGTTTGTAGGTAAAATTAATAGAGTTAAGAAACTGATTTGGGTTCAAAGGAAGAACCCACCACTAAACATCTAAAACATAAAGCTGAATTTATTGCTTGTTAAGGAAGAGGTTGCTCTGCTTGTACTACACAGTCTTCCTGAACAAGCAAACTGCTTTTAGGAAGCGTGGAGATTGTGGATTTGTGAACTTCCTTTGGCAGGAATTTTAGGGATTGGTTGACTGTTAGCCATGGAGACATGGTTACTGGAGTGAGGCTGTTGTTGGTTGGTGACTGTGAGAAGCTGTCACTGAATGCTCCACATTTGGAAGTGTGGTTTCTGAAGTGAGGTTGTCATTGATTGATTGGGATGTGTTTAAAACTGATTCTGATGGTCACTTCTTCCTTTGGCCAAAATACAATCTATCTTTTCCTTCCTTGAAATGAAAGAATAGAAACTTATTTTTAGGAGTTAAATTAGGAGAAGTAAAGGTCACCTTTAGCTTTTCCTTGGTGGAAAGAAGAAACAGAACAGGAGGAAGAACCAGTATGGGATACAGGTGGGGAGAAGAGCAGAGTGGACAGCGAGATGTTGTGTTTTGTATGTGTTAACATGTGTTTAGGACACCCAGCAGGTAGTTGGAGATATGGAGAGCTTGGGAAAATGGTTGGTCTTTAGGAGACATCAGCACATAGAAGGGCGTGGAAACCATGGATGAAATGAAGTGGCTCAGCAAAAGCTTGTAGAGTAAAAGTGGAAATTGGCCTCTGATAAAACTGAGAAGTACTTGTGAACAGGAGAACCAGGAGACAGTAATTGGAGAAAGCAAAGGAGGAAAGAGTTTCAGTAAGTCTGAGTTGTTAACAGCAGGGAGTTTATAAAAAAATCGAAAGAGGTCATTGTTGTCTTCAGCAAGAGCCATTTCAATATAATTATAGGTCTGAAAATCAGTTTTCATGGGTACCTAAACATTTTGGCTGTCAACTTCTGATATAATGCTTAAAATTTTATTCATGTGTCCTAGGTACTCATAAAAACTTATCAAAGTTTTTATGTTAGAAGTTTTCAACTCAATAATTACTTATTAAGCACTTGCTATCTGACTACTTTGTGAATTTTTTAGCTTGAGACAGTTACTGAACTGCCTAACAGATCCCATCAAATCCTTATAGCACCTGGCCATTTGTGACAACATGGGTGGACCTTGAGGGTGTTATGCTAAGTGAAATAAGTCAGAGGGAGAAGGTCAAATCCTGTATGATCTCACTCATAAATAGAAGATAAAAGCAACAGTAAACAAACACATAGAGACAGAGATTGGATTGGTGGTTACCAGAAGGAAAGTGGGGAGTGAGAAGGGTGAAAGGCGTGATTAGGCACATGTGTGTGGTGATGGACTGTAATTAGTCTTTGGGTGGTGAACATGATGTAATTTATACAGAAATCGAAATATAACGATGTACACCCAAAATTTATATAATGTTATAAACCAATGTTACCACAATAAAAAAAAAAGAAGAAAAAAAGTGGCAATATATTCATTAAAAAAAATCCTTATAGCACATACATTTCAGCAATAGGAAGTTTAATTTTATGCTAATTAACTTGATAAGTAAAGATGAACTTTTAGATCTTAGTTGAAAGGTGACATTTAAAAATAAACAAATTGAGCCATATCATAAATTATTCCTAAAACATATATGTTAACATACAAACTGGATATAAAATAGCTATTAAAAAATAATAACATGACTAATCTTATCCCTTAAGGGCAGAATTTTATCATGTTTGGTATTATACTATCAATATTGCGCTGCTGAACAGTTTAATTATACTTCTTTATTTGTACTTGTTTCTGTGTGAAATACCTGCCCTAATTCCTGACTTCGTTATGCTTTTTACATAGTGAACATGTCTTAAGATCATATGAATCCTCAGAAGTTGCTCAATAAATATTTGGCGATTATTAATCTGTTCCATAGAGAGCAATTTGACAATGAACGCCTGCCCAAGTTCTTGTTTTCCTTTGCCCTTGTCCAACATCTTTACTGGTTACATGTGACCTCTTTACACTTGGATCATTTCCTGCCACTCTTCTCTCTTAGGAACTCTAAGGAAATAATTTCTTGACATTGAGTGTGATCTTTGTAGTGGGTCCCCCCTTTTTTTCTCTCTCAAATTTCCTGCTTTACAGCATAAAAGGAAAGGTTTTCTCATACTTTTATCCTTTGGAATATTTTGGGGAAGTATGGTCCTTCATTCTCTCCACCTCCTGGGTTGCCCCACCTCTTAAGGGGAGTAATTCATCTGATTTTCGTCTCCCATCTCTGTGGGAAAACCTGTGAATAACTGGAACTCACTGCTTTAGAAAGTGGACCTGGAGGGTCTCTGGGTGGATCTTTCTTCCCTGTGTGAGGCGGCCACAGCTTCCAGGTGGCTGGGAATGGGTCTGCTCTGTACTCTCAACTCTTCCCATGAAGTTCTAAAATAGAAACTTGAGAGGAGGTGTTGGAGGCCCTTATTTTGAGTGTAAGCCCAAGCTGGATTAATGACTACCTTATTTATCGGATCTAAGACAATGTTAATTGCAAGATGCCTCATTATTTTATGTGCCTCTAGGAAAAAAAAATGTGGCCAGTTAAACCATGGTACGATGTTTTATTACTTAGAATTTTTATCTTATACTTGTTGCAACAGTCTTTTAGACATATTGAGCATGGATTTTTCTCATAATCGCTCACTATCTATTCAGAAAAATATGAGGAAAATAAATTAAGGTATTCCTAAAATTTCTTCACGTTAAAAGTTAGACTCTTTGAGTCATATTTCAACTGGGTTGTCAGCGTCCATGATTTGCCACACATTATTTTCGTCTGTGCCAACAGCACTGGTGACCCAACATTTCTTTTTTTTTCTGTGAGGAAGACCGGCCCTGAGTTAACATCTGCCAATTCTCCTCTTTTTGCTGAGGAACACTGGCCCTGGGCTAACATCCATGCCCATCTTCCTCCACTTTATATGGCACGCTGCCACAGCATGGCTTGATAAGCGGTGCGTCGGTGTGCGCCCGGGATCCGAACCAGCAAACCCTGGGCCGCCGCAGCTGAGCGCGCGCACTTAACCGTTGCACCACCGGGCCAGCCTCCCAACATTTCTTTTTTTTTTTTTTACATTTTTATTGATATTTTAATGGTTTCTAACATTGTGAGATTTTGGGTTGTACATTTTTGTTTGTCCTTCACCCCATATATGACTCCCTTCACCCCTTGTGCCCACCCCCCACCCCCCACCCCCACTTCCCGGGTAACCACAGTCCAGTTTTCTCTGTCCATGTGTTTGTTTATATTCCACATATGAGTGAGATCATACAGTGTTTGTCTTTCTCTTTCTGGCTTATTTCACTTAACATAATACGCTCCAGGCCCATCCATGTTGTTGCAAATGGGACGATTTTGTCTTTTTTTATGGCTGAGTAGTATTCCATTGTATATATATACCACATTTTCTTAATCCAATCGTCAGTCGAGGGACACTTAGGTTGCTTCCACTTCTTGGCTATGGTGAATAATGCTGCAATGAACATAGGGGTGCATAAGCCTCTTTGGATTGTTGATTTCAGGTGCGTTGGATAGATTCCCAGTAGTGGGATGGCTGGATCATAGGGCATCTCTATTTTTAATTCTTTGAGGAATCTCCATACCGTTTTCCATAGAGGCTGCACCAATTTGCATTCCCACCAGCTGTGTATGAGGGTTCCTGTTTCTCCACATCCTCTCCAACATTTGTTGTTTTTTGTCTTGGTGATTATAGCCATTCTAACGGGCGTGAGGTGGTATCTTAGTGTTGTTTTGATTTGCATTTCCCTGATGATTAGTGATGTTGAGCATCTTTTCATGTGCCTATTGGCCATCTGTATATCTTCCTTGGAGAAGTGTCTGTTCATTTCCTCTGCCCATTTTTTGATCGGGTTGTTTGTTTTTTTGTTGTTCAATTGTGTGAGTTCTTTATATATTATGGAGATCAACCCCTTGTCAGATGTATGTTTTGCAAATATTCTCTCCCAGCTGGTTGGTTGTTTGTTCATCTTGATTCTGATTTCATTTGTCTTATAAAAGCTCTTTAGTCTGATAAAGTCCCACTTGTTTATTTTTTCTTTAGTTTCCCTAGTCTGGGTAGGCATGTCATCCGAAAAGATTCCTTTAAACCCAATGTCAAATAGTGTGTTGCCTATATTTTCTTCTATGAGTTTTATAGTTTCAGGTCTCACCTTCAGGTCTTTGATCCATTTTGAGTTAATTTTTGTGTATGGCGATAGCACATGGTCCACTTTCATTCTTTTGCATGTGGATGTCCAGTTTTCCCAACACCATTTATTGAAGAGACTTTCCTTTCTCCATTGCATGTCCTTAGCACCTTTGTCGAAAATTAGCTGTCCGTATATGTGTGGTTTTATTTCTGGGCTTTCAATTCTGTTCCATTGATCTGTGTGTCTGTTTTTGTACCAGTACCATGCTGTTTTGATTACTATTGCTTTGTAGTATGTTTTGAAGTCAGGAATTGTGATGCCTCCTGCTTTGTTCTTTTTCTTTAGGATTTCTTTAGCTATTCGGGGTCTTTTGTTGCCCCATATAAATTTTAGTATTCTTTTTTCTATTTCTGTGAAGAATGTCATTGGGATTCTGATTGGGATTGCATTGAATCTGTAGATTGCTTTAGGTAATATAGACATTTTAACTATGTTTATTCTTCCAATCCACGTGCATGGGATATCTTTCCATTTCTTTATGTCATCGTTGATTTCCCTCAATAATGTCTTGTAGTTCTCATTGTATAGGTCCTTCACCTCCTTGGTAAGATTTATTCCTAGGTATTTTATTCTTTTTGATGCAATTGTAAATGGTATTATCTTTTTGAGCTCTCTTTCTGTTAGTTCATTATTAGCATATAGAAATGCAACTGATTTTTGTAGATTGATTTTGTACCCTGCAACTTTGCTGTAGTTGTTGATTGTTTCTAACAGTTTTCCAACAGATTCTTTAGGGTTTTCTATATATACAATCATGTCATCTGCAATAGTGAGAGTTTCACTTCTTCGTTACCTATTTGGATTCCTTTTATTCCTTTTTCTTGCCTAATTGCTCTGGCCAAAACCTCCAGTACTATGTTGAACAGGAGTGGTGAGAGTGGGCAGCCCTGCCTCGTTCCTGTTCTCAGAGGAATGGCTTTCAGTCTTTCCCCGTTGAGTATGATGTTAGCTGTGGGTTTGTCATATATGGCCTTTATTATGTTGAGGTACTTTCCTTCTATTCCCAATTTATTGAGAGTTTTTATCATAAATGGATGTTGTATCTTGTCAAATGCCTTCTCTGCGTCTATTGAGATGATCATGTGGTTTTTATTCTTTGTTTTGTTGATGTGATGTATCACGTTGATTGATTTGCGGATGTTGAACCATCCCTGCGTCTCTGGTATAAATCCCACTTGATCATGGTGTATGATCTTTTTAATATATTGTTGTATTCGGTTTGCCAATATTTTGTTGAGGATTTTTGCATCAATGTTCATCAGCGATATTGGCCTGTAATTTTCTTTCTTTGTATTGTCTTTGTCTGGTTTCGGTATCAGGGTGATGTTGGCCTCGTAGAATGATTCAGGAAGTGTTCCATCTTCCTCTATTTTTTGGAATAGTTTGAGGAGGATGGGTATTAAATCTTCTTTGAATGTTTGGTAAAATTCACTGGAGAAGCCATCTGGTCCTGGACTTTTATTTTTTGGGAGGTTTTTGATTACTATTTCAATCTCTTTACTTGTGATTGGTCTATTCAGATTCTCCATTTCTTCTTGGTTCAATTTTGGGAGGTTGTATAAGTCTAAGAATTTATCCATTTCTTCTAGATTGTCCGATTTGTTGGCATATAATTTCTCATAGTATTCTCTTATAATCCTCTGTATTTCCATGGTATCTGTTGTAATTTCTCCTCTTTCATTTCTAATTTTATTTACTTGAGCCTTTTCTCTTTTTTTCTTAGTTAGCCTGGCTAAGGGTTTGTCTATTTTGTTTATCTTCTCGAAGAACCAACTCTTTGTTTCATTAATCCTTTCTACTGTTTTTTTGGTCTCAATATCATTTATTTCTGCTCTGATTTTTATTATTTCTCTCCTTCTGCTGGCTTTGGGCTTTGTTTGTTCTTCTTTTTCTAGTTCTGTTAGGTGTAATTTAAGGTTGCCTATTAGGGCTTTTTCTTGTTTGTTAAGGTGGGCTTGTATCGCTATGAGTTTCCCTCTCAGGACCGCTTTTGCTGCATCCCATATGGTTTGATATGGCATGTTATCATTTTCGTTTGTTTCCAGATAGTTTTTGATTTCTCCTTTAATTTCATCAATGATCCATTGGTTGTTCAGTAGCATGTTGTTTAATCTCCACATTTTTGTCACTTTCCCAGTTTTTTTTTCCTGGTTCATTTCCAGTTTCATAGCCTTATGGTCTGAAAAGATGCTTGTTATGATTTCAATCCTCTTAAATTTATTGAGGCTTGCTTTGTTTCCCAACATATGGTCTATCCTAGAGAATGTTCCATGCGCGCTTGAGAAGAATGTGTAGTCAGCTGTTTTTGGGTGGAGTGCTCTGTATATGTCTACTAGGTCCATCTCGTCCAGTTTTTCATTTAAGTCTAATATTTCTTTATTAACTTTTTGTCTGGATGATCTATCCATTGCTGTAAGTGGGGTGTTAAGGTCCCCTACTATTATTGTGTTGTTGTTGATTTCTCCTTTTAGGTTTGTTAATAGTTGTTTTATGTACATTGGTGCTCCTATGTTGGGTGCATATATATTTATAAGTGATATGTCTTCTTGATGGAGTGTCCCTTTTATCATTATATATTTCCCTTCTTTGTCTTTCTTAACCTGTTTTATCTTGAAGTCTACTTTGTCTGATATGAGTATGGCAACACCTGCTTTCTTTTGTTTGCCATTAGCTTGGAGTATTGTCTTCCATCCTTTCACTCTGAGCCTGTGCTTGTCTTTAGTGCTAAGATGTGTTTCCTGAAGGCAGCATATTGTTGGGTCTTGCTTTTTAATCCATCCTGCCACTCTGTATCTTTTGATTGGAGAGTTCAATCCATTTACATTTAGGGTAATTATTGAAATATGAGGGTTGAATGTTGCTGTTTTGTCACTTATTTTCTGGTTCTTTTGCATTTCCTTTGTTTCTTGTCCCATTTGTTTTGGACTGCCAATTCAGTTTGGTTGTTCTGTCTTATGATTCTTCTAGTTTTCTCTTTGTTTATCATATGTGGTTTTAATTTGATTATTTGTTTAGTGGTTACCTTGAGGTTTGGGCAAAAAATCTTCTGTATGAGATAGTCCATTATCTGATAGCCTCCTATTTCCTTATACTAAGTCAATTCAGTCACTTTCCTCTTCCCCTTCTAAGTTGCTCTTGTTATACCTTATTCTATCTTGTGTTGTGGCTGTGTGTTTACAGTGATGAGGTTAAATTTATTTTTGGTGAATTTCTTCCTTTGATCTTTGAGTTTAGTATTTAAGTGGTTGCTAACCTATTCCGATAAAGATCTACTATTTCTCTGATTTTGTCTGCCTACTTTTCTCCTTACTCCAAGCTTTGTGTTCCCTTTCTCTTCTTGTTTTCGGGCCTGAGGGCCTTCTTGAGTATTTCTTGTAGTGGCGGTCTCGTGGCCATGAACTCCCTTAGCTTTTGTTTATCTGGGAGAGTTACTATTTCTCCATCATATTTGAAGGATATTTTTGCTGGATAGAGTATTCTTGGCTGAAAGTTTTTGTCTTTTAGTATTTTGAATATATCATTCCAGTCTCTTCTAGCCTGAAAAGTTTCTGTTGAGAAATCCGCTGAGAGCCTGATGGGAGTTCCTTTGTACGTTATTTTTTGTTTTTGTCTAGCTGCCCTTAATATTGTTTCTTTGTCGTTGACCCTGGCTAGCCTTACCACTAGGTGTCGTGGTGAAGGCCTTTGTCTGTTAATATATATAGGAGTCCTGTTGGCTTCGCTTACTGGTATTTCCTGCTCCTTCCCCAGATTTGGGAAATTTTCAGCTATTATTTCCTTGAATAGGCTCTCTGTTCCTCTTTCCCTCTCCTCTCCCTCAGGAATACCTATAATTCTTATGTTACATTTTCTACTAGAGTCCGATATTTCTCGGAGTCTTTCTTCATTTCTTTTTAGTCTTAGTTCTCTCTCTTCTTCCATCTGGAGTATATCTGTATTCCTATCCTCTAAAGTACTAATTCTTTCCTCCATATTGTCAGCTCTGTTCTTTAAAGATTCCAGATTCTCCTTTATCTCCTCCATTGTGTTCTTCATCTCCATCAGCCCTGATAGGTTTTTCTTTATGATTTCAATCTCTTTTGTGAAGAAACTCCTAATCTCATTGAATTGTTTGTCTGTGTTGTCTCGTATTTCGTTGAGTGTTTTTATGATAGCTATTTTGAAATCTCTGTCATTTAGTTTATGGATTTCTGTGTCTTCGGGGTTGATTTCTGGTTGCTTGTCATTTTGTTTCTGGTCTGGTGATTTCATATATTTTTGCATTGTGGTTCCTGTGTTGGTTTTGGTTTTCCTCATCCTGGAAGTCTCTGGTTGCACTTTCCACCTGCCGCCACTGTGTGGTGGTGAAGGGCTGTGTAGTCTAAGCCCCCTGCGCTCTGCCCCAGTTTTTCTGCTGCGATCCGCAGTTTTGTTTTGTTTTGTTTTGTTTCTTTTCCCCACTGCGATCCACGGGTCCAATCCAATTTATTCAGGTCTGCCTCGGACCGCTAGATCTGGTCGAGCTGCAGACTCCGGGTTGTGGGGAGGGGGGAGCTCTCTCTTTTGCCCTCTGGGTCCCTGACGTGGGAGGCTTCTCGTTTGCCCCTCTTTATCCGCTCTCTGGGTTGCTCAGATGTTGATGGTAGCCCTGTGGCTCCTCTGAGCCCTCTGTGCGGGAGTTTCCCACTGGTTGAGAGCGCCCGAAGAGCTGCAGTTTCCCGCCGAGGGCCGCCCCTCCCCCCTCTCTGGGAGCCGCGCGGACCGGATCGCTGATCTGATGGGGAGGGAGCGGAGTTCTCCTTACCTCTCCCCACTTCCTCCGGGGGCCCAGCACGTTCCGCTCTCAGATGTGCGGCAGTGTGGATCCCTCCGCTCCAGCTTTTGACTGTCTGGGATTCCGTTGTTTGTCTGTGGCTGTTACTTTTGTTGTATTTTGTGGGGGAAGAATTCACGGGAAAGCTCACTCCGCCATGATGCTGACGTCACTCTCTCCCAACATTTCTTAAAAGAGTGCTTCACCTTGTCATCAGGATCCTTTCCTAAGCCACTGACACCCTTTCTGCAAACACTGAGGTGCAGGAGTTGTGGCTGGCCAATAGCAATTCCAAAACACATTTCAGATTTGTTAAAAAATGACAAAAACGTGACTCTTAAAATGGATGAAATGTGGTGTTTCTGCTGTGCCCACACAGTCTTCTCACTTCCCACTAGCCAACACTCTATTAAGAAAATAGTTAGGAAATCACTGTTAAACAATAGATTTTCAGTCTTGATTCTAGACTTCGGTAGTTCACACTAACCAGTGCTCTATTTTCAGGCGCAGGCATAGTTGCCAAAGTATGGTATTAGCTGTAGACAGAAGTGGCTGCCAAGCAGGCTGGGTGATTCCTTGGGGTGGCGCGACTGGGGTCATGCGGTTCTCATGCTGCAAAGCACTCCACAGGTCAGTACTCTATCATGTTGCCTCCTCCAGGAGCACTGTCTGAGACTGATGTTTGGTCAATGAATTTAGGTAGAATGTGATTTTTATTGCTGGAAGATGCCTTAAAAATCATCTAATCCAAATCTTTCATTTTAAATATGAAGAAAGCAATTCTGGAGAATTTAAGTTCTTTGCATAAAATAACATGGTTAGTGAGGGGCAGAAATGCTGAGATCCAACTGCCTTTGTGAATTGCCCTGCATTCAGTTCTATTTGTGCTGTAAACAGGATAATAGGACTTTATCTTTGTGATGTATGTTTGTTTTGAAAATTCATAGCAGAGGAGATTGAGAAGAAACCCCTGGGTTTCATTTGTTTAACGAATGTTTCTCTGAAAATCACAAAATAATTGATTTTCCAAGAAGTGGCATAGTGCAGTCTGAAGAAATAACCTCAGAATAATCATATTTGAGATGCGTACTTTGGAATCTTTGATGAAGAGTAAGCTGGGAGGAAAGAAATTGGGACAATATTCTTTCACCTTTTCTATGATGCCCTCATCTAAACTCCTTGCCTCACTTCTAATTCTCCTCCCCTCAAACAAACTACTAATCAAACATATCACAATTCACGACAGACTAAAGAGCTCTGGGTGCCTGCAAGCCCCATGTCTTGAAAAACAGTCTCCAGCACTTCCATTCTGTTGCCTCAGATACCAGCTGGTATCAGATCCAGGATTCATCAAGGCAAATTCCAGAGGGAATCCTTTTCTTCACTGTAGCTTTAATTATTTCCTAGAGCCTCCTGTGTTAGGTTAAGACTCTTTTGGTTGAAGTAATAAAATCTTTCAACTACGTTAAGTAAGAAAAGACACAAAGTGTCTCATGCATCGCAAGAGCAGGCCTGCACTCAGGCTTTAGGATAGAACTAGAACCAAAATTGAATGCCCTAAGAGCTTCGTTTCTTTGCTCCTCTCTGCCCTGCTACCTCGTTCTTCTCTCTTGTTGCTGATTGACTTCCTCTGCATTTCCAGTTCAAATGAAAAATGAAAATATGGCTGCTGGCAGCACCCAAGGGTATATTACAGCTTAAGCTTCTTGCCTCCAGAAAGAGCAGTTGCTCCTCTTTCTTTCCACAATTTCAGTTGTTAGGGATAGGACCCTCATTGGTCAAACTGGAAGTCAGTTCCCAGTGGTGGTCCAAACAACAAGGGTAAGGGAGGACTGCCTTATTCAAAATGGATTTTGGGCCCCTACGACTGCAGACTGAGAGAAAGGCATTTATAAGAGGAGGGGAAATCATTGCAAACTGGGCAGTCAAATCAACCAAGCGAACATTCAGAGGCGATTTACGCTTCTGCCTCCCCATTTGCAGGCAGAATACTGCATTTGCCCAGCAAAGACTGGAGTGACCCACACTCCAGCCGTGATGTCAGGAGCATCCAGCACTGAAAGAGAACCAAAGGAAGGCATTAGGGGAGAGGGAATCCAATTCCTAGAGGTTCCTACAGGTCTCATAAAAACCCATAAGTTATCTCTTAGCAACACTCGACACAGATAATAACATCTATCTTCTTGAGATGTTCTCTTTCCTTAGTTTTCATGATGCCGCCTTCTGTTTTTGTCTCCAAAGTTAATAATAACAACAGGGAATATTTACTTCTGTCTTTATCCGTGTTAGGTAATGTACTAAATAGTTACATGAACTTTTCAATTAAATGTTTATCATCCAATTTAATCCTCAGAAGCTAGGAACAATTATTTTCCCCATTTTGTAGACAAGGAAACTAAAGATTAGGAGGTGAGCAGCTTTCTTGTGCTTTAAGTATGTATTTTTCTGTGGGCTCCATCTTGTCTCCTGTTATGTACTTGTCTGAGGATACCACCCCTTCTCTTTAATTAATGTCTTACATGTTGTAATTAACATCTATATGTTTTCTCTTCCATAATCTGCATCTTTGGTCTAGATTTCTCCTCTTAGCTCTAGACTTCTATATCTAACTTCCTACTGGACACAACCCTTTGGAAGTCTCAAAGCAACCTCAAACAACGTAGCCACTCCTAAATTCATCATCTTATCCTGCTAAAGTGCTCATCCTCCATTTTGAACTCATTGGTTTAGGATGGAAACTCGGGAGTTGCTCTTGATTCCTCTCCCACACTCACTCCAATCAGTCACCAATTTTCCTAAATTCTGCCTATTATAAATAACTTTATTTCCATTGCCTCATCCTAATCCATGACACAATTATTTCTTTCCTGGACTTATTCAATAACTTCTTAGCTGACTCTAGTTCATTTTTCATCCAACATCCAGAGTGATCTTTAAAAAATACAAATCTTCTAATGCTATGACCCTACTTAAAATTATTTTGTGGCTTTTCATTCCTCTTAAAAAAAATCTAAACTCATTAAAATGATGTGGCAAAGATAAATAGCTATCCACTAAAAATTCATGATACTCTTTCCTGGTATAGAGTTGTTGATGAGAAGAGGCTGTCTAGCCAAGGACTACATTCCTGGCCCCGTTGTAGTGAAGCATTGCTATGAAATGTGAAAGAGATTTATGTGCTCCATTTCCAGCCCTGGCCCTACTGGAAACCTCTCTTGTGGTTCTAGAATCTCCCGCTGATCTCTGGGTTAATGCCCAGGACTCAAGTCCCAGAAATGGTTAAGAAAAAAGATGGAGGAAGCCTGATTCCTTGGAAAATGATAAGGAATGCCTTCACCAATCAGGAACACCTGCATGGGACTATTCAGTGAGCAAAAAATTAACTTATATTGTGCTAAGCCACTAAAATTTGGGGTTCGTATATTACAGCACTCAAGTTATCTAACTAATACATATGGCTTACAAGGCTCTATATAATGTAGCCCTTGACCCTATACCTCTCCCTCTCTTCCTCACACTCTTCACTTCCATCATATCTATTTCTGCCTCGAAGTCCTCTACCACATGGTTGCCCCTGCCTAGCATATTATCCCTTCCTCTTCCCCTATTCCCATGGCTAAATTGCACTCATGCTTAAGAGTCCTCTGAAAGGCCTTCCCTGTCCCTTGGTTATGTCAGTCTCCTCTGCCCTGTCCTTCCACAGCTCTCTGTGCTTTCCCTACTACAACACATAGCATGTCTGTGGTTCATGGCTTGTTTGTCTGCCTCCTCCAGACTGTAAGCTCCTTGAGGGCAGGATCATGTCTGTCTTGTTAGTTGTTGTGTCACTAGCACCAAACACAGTCTCTGGAATATAATTGGTGCTCATTAAATATTTACTGAATAAATGAATAAAAGGATCATCCTGGTCTTCTATTCTTATGACTTGTCACATTCTTAGTCCTCTATGCTAGTAAAGGAAGATTGGAGCACATTTATAGAAGGTCTTGAATATTTGGTAAATAAGGAATTGCTATTATTGTTATTATTCTTATATAGTTAAACATCTTATACCAATGTACAGAATATACAGAATAGCTTTAGTGAAATGTTTTCAATTAATTAAATTCACTATTGAAATAAAAATGAAAAAAAATAAGGGAAAATTGTGGAGATAAGCTGAAAAGTGGAAAGCATTTCATTGAACGGCAGAGTTGAGAAGGATGGCTATGTGTAATGAAGAGGTTGAAGAGGTGGGCTTGAAAAATAGTAGAATATTGCAGAGTAGAGTGTTGCTATAGGAACAGTTACCTAAAGATCTAATCAGTGTCTTGTTGAGTGAAAGGATTTTCTCTTCAGTATGAAACATTTCAGCAAGTGCTAAAAATAGTTTTTTAAAAGCCCCACAATCCCTCTGTCCCCAAATCTCCTGCTGGTTCCTAAGATTTTTAAAACAAATTATTAAAAATAATCAGAACTATGTAATGAGCATGTTGCTTAATTTTGATAAATGTGATTGGGTTAAACCTGTGTGTTTATTACATCATTTATTTAGTTAGAAGGGCCAAATGTGTCACAGTTTGGCTTCCTCAAAAGCAGAGCCTGAGATAAGGACCTGGGGGAGAGAGTTTATTTGGACTGTGATTCTGCAAGCAGGTGTGAGAGAGTGGGCAGAATGAGGAAGGGAAGGAGAATTGCCCCCCGAAAGGCAGAGGCCAGGGCCTTTATCCACTAGTTTCGTCCCCCATTGGTTGAATGTTGTCCCTGAGAGTGTTAGTGTCTTAACTGCCCCAGAAAGAGGGCCAGGTGACCTCTGGCAGCCTGAGAGAAGGCTATTGGGCAGAGTACGGAAAGATGAGAAGCTCAGGCTTGCAGCAGGATGGTGGCAGAAAAGTCGAGTCTAAACCCATGCAGAGGGGATGTGACCCAAGTACCAGTGATGTCTGTAAGGGTCTAATTCTAGGACAGTGGTTCCCTGACTGGCCCCTACACCCAAGTCTCTTTTCTTATGGCATATTACTTTATTTTCTAGCACTATGACCCTTACTCAGCAAGTTATTTAACCTCTCTCTGCATTAGTTTCTCTGTCTCTAAAATTGGGATAATAATATTACTTACATGAAGGGTCATGGTTGGTATTAAATGCGTTAATACTTGTGATGCGCTTAGCACAGTGTCCAGACCGTAGTAAATGCTGGATAAATGTTAGCCATTATTACTGTTATTAATAGAAGTCGTAATGTCCCACCACTACTACTATTGATGGTGAAGGCTGTTGTTGCATTGAGTATCTCCATAATATCAATAACTTTATGACAAGTGATTTCCAGTTTATCTCACACACGTTAACCGATTTGTTCCTTACCACAGTTCTTATGAAGCACCTGGTGCCTTGAATTCTGAAAATGTCTCTCAGACGAAAAATCATGGGCTGTTTTCAGAACACTGTTGAATAATGTAATTGCGGTAAAGTCTATCTAGTATTCTTAAACATGTGTAAAGCTGGTGAAGTATGTGTGCTGAGCTCTAAAGCCTTCACTGTAAGATTTTATTCAGGCGATCTCAATTAGTTATTGAGATAGCAATAGATCTGAATATTATCCTTTGTGTTGGAAGGATAATTTTAGATTACACCCATGATTTCCTGAGTGCCGAGATGAAGGCATAAATCACACAGGAAGAGGAACCAAGGCTCACCTGAAGCAAACTACAACCACCAGGTACTAATGAAAACATTGTAAAGGTATGTACTTAGGGTACAGTGCTTTAGTAGGGAAAAGAAGCAAATTTTAAAAGTGAACAAGTTTGTATTTTTCAAGTAATATGAAACCATCTTCCATTTTTACATTTGTTCTTTTTTTAAGGAACTTCCAAATATATTATCTCAGTCTATATGGGCTGCAAATCCTGAATAAGAAAATAAAATGGTAATGGTTACTGTATTAGTTTGCTTGGGCTGCTATAACAAAATACCACAGACCGGGTGGCTTAAACAAGAGAAATTTATTTTTTCACAGTTCTGGAGGCTGGAAGCCCTAGATCAAGGTCCGGTAGGATTGATTTCCGGTGAAGGCCCTCTTTCTGGCTGCAGACAGTGCCTTCTCACTGTGTCCTCACATGGTGGAGAGAGAGAGACAGCAAGCTCTCTGGTGTCTCTTCCCATAAGGACACTAATCCTATTGAATCAGTCCCCACTCTTAGGACCTCATTTAACCCTAATTACTTCATTAGAGGCCCCATCTCCAAATACAGCCACTCTGGGCATATGAATTTTGGGGGGAACACAAACACTTTGTCCCTAACAGTTACTTAGGAAAAGATTTTTAAGTACAAATGGCAGCTCATCTTCTCTATAAGCACAAAACGAGAGGAAATGGCCAACTGCAGAAGAAAGACAAAGGCGCTTTTCTTTTTAAGGGAGCATCCAGCACGGGCACTGAGTTAGGCTCTTTCTACGTACCTCTTCTAATTTAATTCTAAAAACTACCCTCCCAGACAGGATGATAAACAATTAAAAAATTTCCTGATTAGGGAGGGAGATAAGCTATTGCAACCATACTGTCCTTAGAGGTCTTTGGAAATAGTATTGAAACGCACGGGTGGGGAATGGTTTAATGGAGCCTTGTCTGGAATCAGGAGGATCAATCATTTCAAGTAGCCTCCAATTCTATCTTATCCTCTCCTTGTTATATCTAAGATTTTGGGAACAGAATCTTGCCTCCTTAAAGAGATGGCTTCAAGAGGAAGCCATAGGGGCATATGGTTTCAAGAGGACATCTGTTGGAATGCAGCTACCTAGAAATCTGCATTCTTCTTGGACTAGCTGAACCTGCAGGTACGTGTGATTAGCATTGTTAGTGTTTATCAAATGTCACACACTGCTTAGGGGCTCCCTAACAATCTCACAGTGCTTTAGGGATCCACAAACTGGAGAAGAAAACCAAGATGAGCAGCACTCTCCTGCACAGAGGTCCCACGGCAGGGACACCCGCCTGGATGCTGCTTGGTTTCTGGCGTTTGCACTTTTAGTTGCCATATCTCCTGGCACATTAAAGATTGTGTGAGAAAGCAGGTGTTTCGGAAACTATGACCCATTATACCGTGCACTTTTCTAAGCTGTGGAACAACCAAGTGATGAAAAGCAGAAGGAAAATTAGAAAATAAATCCTGAGAGTGGATGAGCAGGTTTATTTCTTTATCTTCCTATGGACCAGTTATAGTCTCTGTTGTTGCTTTCCTTCTCAAAACTGTACCACTCACAGCCGGCTGATGAAATTCTTAGAGGGTCTTTAAAGGCTATTTAATGGAGAAACAACGGCTGTGCTTCTAGGATGCTTAAGTGAAAAATCAGCACCTCCTGCTCAGGGAATTGAGAAACATTAAGAGGTTAGCTGTTTCATTACATAGTAATCTCAATCATCAGCTGAAAATTTTCAGTTGAACACTCATGATGCTTAAAAATGCCAGACATGCTAGTCATTTAGCAATTATGTTATATTCACAACTCTTGCACGTGGAGCCCAGCTCTAAACAAAATGATCAAGGCAGAACCAAAAAAGGGCAAACTTGGGATTGGTGGCCCAGCTGAATTAAAACATCCTGTTCTTTGATGGCAGCACTGGTACTCGTTCTGCATTTGACATTCTATAGAAAGAGAAGACTCTATCTAGATCCATTTTACTCATTAATTCCTTAAGTGTTTTTGAGTTCTTATGTGTGCTGGGCATTGCTCTAGGAGTTTGGAATAAAATACTCAGTCTCTACTTGCATTGAGCTTATAATGTAGTGGAGGAGGCAGACATTTAAAAAAAGACAAAAAGTAAACAAACACAATAATTACAGAAAGCAACACTTTGAATACAATAAAACAGTATTATATGATAGGGTTGCATCATTTACAATGATTTTTGTTAGGAAAAATACAATGTTATATGTCAATTATACCTTAAAACAAAACAAAAAAAAACAATAAAATCCCAATCAAAGTGGCTTAAACAGGATGGGAATTTATTGGTTCATGTAGATAGAAAATACACAGGTATAGAAGGTTTTTGGGTTGGTTGATCCAGAAGATTAACAGTGTCCACATTGACCCAATTGTCTCATTCTTCTGCTCTGTAATCCACAGAGGTGGCTTTATTTTAGGGCTGGGTGCCCTCAGGGTTGGAGGATGTCTGCCAGTAGGAGTCAGGGTCCCATGTGTCCCTGTTCATATTCAGCAGGATTTCCATCATAGCATTCTCATAAAAGGTACTGAGATCCATTAGCTTAGGTCCCTTGCTTGTCCCTGTATCAATAACTGAGGCTGGGAATAAAATCTTCTGATTAAATTTAAGCCAGTTAGGGCACATTCCTGGAGCTGGGAGAGAGGGCCTGCAGGGGAGAAGGTAGATGCCTGGAAAAAAATCTGCTATTAGTAAGGAGAGAGGGGGCATTGACACTGGCCAAGGAACTGAACATGTTCACCATGTAAAGCAACCAGGAAAAAGAGATAGTTGATGTGGGGAAGAGGTGATATGTGAGTGAAGAGTAAATGATGAGAAGAATCTGGGAAAGAGCACTTCAGGCAGAAGGAGCACCAAGTACAAAGGCCCTCAGGTGGAAATGAATTATGTGATGTTGGTGTGATTGGAGTGGAGTGCAGTGTCAGAGAGGTGGGGCAGTGTGGTGGCTTAGTACTTGTCCATTTAGCTAAGCTGAAAGGACATTTCCCAGATTCCCTTCTCTGTGTGATTTCAGATTAGGGTTGGCCACAGGCAACACTCCTGTGGTGTGAAGGGCACTAGCTTCTCCTGCAGCTTTTCCCATATCATCCAAGTTGGAGGCCTTGAGGTAGTGAGAGACAGAAGTGGGCTCCAAGTTCATACTTGTGGTGTCCAGCTTGTTCTTTCGAGTTCCTGTTAATCCTTGCTTTCCTCCACTTAAATTTTCTTCCAGATTGCCTGCCTCGCTAACTTCCAGCTGGGCACCAGATGTAGAAGCAGCAGCCTTATATAGACTGTTTAACCACCTTCTACAACTGCTTAAGGTCAAACTCCTATAATAAAATTTTGATCAAACCCTAACTGACGCAGAATTTGGTACAGGAAGTGCTTCCAGAGGAATGGAACCCTTCCTTAAGAAGGGTTCTCTGAATTGGTATTGGGTTCTATGAATTCGTTCTAAATTCTCAGGAACTGGTTCTCTGATCTGATTAGATTTAGAGGCATAATGATCCTTTTTCTAGTGGTAAAGGGACACTGGTAGTTCATAGCATACAGAAGCGAAAAAGTTACTAAAACTACCACCTATAGACACACCTTAATGAAATGCCTATAGAAGGCAAGTCCCTAGGGGACCAAGTATTTGCTGCCATAGAACATTTTAATGAAAATAAGGAGTGCAGTGGGATTGGGTGGTTGCTTATACACGCACTGGAGTAGAGGTAGAAAGAAAATGATGAGTTCAGTGCTTCAAATTCCCAGAAAGCTTCTATAACTGTTATTAAAAAACCTCACGTATCTCCTGTCGCTATAGGACTGAGATTTCTGAAAACAAACAAACAAACAAACCCCCAAAGTGTAAGCTCGTACATGGCTGAATAAGAGGATAAATTGAGTTCCCAAGCTTTCAAGATCTTTTGTGTCAATGTTAGGGCTTTGATTGGGAAGGAGAGGGACCCTGAAAATTGAGATAAAGATATATGGGCAAATTCCGATGAAACTGGGGCTCGTTAACCTCTAAATTATGAGTCTCCTTTGCCAGCAGAAGCAGCCTTACTTCTCCCACCCGAGAGCATTAGATTCTCCTTGCCTCTCCTGAGGTATTTGCTTTGCAAGGAACTGATTACCTTCACCAGGAGCTTCTCCAATATCTCTCAGTGCTGTCCTCTGTAGATAGCTATTCTCTAATGGGCCTCGGTAGAGTCAATATGAAATTAAATTATATAAACTTATAATTAAATAAATTATATTAGAGCAATGGTACCAAATACCCAAAACTCATCACTTCCTAATCATTTTTATTACATTTTACTATTATCTGTACTCCTGAGGTTGTTTACGTATACTGTATCCGTAAGGTGGAAATACTGTGTGTTGACGGGCTACTGCATATCTCTTCCCAACTCTGGGTTCAGCAATATCACATTTGGTGGCAGGGAACTGGGCGTGGTGGGAATATTTATACAATGGAAACTGGTAAACACTACGTTTCATGGCTTTTTCCCCCTCAGAGAGCTGGTCACTAAACATTTACCCGCAAACCACTTCTTAAGCTCAGTGTTTAAGTTACAGGATGTCAAAGGGTTAGGGTGATTCAGCTAGAAGAATAATGAATATCATCCCAAAAAGTAGATAAAGGAATTTTGTAGACTCTTGAGAGGGTTAATATGTTTTCACTTTGACAAAGGATAGTTGCAATATATTAGGCAGAAGCATAATTTTTCTACTGTCATGATTTGGAAGTTAGATGTAGTTAAAAGAGACGTGTTTGGGCCAGGTTGACAAGAGGTGGCTTTATACTGGGTTACCCTATCTAAGCAGGAACTGTATTTCCAAGCATTCCCTTCCCTATATAGTTCTGAATAAGGTTGGCCACAAGAGAAATTTTCCTGAGGTTTGGAAGGCGTAAGTAAAGCAGCAGCTACATTTATGTTCAGAAGTTCCGTGGAGGATCATGTTCTGCTGCAGCTCATGCACATCCTCTCTGATCTGCTGGCTCACGTTGGTGGCATGGGACAGCAGCCGAGCCTGCAGATACTCCACTGCTGCTGGATCTCCTTCTTCAGCTCCTCCTAATCATAGGCCAGGTATGTGTGCAAATCCATGATGAAGAGTGTAAGCTTTTTCTGCAGGTCACTGACATCATTGAAATTGAGGCCTAATGTAGTGAAAGACTGATACAAGTTCTAGGTCATTTTCATGGTTTCCAGCTCATCCTTGCAGGTCTCAGTTCATTCTTGCTGTTTCTTACTTTGCATTCATCCTTTCTTTCAGGCCCAGCATCAGATATAGAAACAACGACCTTACATAGACTCTTTTGCCAGCTCTCACAATTGCTCAGTGTCAAACCCCTATGATAAATCTTATTCTATATCACTCATGGTGGCTCTCTTCTCTGATTGAACCCTAACTGATATGGGCAAGCAGTTCCAGTTAGGATTAATAGGCTAAGGTAAGGAGTGTGGATTTTATCCTAAATGCATTGAGAATGTTTTGGATAGTTTTAAGCAGCTTACTCTAACGAGAATGAATTTAGGAGAGTCATAGGTATAAGCTAGCAGAGCAGTTGAATTGCAGTAGTCTAGATGAGAAATGATGGAAACTTGGACTAGAAAGAAGTGGATGGATTCAATACATTTGGGAGGTAGGGCCAAAGTGACTAACTGATGAATTGGATGTAGATGATGAGGGAAAGAGAAAAATCAAGAATGACTCCCAGAGGGGCCAGCCCTGTGGCGTAGTGGTCAAGTGCGCGCTCTGCTGCTGGTGGCCCGGGTTCGGATCCTGGGTGCGCACTGATGCACTGCTTGTCAGGCCATGCTGTGCCAGCGCCCCACATAAAGTGGAGGAAGATCGGCACGGATGTTAGCTCAGGGCAAGTCTTCCTCAGCAGAAAGAGGAAGATTGGCATGGATGTTAGCTCAGGGCTGATCTTCCTCACAAAAAAAAAAAAAAAAAAGAAAAAGAATGACTCCCAGGGACTAGATCTTATTGTTCTCACCACAAAAAAGTAAAGATAATTATGTGACGTGATAGGGGTGTTAGCTAGCGCTACGGTGGTAATCATATTACAATATAAAAAGGTACCAAAGCAACACGTTGTACACCTTAAACTTACACGGTGTTATATGTCAATTATGTCTCAATAAAAAGATAAATAAATAACCAGCCAAAAAAAGGAATGACTTCTAAGTTTTTGTCGTGAACAACAAGGTGGATGAGCCCTAAGAGGCTGAAAGAAAACAGATCAACAGGACTGTTTTGGACTTATTAAATTTGAGAATCATATTTGACATCCAAGTAGTCAATAAGACAAGAATCTGGATCTCAAGAGAGAGTTCTGCTGAGGATATGAATCTGGAAATTACCAGCAGAGATGTGATATATAAAACCTAGAAATTGGATGGGATCATCCAGGGAGAGAGTGAATCAACATTATTATTCCGTCATGGCATAATAATTGAGTAGAGAGTACTCATGTTTTTTGGTGGTCCACCATGTACTCAGGGGTAACTTGGTGATTATATAATACAATGCTCCATACATTATAATTTTCTGGCTCCCAGAATGGGAATCAAATGATGTAAGGTAATGATAATGGTAACTCTAATCAGAATAACCATTATTAACATGAATTAACTTTATAAGGGGGAAAATTGTGATACAACTGATGTTATTCACTATTCCTTGCCTCATCAGGAGGGTGTAGGATATGACTTGCATGAGTAGAAGTATATCAGGTATCCAAATTATAATAGCCAGGGACTATTAGGCAGAGTTTCTGGTTCTTTTCCTTGGAATAAAGACAATGTGTGCTTGTCTGAAAAGCTGCCTTAAAGTAGACTTTTTTTCCTTTTAAAAAGCAGCTTATTCTCTTTTATTGTCCATAGAGGCAGCTAATTCAATTGATGACAGATATTACTCTTGGGTGAACGGGAAAATTGCTGTTTTCAGTTCTGCACCAAGATTATAAAATGCAGCACCACCTGACACTGGTCCTGTAGCTTCTTGTATACGATGGCAGAGACTCAGATAGGAAAAGTATAAAAGCAATTACCAGGGCCAGAACCTAGTAGCTTGACATTGGCATGGTCATGTATCATCAATGAGATGCAAGGCAGTGAGACTTCAGAGTTGGAGCTCTGGGTTCAAAGTTTGGGTCTATCACTATCTGGCTCTGTGACCTTAAAGGTAAGTTATTTATTCCCTTGAGTCCCAGTTTCCTCACTAAAATGAGAATAATAATAATAACTAACTTCTAGAAATAATATGAGTTTTAAATGAAATAACACAGTGCCTGGTACAATCTGCGCACATGCTTAAAGTCTACTAGCTGTACATTTATAGGTCAAGTTGAGCCTGTTATGTCTATTCTATTTTTGTCTCTGATCTCCCATAGTACCCTAAATTCCACAGCCCTTCTTCTTCCTCCTCCTCCCTCTTTTTTTGAACCACTTTATTGAGGTATGATTGACATATGAAAAGCTGTATCTATTTAATGTATACAGTTTGATGGGTTTGGAAATAAGCATATACTCGTGAATCCCCACAATCTACACCATAAACATCCATCACCTCCAAAAGTTTCCTACCACCCTCTTTTATTATTATTATTTTGTGGTATGAGCACTTAAGATTTGCTCTCTTAGCAAATTTTTAAGTGTACAATACAGTAGATCTCTAGGTCTTACTTATCTTGTACAACTGAAACTTTGTACCCTTTGATTAAGTCCTTCCTGTTTCCCCCTGCCCCCAGCGCCTGGCAACCACCATTCAACTCTCTTCTTCTATGAGTTTGGCCATTTTAGATTCCTTGTAAATCTTCTGCTTTTTTGAATTGAGGTATGTTTCAGTTATCTATTTGTTGCCTCTCAGTTTTAAATCCACCCTTCACTGCTCTGCTTGTGATACTGAAGCATTTTTCCCTGGGCAGCTGGCACCATGTTGATTTTTGTTACTGAAGGGCACTGGAAGGATGCTGGAGGAGGAAAGGACTTTTCTTTTGGTTCCTAGTGTGCTCTGCTTCGAGGCTCCTGCAGTGCATGACAGCTGGGAGCACACAGGACAATTGACCGGCACTTACTTCCCTATGGACAGCATTCTCCAGCACCCCAGAGGACAGCTTCCATTGGGCCATCCCTATGGGTAGTTTCCCAGTGAGTTCTACAGCATGGAACCTCTCTGTGGGCAGCTGCACCCAGCACCCAAGAGGGTAGCTTCTCAAGCTCACCACCTCTGCAGGAGGCTTTGCAGTGAGTTCTGAGGTACAGCACCTCCTTGCTGAAGGCTTCCTCCTGTGAGTTACACCTATATGGCACCTAACAAGCACCATTCAGGGGCTACTTCTGTGTCCTCTCCAACGAAGAAGTCTGGATCTCAGCCCTGGGGCCTCGTCTGTGTTTTTTTCATCTTCAGGTGTTGTGCCTTAGCCCTAGAGGTATTGCTTGCTGCTTTTGTCTTCTATTTATTTATTCTTTAGAGTCCTCTTTACCCATTAGTAGGTAATCCCTTGTTATAGTTAATAATTCTTTATATTAAACTTTCCCTGTTCATATTACTGTGTGGTTCCTGTCTCCTGACAGGAGTCTGACAGATACAAGGTATAACTTACATGAAGTGCTCAGATCTTAAGTGAACTGTTCAATCAATTTTGACAATTTCACCAAGATACAAATATTTCCATCTCCCTAGAAAATTCTGTTGTGTTTTTTCCCAGCAATTGCCCTTTCCCCCGTTTTCCTCAGAAGCTACGGTTCATCCGATTTCTATAGGTATAAACTATTTTTGCCTATTCTAGAACTTCATATAAATGGAATCACTCAGCGTGGTATTTTTGAGATTCATCCTTGTTGCCTGTATATATCAGTAGTTTTTTCCTTTTTTATTGCCGACTAGTATACACCATTGTATGAATATTCTATAGTTTATTTATTCATTCTCCTGTTGATGGACATCAGGATTGTTTCTAGATTTTGGCTATCATGCAGACAGCTGGCACAAAGTGTCTTGTACGAGGTTTTTGTGGATATGCGATTTCATTTTTTTAGATAAACACCAAGGAATAGAACTGCTGGGTCCTAGGGTTGATATATGTTTAACTTTTTATGAAACTTCCAATTTTTCCTCCCATAAGCAATGTATAAGACTCCTGGTTGCTCTGTGTCCTCTTCAGTAGTTGGTATTTTCACAGCCCTACTTTGAGATAGCAAGGGCTGAAGGCTTGTCAGGAGAACTGGTGTTCTGTCCTTGGCCGGCTTGCTCTCAGATTTCTCCTTTGTCCTCTCTCATTCCTTGTGACCATTCCATAGTCCATTCTTTGGAAATGGTTACTTACTTACAACTCCAGTATTTCATAACTTTCCCTTCTTCTATGCTCTCAAGCACTATCTTTTGGGATCCGTTTAATATAACTTTTATTACATTCTACATTGTTTTAGTGATTTGTGAATATGTTTCTTCCTCTCTTCTGCTAGAGTATCAGTTCTCTGAGAGCATGAACTATGGTTTATTTATCTTAATTTTCTCTAGTGCATGATATGGTGCATTGCAAATAGTAAGTGTTCAATTGATGTTTGTTCAGTTGACATCTATTCATATGCTGAAAACAATAAATATTTTCAGATCTGTAATGACCATCTCCCCTAGACACTTGGATGTGTTTCTGTTTTGAGTCTAGATCAGATACTCCCAATTAGTGGATTGGGAGGTTCTGATGAGCTCTTCAAGGTAGTTACCACCACTGAACTCTTTTTTTGCTGTCTCCTTTCCCATCCATGGTTTCCTGGAAATCTCAATGGGAGAGGACATTGGCCAACATCTTGATAGCAGCTCGGTGAGAGACCCTGAAACAGAGAACTCAGCTACACCATGCCCAGATTCCTGACCACAGAAGTTATAGTATAATAAAAGTATGTTATTTTAAACTGCTAAATTTATAGTATTTTGTTACTCAGCAATAGATAACTAATACAATCTGTAACTATCTCTGTTCCATTCTTGCTTTTAGTTTAGGTTACTTGAATGGCCCAGGAATATCAGCTATGTCACAGTATCCTGCTCTAATCGGTGGAATTCAAGCTCGACTTGGTGCAAAAACACCCTAGGGATCTATAGTTAAGTAGCATAGGATGCTTGAAAGTATAGTCATGCACTACATAACGACATTTCGGTCAACAGTGGGCCACATATACAATGATGGTCCCATAAGATTGGTATCACGTAGCCTAGGTGTGTAGTAGGATATATCATCTAGGTTTGTGTAAGTACACTCTATGATGTTCACACAATGACAAAATTGCCTAACGACGCATTTCTCAGAATGTATCCCTGTTGTTAAGCAAGGTATGACTGTAATCTAATAACCAAACTTACTAGATTTTATATCTAGAATTTATATTCAGAATCTCTCTCTCTTTCTCTCTCTCTAACAAATATTTATTGACCATTGAACATCTTGAGACATGAAGGGACAAAGCTAGATTAACTCCATCTAGATAGTTAGTGTTGGTGTCTAGAACCAGACAGCTTCTCACACCAGGATAGGACAGGCATTGGTAAAAAGATCCAACTTGATGAGATGGGAGAAGATTAATAGAATTGACGATGACCCAGGAGTATCAGCTATGTCACAGTATCATGCTCTAATCAGTGGAACTCAAGGTTGACTTGGAGCTTGAGAGAAGAGGATGGATGTGGAAGATATTTTGGGAGGTATAAGGGGCCAGACTCAACAACTTCTTGGATTTGGAGGCAGGAAGAAGAGAGGACTCAATGACGACGTTGTGTTATGTTGCCAGGTTGTCTGGGAGGACAGAGGTCTTTTAAAGAAACATAAAAGTCCAGAGGAGAAGCTTGGAAGAGATAGGGAGAAAATAACTATGTTCTGAAAAGGTTGGTTTTGAGAAACTGGCAGAATAAATCCAAGTACAAATACCCTACTGTAAAGGCTGTAGGGAAATGAGAACGTTTTAAGAAAAGAATATTTTTTAATTGAGATTTAATTGACATATAACATTATATTAGTTTCAGGTGTGCAACATAACAATTCGATATTTGTATATATTGAAAATGATCACCACAATATAGTTCACATCTGTCACCATACATAGTTACAAAATTTTTCTTCTTCTTTTCTTTTAATTTTTCTTTTTAATTTTTTGTTTATTTCAGTAACATTGGTTTATAACATTGTATAAATTTCAGGTGTACATCATTATACTTCTATTTCTGCATAGATTACATCATGTTCACGACCCAAATACTAATTACAACCCATCACCACCACACATGTGCCAAATTATCCCTTTCGCCCTCATCCCTCCCCCCTTCCCCTCTGGTAACCACCAATCCGATCTCTGTCTTTATGTGTTTGTTTATTGTTGTTATTATTTACTACTTAATGAAGGAAATCATATGGTATTTGACCTTCTCCCTCTGACTTATTTCACTTTGCATAATACCCTCAATGTCCATCCATATTGTCACAAATGGCTGGATTTCATCGTTTCTTATGGCTGAGTAGTATTCCATTGTGTATATATACCACATCTTCCTTATCCATTCATCCCTTGATGGGCACTTAGGTTGCTCCCAAGTCTTGGCTATTGTGAATAATGCTGCAATGAACACAGGGGTGCATGTATCTTTATGCATTGGTGTTTTCAAGTTCTTTGGATAAATACCCAGCAGTGGAATAGCTGGATCATATGGTAGTTCTATCCTTGATTTTTTGAGGAATCTCCATACTGTTTTCCATAGTGGCTGCACCAGTTTGCACTCCCACCAGCAGTGTATGAGAGTTCCCTTCTCTCCACATCCTCTCCAACATATGTTGTTTCCTGTCTTGTTAATTATAGCCATTCTGATGGACGTGAGGTGATATCTCATTGTAGTTTTGATTTGCATTTCCCCGATAGTTAATGATTTTGAACATCTTTTCATGTGTCTGTTGGGCATCTGTATATCTTCTTTGGAGAAATGTCTGTTCAAGTCTTTTGCCCACTTTTTAATTGGGTTGGTAGTTTTTTTGTTGTTGAGATGCATGAGTTCTTTGTATATTTTGGAGATTAAGCCCTTATCAGATGTATGGTTTGCAAATATCTTCTCCCAATTGTTAGGTTGTCTTTTCGTTTTGTTGATGGTTTCCTTTGCTGTGCAGAAGCTTTTTAGTTTGATGTAGTCCCATTTGTTTATTTTTTCTATTGTTTCTCTTGCCCGGTCAGACATGGTGCTTGAAAAGATGTTGCTAAGACCGATGTCGAAGAGCGTACTGCCTATGTTTTTTTCTAGAAGTTTCATAGTTTCAGGTCTTACATTCAAGTCTTTAATCCATTTGGAGTTAATTTTTGTGTGTGGTATAAGGTAAGGGTCTACTTTCATTTTTTTGCATGTGGCTATCCAGTTTTCCCAACATCATTTGTTGAAGAGACTTTCTTTTCTGCCTTGTATGTTCTTGGCTTCTTTGTCAAAGATTAGCTGTCCATAGATATGTGGGTTTATTTTTGGGCTTTCGATTCTATTCCATTGATCTGTGTGTCTGTTTTTGTGCTAGTACCATGCTGTTTTGGTTACTATAGCTTTGTAGTATATTTTAAAATCAGGGAGTGTGATACCTCCAGCTTTGTTCTTTTTTCTCAGGATTTCTTTACCTATTCGGAGTCTTTTGTTGTTCCATATAAATTTTAAGATTCTTTGTTCTATTTCTGTGAAAAATGTTATTGGAACTTTGATGGGGATTGCATTGAATCTATAGATTGCTTTAGGAAGTATGGACATCTTAACTATGTTAATTCTTCCAATCCAAGTGCATGGAATATCTTTTCATTTCTTTGTGTCTTCTTCAATTTCTTTCAGCAATGTTTTATAGTTTTTCCTGTACAGCTCTTTCACTTCTTTGGTTAAGTTTATTCCTAGGTATTTTTTTCTTTTTGTTGCAATTGTAAATGGGATTAAGTATTCTTAATTTCTCTTTCTGCTACTTCGTTGTTAGTGTATAGAAATACAACTGATTTTTGTATGTTGATTTTGTATCCTGCAACTTTACCATATTGGTTTATTCCTTCTAAAAGTTTTCTGGTGGATTCTTTAGGGTTTTCTATATATAAAATCATGTCATCGGCAAATAGTGACAGTTTCACTTCTTCCTTTCCAGTTTGGATCCCTTTTATTTCTTTCTCTTGCCTGATTGCTCTGGCTAGGACTTCCAGTACTGTGTTAAATAGGAGGGGTGACAGTGGGCATCCTTGTCTGGTTCCTGTTCCTAGAGGGATAGCTTTCAGTTTTTCACCATTGAGGATGACATTAGCTGTGGGTTTCTCATATATGGCCTTTATTATGTTGAGGTACTTTCCTTCTATACCCATTTTATTCAGAGTTTTTATCATAAATGGATGCTGTAACTTGTCAAATGCTTTCTCTGCATCTATTGAGATGATCATGTGATTTTTATTCTTCATTTTATTAATGTGGTGATCACGTTGATTGACTTGCGAATGTTGAACCATCCCTGCATACCTGGAATAAATCCCACTTGATCATGGTGTATAATCTTTTTAACGTATTGTTGTATGCAATTTGCTAGTATTTTGTTGAGGATTTTTGCATCGATGTTCATAAGTGATATTGGCCTGTAATTTTCTTTTTTTGTGTTTTCCTTGTCTGGTTTTGGTATCAGGGTAATGTCGGCTTCGTAGAATGAGTTAGGGAGCTACCCTCCTCCTCAATTTTTTGGAAGAGTTTGAGAAGGATAGGTATTAAGTCTTCTTTGAATGTTTGGTAGAATTCACCAGGGAAGCCGTCTAGTCCTGGACTTCTATTTTTGGGCAGGTTTTTGATTACTGTTTTGATCTCCTTAACTGGTGATTGGTCTATTCAAATTGTCTACTTCTTCTTGATCCAGTTTTGGAAGCTTGTATGATTCTAAGCATTTATCCATTCCTTCCAGACTGTCGAATTGGTTGGCATATAGCTTTTCATAGTATTCTCTTATAATCTTTTGTATTTCTGAGGTGTCTGTTGTAATTTCTCCTCTTTCATTTCTGATTTTACTTATTTGTGCCTTCTCTCTTTTTTTCTTCGTGAGTCTAGCTAAGGTTTGTCAATTTTGTTGATCTTTTCAAAGAACCAGCTCTTGGTTTTATTAATTTTTTCTATTTTTTTTTGGTCTCCAGTTCATTTATTTCTGCTCTGATTTTTATTATTTCCCTTCTTCTACTGATTTTGGGCTTTGTTTGTTCTTCTTTTTCCAGTTCCTTTAGGTGCATTGTTAGATTGTTTATTTGAGATTTTTCTTGTTTGTTGAGATAGGCCTGTATTGCTATAAACTTCCCTCTTAGAACCGCTTTTGCTGTATCCCATAAATTCTGGCATGTCGTATTTTCATTTTCATTTGTCTCCAGGTATTTTTTGATTTCTTCTTTGATTTCTTCATTGACCCAGTCATTGTTCAGTAGCATTTTCTTTAATCTCCACATATTTGTGGCTTTTCTGATTCTCTTGCTATTGTTGATTTCTAGTTTCATACCGTTGTGGTCAGAAAAGATGCTTGGTATTATTTCAATCTTCTTAAATTTATGGAGACTTGTTTTGTGGCCTAATATGTGATCAGTCCTGGAGAATGTTCCATGTGCATTTGAAAAGAATGTGTATTCTTTGGTTTTGGATGAAATGCTCTGTATATATCTACTAGGTCCATCTGTTCTAGTGTGTCATTTACAGCCAATGTTTCCTTATTGATCTACTCTTTGGATGATCTATCCATTGATGTAAGTGGAGTGTTAATGTCCCCTACTATTATTGTGTTACTGTCTATTTCTGTTTTTATGTCTGTTAATAATTGCTTTATATATTTAGGTGCACCTACAGTGGGTGCGTAGATATTTACAAGTGTTATATCCTCTTGTTGGATTGTTCCCTTGATCATTATGTAATGCCCTTCTTTGTCTCTTTTTACAGTTTTTGTTTTAAAGTCTATTTTGTCTGATCTGAGTACTGCTACCCCAGCTTTCTTTTCATTGCCATTTGCGTGGAGTATCTTTTTCCATCCCTTCACTTTCAGTTTGTGAGTGTCTTTAGGTCTGAAGTGTGTCTCTTGTATGCAGCATATATATGGGTCTTGTTGTTTTATCCAATCAGCCACCCTATGCCTTTTAATTTGAGCATTTAGTCCATTGACGTTTAAAGTAGCTATTGATAAGCATGTACTTACTGCCATTTTTTAACTTTTTTTTTCTCAGTGTTTTAATAGTCCTTTTCTGTTCCTTTCTTCTTCTATACAGAATTGATGGTCTCTTTAGTTTGACATCTGTCTGAAAGCTCTACTCTTTAATGCCCCTCCTTCCTTCTTTTATGTTTTTGATATCATATCTAACCTCTTTTTTGTGCATTTGTATCCATTACCCTCCTATCATGGAAATAGATAATTTTTCCTATTTGTGGTCTTCTCTTTTTCCCTTAAATCAGTCCCTTTAACATTTCTTGTAGCACTGGTATCTTGGTGACAAACTCCTTTAATTTTTGCTTGTCTGGGAAATTTTTGATCTCTTCTTCCATTTTGAATGATAACCTTGCTGGGTAGAGTATTCTTGGCTGTAAGTTTTTTCCTTTTAGCACTTTAAATATATGGTGCCACTCTCTTCTAGCCTGTAAGGTTTCTGCTGAGAAGTCAGCTGATAGCCTTATGGGGTTTCCTTTGTATGTAACTTGACTTTCTCTTGTGGCTTTTAGGATTCTCTCTTTATCTTAGTACTGGACATTTTGATTATGATGTGTCTTGGTGTGGGCCTCTTTGGGTTTATCTTGTTTGGGGCTCTCTGTGCTTCCTGTACCTGGATGTTTGTTTCCTTCCTTAGGTTAGGGAAGTTTTCATCTATTATTTCTTGAAATAGATTCTCTGCCCCTTTGTCTTGCTCTTCTCCTTCCAGGACACTTATCACATGGATGTTAGTGTGCTTGATGTTGTCCCAGATGTCCCTTAGACTGTCCTCACTCTTTTTAATTCTTCTCTCTTTTACCTGTTCACCTTGGGTAATTTCTTCTAGTCTTTTGTCCAGCTCACAGATCTGTTTTTCTGTGTCCTCTACTCTGCTTTTGAGTCCCTCTAGTGAATTTTTCATTTCCAGTATTGTATTCTTCATTTCTGATTGGTTCTTTTTTATGTCTTCCATTTCTTTGTTGACATTCTCACTGAGTTCATCTATTCTTCTCCCCAGATCAGTGAGCATCCTTAACACTCTTCGTTTGAACTCTCTGTTGGGTAGGTTGCTCATTTCTGTTTCAGTTAGTTCCTTTTCTGGGGTTTTGTCCTGTTCCCTTACTTGGAATGTATTCCTTTGCCTCCTCATTTTTCCTCTTTCCCTGTGCTTGTGTCTATGTATTAGGTAGGTCAGCTATGTCTCCTGCTCTTGGATAGGTGACCTTATGTAAGTGATTACTTAGGGGGCCTGCAGTGTGCTTCCCTCAGTTCTCAATGTTCCAGGGGTGACCCCTATGTGGGCTAAGTGTGTCCTTCTGTTGTGGCCTGTTTGTTCTCCCTGTAGGTGCCCAGGGAGGCCGAGTTATCCTCCTGGCCAGCTGTTGTGATGCTCAGCTGCTTGTAGTTGTTGTGGGCCCTTCAGTCTCTTTATCAGGTGTGGGGAGCCCCAGCACAGTTGGCTGCAAGTTCTAATCTATGCAGGCCCACAAGTTGCCTGAGGGCTTGTTGTTGGGTGGGGCCAGTCTCTAGGGTGGGCTGCCTGCCCTGGCTGAGTTGGATTAAATCGGTGCTCTAGCGGGTGGGGCAGACCCTGGGCTAGCAGGCCTCAGGGACAACTCCAATGGCGTCTGTGTCAGCACGCCCACACCAGGCCACAACAATGGCCGCCGCCAATGTCACAGTCCCTGGAGAGGTCTCACCTCTCACTGAGATGTGCTCAGGGCCTATTAGGTGAGTCTCTTTTCACCAAAGCACTGTGCACTTTTCTTTCTGGTGATTTTAGGTTGCTTTCTAAAATGGGTGAGTTTGTGCGTGGGCCCTGTAAGAGCCGGTTTTAATTTCTTTGTGAACCAGCTTCTCTGGGGGTACTCCCCAGTGTTTTAGTAGCAGGCAAAGTCAGATATTATGCCATTCGTCTCGATTGTGCTGGGTCCACAAAATGCCCACAGCGTGGGCGCTCCCAGCTCAGGGCCCCGCTCCTCCAGGGAGGGCTGCGTACCTTTGGGCTGCTCCCGGCCGGCCATGAAGCACTGTGGCTTGTGAAGGCGGCGTTTTTCCTCTCCAGAGGGGAGTTTCTGCCTCTCCTACCTCAATTAGGATTGTGCTTTGTTGCAGGACTTCCTCTTATCCAGTTTTCAGTTCTGTCTCAGGGGCAATTTTTCCATGAGTAGTTGTAAATTGGCTGTGTCTGTGGGAGGAGGTGAGTTCAGAGTCTGCCTACACCACCATCTTGACTCTATCCTCCAAAATTTTTTTTATTTTAGTGAGAATTTTTAAGATCTACTCTCTTAGCAATTTCAAATATATAATACAGTATTATTACCTATGGTCACCATGCTGTACATTACATTCCGTGACTTATTTATTTTATAACTGGAAGTTTGTGCTTTTTAACCCTTTTCACCCATTTTGCCTACCTCCTACCCCTGCGTCTGGCAACTACCAATGTGTTCTCTGTATCTTTAAGCCCCTTTTTTTTTTTTTAAAGTCAACATATAAGTGACATCATATGGTGTTTGTCTTTTGTCTGAGTTACTTCACTTAGCATAATGTCCTCAAGGTCCATCCATGTTGTCACAAATGGTGAGATTTCCTGCTTCTTTATGGCTGAATAATATTCCATTGTATGTATTTACCTCGTTTTCTTTTTCCAGTCGATATCGGACTTAGTGATGTGCCTCTGATCAATAGAAAAAAGCAGAAGTGGTGATGTGGGACTTCAGAGACTAGGTCATGAAAGGCTCTGTGACTTCTTTCTTTCTCTTGAATTGCTCACTCTGGGTGAAGTTAGCTGATAGGTCATGAGCAGAGACCCATGTGGGTGAAGAACCAAGGGCTCCAGTCAATAGCCATGTGAGTTAGTCTTCTTGGAAGCAGATCCCCCAGGCCTGTCAACCTTCAGATGTCTGCATCCCCAACCAACATTTTGACTGCAACCTCATAAGAGATGTGGAGCCAGAAAATCTCAGGTAAGTTGTTCCTGGATTTCTGACCTTCAGAAACTCCTGTGATATAATAAATGCTTCTTGTTTTAAGCACTAAATTTTGGGGGTAACTTGTAATGAAACAATGGATAATTAAGACAAATATATTTCTCTATGGGAATAACATATTATTAGACAATAATTTATTATATTAAAAATCTTATCATTATGTGCCTATTGTGTACCAGGTACTGTGTTAAATATTTTCCCTATATTATCTTATTTGATTCTCTTTGGAATCTAATGCTATAGGTTCAATTATATATTTCAATATATATTCAATATATGTCAATTTTACAGAGGAAGAGACTGAGCCTTAAAGAGCTTAAGTAACTGCTTAAGTAAGTGAGGAAGCCAGGATTATAATGCAGAAGTCCGCACTAGGTTGACTCATCCTTCAGATAGTTGGAGTAAATCTCTTATTAGCGTTCTTGGGAATGTGAGATGCAAACCATTATATCCTCGACATTCTGATGCTTATAAGGCTATTTTGTCATTTCTTTTCCATATTATATGCTTTGAGCTTCTGAGGCCGCCTTTTTCTGTCAGTAGTAACCAAAGGAACTTAGTCTTGAAACACAGACCCTCCTAATTACGAACAAAAGAAGACAGTGCAATATAAGAAGAAAATGTTTGTTTCCTCTTCCCCGTAATTGCAGAGACAAACAGGAACTATTCTTGCTTATATTAATTCTAGATAAAGAGTTTTATAAGATACCTGGCTTCGGAGATTGTTGCTAACTACTGTTGACAGTAGCCTTTAATCTCTGAAAGGTCAGTGATTTTGATTGGTTGTTTTACTTAATAATGTGTTTCCTTGATGATAATTTTGATGTAGGCATCACTTTTTTCTAAAAGGTATAGAACTTGTGAGCTCTGTGTGAAATCTGAAGGAGATCATTGTTATTTCCCTCATATTTCTCAGGCTTGAGGTAAAATAAAATTACTCTGCAGATTTCTTATTTAAACAAAGAGCTTGGGAATCTTGTCTTATTTGAATTTAACAAAGGACACACTTCAGTAGTATGTTTTTTAGTCTTTACTTAGTTGAGGAGAGTCTTTCTGTTGCTGTCACAAATGAATGGATATGAAATTCCTAGGTCACAGCCGTGACCTACCACTCATCATTTAGTAGACTTTGACTGTTATGCTGTCTTCTGGTATGTTTAGGGTTGGAGAGGAATGTGAGGCCAGATATTTTCCCCAGATGCTTGTAGAGTTTCTTTCTCTGCCTTTTGTTTTTTTTGTGAGGAAGATCGGCCCTGAGCTAACATCTGCCAATCCTCCTCATTTTTTTTTTTGCTGAGGAAGACTGGCCCTGGGCTAACATCCATGCCCATCTTCCTCTACTTTATATGGGACGCTGCCACAGCATGGCTTGACAAGTGGTGTGTCGGTGCATGCCCGGGATCTGAACTGGCAAACCCGGGCCCGCCACAGCAGAGCACATGCACATAACTGCTTGCTCCACCGGACCTGCCGCTAGAGTTTCTTTTTCTTTATCTTTGAAATTATGAAATGTTGCCAGCATATATATACACATTTAATATTGGCATTTTGTCTTATTTTTTTCTAGGACCACAAGAATACTTGGGCTCATGTATTTTTTCAACTGAGATGTTTTCTTCTTCTTCTTCTTTTTTTTTGGTGAGGAAGATTAGCCCTGAGCTAACATCTGTTGCCAGTCTTCCTCTTTTTGCTGAGGAAGATTGGCCTTGGGCTAACATCTGTGCCTATCTTCCTCTACTTTACATGTGGGATGCCTGCCACAGCATGGCTTGATGAGCAGCGTGCGTAGGTCCACGCCCAGGATCCAAACCTGCAAACCCCAGGCTGCCGAAGCCGAGCACATGAACTTAACCACTATGCCACCAGGCCAGCCCCATTTTCTTCTATTTGATTATCATTTCTGTCCCATTATTTTTTGTTTCATTGGAGCATTTATAAGTCTTAACTGGCTCCTTGTCCTCCACCTTCCACATGTATTATCTTCTCTCATTATTTTCTTCTTTTTTTCCCTTTCTTCTGGGCTTCTCATTTTGTTTTCAGTACTGATTTGCTGGGGGTGGGGTGTCCTTTTCTTCTCTTTCAGAGGGTAGAGTAGGTGATATGTGGTTCAATAATGTACTTTTTCTCCATCCATCTTGACTGGTGATGTATGTAGTGGGAATTCCACCAAGATTTCCCAAAATCTTTTCTTATCTCTTGGTGCTGAAGCCAGCTTTCACGATTTTGTGTGTCTTCAAGGATATTTTATTAGGAAGATAAAGAGAAACTCACTGGGCTTCCATCACTATGTAGAATCTCTCACCAAGTTAACTTGAAGGTCCAAATTCAGTAACTTAAAATGCTTGCAAACATCAAAATGATATATAGGTCATACTTTTTTTGAACATCTCTTTGGAAATTTAGTAGACTGTAATTTATTTCTCATTCTCTCATTAGCAATTAGGGTATAAATATCTCACCTTCTACCTTTTCCCTATTGATTTTGTTAGCAATGTATTTCTATTAATATAAAATTTTAAACAGTCTTTGGCCTCTGTCCTGGGGATTGGGAACACTCACTATTTTATCTTTATGAAACTTTTGCTTCCTAGGATAAAAATATTAATCATGTTTTTTATAAATTTCTTGTTAATGAACAAGGTTGAAAATTTGCAAACAATTGTAAAAGCAATCCTTTATCAACTTTCTAAAACTCTTGCATGATGCTTGGAAGAAAAATATACTAGTCATAGAACATCTTCCTTTGTGTATATTTCAGATTAAGAAAAACAGATTGATTATCTGGTACAGGAGTCTCCCTTTACCTGTGGGGCATACATTCCAAGTCCCCCAGAGGATGTCTGAAACCATGGATAGGACTGAACCCTGTATACACAGTCATGCATCACTTAACGACAGGGATACATTCTGAGAAATGATTGTTAGACGATTTCATCATTGTGTGAACATCACGAAGTGTACTTACACAAACCTAGGTGGTATACTCTATTGCTCCTAGGCTATAAACCTGCTCAGTATGTTACTATACTGAATACTGTAGGCAATTGTAACACAATGGTAAGTATTTGTGTATCTAAACATATCAAAACATAGAACAGGTACAGTAAAAATATGATATAAAAGATAAAAAATGGTACACCTGTATAGGGCACTTACTGTGAATGGAGCCTGCAGGACTGGGAGTTGCTCTGGGTGAGTCAGTGAGTGAGTGTGAGTGAATGTGAAGGCCTAGGACATTACTGTACACTCCTGTAGACTTTATAAACTCTGTACACTTAGGCTACACTAAATTTATAAAAAAATATTTTTCTTTCTTCAATAATAAATTAACCTTAGCTAACTGTAACTTTTTTACTTTATAAACTTTTAAATTTTTTAACTTTTTGACTCTTTTGTAATGACACTTAGCTTAAAACACAAACACATTGTACAACTGTACAAAAATATTTTATTTCTTTATATCCTAATTCTATAAGGTTTTTGTTTATTAAATTTTTTTTTTTTACTTTTTAGACATTTTTGTTAAAAATGAAGACACAAACACACACATTAGCCTAGGCCTACACAGGGTCAGGATCATCAATATCACTGTCTTCCACCTCCACATCTTGTCCCACTGGAAGGTCTTCAGGGGCAGTAACATGCGTGGAGCTGTCATCTCTTATGGTAACAATGCCTTCTTCTGGAACACCTTCTGAAGGACCTTCCTGAGGATCTTCTTGAGGAGGTGTCACTCTTTTCGGAAATATGTCCAAGGTGGTTTGCTTGCTTTGTTTCTTTTTTCATTATTGATTTGCTTGTAAGCAGATAATGCACCACGAACATTCCTCTCTATTAATGAAAACATTTTGGTGTTGGGGGTCCATGTTTTCCAGCTTTTTAAGGAGCTTGTTGAGGTCAGCAAAAGCTTCTGTTAAACCCTTTACTGTGAATTTTCTTGGGAGTTCTTTCTTTCATCTCCTGCAATTTCCTTTTCTCTTGCCTCTTCTTCAGCTGTGCATTCCTGTTCCAGTTCCCACAACTCCTCATTAGTCAAATCCTTAGGAACCATCTCTAGGAGCTCCTCGATGTCATCCTCATCCACACCCAGGTTAAAGTTGTTTGCCATCTCAACCACAGCCTTGTTGATTTTTGCAACATCCTCATCCTTGGCAAATCCTTTGAAGTCATGGATGAACCTCTTGAGTGTCTTCTTCCAGATGCCGTTCATACACTCCTTGGTGACATCACCCCAAGGCCAAGCAAGGTTCTTGATGCAGTTATAGATGTTGTAATCCTTCCAGAGTTGCATCAGTGTCTTCTCAGTGTCTTCCTCAGTTGCAGCAATAGCCTGGGAAAGGGTCCTCCTCAGGTAGTAAGCATTAAAAGCTGCTATAACTCCTTGATCCATTGGTTGGATCAAAGAGGTGATGTTTGGAGGGAGAAACACTGCTTTGATATTGGAATGAAGATCACCAACAAAAAGGGGATGTCCAGGACCATTATCAAAAATAAGCTAAATCTTGAAAGGTATGGTATTCTCCAAACAATATTTCTCCATTTCACTGGCATAGCAATTCAGAAGGGCATTTTGGAAGAAGTGCTGGGTCACCCATGACTTCTTATCGCTCCTGTAGTGCAGTGGCAGTGTGTGCTTATTGATACGCTTGAAGGCCCTGGGGTTCTCACTGTGCCAGATCACTGTGTCAGATTCAATTTGTACCCTGCAACATTGCCCGCAAGCAAGACTGTTATCTTGTCCTTACAAGCCTTGAAACCTGGCACTGATTTGGCCTCCTTATGGAGGAAAGTTCTTTTAGGCATTCATTTCCAGAATAGGGAGGTTTCATCCATATTGAATATTTTCTCTGACAACTAATTTTCCTGTAAAATCAGCTTATCTAGAGTTTCCAAAAATTCTTCAGCTGCCTTTGCATCAGCACTCTCAGATTCATCCCTCACTTTCACATCATGTAATGAATGATGGTTCTTGAATCATTTAAACCACACAGAGCTAGCAGTAAATTCAACATTGTGGTTGGGTCCAGCTTCTTCTTTCAATGTCCCAAGCAAACTTTTTACTTAAGCCATGACTGTCATGGTGCTGAGAGTGATACATTCTGTGTTTGGTGTTCAATCCAGGTCATTAGAAGTTTCTCCATGTCTGATACAGGCCCTTCTCGAATTTTTGTTAGTCTCGTTGCCTTCAATGAAGTAGATCCTTTGACAGTTTTCATCACTTTGCTCTTGTTCTTCAAGATCATAGCTATGGTGGAATGGGACATTCTTAACTGGCGAGCAATAACCATCAATGATTTTCCACCTTCGTAGTCCTTAATCACTTTTAATTTCGTTTCCAGGTCCAACACTTCAAGTGACCTCTTACTGGCAACACTAGCAGTGGAATTTGTACCCTTAGGGACGATGATGAACAAAACAGCATGAGATTAAATCAAGCACAAGAGAAAAAGATATAATCAAGAGATGCGGTAAACATTAGATGTATGAGGCAGCTTCCAGCATAACATGGCATACTGTTTTATAATAAACTTTTTTTACAAGTAGTAAGAATACAGTCTATAATAATGATAAAAAAGTATGGTATATTAGATACATAAACCAAGAATATAGTTGTTTATTATCATTATCAAGTATTATGTACTATGCATAATTGTATGTGCTATACTTTTATATGACTGGCAGCATAGTAGGTTTGTTTACACCAGCATCACCACAAACACATGAGTAATGCATTGTGCTATGACATTATGAGGGCTACGACGTCACTAGGTGATAGGAACTTATCAGCTCTACTATAATCTTATGGGTGCATGCAGTCCATTGTTGATCAAAACGTCATGTGGTGCATGACTATACCATGTTTTTTCCTATATATACATACCTATGATAAAGTTTAATTTATAAATTAGACACAGTAAGAGATTAACAATAACTAATAATAAAATAGAATAATTATAACAATATACTGTAATAAAAGTAACCATATATCTTAGCAACTTCAGCATACAATTTTTTTTCTTTCCTATTAAGTCAAGAACTATTACCTTTTCACCTAAAGGAAGCACTTTACAGCTTCTCTTCAGCATATCCGAATTGCCAGCATCAGTACTGTTGAGCTTTGGGGCCATTAAATAAAACAGGATTACTTGAACACAAGCACAGTGATACCACGATAGTTGAGTCAAGCTGATAACTGAGACAGTTACTAAGTGAGTAATGGGCGGGTAGCGTATACAGCATGGATATGCTGGACAAAGGGATGATTCATGTCCTGGGCAGGATGGAGCAGAATGGCTCAAGATTTCATCATGCTACTCAGAACAACACACAATTTGAACCTTATGAATTGTTTATTTCTGGAATTTTCCATTTAATATTTTCGGACCATGGGTAACTGAAACTGCAGATGAGGGGGGACTACTGTATGTCTAGTACTGTACTTTATGCAGTGGGATATAAAAAAGGAAACATAATCCCTGAGCTTAAAGGAGTTGAAAATCTTCTTGGAGAGAAAAGAAATATGAAGCAATACAAGGCAGTATATAATTGATGAGATGGATCAAAAAGAAAATAGAAAATTACCTATGGGTGACTGTTCAATGGCAATTATTTATTTATTTTTAAGTTAGAAGATAAAGCAAGGTATTGGATTGCTTAACATTTAAAAATAAAATCTGCTTTCTTTGTGGAATTGTTTTAAGCCTTTGTTTAAATTGCATAGGGAGCAACATATTTTTCAAGATGGATTGGTTAGAAAATAGTTTGTGTCTCAAGGATTGTTGATTGTCTTTTAACAAAATCTTTAATCTCTTTAACTAGTAAAAACTAAAAAGATAAAAAGAGAGACAATCCTGAAGCTGTATATCTCTTTAAAATTGATTTTTTTCCGGCAAATAAAAAGAAATTGGTATTTGTGGGTCAGAATTTCTTTAGGTCTTATGTTGCTGGGAAATTATGTATAATTTGATGTTGGGTTGTAGCAAAATGCCATTGTTTCCTTTTGTTCCAGCTGCTCTTATAACCTTGGGATGCCACCTCACAGGGCTCTTCAAGGACAGCTGGACACAACAGCAGAAGCTTTCTGCAGACAAGAATCCCCTGGAATAAAAACAGTGACCATACAGTGTCATGGAAGAAAGTTCCCATTGTTTCTTGCCCTTGGATAGTTTCAGCTGTCTTTTTTCCTTGTTTTGGGTCTGTTTAAGAAAATACAAAATTGGGGCTACTTTGGAATATCCACATGACAATCTCAGGAAAGGTTTTCATAGTATACCAAATCTCTTAACTTCTTGGGACAACAAACGAAAGGAGAAAAATAGAAGGGGGGAGAGAGGGAGAGAGGGAAAGAGGGAGAGAGGGAGAAGGGAGAGAGAGAGAGGGAGAGAGCTTAATAAAGTCCTACAAATCAGAAACAACCTTGTTTTGCAAACTTTTATCTGAGGCGTCACATGGCTTTAATAAGTTGTTTAGTAGCTCTGTTCATAACTCCAGAAAGGAAGATATTGTTACTGCCCCCAGAAGGGTTGCGTAGGTTAAGTAAAGGAATTTCAAACTTTTTTAGACTACGTGAGTGCTGGTTTGTATCTCTTACTGCCTGATTTCCGTCTACTCAGCAGCAGCTGCTGACAGGTCAGGTAGCTTCTATGTGTCAAACACTCATGTGGTCTGTTTTCTTCACTGACCCAAACCAGAGGGAGACATCACAGATCTGACACATAAAAAGTTCTAGAGCACATGGACCCTGTTCACCCCTCTTATGCATAATTCAAATTCTTTTCCTCAGGATCTCACATGTGTTTTTTGCAAAAAGGGCTCCCTCACTCTTTTCCAGACCTTTCCCCAAGGTGGAATTAGTGACATGCATGTAGCTGTGCCTTAATTATTATAAGCTTTATTGGTATGTGACTTTCTCATTGCAATATTGTTAACCCGAGAGGGCCTGTTGCTAAGGGCATCTACATGGCACATGCATTTTAGTCTCAGTTGGACCTTCTGCTGCAGCTGATCAAATTATGTTCTTCATTTGTTTCAGTTTTGTGGTAGCAAGAATGGAAACATTCTGTAGTTTCTGTCCTCTTATTTTATCTTCACGAAGTCTTGGTGACTTGTAAGCATTACCTTGAATTCACTGAGATCACATATTCTATTCCTACTAATTAACCCTGATACATTTCCTTTTTCCAATAAAATATTCCCCTCTGACCAGTGCGGCCCACTCAACATCACTCATTTAGACTCTATTGATTGGCAGCTGAATCCAGAAAGTGTTCTCACTCAGGGCATAGCGCTGTGTAATTTCTCATTTGGTATTTTGGAATTATTTCTGTTCCAGTTAACTATTGTTATTTAACAAACTACCCCAAAACTTAGTGGCTTAAAACAACTGTTTTTTTATATCTCACTATTCTGTTGATCAGGGCTTTGGTGATTTGTCTATTCCTTGTGGCACTGATGGAGGTCACTTAGTGGTATTCAGCTGGCAGATGGGCGGGTCTGGAGGGTTCAAAATGGCTATGCTCATGTGTCTGCCACTTTGATGGAGATGGCTGGAAGGCTGGCCTTAGCTACTCAGGACAGTTGGACTCCTTACATGGAGCTCGGGGCGCCTAGAGCAAGTATTCCAAGTGGCCCAGGCAGAAGCTGAAAGGCTTCCATGACCTCGTCTTAGAATTCCCAGAACGTCAATTCCGTCACATGCTATTGGTCAAACAATTCACTAAGCCCAGCCCAGATTCAGGGAGAGGGAAGTTAGAATCAGTTCTTCAGTAGAAGGAGTAGCAAAGAATTTGTGGTCATCTTTAATCTACCACACTTTTCCTGCAGATTTAGTCTAAACCTTGATGTTAAGGATTAGTGGCATGGCAAGCAACTTAGAACTGATTACACTGCATCCCTGAATTCACATTTATTGGTGTGTGTGTTTTGTTTATTTTATGAACCAAGTGATAGAGATAGGTACATGGCCCCTTGAATTTTGTTACTTTGGTAGCAATTACAAGATGAGTTGGTTGTAGAGGCAGTCTGCTTCAGCATGACGATGATGACAATGACAACAGCAACAACAACCACTACTGCTATTTCTGTTCCCACCTCCACCACCACCATTTACTTAGGGCCCATGGGCTGTGTGCCAGGCCCTGTCCTATGAGCTTTGCATAAATTGGCTCTAATCCTAAGGCAATTCTACAAGGGAGAAATTGTTATCTTCATTTTGTGAATGAGCACAGCGAGGCTCTGAGCAGCTAGGTAAACTGCAATAAACTAGAACCAGAAAGGGGCGTCTGGAACTCGACTGAGTTCAAATTCCAACTCAGCCACTAACTACTAGTCTGACTTTTGAGCAAGTTCCTTAATTTATTTCTGCTGCAGTTTCCTCTTCTGTAAAAGGAGGACTAATAGCAGAGGATGTAATGGGTTAATATAGGCACTAGGCACAGTGCCTGACATTTGGTAAGTGTTAGCTATTATTATTATTGTTATTGCCCAAGGTCACAGAGCTAGTAAACATGCTCACTGAGTTCTAAATGCTGCAACGTGGGAGGAAAGTGAATAGCTCTAAAGTGCCCAAGAAACCTTCCCGACCTGGGGACTAGAGTGGAGTTAGGGTAAATCTGCACCTTGTTGAATTTGCAGAAGTAATTATCTATTTTGTAATAGAGTATAAAAACAAAATAAACAGACAGAACAGGCCTCTACTTGGCTTTGTCATTGCAAAGTGGGAAGCACCTTTGATAATGTTAACCTCTTTTACTTCCCTAATTCGTTCACACATATTCACTTGACAAAGATTTTTGAGGACCAACTGTGTGCCAGACATAGGGCTAGCCCCTGGGGCTAAAATGCTGAACAGACAAGCAGTATCCCAGCCCTGGCCAGCTGACCTCTTGTTAGAGTGCAGCTTTGCCTTAGGTTACCAACCTTTGACATCCCATGGTTTGGGGCTGACCATGTTTGTTTCTTGCATCCTGGAAACTCATCTTGCACTTGCAATGTTGACTTTAGTAAAAATGCAAGGCTTTTTGGATATAATAGACCATATTTGATTCGAGGAGTTGTTTAATGTCGCAGTAAATGAGACCCATTCTTAAGAATACTAGCTAGGTAGGACAGAAGAAAAATTTGGAGAATTTGGGATTTTGTCTTTGTTGTCTTTTCATTTCCCATCTTATTCTTGTGATGGTTAATTTTATTGTCGAACTTGGCTAGACTCTGGTGCCCAGTTGTTTGACAAAACACCAGTCTAGATATTGCTGTGAAGATATTTTTGAATGTGATTAACACTTAATCAGTAGACTTTGAGTAAAATAGATTGCTCTCCATAATGTGAGTGGGTCTTATCCAATCAGTTGAAGGCCTTCAGAGCAAAGATTGAAGTTTCCCAAAGAAGAACCAATTCTTCTCAAGATGCAACATAGAAACCCTGCCTGAGTTTCGTGCCTGCTGCCCTGTGCTACATATTTTGGACTCAGGACTGCAACATCAACTTTTACATGAACTTCCAGCCTACTGACTTGCCCTACAGATATTGGGCTTGTCAGCCCCTACAGTTGCATGAGCCAATTCCTTACAGTCTCTCTCTGTCTCACTGTCTCTCTCCTATTGGTTCTGTGTTTGTGCAGAATCTGACTAATACAATGACCCTCTCCAGAGAAAATTTATAAAGACGAGTAGAACTCTCTGGGGAGTATTACATGATAACAGCGTCTTCTCCCCATGAACATACAATTTGAGAGTTGATTGGACTTTGGAATCCACAGCACTAAATTCTAGTGAGTCTGGAAGTTAAGATCTGACCTTGCAAATGCTGTCAGTGTGCATCTGTCTCATAGGGATGCTGCTGGAGACCTGCTTGTTCACCTTCAACCTCAGTGGCTGTGTTTAGTATCCTGCCACAGAACTTTTAACTTTCACAGCAGCAGTGCCTAGACCCCAGACAAGGGCAGACTTGGCCTGTCTGGCTCCAATAACTCCAAAGCACCTCATCTTTTAAAAGAAAGTCAGAAGAAAACATATCCTGGTTCTATTAGTGTGTATCCTCCTTGTGTCACTACTGTCCTTTCCCATCTGACCACTAGCTCTATTCTCAATCACATTTATTCCCATTGTTTTATTGGGTGTTTTAGTCTGCTGGGGCTGCTATAACAAAATACAATAGACAGAGTGGCCTAAACAACAGACATATATTTTATCAGTTCTGGAGGCTGGAAGTCCGAGGTCAGGGTGCCAGCATGGTTGGGTTCTAGTGAGGGCTCTCTTTCTGGCTTGTAGACGGCAGCCTTCTCGCTGTGTCCTCATATGGCCTTTCCCTGGTGTGTGCATGTGGAGAGAGAGTAAACTCTGGTGTTTCTTCCTCTTCTTATACAGGCACTAATCCCACTATGAGACCTCACTCTCATGACCTCATCTACACCTAATTACCTCCCAAAGGCCCTACCTCCACATACTATCATATTGGGAGTGAAGGCTTCAACATATGAATTTGAGGGGAACACAAGTATTCAGTCCATAACATTGGATATGAACAAGAGATGAGCTTTAGACCAGAAATTTTCTTCTTTGAAAATAAACATACATATGCCTGGTTATACAAAGAAAGCAAAAGAAATAAACTTGGTTGAAATTTAGATGTGGTTTCTTTGGAGAAAATGCTATTTACTTCCAAAAAAGTTTCTGATCTCAGACAAATCAAACCTTCCTGTGGCTGGACTCCTGCCAGGCACCACTGTGTGTGATGGAGACAGTGAGCACAAAGAAGCAGTGTCACACTTCTGCCCTGCTTGATTTCACTGCAGTGTTGTCTAGAGGCCATGCACACGGAGCCTGCATATTAGAAACATATCAATACATTGCCCAATATTTATGAATTACCGCTGGATACTGAGAACTGTGCTGGTTGGTCGTGGTGGTGACAGTGTTGTGGGTGGGAACTGAGATCAGTTTATTGACCTTGAGCAGTTCACATTCTGGTTGGCGAGAGCGTTTGTTGACCCAGGCCTCTCCCATGCAGGGGTTTATGGTCTGTTTTGCGGGCTCACTACAGAATCCTTAGATCCCTCCTCATTTAATGTGCGCAATGGAGATTCTGACAACTAAAACCAAATTGTTTGTATGTGTGAATTCTCACGGAGAAGAAAGTAGGAATGATATTAATGTTTTGGCCTCCTAATGTTCCAATGCATATATCATAGGCGGCATATGCACTCTGCCATAGGAAACTGGGTGAAAGAATTAGGAGCAGAGGGTTTATCACTTCCATTACTTCTTTATCATCAGACTCTGAAACAAACTAACGCTTCTTTACCAGCAAAAGAAAAATATACAATTTCTTTAGCTGCAATGAAACTGTGGTTTAAAAATATCTAGTGCCCTCTGCAAACGTCTTGGCTGAGCTGTGAGAGCAGCCACTTGCCTGTCAGATGTCTAATTATTTCACCCTCCTCCTCAGCCGTGCCAGGAGCAGGGAACCACGGAGACCATATTGTTGCCCATATGTCAGAAAGCTACTAAATTCAACCCCTATGTAATGTGCTGACAAGTCTGTTGCAGGAGTTGAAGGTTTGGTGACTAGATTTCTCTAACTTATCATTCCATTGTTAGTGTTGTTGAGTTTTCTCTCTCTGTGGTACAGGCTGGCTGTTCTTTGTCAAGGACTGAGAAGTTACTATCACGCATCAATACCATCAGAAAAGAAACTGAATGTCTGGGTTAGACCGAATTTCAGCAGTTGATGAATTAGAGTTAGGCCTAAACCCCTAATATTGGGTCACAAAAACCTGAAGTTCAGCTCATCCTGCCCTGAAGTGTGCAAGATGTTCAGAGAAATTAGGTCAGAGACAAGTGCCGTCCTGTCCATTTGCAAACCCACATAGTCTTCTGAAGTTCACTGTTCGACGTTCATGGTAGGAAAGGGCCTCTCCCTGCCCCCATTTCTCTTGCTTTTACTATTGTACATGCCTCTCCTAGCATGGCTGGCTTATTTTACTTTTCAACGCATTTTATATTTTTTCCATTAACTTTAGAAGAAGTGAACTGATCCCTAATTGATCCTAATTTTTCCGCATTCATTGGGAACTACTATCCTAATGGGAATGCTACTTTCCTCTTTCTTTTGTCCTCCTAAGGGGAATGGGTAGTCCTTCCTTTGGGGAAGAACAAAAAAGCTTTTTTATGACAGGCAATATGGTACATTAGCTTATTTAACAACAACAGCAATCGATGAAGGCTGCCTTATTGCCTTCTTTGCGTTTGGGGAAACCGAGGCTCAGAGATGGTAAGTAACTTGCGCGAGGTCACGTGGATCCAATAATGGCAGAACTGCGGTCTGTGGCTCCAGAAGCCTGTGCCTTTTCTCCTCAAGTCTGCTCGTTGGTTTGAACCAGACAACTGAAGAGTTCTCAGATTGTGCTCCAAAGGACACTGACGTCCTTCTAAATGTCAGGAGATCTCCTCTGCCAAGGCCTCTGTTTTCAAATATGCTTGGTATGTTAGGGTTCTCCAGAGAAATAAAACCAATAGGATTTTGTATATGTGAAATTTACATTTATTATAGCAATTGGCTCCCCTGATTATGGAGACGGAGGGCCCCACAATCTGCTCTCTGTGAGCTGGAGAGCCAGAGTGAGGGTAGGGGGGCTGACAGCATAGGTCCCAGTGTGAGTCTGAAGGCCTGAGGACCAGCAGGGCTAATGTCAGAGGGTGGGGGAAGACGGATGCCCCAACTTAGAGAGAGCAAATTCCCCCTTCCTCTACCTTTTTGTTTTATTCAGGCCCTCAATGGATTGGATGATGCCCACCCACACTGGGGAGAGCAATCTGCTTTACTCAGTTCACTAATTCAAATGCTAATCTCTTCTGGAAACACCCCCATAGACACACCCAGAAATAATTTTTTACCAGCTTTCTGAGCATCTCTTAGCCCAGTCAAGTTGACACATAAAATTAACCAACACACTTGGGAACTGCTGTATTAAATCAAGTTGAACAAGTTTTTCACTATAAGACTCTTTGGAGCTTATGCACATTGGGTTGTGAATTTCCAAGAAGGTGATATAGCATATGGATTTTCCTGAATCTGGTTGACTACCAAATTGTTTTTCTTTTTCTGTAGAATATGTGGGAACACAGTTGGGAGTTGTTGGCATAACCTTCTTCCCTTTCTCTTCCTGCATCAAAACTAATACCTGTGCTGGTGGCTTAATTTGATTCCATATAATGAATGGCACTCCAAGTGCTATTTATTAAGCAGCGTCCACAGTATATGAGTCTCTGCTCTAATTGCCAGAGGGAAGACTACTGTGAGGCAGTGAAATTATAAGTATGGACAAAGCCCTGGTTGAAGGAGCTTATGATCTAGTGTGTAGTATTGTACACTCAGGACGTGGTAATTACGATTGGTGAAGTTAGCGATGCTTCTATAGGTGGCTTCCCACAGAGGGTTGTAGTTTGTACCTTAATATATCATGTTTCACTTTTCTTCCTTTTGTACTGTTTGCCTATGAGTAGAGTTTAAAGAGTAGTGAGGTGAGGTCATGACTTCCAAGCTGAACACTTTTGGCAGGAAACTCTTTCCCAATGCAGTAGATCAAAAAATTAAATCTGATTTGTATCCAACTTCTGTGTGGGAGAACTGTTTCCATATTAAAAAGCTAAAATTCCTGTTATTCATTGGTTGTGATAGTGAGTAACCCTGATGTACTGAGATGGAAGGCAACTGAGACATTTTTCTGGTGACAGTTGAAGAAACTTACTATCATCTTCTGCAGTAGGCAAAAGTCACTGTGTCAATTAGGCTGAAAAATCTGCACAGCCCTTTAGGAGGGAGGTAGTCTCCAAGGAAAAATTTTACCTAAAACAAGTAGAGTACTTTTTATGATGTACCTTTTCAGTTAAAATATTACATATAAAAAAATTCTGATTACTCAAAAATCTGATTACTGTCAAGTTTGAGAACGAGGCATATGTACTTGCTTGGATCCAAGAGAGCTACTGCCATAAACCAGGTTTATTTCTTGATTCAAAGTCATCTGGATTGGTAGGTTTGCTGCAAGCCTAAAACGGCTTTCTACTGTCATATTTCTAACAAACCAAATCCCAAACACAAGCATGATTCATTGTAAAGAAGGAAGCCTTTGACATGAAACGAAAAACGCTTGCTTGCTTGACTTTTCTCTAGAATCTTAAGAAACAGGATTGGGTCATGTTAAGCAAAATTTGTTTAGGGCCCAGAAAGTTTCAATTCATGCTATTGGCCTATTAACAAATATTTTATTAGATTGCAAAGAAAGAAGGAATAGTCAGGTCTCACATAGAGTGGAAATAATTTCTTTTATGGCTCACATTTAGGACCCCATCAGTATAGTTTCGCCATCTTTTATTGACATTACAGAATAGAAGGCTTTCTTGTGTTACTTTAAACAGCTGATCTCAACTCTCTGTGGATACAGACAGTTAATGAAGCAGTTAAAGTCAACTATTCAATAACTCCCAGATATCTTTAGGCTCAAGTCACTCGGCAACATTTATTTAAACCCTTGGTGATCACAGAATCTTAGCTGTTGTCAGGGATAAAAAGTAATAGATGTGGTTCTTGCCTTCAAGGATTTTTCAGTTGTGTAGCTACGAAAAACACACACATGAAGAACAAGGACACTCTTAAAATAATATTTAAACAACTTTAAAGAAACCTAACAGAAGTTTATGAATTCATGTTGGTCTTCCTCTTAATGCTTTAGTGTGAATAATTTCCAAATAATGAAGCTTAATTGTTTTCAAGTTTAGATAAGGCAATTTCTCCCTTCATTTGTTATTCCTACAAAGTTTTGGGGAAAAGAGACTTTTAGGGGCATACTTTGATACAGTAATTTTTGCTTAGTAGAACAACTCTTCATGTGTAAATCACCTTCAAAAGTGAACAGGTGGGGGCCAGCCCGGTGGCATAGCAGTTAAGTTTGCATGCTCTGCTTCGGTGGCCCAGGATTTGGAGATTCGGATTCTGGGCGCGGACTTACCCACCTCTTGTCAAGCCATGCTGTGGCGGTGTCCCATATAAAGTGGAGGAAGATGGGCACAGATGTTAGCCCAGGGCCAATCTTCCTCCGCAAAAAGAGGAGGAGTGGGGATGGATGTTAGCCCAGGGCCAATCTTCCTCAGCAAAAAGAGGAGGATTGGCAACGGATGTTAGCTCAAGGCTAATCTTCCTCACACACACACACACACACACACACACACACACAGAAAAAGTGAACAGGTGGCCATGGTCTACACAACATAACCCAAACGCCCTGTCACAGGAGGCTGCAGGAGGAATAGCCATCTGATCCAAGGTGAGTCCATGTATGCGGTGGTCCTGGAGGTGGTCAAGCTCAAAGTTCTGCCCATGAAGATGATGGTCATCAACTGAGGCTAGGAGACACTTTCTCTGAGGAGTCTGAATGTGAAACAGAGAAATTTAGAATGCTAGTGGTAAAGATAGAAGCTAAAAAGGGATGCAGGGTCTAATTAGACTTGTTCTACCCAAATCTTCAAAGGTAGGTAAGAGTAATATTTCAAATATCCTAATTATGAAATTCTGCTGCAAATCTCATTCTATTAAGTGAACTGAAGATCTTTAGATTTTATGTCTTTACTTGTTGTTTTTCTTATTTGATCTCAAAAGTAGGCATAGGAGATAATATGACTCCACATCAATGCTTACCCTCTTCTCTACAAATCTGTTTTTTTCTTCAAAACTCAAAGAAACTCAGAAGTCTAAGGAAAATTTGAAAATTTGTGTCCGGGACTGTACAGGACTTTAAAGCTCTGCTTTTCCAAACCAAAAGCAAACCTCTGAGGTCCAACTGCTCTAACAATCCTCCTCCAGGTGCCATATAGCAGGAAAGCCCTAGGCACCCACTGCTCACTGCCCTTTTTGAACTCTTCCTTGCACTTTCTTCTATCCTATCAACTGTCAATGCCCATCCTCCCATTTTTGTTCTCTCCTGGTCCTTGAAATTTTAGGTTTGGCAGCATTTCCTGGGCCATGTTTCTGGCTCCTTATGACACTGTTTTTGGCTATTTTGCCTCAGATTGCTTGAATGAAACAGTTTCCTTAGGTCAACTTCTCCTGGGACCCTAGCTCTGCCCACATGGTGACAGCACTTCCACTGGACTTAAGATGTAGGACACAGAAATTTTCCCTGGAAGAGCAGAGCAATCAAGATGAACAGTTGAAAAACAAGGTGAACAGAGAAATTATTTGTTTTTTTGGATCCATTCTGCTACATGGTAGCTGTGTGACCTAGAGTAAGTTATTTAAACTCTCTGAGCCTCAATTTTTAAAATTTATAGATTGGGGATAATAATAATAATTTACTCATATGATTATGATTAGGATTAAATAAGATAGTATGCACAAAATAATTAGTATACTTAAAGTGGGGTATATAAGATAGATAATACTACTCAAACATTTCAAATAAATATTAGACTTCAGAAGAGGTAAGAGGTCAATATACTAGATCTTTAGGGTAATGCAGTGAAACATAGTTAAAATAACCAGCTGTGGGAGTACTAGGGAATAAAACTTGACTTTCTACACATATGGGGAGGCGGTGCTCTGGGTGAAAGAGAAGTAGTGGAAGAGAGTATGGCTGGGCTGCGATTCATTCTTACCTCCCACTGGGTGGGAGGTGTGGGGAAACTACTGAGTTTCTATAATGAATCTTTTAAAAATTACTTTTCTGAATTAAAGATCAGTAACAAGTGGGAACTTCTATGTGGACAAAATTTAGCTTCAAGGAGGAGTTTTAGGAAAAAGCTGCCTATATGAATGTCTGAGAGAAAGACAGAGAAAAAGATGGTGTAGTTGGAGCAAAGATGGCATTCAAGAAATGGAAAATCAGATTCCAGTATACAAACCATCCACCAGGAGGACCAACCTGACAGTCCTCTAGTACAGAGGTGATTTGGGGGAGATGAATGATGTGTAACACATACTACTTATATAATTCAAAATGTATAGTGTCTGTGTACAAGACACTCTACTAGAGACTGTGGGACATACAGACGTGAAAAATGTGATCCCTCACAGGGATGGTTCAGCATCCACAAATCAATCAATGTGATACACCACATTAACAAAAAGAGGAATAAAAACCACGTGATCATCTCAATAGATGCAGAGAAAGCATTTGACAAGATCTAACACCCATTTATGGTAAAAAATCTCAGTAAAATGGGTATAGAAGGAAAGTACCTCAACATAATAAAGGGCATATATGACAAACCCACAGCCAATATCATACTTAATGGTGAAAAACTGAAAGCCACCCCTCTGAGAACAGGAACAAGACAAAGGTACCCACTCTGGCCATTCTTATTCAACATAGTACTGGAGGTTTTGTCCAGAGCAATTAGGCAAGAAAAAGAAATAAAAGGTATCCAAATTGCGAAGGAAGAAGTGAAACTTGCACTGTGGATGACATGATTCTATATATGGAAAACCCTAAAGAATCCACCAGAAAACTATTAGAAGTGATCAACAACTACACCAAAGTTGCAGGGTACAAAATCAACTTACAAAAATCAGTTGCATTTATATACACTAATAGTGAACTGGCAGAAAGAGAAGTCAAGAATACAACCCCATTTACAATTGCAACAAAAAGAACAAAATATCTAGGAATAAATTTAATCAAGGAGGTGAAAGACCTGTACATGGGAAACTATAAGACGTTATTGAAAGAAATTGATGATGACATAAAGAAACGGAAAGATATTCCATACTTATGGATTGGAAGAATAAATACAGTTAAAACATCCATACTACCTAAAGCAACCTACAGATTCAATGCAATCAATCAGAATCCCAATGACATTCTTCATGGAAATAGACAAAAGAATCTTAAAATATATATGGAACAACAAAAGAGCCCAAATAGCCAAAGAAATCCTGAGAAAAAAGAACAAAGTTGGAGGCATCACAATCGCTGAGTTCAAAATATACTACAAAGCTATAGTAATCAAAGCAGCGTGATACTGGCACAAAAAAAGACACACAGATCAATGGAACAGAAGGGAGAGCCCAGAAATAAACCCACACATCCATGGACAGCTAATTCTCAACAAGGGAGCCAAGAACATACAATGGAGAAAGGAAAGTCTCTTCAATAAATGGTGTTGGGAAAACTGGACAGCCACATGCAAAAGAATGAATGTAGACCATTATCTTACACCATAAACAAAAATTAACTCAAAGTGGCTTAAGGACTTGAACGTATGACCCAAAACCATAAAACTTCTGGAATAAAATATAGGTAGTACACTCTTTGACATTGGTCCTAGCAGCATCTTTTCAAGTACTGTGTCTGCAAAAGCAAGGGAAACAAAAGAAAAAATAAACAAATGGGACTACATCAGACTAAAAAGCTTCTGCAAGGCAAAGGAAACCATGAACAAAACAAAACACAATCCACCAACTAGGAGAAAATATTTGCAAATCATATATCTGACAAGGGGTTAATTTCCAAAATATATAAAGAACTCATATAACTCAACAACAACAAAATAAACAACCTGATGGAAAAATGGGCAGAGGATCTGAACAGACACTTTTCCAAAGAACATATACAGATAGCCAATAGGCACATGAACATATATTCAGCATCACCAATTATTAGGGAAATGCAAATCAAAATACAATGAGATATCCCCTTCACCTGTCAGAATGGCTAAAATTAGCAAGATAAAAAAATAACAAATGTTGGAGAGGATGTGGAGAAAAGGGAACCCTCATACACTGCTGGTGGACATGCAAACTGGTGCATCCACTATGGAAAACAGTATGGAGATTTCTCAAAAAATTAAAAATAGAAACGCCATATGATCCAGCTATCCCACTACTGGGTATTTATCCAAAGAACATGAAATCAACAATACAAAGAGATCTATGCACCCCTATATTCATTGCAGCATTACTCACAATAGCCAAGAAGTGGAAGCAACGCAAGTGCCCATCAACTCATGAATGGATAAAGAAGATGTGGTATACATATATACAATGGAATACTACTCAGCCATAAAAAAAGACAATTTGCAACAACTCAGAGGGACCTTGAGGGTATTATGCTAAGAGAAATAAGCCAGACAGAGAAGGACAAACACTGCATTATTTCACTCATATATGGAAGATAAACAAACACATGGATAAAGAGAACAGATTGGTGGTTACCAGAGGGGAAGGGGGTTGGGGAGTTGGTGAAAGGGGTAAAGGGGCACATATGTATGGTGACGGATAAAAATTAGACTATTGGTGGTGAGCATGATGCAACCTATACGGAAATTGATAAACAATAATGTACACCTGAAGTTACACAATGTTATAAACCATTATGACCTCAATAAAATAACTGAAAAGAAAATATGATCCTTGTCTTCTGGAAGTATACAGTCTACTGTAGAGACACAACAGAAACACAAACATCACTAAATACTATATGATCAGTGCTATAAAATGATAAAAAGAGATATTTAATATTAGAAGAGGGACAGACAATTTTGGCTGGGTAACTAGAGAAAGAAGTGGCTTTTGAGCTGGACTTTTAAGCATTTTGACAGCCGGATGTAATAGGGTGGGCATTCCTGGCAACAAAATGACACAGACAAAATATGTTATTTGGGGTAATTCTAGTCGTAAATTAGATAGCCCCTGAGCTGTCAGTAGCATAACAAAATAGAGGTTTATTTCTCAATAACTTTGTTTAGAGAGGGCATTCAATGAGCAGCCTTCTTTGCAGTGACTCAGGAACCCAGGCTCTGCTTTTGCATGGTTTCACCCTCCCCTCAGGCCTCAGAATCTTTTCTTCAAGCCAGTGTATGGGGAACAATAGAAATTGTGGAGGAATGAATGGGACACTTTTGTGGTCCAGGCCTGGAAGTGACAAACATCACTTCTATCCATATTCCATTTGTCTTTTGAAAGTTCGAATATAATGGATCTCACTGTGAATCTCTTTGAGATAATTTTACTTGGAGTTCATCGAACTTCTTGGATATTATAGTCATGTCTTTCATTAGATTTGGGAAGTTTTCAGCCATTATTTCCTCAAATATTCTCTCTGGCCCTTTCTCTGTCTTTTCCTACTAGGATTCCCACAGTGAATATGTTTGTCCACTTGATGGTGGCCCACCAGCTAAAGGTCCCTTTAGCTCTGTTCACTTTTCTTCGATCTTTTTTCCTTCCGTTCCTTAGACTTGATCATTTCCAATGTTCTATCTTCAAGTTTGCTTATTCTTTTTTCTGCCTGCTCAAATCTGTCTTTGAAAAATCCTTTAGTGAATTTTTCATTTCAGTGATTGTACTTTTCAGCTCCAGAATTTTTTATTTTTATTTATTTTTATTTTTCAATGAGAAAAATGAAGGGAGAAAAAAGGGTGCTGGTCCTTTAAATCCCCTGGGAGTCTCTTCAGCCAAAGGGGAAGGTCTTGCAACAATGGGGGGAGGTGCAATGACAATGACTGCCCACCTTTTTGTCTACACCTCTGGGATCAGAAGCAGCAATCAGTGATCAGAGCACAGATCCCCGAAATTTGGAGGACAGCATCCTTTTTGCCCTCCCTGGCTCCCACAAGCTGTGTGCAAGCTGCTCCTCGAACGTGTGCACAGCTGTCTGCCAGTGGCTGGGGATGGCTGATGGGTGGCTGCTACTGTGCTAAGAGCTGAGATTGAGCTCAAGTTACTGTCCAAGTCTTCCCTGGAAGTTACAAGCCCTCAATAGACTGCAGAGTTCCAAAATAGTTACATCAGACACATTCTTCTAGTGCAACTATTGTTTTAGTGGGGAGACAGATTCCTGGTGCTTCCTACTCTGCTGTCTTCCCAGAATCCTCAGATGAAGGAACCTGCTCAAGATCTCATCTGGAGGTGAAAAGTAATTTTCAGCAGAGCTAGTTTAACCCAGAGGAGTTTTTGTTCACTTGGAGGAGTCCAGCTTTTTCCATAAGTTGGTTAACAAATTAAAAATTATGGGTAACAAGTTGAAGGAAGGGTTTGATGGGATTTTGATTGAGTGGATGTTTGAGGCAGTAGAATGAGTTGGGGAAGAAGTTTTAGTTTTAGTCACATTGAGTTGAGGTGTTAGTGGGACATCTGGGTAGAAGTGTCTAGCAGTCATTAGGAAATGCAGGACTGGATCTGGGAGGAGTGAGGGCTAGAGCCAGGGATTTGGGGAAAAATCCATGACAGCTGCCTTTGGTCTTCCCACACTACCTTTAGTGTCTCAGTGAGAGAGGGCACAAAGCTGAATTAGACAATGTTCTGATACAGAAGGCAATTCTTGTATGATATGTTTGGCTCTTGTACTTAATAACTAAACATCTTTACAGTGGAACAAACTTGGTGAGATTAAAAAATATTCTGAGTGAGGTTTCAACCTAACCATCCCTCTGATCAATCTGGCCATGTCAGGTAAATACTGTCTGCTTTAATGGCCGGTTCAATGGCAAAGTTGTAATTAATTTCAGTGACCCAAACCAATCTGAGTCCTTAGAGTTCACTGAGTCAGACTGGGCCTCACTCAAGATCAGCAGTTACAAAACAGACAGGGACTGGATTGTTAAAGGAAGGAAATATATGCAGAAAAAACATGTGCAAAGTAGGTCTATATCAGCTGTCCTATAAAGGTAAGACATTCAGAACAAGCATCAATTTGGGTTACAAATACAAAATTAGAGCTAATCATTTAGACAGTTTCTTATGTGATGAAAGTCTACCTATGAAGAGGGGTCCATTCAGCTAGATAACGGTCTTGGGTAGAACAAGTTGGAAGGTGACCCAAGATGTGTGGTTTTAGGTCCAATCACAGACTTTCAGACACTATTTGCAGCCTTAGCTGATCAGAAAGGTAACACTGTCTCTCTGGGCAAATGAGTGTAATTGTAGTTGGATAAGAAAAAAGAAAATGTATAATAAAATAAAAAAGACATAAACATATTTAAATCTATGATGTTAGTGATTCCTAATAGCTTTCCAATACCTATAGTAATAAATTCTGGAAGCATTGCGTTAGTAGTTGTATTATTTTTAAGGTGTTTAAGGCATTTTTAGAATCTGATATATTATAGACATATAAGAAGTATAATTGATTAATTTTACACTCAATGTCTAAAGTTTGGAAAAATCTTATTTTTCCAAGGGTAAAGGGTAAAGGGTAAAGGGTAAAGAGTAAAGGACTCAGTGCTGCAAGACTGCCCTCCACTTCAGAGGCCAGTTGCGAGCCCAGGCTGTTAGCTGTGCTTCTGACCGACTGGCTAGAAGTCAGAGCTTCTCACGACCCACTCCTTGGGTTTGATTAATTTGCTAGAATGGCTCACAGAACTCAAGAAAACCCATTTACTCACTAAATTACTGATTTATTACAAAGGATATTAAAGGATAGGAATCAACAGCCCGTTGGAGAGAGAGATAAGGCGAGCTTCCAAACAAAGGAGCTTCTGTCTTCGTGGAGCTTGGGGCCCAGCACAGCAGCACATGGAAGCGTTCTGGTTCCCCAATGTGGCCACTCTCTGAAAAAAGGGCCAATGAGCTGTCCTTTTGGGTTTTTATGGAGGCTTCATTGTAGTCATGACTGACTAAGTCATTGGCCATTGGCAGTTGATTCAACTTCAAGCCCCCTCCCCTCCCCTGAAATCAGCGGGTGGGCCTGAAAGTTCCAGTCCTCTGACCACATGGCTGGTTCTCCTGGCAACCAGCCCCCACCCTTGGGTGGGGTCCAAAAGTCACCTTCATTAACATACACAAGACAGCCATTTCACATTATGGCCCTGAAACATTTTCAGGAACTGAGGACAAGAGACCAAATATTGTAACAAGAGATGCTCCCGTTGCCCTTATTGCTCAGGAAATTCCAAGAGTTTTGGGAGCTGTGAGCCAGGAACTGTGGATGAAGACCAAAGATATTAGAGAAATATATTTCAGTCATCTGAATGACCAAATACATACATTTCTTATAAATCACACTATTGCAGTAGTGTAGTTATTAATGTAGCTTGTATATGTGTTTGCATCTCTGTAAACCAGTAAGGTTCTCTGGATTTCATCAAAGGTGAGGGGAGGAACAGAGCCTGAGGCTAAGCAGTGTCAAAGGGAAAAGCTACAGTGGAAAACAACCTGCTTCCTCCCAGGTGCCTGATGGTCTCCCACCAAGGGAAGCTCTAATTTGAGGTGCTCTCCAGCACAGAAGAGCTTGGGTGGGTAGCATAGGGACGGAGATGAAAGACAATGCCGCAGGTTCTTCCCAGGGGTGCCTGGGTGTCAGCAGTGCTGAAAGCAGCCCAGAGAGGAATGAGGCAAGCATGATGCTTGCTCAAGTATCAGCATAGGTAATGAAAAGGAACATGGGAAAATGAAAAAGAAAGAAACCAATTTGAGAAGTCCCTTTTATAATCTATGAAAAGATAAAATACTCAGAAAGTAACGAAGGGTGCATGGTCCCCCAAATAATGGCAGAGTCAGAGATAAGACTGGGGTTTCTCACCTCTCAAGTCAATTTCCTTTCTGCAGAGGAGGTAGGAATGGCCAGGGGAATGACTGTTCCATCTACAGACTTTTAGTGAATCTCCTTGTTTTTGTCTCATGTGTTTTTTCTGCATTCTGTAGTGCCTAGATTTTTGTTTTTAGTCTAAACCTGCTTAGCATTTCTCACATTAACATGCTCTAGAACAGAGATTGGCAAAGTATGGTCCATGGGCCAAATCCAGCTGGCCACCTGTTTTTGTATAGCCTGAGAGATGAAGATAGTTTTTACAGTTTATTTTTTCTTTCAGTTTTATTGAGATACAATTGACATACAGCACTGTATAAGCTTAAGGTGTACAGCATAGTGACTTGACTTATGTATACTGTGAAATGATTACTACAATAAGTTTAGTTAACACCCATCACCTCACGTAATTACAAAGAAAAATTTTTTTCCTTGTGATGAGAACTTTTAGGATCTATTCTCTTAGCCACTTTCAAATATACCATATAGCAGCGTTAGCCATTATGTTGCACATTGCATCCCTAGTAGTTACTTATCTTATAGTTGGAAGTTTGTACCTTTTGACCACCTTCATCCAATTCCCCAAAATATGAATGCTTCTACATTTTAAGTTACATTTTAGTATTTATATTTTTAAATGGAATTTTGATAAATATAAAATGAATAATACTTAGCACTCCCATGTTCATTGCAGCACGATTCACAATAGCCAAGATGTGGAAACAACATAAAGATCTATTGACAGATGAACAGATAAACAAAATGTGGTGTATACATACAATGGAATATTATTCAGCCTTAAAAAAAAGGAAATTCTGTGATATGGGACAACATGGATGAAACTTGAGGACATTATGCTAAGTGATATAAGCCAGTCATGAAAAGATAAATATTGCATGATTCCACTTGTGATAGGTATCTAAAATAGTCAAATTCATAGAATCAAGAAGTGGAATGATGGTTTCCAGGGGCTGAGAGGGTGGGGAAATGGGGAGTTACTAATCAACAGGCATAAAGTTTCAGTTAAGCAAGATGAATAAGCTCTAGAGATCTGCTGTACAACGTGCACCTATAAACAACAACGGACTGTACACTTAAAAATCTGTTGAGGGTAGATGTCCTGTTAAGCGTTCTTACCATAACGACATGACATTAAAAAATAAGAATATTTTATGACATGTGAAAATTATATCAAATTAAAATTTCAATGTCCATAAATAAAGTTTTATTGGAACCTAGCCATGGGCATTCATGTACGTATTATCTATGGCCGCTTCCATGCTATAGTGACAGAATTGAGTAGATGCAAGAGAGACTTGTGTAGCATCCTCAATTTTGCCTCTTGGCTCACAAAACCTAAAATATTTACTATCTGGCCTTTACGGAAAAAGTTTGCCAATTCTGATAGTAGATTGTGGGTTCCTCTGCCCTGCTCTATCTAGTGCTCTTTTGTCTGCTTTGTGTCTTACAAATTTATTGTGCTTGTGTGCTTACAAATTTATTGAAATCACTTTAGTGATGGCTCCTCTTATTCTCTTTGCTATTGTGCATTCATTCCATTTTTATTCCTTTGCTAATATTTTGGTAAGCTAAAAAATAGTTAAAATATAGGTAGCAGATACTATGTCCTAAATGATATATGTATGTGTATATAGATATCATATATATACTCATTTAATATATCGAGAGAATAACTATTCTCAGTACAATAGGCAAGTACTGTTATTCAATCTACTTTTCAGAAAAGGACACTGGGGTCAAGAAAGTTAAATGACTTTTCCAAGATATCATGCAGCTAGGAAGTGTTGAGGCAGGATTCAAAGAAACCCAGGCAGTCTGGCTCCAGATTCTTACCCACTACACTACACTGCCACTCATTCTTGTGAGAAAGAGGAGGCAACTTGTGTGGTTGGTCCACTATCACAGTCCCTAAATGATCAATGTAATTTAGAACAAACAAAAAATCTGAGAAGTTTAATTAGGAGGAAAGGAGGGGGAAGAAACATGCCCAAAGTGGAGGAAGGTAGAATTCCATGCTCACCAAATGTTAGTTTTCACTGCTTCAAAGTTTTGCCTGCCAGCCCTGTACTTTCCTGTTCAACAATATTTCAAATTGCCATGTGATGAACCATAGTAAAGGGGAAGACAGTAGACTATAGGGCTCATCATCCCAATTGTTCTAAAGATTTGGAGGTATCTCCATTTTTAAATGCTAGAAGTGTTTCCAAAAGTCTTTCAGAGAGATGATCTATGAAAATAAAGTACTTGAACAAATATGTGGGAAATGAGGCGTACCATGTTGCTCTCTTGGCGATTACAGAATTTTCATATTGGTGATTCAGAACTTTCATAAGCAAAGCAAATGCTCTCAGAGGACCTTGCATTAAACATTTTTTGTTTATTTTTTAGCTGAATTTAAATGACCATAGATTTTTAATTTTTATTTATTTTCTTGCCTGTATAATATGTGTCAACATTCAAAGGAATTAGTGTTCTGTGGAATATACTTTGGAAAATGTTATTTCCCATTTTTACCTATGCAGCAAGGTTGCAAATTGTGCTTACACTCTAATGTGGAGAAAAAATAATAAATTCTTTATGTTATCTACAGTGAATGTCATCTTTTCCCTGAGCTTTTATCTACGGAATAGCAGGAAAACCGATTGACCGTGTCATCTGGGATAAACAAAGGCTGATATGATATTAGGAGTTTTTTTTGGTTTCTTCTTTGGGGCAAATATTTACTCAGTCTCTTGGATGGTCTCCAGCTCCTGTTTCTTTCCCTAAGGAGCATCCAGGTGTGTTGGGAAGGGGTTCCCTGGCTCATGCTGGTCCTGTGAGGTATGCTCGCTCGCAGTTATCTGCTGGTCTCCGGGGCAATGTCTCTTGTGCTGCTGGCCGTATTGCAGGAAGTCGACAGCTGATGTCACTTTATTTGTTCTCTTTGCAAGGATCCAGCTGTGCTTCCGGCTGATCTGGCTTCACTTTTCTCCTGAATGACTGCCTTGGCCTTTGTCCAGCCTGCTGCCCCGGTGTCTACGAAGCCTCCTCTGTGAGGTCACCTTGCTTTGCCCAACAGGCCCCTTGGCAGGCCGACTGTCCCTCAGCCACAAAAAGCAGGAACTGAGGAGGTTTGAGAAAGCTCAACCTTGGAATCTTCCCTTTTTTACGCACACTGCCCAGCCAAGTAGCTGTGGCTGCATCCCAGGTTGTTATGTTTGGGGGAGGGGACAACTTGAAAGGTGCTCTTTTGCCAGAGTCTTCCATGAGAAAATGAGTAGGTGGCTATAACCTATATCTTTATCACTGATTTTACCTTCACTCATAAAACACATCACACTGAAGTCCAGGGAGAGAAAATGGGGAGACACAAGTTTGACTGCTTCCAATCTCTTTCTCGCTTTTCTTCCCCAGGCCAGAAACAATCAGATGTCTCTTTAATTTCTTCACCATTATATCTTCCCTTCTCTGTCCTGGCTGTTGGTAGGGGTATGCGACAGCCCTCCACATTAGTAAACCCTGTATTCTAAGTCCTTCAGCTTGCTCTTTCCTGACATAATATCCTGGTGAGCAAGGTTTATTGTCTTGTTGCATATCCAATTTGTATTTTGTATTGTATATAAGGTGTAAAAAATGGACTTTGTCTTTTCTTTACATGTCTCGTGTAACAAATTTAATCTTCCCATAAGCAGATGGATGCCTAATGTGAAATATGGTTTCCTCAGCAAGGCAAAAGAACAAAGCGTATTTGTAAACTTTGAAACCATTACCTCCATTACTCATGTTCCACCACCTTTTACACAGATCCCCTCCTAGGTAGTCAACAGTTTTAAATGCTCCTTTGACATGGCTTTCTTGGATTTCCTCCACTCGGCTGCTCCTCTGTTTTTCAGGCTCATCACCTTTAGTGCCTCTGTGAAATGTCATTCCTTTTCAAAGTTCTATTTTCGGGTCACTGTTCCTGTCACTCTCCACACTGGGTGTTTTTTTTTTTTTTAATTGATGTTTTAATAGTTTATAACATTATGAAATTTTGGGTTGTACATTTTTGTTTGTCCATCACCATATATATGACTCCCTTCACCTCTTGTGCCCACCCTCCACCTCCATTGCCCCTGGTAACCACAATATAGTTTTCTCTCCATGTGTTGGTTTATATTCCACATATGAGTGAGATCATACAGTGTTTGTCTTTCCCTGTCTGGCTTATTTCACTTAACATAATACCCTCCAGGCCCATCCATGTTGTTGCAAATGGGACGATTTTGTCTTTTTTTATGGCTGAGTAGTATTCCATTGTATATATATACTACATCTTCTTGATCCAATCATCAGTCGAGGGACACTTGAGTTGCTTCCACTTCTTGGCTATAGTGAATAATGCTGCAATGAGCATAGGGGTGTATAAGCCTCTTTGGATTGTTGATTTCAGGTTCGTTGGATAGATTCCCAGTAGTGAGATAGCTGGATCATAGGCTATTTCTATTTTTAATTCTTTGAGGAATCTCCATACCATTTTCCATAGAGGCTGCACCAGTTTGCATTCCCACCAGCTGTGTATGAGGGTGCCCGTTTCTCCACATCCTCTCCAACATTTGTTGTTTTTTGTCTTGGTGATTATAGCCATTCTAATGGGCGTGAGGTGATATCTTAGTGTTGTTTTGATTTGCATTTCCCTGATGATTAGTGATGTTGAACATCTTTTCATATGCCTATTGGTCATCTGTATATCTTCTTTGGAGAAGTGTCTGTTCATTTCCTCTGCCCATTTTTTGATTGGTTTGTTTGTTTTTTTGTTCTTCAGTTGTATGAGTTCTTTATATATTGTGGAAATTAACCCATTGTCCAATATATGTTTTGCAAATATTTTCTCCAAGCTGGTGGGTTGTCTATTCATTTCGATCCTGGTTACATTTGTCTGGTAGAAGCTCTTTAATCTGATGAAGTCTCACTTGCTTATTTTTTCTTTAGTTTCCCTAGTCTGAGTAGGCATGGCATCCAAAAAATTCCTTTCCGACCAACATCAAATAGTATGTTGCCTATATTTTCTTCTATGAGTTTCATAGTTTCAGGTCTCACCTTCAGGTCTTTGATCCATTTTGAGTTAATTTTTGTGAATGGCGATAGCGGATGTTTCACTTTCATTCTTTTGAACGTGGCTGTCCAGTTTTCCCAACACTGTTTATTGAAGAGACTTTCCTTTCTCCATTGTATGTTCTTAGCTCCTTTGTCAAAAATTAGCTGTCCGTATATGTGTGGTTTTATTTCTGGGCTTTCAATTCTGTTCCGTTGATCTGTGTGTCTGTTTTCGTGCCAGTGCCATGCTGTTTTGATTACTATTGCTTTGTAGTATGTTTTGAAGTCAGGGATTGTGATGCTTCCAGCTTTGTTCTTTTTTCTTAGGATTGCTTTAGCTATTCGGGGTCTTTTGTTGCCCCATGTAAATTTTAGTATTCTTTTTTCTATTTCTGTGAAGAATGTCATTGGGGTTCTGACTGGGATTGCATTGAATCTGTAGATTACTTTAGGTAATATAGACATTTTAACTATGTTTATTCTTCCAATCCATGTGCATGGAATGTCTTTCCATTTCTTCATGTCATCATCGATTTCTTTCATTAATGTCTTGTAGTTTTCATTGTATAGGTCTTTCACCTACTTGGTAAAATTTATTCCTAGATATTTTATTCTTTTTGATGTAATTGTAAATGGTATTATCTTTTTGAGCCCTCTTTCTGTTAGTTCGTTATTAGCATACAGAAATGCAACTGATTTTTGTAGGTTGATTTTGTACCCTGTGACTTTGCTGTAGTTGTTGATTATTTCTAATAGTTTTCCAATGAATTCTTTAGGGTTTTCTGTACATAAAATCATGTCACCTGCCAATAGTGAGAGTTTCACTTCTTCGTTGCCTATTTGGATTCCTTTTATTCCTTTTTCTTGCCTAATTGCTCTGGCCAAAACCTCCAGTTCTATGTTGAATAAGAGTGGCGAGAGTGGGCAGCCTTGTCTCATTCCTGTTCTCAGAGGAATGGCTTTCAGACTGTCCCTGTTGAGTATGATGTTGGCTGTGGGTTTTTCCTAGATAGCCTTTATTATGTTGAGGTACTTTCCTTCTATACCCATTTTGTTGAGAGTTTTTTATCATAAATGGATGTTGGATCTTGTCAAATGCCCTCTCTGTATCTATTGAGATGACCATGTGGTTTTTATTCCTCATTTTGTTGATGTGGTGTATCACGTTGATTGATTTGTGGATGTTGAACCATCCCTGTGTCCCTGGTATAAATCCCACTTGATCATGGTGTATGATCTTTTTGATGTATTGCTGTATTCAGTTTGCCAATATTTTTTTGAGGATTTTTGCATCTATGTTCATCAGTGATATTGGCCTGTAATTTTCCTTCTCTGTATTGTCTTTGTCTGGCTTTGGTATCAGGGTGATGTTGGCCTTGTAGAATGAGTTAGGAAGTATTCCATCTTCCTTTATTTTTTGGAATAGTTTGAGAAGGATGGGTATTAAATCTTCTTTGAATGTTGGGTAAAATTCACTGGAGAAGCCATCTGGTCCTGGACTTTTATTTTTTGGGAGGTTTTTGATTACTATTTCAATCTCTTTACTTGTGATTGGTCTATTCAGATTCTCTATTTCTTCTTGATTCAGTTTTGGGAGGTTGTATGAGTCTAAGAATTTATCCACTTCTTCTAGATTGTTCAATTTGTTGGCATATAGTTTCTTATAGTATTCTCTTATAATTCTTTGTGTTTCCATGGTATCCCTTGTAATTTGTCCTCTTTCATTTCTTTTTTATTTTTTTTTATTTCTTTTTTGTGAGGAAAAACAGCCCTGAGCTAACATCCATGCTAATCCTCCTCTTTTTGCTCAGAGCTGGAAGACCGGCTCTGAGCTAACATCTATTGCCAATCCTCCTCCTTCCCCCCCCCCCAAAGCCCCAGTAGATAGTTGTATGTCGTAGTTGCACATCCTTCTAGTTGCTGTATGTGGGACACGGCCTCAGCATGGCCGGAGAAGCGGTGCATCAGTGCGTGCCTGGGATCCGAACTGGGCTACCAGTAGTGGAGCGCGCGCACTTAACTGCTAAGCCACGGGGCCGGCCTAGTCCTCTTTCATTTCTAATTTTATTTATTCGAGCCTTCTCTCTTTTTTTCTTAATAAGTCTGGCTAAGGGTTTGTCAATTTTGTTTATCTTCTCAAAGAACCAACTCTTTGTTTCATTAATCTTTTCTACTGTTTTTTTTGGTCTCAATTTCATTTATTTCTGCTCTACTTTCTATTATTTCTCCCCTTCTGCTGACTTTGGGCTTTGTTTGTTCTTCTTTTTCTAGTTTTGTTAGGTGTAATTTAAGGTTGCTTATTTGGGCTTTTTCTTGTTTGTTAAGGTGGGCCTGTATTGCTGTGAATTTCCCTCTCAGGACGGCTTTTGCTGCATTCCATATGAGGTGGTATGGTGTATTTTCATTTTCATTTGTTTCCAGATAGTTTTTGATTTCTCCTTTAATTTCATCAATGATCCATTGTTTGTTCAGTAGCATGTTGTTTAATCTCCACATCTTTGTCACATTCCCAGTTTTTTTCTTGTAGTTGATTTCTAGTTTCATAGCAGTATGGTCTGAAAATATGCTTGTTATGATTTCAATCTTCTTAAATTTATTGAGGGTCACTTTGTTTCCCAACATATGGTCTATCCTTGAGAATGTTCCATGTGTGCTTGAGAAGAATGTGTAGTCAGCTGTTTTTGGATGGAGTGCTCTGTATATGTCTACTAGGTCCATCTCATCCAGTTTTTCTTTTAAGTCCGCTATTTCTTTATTGACTTTTTGTCTGGATGATCTATCCATTGATGCAAGTAGGGTATTAAGATCCCCTACTATTATTGTGTTGTTGTTAATATCTCCTTTTAGGTTTGTTAATAGTTGCTTTATGCACTTTGGTTCTCCTATGTTGGGTGCATATATATTTGTAATTGATATGTCTTCTTGGTGGAGTGTCCCTTTTATCATTATATATTGCCCCTCTTTGTCTCTCTTAACCTGTTTTGTCTTGAAGTCTACTTTGTCTGATATGAGTATGGCAACACCTGCTTTCTTTTGTTTGCCATTAGCTTGGAGTATTGTCTTCCATCCTTTCACTCTGAACCTGTGCTTATCTTTAGAGCTGAGATATGTTTCCTGGAGGCAGCATATTGTTGGGTCTTGCTTTTTAATCCATCCTGCCACTCTGTGTCTTTTGATTGAAGAGTTCAATCCATTTACATTTAGAGTAATTATTGATATATGAGGGCTTAATGTTGCTGTTTTATCACTTATTTTCCAGTTCTTTTGCATTTCCTTTGTTTCCTGTCCCGTGTGTTTCAGACTGCCAGTTCAGTTTGGTTGTTCTGTCTTATAAGTCTTTTGGTTTTCTCTTTGTTTATCTTATGTGATTTTGTTCTGATTATTTGTTTAGTGCTTACCTTGAGGTTTGTATAAAAAATCTTGTGTATGGGATAGTCCATTATCTGATGGCCTCTTATTTCTTTATACTATGTCAATTCGATCTCTAAGTTATTCTTGTCCCAAATTATTCTATCTTGTGTTGTGGGTGTGTGTTTAAAGTGATGAGCTTATATTTATTTTTGGTGTTTTCCTTCCTTTGATCTTTGATTTTGATATTTAAGTGGTTGCTAACCTATTCTGGTAAAGATCAACTATTTTTCTGATTTTGTCTACCTATTTTTCTCCTTGCTGCAAGCTTTGTATTTCCTTTCTCTTCTTTTTTTCAGGCCTGAGGACCTTCTTGAGCATTTCTTGTAGTGGGGGTCTCAAGGCCATGAACTCTCTTAGCTTTTGTTTATCTGGGAGAGTTATTATTTCCCCATCATATTTGAAGGATATTTTTGCTGGATAGAGTCTTCTCAGCTGAAAGTTTTTGTCTTTCAGTATTTTGAATATATCATTCCAGTCTCTCCTAGCCTTTGTACGTTACTTTTTGTTTTTGTCTAGCTGCCCTTAATATTGTTTCTTTGTCATTGCCTTTTGCCAGCTTTACTACTATATGCCTTGGAGTGGGCCTTTTTTCTGTTGACATATTTAGGTGACCTATTGGCTTCACTTACTGGTATTTCCTGCTTCTTCCCCAGATTTGGGAAGTTCTCCACTTTATTTCCTTGAATAGGCTCTCTGTTCCTCTTTCCCTCTCTTCTCCTTCAGGAATACTTATAATTCTTATGTTACATTTCCTAATTGAGTTGGATATTTCTTGGAGACTTTCTTCATTTCTTTTTAGTCTTAGGTCTCTCCTCCTCCATCTGGAGCATATCTGTATTACTATCCTCTATCATGCTAATTCTTTCCTCGATATTGTCAGCTCTGTTCTTTAAAGATTCCAGATTCTCCTTTATCTCCTCTGTTGGTTTCTTCATCTCCATCAATAGTGATTGGTTTTTTTCTTTATGATTTCTATCTCTTTTGTGAAGAAACTCCTTATCTCGTTGAATTATTTACCTGTGTTTTCTTGTGTTTCGTTGAGCTTTTTTGTGATAGCTATTTTGAATTCTCTGTCATTTAGGTTATGGATTTCTGTGCCTTCAGGGTTGATTTCTGGGTGCTTGTCATTTTCCTACTGGTCTGGTGATTTAACGTACTTTTGCATTGTGGTTGTTGTATTTGCTTTGTTTTTCCTTATCCTGGAAATATCTGGTTGCAGTTTCCACTTGCCGCCACCATGTGGGGGTCAAGGGCTGTGTAATCTGAGGCCCCTGTGCTCTGCCGTGGCCGCCTGCACTCTGCCTGGCTGCTCCACCCCTGCTGCTCCGTGGCAGCTGCCTGCACTTTGCTGTGGTTGCTCTGACTGGTCTGCTGAGCTGCAGTGTTGGGCATGTGGGGGGGAGGGGCTCTCTCTTTTGCCCGCGGGGTCCCTGGGGGGGCTTCTCTCTCACCACTCGTTATCTGCTCTCCTGGGGTGCTCAAATGTTGATGGCACCCCTGTAGCAGTTCTGAGTCCTCTGTGTGGGAGCTTCCCACTTGTGGAGAGGGCCTGAAGAGCTACAGTTTCCCCACAGAGGGTTACCCACCCCTTCTCTGGGAGCCACGTGGACCTGAATTGCCAATCTGATTGGGAGGGAGAGGATTTCTCCTTACCTCTCCCCACTTCCTCCGGGGGCCCCAGAACATCCACTCTCAGATGTGTGGCAGTGTGGGTCTTTCTGATGTCCCTTTGTGCTGTGTGATAGTCCCTTGTTGGTCTGTGAATGTCCCTTTTGCTGTATCTTATTGGGGGAACAGTTTACGGGAAAGCTCACTCTGCCATGATGCTGACATCACTCTATACTGACTTTTAAACTAAATTTTATTGGATTTTAACTGAAATGCCTCACTTAAGCAAAGTTGACTAAGATTATATTATCTCTCATCAGATGGAATGGAACTTAAAGGAAATTAAGTTGTTACAAAAGAATATAGAAATATTGCTTTTTGCACATCTGAACACATGGACATTCATCCTGCTACATATGTTTAGAGTGTCCCTCCTTTCCTAAGGAAGTGCTGGTGTAAGACGTTTTTAGGCAGGAGGCACATTTTCCTGTATTGGGGGAAGAATGGCTTTGTGTCTAGGAGGAACTCTCCTGTAAGTTGATGACATGCTAACTAAAATGCTGATATCAAGAGACACATAAGATCCTTGCAGATAATAGTAATTATGTAGAATAACTGTTATTTTCCACCAATGAGAATTATAAACAGACTAATTGAAATTTTGAGGTTTTTTCTTTAAATATTTGCTATCTCCTTTATTGAGAGCCCAGTTCTGAAATATAAAATATTAAATTGCAAATAAAATTACTTTTTTAATGCTGGCCTTTGTCTCTGAGTCTTTTTTGCACAGTTACCTTGGAGGTCCCAATAAGATCACCCAACTCCACTCAACTGTGAGAATCAACTGCATTGTCTGAGATGTGCACCTCAGGGGCCCCTTAAACCCAGATATGCCTTTTCCAGCTCTCAGGGTGAATCTTACCATCTGGTAATATTTTACTTTCACTTACTCTGACTATAGATTAAATCTAGTTTTTTTTTTCCCCCCAGCTCTTCCGTGGCCTTCATTAAGAACAAGTGTTGAAATATGTTTTTATTTTTTGATCCTACTACCAAAGACAGGCATCTCTTCTCTTTGGGTAGGACATAACAGGCAATCTAGATGACTTTGTGGGTATGACCTTTTGGTTTGTTTGTTTTTCCTGAGGATTCTCTTATTTCCTGGCATTTGGGACACTCTTCTCTTTGTCACAGGGTTACTATACTTTGGTTTAGTTGGACCAATGATCTGTCTCAACTGTGGGTATTCACATCACTTCCTGTGCCATTGAATGTTTGACTGACTGCTGATAAAATCATTTTTGCTATTTGTCTTGGTCTCGAGAAAAAAAAAAGAGTGTACTCACCTCACAAGCTTGCAAGGTATTGAAGAAGCAGCTCCTAGATCGAGGAATGTCACAACCAGTGCAACTTGAAGAGCTTTTGAATCTCCCTGACTTTCACATTCTGATGCTGTTACTATTGACCACTGAGTTTTTAATGAGAGAGTGGCAGGTGTGTTCAATTTCAGAGCCCATGTGTCAAAGTCTGATGGCCATTGACCTGTCTGTCTGCCCTGGTTAAAACGTTTTTATAATTTTAAAATTAGAACTAAAAGAATCTGTTCCTATAAATTACGACTGCTGGCTGAAAACTAACTAAATGATTAAAAGACTTAAAAAAAATTTTTTTTATTTACAGAGTCCTGCAATCTAAGCAATCTGGTCTGGATGCCAGAAGTTGTCAGTAGGATGAGAGCCTGGAGGCCCTGGTTGGCCTTCTGTCTTCCAGTTTAGAGACTGAAAGCCAAGGTTTGTTTTGGAGTCTTTTAAAAGTATCTAAAGGTCTGCGACAATTTTAAAGGTAAAACAGAGTAATGGATTTTCATGGATCTACATTCGCTCTTCATGTTGGCTAAGGTTGTAAAACTGAGGCTGCCAAATCTCTGTGTGTCTGTAGGAGAGAAAATAAGTGCATTTCCCCTTAATCATATGAAGAAGTTAGTCTTTCATAAGTGTCTGTTAGTAACTATAGCTCTTTTGAATCTGTGTCTAGCAGTTTTTGGGGAACACTCTTGGAAATTAATTTGTCATAGGAATTTGTCATTTCCACACAAATGTCTAACATGTCTAATTCAAATAAAAGGCATATCAGAAAAGTGCAGGGATTGGAGGTCCAAGATATTTAGGAAAGTGGTGAGCAGTGGATCTGAAAACAGGCTGATTGACTGAAAGTGTCTAAAAGAGACAGCTGGGACCCTGGATCCCTGTCTCACCCTTCCAGCCAGGTGAAGGCCTTTCCACAGCTTCCACAAGACTGGATGGTTCTGTTTGGAAACACTGAATTCCAGGGATGCTCAGGCACAGATGAAGTAGGGGTGATAAGCTTTGATGAAATCTTTTGATAAAAACAGTAGGAAATGTATATAAGAATTGCATTAGATTATTGAAACTGTTTTGTATGACTTGGAAAAGAGAAAACTAATTTGTTAGTATTTTCCTGGTTTGAATAATGAGCCTAAACGTGTGTTGGAGGGAAGTGCAGGTGGAATATGAACACTCATTTCTGGTTTGTCTGGAGGTTTCTTCTCAACACACAAACCTAAAGGGTTATGAATTTACAACTTATTCTCTCTTTGCTCTCAAAAGAAAAAAAAGAGACATTTCATAAAAATATGCAAAAGGTATAGAACACAGCATATTTTCTCTGTTCTCTCTACTTAAAATGACTAGTATTTAAATGTTTCCCTTAGTCAATCCTCTAATTTTCTTATTTTTTTTTCTTATTTTCTTGTTCTAGTCTCTGGAAGACTTTCTCAACTTTATTTTCCAGTCCTTCTTTTGAAGTCTTCATTTCTGCCACTGTATTTTCAATTTCTAAGAGCTCTTTTTTTGTTCTCTGATAGTTCTTTGTTTTTTCAGGCTCCTATTTTTATTTCACGGATGCAATGTCTTCTCTTATCTTGTGAGAAGAATTAATTATTATATTTTGAAGCTTTCTTGGCTAGTTGCTCTGTTCCTTGGAGTTTCTTTCTTTCTTTTAAAAAATTTTTGTGTATGTTCATTTCGATGACTGTCTTTCATGATAGAGGGTGATTTTTTAAGATAGAAGCAGTAAGAACAGATTGGAAACTATGATTTGGGTGGAGGAGCTTTACTTTGGGAAGTTCTGGCTGGATTGTCTTATTGGGTGACCACCAACTCTCAGCATCTTTAGATGTCTTCTCTAGGGTTGATCAGTTTCTCCAGAGAGGAATCCACCAATCTTCTGTGGAAAGAGCCCAAGCCTGCTTGCCAGAACCTGCCAGCTGAGTGGGGACTAGGGCTTGAGAAGTTTTAGTTAATTCCTTGTTTTTATTAGGGTATCTCACACCCACCTTCACAGGTGTCTGAGCCCAGAATCCCCTGACCTCAGTTTCCCAGACAGTAATCCTTCAGTCTTTTAGCAAGATGTGGGAGGGGCCTTCCCTGGCTCCATGGATGAGAAAGGGGATTGGGGTCCTAGCTGCCTCTTTTACACACTTCAATCCTATTTTTAGACCCATTGCTCTGCTGCTTTCTGAGGTATCTGGAGGTATGATACCAGGGTTTGGCAAACTATCATCTGCTGGCCAGATCACAGTGCCCTCTCTCCCAATCCTTGCCTACCTTTATAAATGAAGTTTTATTGGAATACAACCATGCCCATAGACATGTATTGTCTATGGCTGTTTTTGCACTGCAAAGAAGAGTGGAGTAGTTGTGACAGAGACCCTATGACCCACAAAGCTTAAAATATTAACTATTTGGGACTTTACAGAGAAAAATTTGCTGGCCCCTGTACTTCACCACAGTGTGGATCAACCTGCTTCCGGACTTCCCCTCTTGCTAGCCTGGGTTCCAGTGCTTTCCAATTTGCTAAGTTGGTTATCATGTGTCTATGTATTTTCTAGGTTTCAAAATTTTATTACCATTTTATGTTCTCCTATTCTCTTTGTCTTTGTTGTTTTTATACTTTTTCCAGCCCTTAGAGTAATTTTAGCAGAGTTTCAGGAGGGTATGGAGGTAAACCTTTGAATTCGCTCTGCCATGTTCAGTCAAAAGTCTGAGGTAGGAATTACCAAGCTCACTAGAGAAGAAAACCACGTTTGCAAGAAGTAAATTGCTCAAGATCACAGAACACAACTGGGATGCAAGCCCAGGTCTTGTTGAGCCCCCAGAAGGTAATTCCACAAGGGAAGCTATTTTGTTTTATTTACTGCTATACTTTTAGGATCTTGATTGGCATTTAAGATGTACGGGATAAATATTTATTTTAGCTGTTAAGTCAATATTTGTAACCATTATGTTCTTCTGTTGTCTCCATGAAATGCTGATCTTCTCAGGGACACTTGTTTCAGTCTTTGAGCTGTTCACATGATAGATTAGGATTCATGTAGGCCTGGGTTTGTCACTAACTTGTCATGTACTATCAGAGCAGAGCCTATAACTCTTTGATTTTTAGTGTTCTCCAACTTTCTTATTACCCCACTCAGTGTGGCAGTGAAGACTATATGAGATATGGTGTCTGAAAGCTCATTGGAAAGCATAAAGTGTGAAATGTATAATATATATATTAAATATCACCAATTGTATAATAAGCATACTGTATATGTGCTCCTTCCCTCTTCAAACACTTTCTTGGCTTGACTTCAGGATATCAGACACTTGGTCTCCCTCTACATAATTGACTACTTGTTCTCAATCTCCTTAGCTGGTTTTTCCTCTTCATCCCAATCTCTAAATGTTGGAGGAACCAGGGATGAATTCTCAGGCCTCTTCTTTTCTCTCTTTATATCCTGTCCCTAGGTGGTCTCATCTAAGTCTATGGTTTTAAATATTGTCTGTTTCTATTAATTACTCACAAATTTTTTACCTCCTTGATCTTTCCTCTAATCTCTAGGGGCCTATATACAATGTCTTTTATAATAGCTCCTCTTGGATATTAAACAGGCGACTCAAACCTAACACACCACTTTACTCTAGTATCTCTCAATCCTGGCACTATTGACATTTTAGGCTGGATTCTTTGTGGTGGAGGCTGTCCTGTGTATTGCAAGAAGTTTAGCAGCATCTCTGGCCTCTGTCCACTATATGCCAATAGCATCATCGCAGTGTTGTTACTGAACCAAGTGGGCTCGCCTTTTGGTGAATTAAATAAGACTCTATACAAGTGGAATTTATCTCACAAAGTAAAATATATTTGCAGCAAATAGGATGCCACGAGAAATCATTTCCAAAGTCATGGCATTCCTGAACAAAGGGAAGCAGGAACTTTTATTTTGGTTGGGGAAAGAATATTCAAAAGGGAATGGTGGGTATTTGCTTTCACAGGCTCAGTTGGAGAACATGCTTCCACGTAGTGAGGCCTAAGCTCCTCCTGGAGAGATCTTTGCATTAAAAATAAGGCAAAGGTCAGGGGAATAGCTCTTGTGGTGAGGCTTGGTCAGTTTCAGGATGGTTGGTGGTTACATCTCCCTTGTGTTTCTTGCTTGGTCAGTTTCAGGATGGTGACCAGACAAAAGGAAAAGAAACAACTTGGAAAAAACAGTTAATTGCTTCCAAACCCACTTTTGAGTTTCTCAAGGCACCTAGTTGGTGACAGTGTGACAACAAAAATAATCTCTCCAGACATTGTTAAATGTCCCCTATAAGCAAAATCATTTCTGATTGAGAACCAGTACTTTACTCTATCTCCCAACAAATTCTGCACCTCTCCAGTTTTCTCTACCTGAGTAAAAGGCACCATTATCCATCCAAAAACCTAGAACTCATCCTTGATTCTTTTCTTTACATCGCTTCCTACATCTAATGTAGAGGTAAGTCCCAACAAGCTTTATTTTCAAAATCCGTCCTAAATCCATCCATTCTTACCTCACTGCTAGTTAGTTTTGCTGTGATAATGATTTCTAACAAACACCACCAAAATATCAGTGGCTAACAACTGTGATTATTTCCTCACTCTCAGTCTGTGGCTTCACTATGAGTCTGCCAGATTGTGTTTCCTATTCTTGGACCCAGGCCAAAAGAGTGGAGGCTAGTTGGGGCATGTTCCTCTCTACGCTCAGGGAATAGGAGCACAAGTAGACAGGCAGAAACAGGCAAGGCCTTCCAAAACCTTTGCTCAGAACTGGCACACTCTCATTTCTGCCCACATTCCATTGGTCAAACTAAATCATGCGGTCAAACTAAAATCAGTAGTACAGAGAATATACTCCACCAGCAGGGAAGCCATAGCGAAGGCTGGGAGGGAAGGAAAAATTATGAACAAGTAATAATAGCTACAACTTCACCCTAGTCCTAGGCTGGATCATCTCTGACCTGAATGACGTCAATAGCCTTCCACATGGTCTCCCTGATTCTACTCACGCTTCTCGTACAACAGCCAAGGTGATTTTTTAGAAACATAAGTCAGATTCCATCACCCTTTGACTTAAAACTCTCCAATTGCGACACATCACACTAACAATAAAAATTAATCTCCCTTGTTAAATGAAAAAGCAAAGTGCAAAAGGCATATATGTTATGCCACTTTTTGTGTAAGAAATAAAAGGAAATAAGACATTATATATATCTGCTTATCTTTATAAAAAGAAACACCAGCAGTATAAACCACAAAGCAATGAAGTTGGTTACCTATAAGGGATGGTGAGGGAAGGGGAACAGGGTGGAAAGGAAATGAGGAAGAGAGGCAGATCTCTGAGTATGCCTTTTTGTATAATTTTGATTTTATGAACACTGTATAACCTAAGTCTTGGGTGGTGCTGTGGTTTGGGGGAGAGTAGGGGGAGAACTGCAAGCAAATCTTCAGCTCCTTTTAGTAGATTTGATTTTTATGTTGGTATGAGTGAAACAATTCTGAAGCTACTTTTGATCTATATAGATTTGAACAATGAATAGATGAGTTGCTATTGTTGGGAGCCGGGGTTCTCAGTGGTAGAAGAGACATAGAAAAATAAAACGGGAAAAGGCAAGGAAGACCTTTGTGGAGAAGGATTGGAATTGGAGGTATTGGTGTGAACCCACGATTCTACAGTGTTTATATATTGGTGTATATGCATGTGTATGTGCACAAGTTTATGTATGTATGTATAAGTGTGTGCACAATACATACATATACATATGTGTATATGCATGTATATATACAGATGCATGTATTTCCTAGTTCTGTCTACTGAAAGAGTCCAGAAGCAAAGATACCCTAGTAGCAGATCTTGGTCTCTAAGATCATTCTCTGTTAAAAGGAACCAGAGATCCTTGGAGAAATTGCTGATTCCAGGGCTGTGGCAAGGTAGGTAAAAGATGATCCTAGAAGATTTAATTTTGCTAGATTACTGTTGGGTCCAATATGGTATCCACTAGCCTCTGGTGGCTGTTTAAAATTACATTAATTAAAATTAAATAAAATTCACAAGTCAGTTCCTCAGTTGCACTAACCACATTTCAAGTGCTCAGTAGCCACATGTAGCAGTGACTATAGTATTAGATAATGCAGATATGGAACACTTCCATCATTGCAGAAAGTTATATTGGATAGCATTATACTAGAAAGCGTAATGGATTTCTCCAAGAAATTATGAGGTCATATCACAAGGACACATGAACCAGTTTGAAGAGAAGACTGGGAAAATTTGAGCATTGAAATTATTAAAAACATTAATGACATAGATACCATTGGAAAAATACAAATCCATGAATCTGTACTGATGACAGATAATTAAATACATTTATAAATGGGAGGGAAGGGAAGACTCCTGTTTACAATAGAATGCCAAGGATCAACTGGTAAATGTGGAAGGAATCTTGCAGTTTGAAATCACCATTTTGCAACCATCATAGTAAGGACTGGTTCAGTTAAGAATCATTAAGGGATGCTAAATCTAGAGAGAAATATTGATGAAGGGCAAGATATTTGCATGGTCTCCCTGATTACTTCTTGGTTGTAAGAAAAAAAAAATTGTAGCTTTACAGTGGAGAAATCAGCTAACACCTTGACTGGGTGATCAAAATGAACATTAGCAGAGACGAACAGATGGTCATTGAGTTCCTCTACATGCGCCAACCTGCGAAGGACGTAACATCACTTCGGTACTGTTTTGACTGAACCTGATAGCTAATGAACCATCAAACAAACCCAAAATGAGTACCGTTTTATTTGGGACATGGCAACTAAATGGAATACCTGCACAAACAAGATTCTGCACTGGAGTGGAAAAAGGCTGTAAAGGACATTGTTAGATCAAATGATAAAATTGGATCATCGATGGAAGATTAGATAAAAATATTGTATTAATGTCAAATTTACTGACGTTGACTACTATACAGTGGTTATATAAGAGAATATTCCCATTCTTAGGAAATACACATTGAAGTGTTTAGGGGCAAAGGGCCATGATGCATGCAACTTACTCTCAAGTGGTTCAAAAAAGTTGTACACACACCACACACTACACACACAATGACAAAGCAAATGAGGTAAAATGTTAACAATCGGTAAATCTGGATAAAAGACATATGAGTCTTCTTTTTACTATTATTCTTTTAACTTTTTGTAAGTTTGAAATTATTTCCAAATAAAAAGATAAAAAAAAAAGTCATCTTCTTAACCATGTCCTATAAGATCTTTCGTAATCTGGCTCCCACTATATCTCTGACCTTATATCTGATGTTCACTCTCTCCCTCTCCCTGGCACCTGGAATACACCAAACTTGTTCCAGACTTAGGGTTTTTATATCTGCTTTTCCCCCTGCCTGGAACACTCTCCCTGGGTCTTTGCAGGGCCAGTGCCCTTCCATCACTGAGATTCAGGTCTCTGTCCAAATGTCATCTCCCGGAAATGCTGTGCATTTCTTCTGTACACTCATCATTAACTGAACTTTTATTGTGTGTTTCTTCAAGAGAACGAACATTCCAGAAGGAGAGGGACTTTGTTTTGTCCACTACTGGGTCCTCAGTGCCTAGAACAGCCACGCAACAAATATTTGTTGAATGAATAAATGAATGACAAAGAATTTCTTTCAGGTTCACTATGGCGTTCACTTTAACATTAATGTTTCCAGCAGGTTACTACTATGTTATGATCCCTGTAGAAGCTGGTCCTGGGTCTTCTGCATCTTGATAATGACATTGAAGAGTTTATGCCTGGAGTCAGATGTCTCAGGTCCCAGCCCTAGCTCTGCTATTCATCTGTCCTTGCCTTTTGGTGTGGTAGTGACCTCATAGGCTTTTTTTGGGTAAAATTTAGAAGATAATGAATATAAGGTGTTTAGCACAGTGTCTCGCACATAATAAAGAGTCAGTAAATACTTGCTACTTTAATTATTCTTATATTTGCCTAGCACAAAGCCTGCTAGATCATACGTATTTAATGAATATTGAATTGCCAAATGTTAGAATGTCATTCTCATTTCTTTTTGTTCTTTTATTTTGGAAAGTACTTCCTAATTTTGGAAGTGGCATCTGGTTGCTGTCTTTTGTTAGTAGAGAAACAACAAAGTCAAACACTGAAAACATTTTATGTACTTATGAGTTAAGTTTTTAAAACTTTTTTTTTTAGGAATTTATTTATGATGTTGTTTACAAGATTCAAAATCTTAGATTTTCTTGTGTGTATTGTTCTGATTACAATAGATTTTTCCATAGTGATGTAAAAGCATAGTTTAACTAAACTACGCATTTAGGGATGGCATTATCCTTTGTTTCCCAGTGAATTGCGACAAATACATAGCTCAGTTGATGCTATTTTTAATGTTATTTTTTCCTATACTTGTTTTGTTATAATTTTTTCACTAAAATCCCTATAAGAACTCATTTTAAAGAGAAAAGAAAATCTATTTTATTTACTTCTATTATTCATATCTATATTATTTTACAGTTTATTTCCACTGTCCTACATGTGCATCAACTGTGATTTAAAATTCTTGTTGGCATGTCCTTTTGATCTTTTAGAGTAATTTTAATTTTTTTTCCAGAGTGCAAATAATTTTTAATTGATTTATTGATAAATCTTTGTCTCTCTTCATATATTTAGGATTTTATTTTGTTATCTACATATTATATGTTATTTTAATTCTTGCTCATAAATGCAGTATTGCTTTCCCTCTTCTTTATGTGACCATTAATAATTCTTTAATTTATAATAAATTATTGGTATACTTTGTTACTTTTTGTCTGAATTACATTTTGGCTGATAATATTTTATCCCATTTGTTCTTTTTAATTAAGGTTTTTTCTTTTTTTTAATGGTACATTTTTATTATTGAATAATGTAAGAAGTTTTAATACCCTATTCATTTCTTTCAGATTATGTTATATATGCTTAAAATCTGTAAGAACCTGGCCTAAGGTGGTTTAAAAAAGAATTTGTTATGCGATCTGTACCCATTAGATTATTCTAATCTTTATTCTAAACTAAAAATCAAGAGGGGAAGGGGGGAGGGAGGAGGGTGAAAGGGGTAATTAGGCAGATGTGTGTGGTGATGGGTTGTAATTAGTATTTGGGTGGTGAACATGAGAACATGATGTAATCCATGCAGAAACAGAAGTATAATGATGTACACCTGAAATTTATACAATGTTATAAACCAATGTTACTGCAATAAACAAAAAATTAAAAAAACAAAAAACAGAAAAAATAAAAATCAGAATGCATGTAGGACAAGATTTCACCTTCATTGTCCATTTTGAAATATACTTACACGAATAGATTTTTAAGGATATAAAGATCAAACTACAGTTTTTAGTAAATGTAGAGAGCTCGATAAAGCACTGTACATTAGGGTGTTCTCTGAGAGCTACACTAGCAAAATCAACACAGGAATTTGCTCTGGGCCCCCAGGGGAACTCTCATGTTTGTTATGAGGATCCAGCAGGGTCATACTATTGAAGCTGCTGATGTACTATCTTCCTTGTATTGAGAAGCTCAGCTTGGTTAATAATTATTAATTCTTAATTTTAAAAACACCTCCTGGCAAGTGTTATGGGTTGAAATGTGTTCCTCCAATATTTGTTTGTTGAAGTCTGAATGCGACTAAGTTAAAATGAGGCCATTAGAGTGGGCCCTAATCCAGTATGGCTGGTGTCCTTGTAAGAGGAGATTTGGACACACAGACACCAGGGATGTGTGCACACAGAGGAAAGACCACGTGAGGACAGAGCAAGAAGGCAGCCATCTGCAAGCCGAGGAGAGAGGCCTCGGAAGAAACCAAACCTGCTGACACGCTGGTCTTGGACTTCTAGTCTCTGGAACTGTGAGAAAGTAAGTTTCTGTTGTTTAAGCCACCCAGTCTTGGTACTTTGTTGTGGTGGCCCTAGAAACCAGTACAGCAAGTCTCATAATAATTCTCTTGGTTTGACAAGGAGATTTTTCAGCTTAATGGTGGTTGAAAATTTTTTTCATTCCCCAAATTTGTTAATCAGAGAAAAACAGTCTTTCAACAGCACAAATATACCTGAAGCAGAGAACAAAGATAGACTTTGTGTGGGTTATTAGCATTCTTTATCTTAACCTACATTCCGTCAACCTCTTGTCCAACGTAATTAGTTTATTTTCATTTAAATAAGACTTAAGACTAACAAGTATATTAAAAAGTTTATTATATAACAAAGTGAGAATAGTACTTTCCAGAAGATGTCAGACCTTTTCCAGATTATCCTATTGAGGGCTTTAAACACTGGAATACAGGATAATGGGAGAGATCCTAGTAAGACTTATTATTCCAAAATTTTACCTTTTTCAGGAAATTAACACAGAAGTTCTCCTTTGCCAGGTTCATTATTCAAGCTACAATTCATAACAGTTTTTTTCTACTCTATGATGTTAGCATTATTATTATTCAATGGACATACCCAGCTTTACCAAATGAGTTGACTTGATAGACTAAATTTTAAATATATACTTTAGCTGATATTTTATCAGAGACCCATTCTTAAATATGGTTGCTTAACACAGTTTAAAACCTGAATCTGAATCAATCATCTCTTAGCTCTGCTCATTAGTCTTCTGATTTGGTTAAATATGTTATTTATTTCTGTCAACACTCCACGGAATTTGTAGAGGAAGCACCGACCATGTTGGCATTTTCTTAGAAGCTGACTGAAACATTGCTGAACTTCCTCTTCATGTGTCCAGTTTTCCTCATTCAGGTTTGCATGCTCTGACCAGTCTGGTCAATGTTTTGAGTTACGTGTAATACTTTCAATGAGCTCTCTGAGTTCTCATCTTAGAGGCAAATGAACTAATTTCTCTGAGACATTAACACAATTAACAATGCTTAGTTCAGTAAATTAAAAGGCTAGAGGGGCCAGAACTGGGAATCTAGTGTGAGAAGAGGGTGCTGTGGATGTGGAGGGTCTGGTCAGCCCAAGGGGTCTGGGCACTTGGACGGGGTGGATGTAAGAGCATCACAAACCTGGGTGAGTATGAGGTGCGATACAGGACCTGGGTGTGAGAACTGAGTGAGGCGGTGTGCGTGGTAGGGACAGGATTTGGAGTTCATGGGAGGTCAGCTGGGTCTCAACGCCATGCGCCTCCAGCAGTACTGCTCAAGAAGGTAGTCAGGGAGACCCAGGCTGTGGGGTGCAGGCAGGGCGTCCAGAGCAAAAGGGAACAGACTCCAGCTTGGCAGCAGGGGCTGGGGCCTGTAGTTCTGGCTCAGGTCAGAAAGTCTTGGGAGCTCCACAAATGGGGAGGAGGAGGAAGCAGACAAGTGGAGGGATGCGAGTGTCCCAGGATGCTGGGTAGAGGCTGCTCACTGTTCTTGTTCCAGGCTTTCTGCTCATTTCCAGGTATATGTCAATGGCCAGAGAGGGGTCAGCTATGCTTGTAGCAGAAGCAAAAGCCTAGCATAACATATTACAGGATTTGGTGAATTTTATTTATCTTACATGTTTAAGTAGCTAGGTAATTGTTTTCCTAACCACTAGGGAAGAACTTTTATTTTTAAAAGAAAAAGAAAAAAGTCCAGTGACATGATAACAGTCTGAAATATCTTAGTAATATTTCTAGAAACTGCTTTTCAGGAGAAATTTCATCTAAATCCAATGTCATAACTAGGGCAAGTACCTAAAAGTCTAAAAGCGTCTCCTAACTCAGGCAGCTTTTGTTTCTCCTTTGGGGCCGAGAGTGTGTCAGGAGTGGAGAAGCCGGGTTCTGTGTGCCCAGTGCTACCAAGCAGCGCAGTTTCACCCAGCTCCCGCTGTTTGGGGCTGTAGTGGAGGGATTGTGCAGATTATCAGCTTCCTGAGGGAATATCATGACAGCTGGGGAACAACATGGCGAGGGGTTGTGGGGGGGACTGCCCGACCACATCGTTTCTCTGGGAATTACACCCTACATAGCCCTGCTGTGAGGATGCGCCTAAGTACCCATGTGACCTTGTCCCTTGGCCATGCAGTTTGGATTATGGTGGCCATCTGGCCAAGGAGACTTAATCCATTGCATGGTAGGTCCCCCAAATATTCTTTCCCTCAAGTACTTGAATCAAAAGACTCAGTTTGTGGTCAGCGATGCTCTTCAGGTCATGTAGTAGTGGGGTCAGGGTCTGTGCCTTTAAAGCCAAAACTGCCTACAAGCTAAAGTTGGGGGCAGTTAGGGGAACTATGAATAAGGGAGGCTATCTGCAGACAAGAGAACATAGCAGACAGAGAAACAGAGGTGGGAGCCAGTGTTGGATGCGGGAGTGTGGAGATTGGTGGGGAGAGAGAGAGATGAAGATAAAGAAACAGACCAAGAGGCCAAGAGAGTATTCACTTTGATTTTTGGTGGTTTCTTTGTTTCTAGCTCCATGTCCTGCAAGGCCCTCTTTGTTTGAACTAGCTTGAATAATGTTTATTCCTTGCTCCTAAACTAACTTTGACTAAAACAAACACAAAAAGTTAGGCCAATGCTTGTAGAACTGAAGTATGTACAAGAGAAGGCAGATCTGAAAGTAATCAAAGCTTCATGAATAGAATTTGACATGAATAAAAACCTCTAGACATATATCAAGCTATGAAGGGTCAATAAGTGTGAAACTATAAACAATACTGTTCCCAGAAATTACTTTTACTGAAATATATTCAGGGTCAACAGTCAGCAATTTTGTAAGCTTCTTCCAGCATATCAGAAATTTTAACTGACTGCTGAAAACTTAGCTAATAATTTTAATGTCACTTTTTCTTTGGTATTTTATACCTCTTTAACCGGAGATGTCTGAGGGAGGGAAAATGTAGTAATAATATTACGAGAGAGACAAAAGCTTTTAAGTCTATATATTCTCAGAGAGGATCTTGTCACCTACTAAGTTGGTGACAAGAGAAGGTAAAAGAAAAGTGATTTATTACTTTCAGCTTGCATGCAAGAGCTATGGTTATGGTTGCTTCATTCACTGGCCCTGATCTATTTCAATGATATTTGCAGATTATTTATTTACCTTTGGCATTATTGGATGCCAGAATTTTGTGAAAAGTAGTGCAACTCGGAACTCTGTGAGGATGTGTTTTGCTATTGGCTACTCATTCAACTAAAAAGAAGGAAGATACATTAATATATGAGTGGGTTGACTAACCATTTCTATTGGAATTTCATGAAAAGAAGGAGAGAAAATAGCATAATCAGATGGATGAAGATTTGGGAATGGTTTCAAACAAGAGTTCAAAGACTCAGGGGAGGGCCGGCCCGGGGCTTAGCGGTTAAGTGCGTGCACTCCGCTGCTGGCGGCCAGGGTTCGATCCTGGGCGCGCACCGACGCACTGCTTCTCCAGCCACGCTGAGGCCGGTCCCACATACAGCAACTAGAAGGATGTGCAACTATGACATACAACTATCTGCTGGGGCTTTGGGGGAAAAAATAAATAAATAAAATTATAAAAAAAAAAAAGACTCAGGGGAGTAAGGTAGACAATGCTAGAGCTACTGATAGAGGCCTCTTTCTCTTTCTAAACTAATGACCTCCATTTTGGGGGACAAAAACCCCTCTAGGGCTATGCTAATGATATCAGATGATGTCATGAAATTCTCAGAATATCATTGATGTTTATGATATTAAATTTAAAGAAGAAACCATGTCGTTAGGAGAACTGAAAGGGATATTATATGTGAAAGTCCCCACCTTAGTGTCTGCTATGTGGAAGGTGTTCCACAAAAGCATTTTTAATTTGGGAGGAGGTGTCACTAATTCAAAAGCTGGGGCATCATTGTTCTGTGATTTCAGGAGAAGATCTTCAAACCTGAATATTGAATTAATAGGGCCTTGGAAGAGAGAACTGAAGCTTTATCTGAGGTCCTTGACCGTTGATTGTTGCAGGAAGCAGAATCGTCCGCTCATCGAAGTGATTGAAGTTTTCACGTAATAAAGCTATTTCCATGGCGTAATGGATGCGAAGTTTGTTATCAACAGAACATTGTTGATTTGGTAGCAAAAATTCTCTGAAAGAAGCAGTATGCTGCTGATCCTTTCTCTGGTTCTGTCCATGTTAGACGTACTCTAATGAAAAAATATGTGACCACGTGCTGTCAGGGGGCTCCCCCTCTTGTTTCTTTGTGAGAGGGAAAGTGTAAGAGGTCAAACCTTAGCACAACTCTTCCCCCCAGGCTGAAATGTAAGCTCCTCAGCCTGGCATACAAAGGATCCAGGCCTTTTTCAGCCCCATCTTCCCTAACACTCTGGGCCTTGCAGACATGCTGAAGTAACCACTTATGGATCTCCAGAAACCCCACTGTCTCTCTTGCACCTGTGCTCCCTCTCCCTGAAATGACCTCTCACCGCATTTCTCCCGTCTGCTCTTTGAGAGTCAGCTCAGACATCCCTGGGCAGTCCTCCTCGACCCGCCCAGTCTGCAATCCCTTTCATAGCCATCACTTCATTTGATTCTCATGGCAACCCATGATTTAGGAAGGGCAGCTATTAGTTAAGAGCATTCCCATTCAATGAATGAGGAAAAGGAGATCAAGAGAAGTGCATCACCCAAGGCCACAAAGCTTATAAAAGATGGGATCATGCCTGGTACCCAGATCTTCTTACACTAAGTCTAGTGTTTTATTCCCATATCCTACTCTGATTTTGGAAGAGAGAGGCCGAGATGGAATTTTACTTCTAGTTTTAGCTGCTGCAGGTGGCGAGACTAATAAGACAAAAAAAGTTTTGGATGAGAATGAGGGACAATTCCAAGAGGAAAATTGTGTTTTGCGTTATGAATAGATATTTGTTTGGAGTTCCATAGTCATCTCCTAGTATAACTGAGGTTTCAGAATGAGTACCTATTAACAGTCTCCTTTATTAGTTTCCTGGTTTAGGGAGTTGCCTGTATGAAAATCTAATCATACCTACCTCCATCAGAAGTCAGAGAACTCAGTTCCTAGAGGTACAGGTTATAATGTTGCCCTTTCACCTCTCTCCTACTCAAGGGCTCTCCTTACGTAGTGATTACTTCATTGCTATTGGTTAAAGCTTGATTAGATTATAGTCAATTTGGTAAATGTAGGCAAACATTTGAACATGACAGCAACTAACTTTCCTTGAAAAGTTAATTTTTAAATTCAACTTTGGTTCTCTGGGTTGTTTTACTTCTCTAAACACTTTACTTCTTTGCGTAGTTTATATTTTGAAATGCTCATGGACACCTTTTTCATTAAGTCTTTTCTGAAACATATAGTATTTCCAGGATTTACCCTCATCAACCGGTCTGTCCATGTTGGGGCACATTTTTGTTTTCATTAACTTCAGATTTTCTTTAAAAATACTCAAGAGCTATCATGGGCATGAATTTATCAGTCAGATGTAGGGTAGAGAATGGAGACCTTCCCTTTCTTACTCTTAATTTAATGCTTGTTTTACTGCCAATTTGGATTGCTTATGTTCAAGTGCCATAAGTTTCCCAGGATGCCCATGACACTGTCTTTTCATGGAAAAGATGAGGGAAAGGTTAGGATTTATTGATAGGGTGTTATGTCTTGGGATTCAACAGAAGTTAGCTGGACTAAAACTTGAAATTGTATGCACTGGAGACTGCAACAGAGGTCAGAGTCCTGACAAACAGTTATCAACAAAGAGCCAAAGATGAAGTACCTAGATGTTCCCAGAAATGGGCAGAGAGTAATAGAATGGATTCTGGTGCCACTAATCTTGAAGATACAGGCAGTGAGACTAGGGATGAAGTTTGCGGAAGGAAGGCGATTAGAGCAGGGGCAGGCTGAAGAGGACCCTGGAGTACTAGAGGCAGAGTTGGCACTCAGAGAGGAGAGTGGGGCAGGCTGTATGCACTGGGGAGGCCCACTGAGGTGAGGTCTTGGGAGTGAGGCCATTGTCACAACTGGGACATGGACCAGTAGAAGGATAACTCGTTGGAATTTTCTTGATCACACTACGTGGAATCTTGTCTGCCCACTACATGGAATCTTGTGTTTCATTCTCCTAGTAATTTCCAAGGTGATACCTTGCAAATGATTCTCTGTGAATGCAAGAAAAGATGAATAAAATGAACGCTAACCTTACTCTTTTTCTTCTCTCTTGAGAACTATGGCGTTTTTTTCATTTTCTTTCTTGGGACAGTCTTTGTTGATTAATCTAGAGAAGCAATTATGTTGGTTAGAATTTAATTCATGCAGGAAAAGAAAGTATCTCATTGGCAAGCCTGTGAACTCTGTTATGATGAGGAGAACTGATTTAAAGTAACTTCACCCTCTCAATTGAAAAACAAATGGGTTGTTTCTAGGCAGTTCCTAAATTTCTGGCCATCAGCTCCAATATTTCCCCCCATATCTATGTAGTGGTATTTCCTTGTGCCCACTGTAGGACCAAGAACACTCCAATTTCTGAGCAGGAAGTATATTAGCAGTTGGACTGCTAATAGTAAATAAAAAGTAAGACTTTTGACTTAATTTTTGCTCCCTAAAGAGCAGACACTGGGTGCCCATGATAGCAGGATTTTCTTGGAGAGTGACAGACCTGGAAGATTTTCTCTTGACAGTAATTGAGACCCCTGAGGTCTTACCCTCCCATGAGCTCCATGTACCATTCGATCTTTGGGTATTATGGCTGTACTGCTGGGGTCAGCTCTGATTGTTTCCTAATCCCATGTTACCCGGTCCTGGTTGAATACTCTTTCGCACTGGTTGGTATTGCCAAGGTCAAGCATGCCTCATTGCTAAGACAGCGCCCATTATGACAAGAGCTGAATATGGCTGGAACCCTCATCATCACCACCACCACAACCAGAATCACCACCACCATTACCACCACGGCAACACAACAAAATAATTGGGAAGGAGTGGTTTTGGGAAGAAAATAACAGGAGGAAGCTTGCTGTCTTTGAATGGAAACTTGAAATTTGCCCCCTCTTTCTAGAGCCCGTTTATTGACTGCCTAACCCTTATTTATTTATTTTTTTAAATGAGGATCTCTTCCTGGAATTGAAATATAGGTTAGATTAGCAGTCATAATTAGGAGAGAAATATATGATAATGCCTCTGTGTCCTTAAGTCATAAAAACAAATAAACAAAACAAACAATAGCAATAACAGAAACCAAACCCCCAAAACACTGGATTCATGGATTCTTTTTTGATGCTCTATGTGAAGAAGGGGAGATATTCCAGAATTAGAAACTTCCCCCTTTGGATGATGGAACTCTTATTAGATTCAATTTCAAAGAACAGTCAATAGGAAAAAAGGATTTATTAAAATTGTAGGTCATGGGTCATGAAAAGGCCTTCTATCAGGAGGAGAAAGATAATTTCATTTCCCCCCAATATGTTTCAATACAATTTAAAATATCACATCAACCTTATCTTCAAATTCTTTTGGCTTGAAGCAAATATCATTGCAACTCAAACCTTTAAGATGCTCTCAAAAATAAATAACATTAAAGCTATTTAGAAATGTAAATGAGCTTTTGACATTAGTAGAAACAGTTTCAATGTGTTGATAAACTGCAATGAAATTGCTTAATTAGCAACCTGACATAACTAAGTCACATTTAATGAAAAACAGTACTGATGTATATTTACGCAGCTCTTACTTGTACATCAAATACAAATGCGCTAGAATACGTTTTCCCAAGAAAGTACTGTAGCTATGTGAAATATGTAGATGACATTCTAAAAAACCAAAAATATTAAAATATTCTGATGGGGCATTTAAAGATGTTGATTCTGAACAGTGATGCTATCTCAGTGAACTTTGAATATTTAAACTTCAGCATCTCAGATATTCACATGGGATGTGCGACTCCTCCCACTTCTGTAGTTGTCTGGGTAGAACCTGTCCATCCTTTGAATGTCAGCTCAGACGTCAACTCCTTCTGGTAACTTTTCTTACTCTTCCTCCTTCCTTTGAACACCCTGACCCCCTTTCTTTGATCTCTCCTGCAATATTTGACTCTTTCTGCCTTCTTTGCATTGTCTAGTTTGTCTTGTTTGTTCTACGAGAGAAGCTGGCTGAAGGTCACGATTCATTTTCTTCACCTTTGCAAGTCTTACAACAAGGATATTATAGATGTTAATTTAGTAAAGGAATGCCTCCTTATTCCATTATCCTGTTTTATTTTCTTAATAGATATCACCACTAGCTGAAAATCCTGCATTTTGCTGTGTTTTTTTCTTACTGGTTTATCATCTGTCACTCTCAACTTAAATGAAACCTCACAAGGAGCAAGGACCTTATCTGTTTCGTTCACTTCAGGATTTAGTGTAATAGCTGACACGTGATAGGAGCTCAATAAATGTTGTTGGCTGATTAAAATAAATAATTGAATGTAGAGATGTATAAATTATCCAAATAATGCAAATAAAAATTATAGAGGGGCTGGCCCGGTGGCGCAAGCGGTTAAGTGCGCGCGCTCCGCTGCGGCGACCCGGGGTTCGCTGGTTCGGATCCCAGGCGCGCACCGACGCACTGCTTGGTAAGCCATGCTGTGGCGGCGTCCCATATAAAGTGGAGGAAGATAGGCACAGATGTTAGCCCAGGGCCGTCTTCCTCAGCAAAAAAAAAAAAAAAGAGGAGGATTGGCGGTTGTTAGCTCAGGGCTGATCTCCTCACAAAAAAAACAAAACAAACAAACAAACAAAAAAAAAATTATAGAGGCAAAGGTATGTTGGGGGCTCAATTATCTTTATTGTTTGTAGGTATATCTCAAACCTCAAGTCCCATCAAGTAGTTTTTGTGATAATTCTAAGGCCTTTCCCTTTTTTTATTGTTTTACTTATCACAAGCACTATTCGCAGAGAAGAAATGGAGGTGCAGTGAGAGTAAATAACTCACTCATTGTTGCAAAGTACTGATGGGAGAGAGGAGATCAGAATTTACAGATCTTTCATGCTGGTCCATGAATCTCTTTCTCTCTGGTTTTAATTCGTTGTAGCTTGACTGTGACCCTGAGGAGGCGAAAGCTTCAGGCTGCCTCCTGGCATGGGCCCCTTCCGACGCCCAGGACCTAATGCTGTATTTGTAATTTTTAATTCTTTTTCTTTAAAAGAGACTGCCCTACTCTCAATTACATAAATCTCATGTCCCAAAAACCTGCATCCATCCCTCCACCTCCTCCAAACTCTAACTTTGCCCCAATTCTGCACAGTTAATCGTACCCCTGTGTTCTTTGAAACCTGGACTCTGCCGGTTTCTGCTTTTCTTGAGGTCTCCGACCTCCCCCCATGTGTTGATGCTCCACCAAAGCTTTTCCCCAGCCTCAAAAATTCTAGAAGATACTGTGGATTTGTAGTCAGACTACAAAGTTCAAACACAGATTGTGATTTCATAATTTTCCCTGGCCTTTAGTTATAAAGATGTTTAAGAGCCAAGTACCTTTGCTCTGCGGGAATCTTGGGGGCATCAGTTACCCACGAGGTTTCAGCTTTTCATTCCCCTCCAGGTGCACGCATTGCATTTTTCATATATTTTCAAAATTATTTCCAAAATGCATTGGAAGCACAAGGCTGTCTTTTTGGTCTTTACCATTTTCTCTAAATGTCCCCCTGAATTTTAGAATACGGTTGTTCTTTAAATGTTGAAAAATTCAGTAGGGAAAAACACCTTTTCTTTCCCCTTACTTACTTGTATTTTTCAGCTTCTAAAAATAATGCACACCATAGCAGCAGCTGTGAGCGTGAATAAACACACAATAATAAAAGAGTTGGAGCTCAAACAAAACTTCTTGTGGCCCCTGTGCCAGCCTTGGCAGAGTTTTTGTGCTGCTGGGTCAGCTGGTGGGAAGGCTCCGGGGAATTCAGGAAAGTCGGCTGCTCTGCTCCTCTCTGCTCCGGCAGGTGCTGGGCTGGTACCAGGAGCGTAGTAGGTGTGTAGGAAACGTTCGCTGAATTTGTTGCCAGCACTAGGAATCTAGAGTGGTGGCAGTGATGGAGCATGATACTGACAGCCACCATTTACTGAGCACCCACTGCGTGCTCAGGCATACGTGCGGCGCTCTACACGTGCTGTCCGGAAGGCTACTGCTATTTGATTGAGCGATTCTGATGTAGCTGTTTTAATACAGCTCCTTGGAGGCCATGGACGTTTTAGCAAACAAACCGTGACATCTTCAGCTTTCTTTCTTATCAAGTCGTCGACACTCGTCGCTCTATCTCTGAGCCACAGCCCATTCCCAACTCCCAATCCTGAGGCAGGGCTCCGGCAGGGGTGGGGGACAGGCATCCGGCTGAAAGCACAAGGAAGCAGAGTTAGTACACTCACTACACTTGCTGGACACAAAAAGCCTTCTCGTGCCATCAATCATCCTAGAAAGGCATCTATTCGTTCTCTGAGAATTCGCTCCTGTGTATCTTCTGTTTAATGGTCATACTCAATGATTTTTAGTTAACAAGCACATATACCTACCTAATAATAAAATTTTTTGATTTCCAGCTGAAAAACTAGAGCGGTGAATCTCAGCGCTCCTAGAGGGGCATATTAGAATACACATTTTAAAAAGGATATTTAGTACGTAATGTTACCTTTGGAAAGATTTACCTTTACCTCTGGAAAAGGATAAAAATAATAAGTAAAAATATTAACTACACAAAAATGAATAAAATAGAAAGTAAAAGTCCACCACGGTTAGGGTCGGGGTCCAGGATGGAGCAAGAGGCAGTGATAGCTGTACTTTCTACTTGGTGACCCAAAACAGCAACAACAACAAAACAGGGATTTTCCTACATCAAAACAGGCATAGCAAAAATTCTTGCTTCAGTCTCTGCCAGCTGGGTCCCACACACCTACTTCATAGACTGTCCAAGGTCATACAGCTTTGTAAGCACCAGAGCCCAGTCTGCCTGATTCACAGACTATGCCCTTTTCAGCTATGCTTTTTGTGCCAAGCAGAAGATCTGAAATGAAGTGACCAAGGCAGTTGCAGCTGACTGCAGGCAGCTTCTGGGGCAAGGTGCTGAGTGTTGAACAATGTTGGCTAACAGCCCCAGCTGGGCTGGCTGGAGCATGAGCTAGGTTGGGACAACATTCAATCCTGCAAGCTGAAGATGTCCTCAGCCCTTCCAAGGGCTCTGGGTGGCTGAGCCTGGTCGTTGGGGCAACACTTGCTACCTTGGCTGATACGTAATGGTTCTGTTACCTCGTGGAAGTGTCAGTGATGTCATGTTATAATGTCATGTCTGAGGAAGGATGGACAGGAAGTAGCCACACTTGTCATAACTATTTGTGATTTTGTAATTCACAGGCAAAAATAGGCCATTATAGCAAATTGTCTTAGAAGAAAACCCATAGCAACAGCAAGCTGTGAAATGATGGTGTGTTCTGTTCGTCTGTCTGCCCTGGATAGGGAAAATGATATTCATGGAACTTTCTCTCTGCCTCAATCAAAAGATTACACTTACCAGAGCCCTGCTAAGGTTGTATGTATTGTGACATGTGACATGGGTAATTGCTCCGCCTCCTTGAAGATCTCTTTTGTTATTGTTTAATAAATAAACAAAATCCACTAAAGACTGTTGTCAGTTGATCTGGTTATGGTGAAAATCTTTTCTCTCTCAGCTGGAGAAGCTTAGGGACTTATACCTTTGCATTTTGAGATTATAGGAGCAAATAGGTTTAGCTATTTCTGCTGCTGGAGGTAGAAAATATTTGGCAGTAAAACACCTTGAAATGATTATAGGAATTCCAGGGACTAGAATTATAAAATATTAGAATTGGAAAGAAGGTTGGAGACTATTTCTTTTTAAATTCGTTCATTCATTCATTCAGCAAATATTTATTGATTACCTACTGTATATCAGGCATCGTTCTGGGTACTGGGCTAAATCAGTGAATAAAGCAGGCAGAAATCTCTCCCAACCCTGTTTCCATTTTACAGATGAAGAGGCTGAGTTCCAGAGAGGTCACATGCTTACAATTACAGAGCTAATTAGGGGAGAATTGCATTTGGAGCCTAGTTCTCCCATTTTCAGCTTTGAGCTATTTCTGTGATATCACATCACCCCAGTTCTAGTCATAGAGAGATGAAGTCAGTGTCCACATTGAATAAAATTTTGTTTATATTTTATAGCAGATTTTTTTGTTCATTGAAATAACAGAGCTCTGACTCTGTGTGTGTATGTGCGTGTGTGTGTGTGTGTGTGTGTGTATGTGTGTTAAGATTCCTTCCTCCCTTTCTCTTCTTTCTACCAAAAATACTTTTTAGTGCCTACTATGTACACAGTGCCTGGCATATAGCAAACACTGCAGCAATACATTTTGATTAAATTAATGGGGATACCGCAATGAGCAAGAGACACATTCCCTGGCCTTGTGGAGTTTGCATTCTAGAAGGGGTGTGGGATATTAAACATGGTCACAAATTATTTGCAGCATCCCCTATCAAGAGGTAGAATCTATTCTCCCACCCTAGAATCTGGGTTGGCCTTGTGGCTTACTCTGACCAACAGACTGCGCGTTACGTATGTTACAGGATTTCTTCTCCTGCATAGGAGCCTCTTCTCTTACCTTCCTGGAACACTTTTGCCACCTTGCGAAGAAGCCTGGTTTAACTTTCTTGAAGATGAGAGATCCCATGGAGAGTCTCAGCTTTTCCAGCTAGCCTAGCTAAGTCTAGTCTCCAAGCTACCTGACAGCTGACTGGACGAGCATGAAGAACCCCCTGCCAAACCCTGGAACCATGAGAAATTATAATCATTGTTGTTTTAAGCCATTACTTTTCCAGTAATAGATAATTGATGTAGGGGGAGACAATCATTAATTGAATAATCATGCAAATTATAATTATAAATCAGAATAAGTAGTATGGAGAAAGGAACATAATACTATGAAAGTGTGTAAAGAGGAATTAATTCTTTCTGGGGAATTAGGGAAGGCTTCCATGAAGAGTAAAATTTATGTTGAGATCTGAAAACTGACTTAAAGTTAGTTAGAAGAGTGAGAGAAAAGTGTTTTAGAAAGCGGGAAGAGCATGTGCAAAGGCACTGTGGTATGGAAAAGTGTGGTGTATTCAAAGATCTGAGAGAAGGCCAATGCAGCTAGAGGGCTGAGGGTGAGGGAGAGGTTAGGCAGGGGTTACGCTTTCTAGGACCTTGTAGGCTATGTTAATATTTTTGGTTTTTATCCTAAAAGCAATGGGAAAAGTTTTAAGCTGGAGTAGGGGTAGGATGCAAGTGCTATTGACATGATTGGATTTACGTATTAAAAAATCAGTGTGACTGTGAATGGAGAATGGATTGTGAGCAATCAAGACTGGATAGGAGAGGACTGGTAATTATAACTAGTGGTTATGACAGTAGTTCAGGTGGGAGGCTGTCCCAGCGTGGGTCAGTGGAGATGGAGAGAAGTAGACAACTAAAGATCTCTTAGATTAGATGTGGAGGGCAAGGGACAAGAAAGTCTCGAGGATGATTCCTAGGTTTCTGGTTTGGGTGGCTGAATGTATGCTAGTGCCATTCAAGAGAAAATACTGGAAGTGGAACTGAGTTTTATATTGTACGGGAGGCGGTAGGGAGTAGAAGAGTCCATGAGATCATTTTGAGATGTAAGGATACTTAGTTCTTTCAATATATCCACATGAAGAAGCTAGCCCTGGTGGTCTAGTGGTTAAGATTCGGTGCTCTCACCGGGGCGCTCCAGGGTGGTTTCCCAGTCAGGGAACCACATCACCTGTCTCTCGGTTGTCATACTGTGGCAGCTGCCTGTTGCTGTGATGCTGAAAGCTCTGCCACTGGTATTTCAAATACCAGCAGGGTCACCCGTGGTGGACAGGTTTCAGCAGAGCTTCCAGACTAAGACAGACTAGGAGGAAGGACCTGGCCACACACTTTCAAAAAAATTGGCCGTGAAAACTCTGTGAGTAGCAGCAGAGCACTGTCTCATACAGTGCCGGAAGGCGAGAGGATGGGGCAAAAAGACCAGGCAGGGCTCTGCTCTGCTGCACATGGGGGTGCTGGGAGTTGGAAATCGACTCCTCCGCACTGACAACAATGAAGACGTCGCGTGAATATTCAAGTGTGGAACTCAGAGGAGAAGTTGGGTGAAAGATATACATTTGAGGACCATTTGATTATAGCTAGAGATTGAAGGTGTGAGCACTGATGCGATTGTCCAGCAGAGAGGATAGAGTGAGAAGCAGAGAGGGCCTGAGCCTGAATTGCAGGGAATGCCAACATTGAAATTAAACCTAAATTAATGGCTGGGCAGTGGAGGAATGTGTTGATGATTTTTGTTTGCCTGTCCCATCCACTGCCAGCCCTTCTCTGCCCTGCTCTGTGCTGGGAGAGGGGGGTTCACCTCTCCTGACCCTACCACCTGGGCTTCTGGTTGGGCCAGCTGATGGAAAGCATGGGTGGGAATGTGAGGGTAGGAAGAGGAAGAGGTCAGGGGATTTATTTCCCACTCCCTCTTTGTTCCCTCACTGGGTGAGGCTGTTTTCTTTATTACAACTCCTCTCAGGTACCCCATCTTCCAGGGATCCAAGCGCTCTCTAGGCTTGGGTAACAGCATTCTCTCCTCTTGCTCCTTCAAACACAGGGGCAGTAACGACTTCCTGCTGACTAGTCCCTGGGTGCCTAGCCTTAACCCTGCCACGCCCGTAAAGAGTTTTCCATTAACTGTGAGAGTATCATGTGTTTTCTGCCAGGACCCCAGCTATGAAATGGATAAAACTGGAAGGGAGATAGAGAGGTAGGGGGCAAGTAGGGGTTTCTGGTATGATGGAAACCAAAGGAATGAAATGCTGTAAGAACCAAGGAGTGGTCATGGTATCAAGTGATATTGAGAGGTAGAGTGAGATGAAGACTGAAAAAAATGTCTGTGGTCTTTAGCTACTTAGAGTATGTTAGTGACCTTTGCACGAGCTGATTCGGTAAAGCGATGCTTTAGAGCAAAACTATCAAAACCATCGCCACAGACCCCACAAGGCTTGGAGTGTGATTCAACGATATTAACTCTTTAGATAGCTCTCTGCAGACACACTCGTTTTAATATTTTCTCTGGCATTCTTATTTACTTTGGAAAATTAGATTGCTTTTCTTTTCCATACTTCTATTTGCCAGGTGTGGTATTGCATACCACCTGGAATAGCACAGAAGCAGGGTGGGTGGGAAGTGAGGAGAGGGAGAGGAGTCTTTCTCCCTCTGTCTCCTCCTTTCTCTTGAAGGGCTTATTCAATCTTGTTCTTGTCTTGTGGGAACTCTCCCCAGCGTTGCAGCCTCCTTTCCCCTACCCTCTGGGCTTTCTTAGGTGGTACTTTACTCTTCCCTCCAGTACTACGCCTTTTGTCTTAGCCTACACGGTGGACAGGGTAAAGGGCCACATGATAACTTGACAACTTTATCCAATTATTATTTTCAACACATTACGTCCATTAACTTGATTTTTGTCAAACGTCTAGTGATTACTGATTATCCATTTTTATTTATAAACGGAGGACTAAGTTTATGATTAAGAATTGCTGGTATGGGTTTTCCTATGAATTATTTTTGCTGAGTCCTCTCTCCTGAATTGCGAGACTAATTTGTCAGCTCTGGGTGAGTGAGCAGAATGTGTCAATAAAGGAAGTTTCCTTTTACAGTATATGAGAGCAGAGTACTTAATCACTCAGGGACCCCCCCATCACCAAACAAACAAACAAATAAGTAAATGCTTTACTCCACTGCTAAGTGCTTTTATATATTTCACTAGGTTGTAGTTACCTTTATTTTTCTTTTTTGTACCAATTGTAGAGTTCCTTCTGGCAAAAACACCCAAACTCTACCCTTCAGTCGTCACCATCTTGTTTTGGAGAGCAGTCTTCACTGCTTCATCTTGGGGGCAAACATCACACCCAGCCCAGTTACCCAGCAGGTAATGCTTAAGACCCCCACGATTCCCCGTCTACCTCCCTCATGGCCACTGATGCCAAGTTTTGTCAGACTCGCTCTCATCTCTGTGGTGGCTTTCTTAAGCATTTGTTGTTTTTGGAGTTTTATCTGCCCTGGTTTTAATCCAGTCTTATCTGCTGTCTGTATTCCATGAATTCTGTAACATTTTTGGTTAGCTATGGCAACTTCCTCTGTTTTCCAGGACTGTTATCTTTTCTGTATTTCTGGGGCATTTGAGGAGGCAGGAAGATAAATGTGTTTGTTCATTCTACTGTGTTCAACTTGCCTTTACTTCTTAACTATGGATAGTAATGAAAGATAGAATCAAAATAATTTTCAGACAATCTCCCAAACTTCTTTTAGTCGGAGCTGCTAGTCTTGGATAAATGGATTGATTTAAGTTTAATTTCTTCCTTCTACTCTTGCAGTTGTAAATGCAGAGTGAAAAATCAAAAGGACAAACAATAGGAAGGAGAACTCTGGCCAGGTATCCACCGTATGTGGTTAACAGCCTATGGCATAGACTGCTAGTTATCCAACTGGAATCATTTCCTCTTTCTTTGAGAATACAACACTCACGTTTTAGCTGGGCACACAGTCCAGCTAAGTGTTGACAACGTGGACAGTTGATAGCCAATGAGGTGTGAGCAAATAGCTTCTAGGCCATGTCTTTTGACAGGAATTCAGCTGCAGTTCACTGAACTCTTTCTCTTTTCCTGTTGGCTGAGAGATGCCCTACTGGAGCAGCCCCCGTGAATGCAGCATATTGAGGGTTGCAGGTCACTAGAAGGATTTAGGACCACCCACTCGTATATCTTATTTAAATACTGTGTTTTGGGTTTCTTTGTTACAACAGCTTAGCTTCTATAATAATTAACTTATAGCTTTTAATAAATAAAGGATAATCTCAGAGACCAGATGGTATAATGGAGAAAGCAAAAGATTTAGAATTAAAGGGTCTGGCTTAAAATCATGGTTCTGCCTCTCACTAACAATATAAACTTGGGCAAATCACAACTTTTTGAGTCAAGTTTTCTCTTTGGCAAAATGAGTATTATAATTCCATCACTTATTGTGTTCTATTGAAGATATAAAGATAGGACTCAACTTGAGCTCTCAAAGGGCTCATACACTAAAGGATTTATTATGTCTGGCATACACTAAGTGCTCATTCAAAGTTTAGTCACTCATAAAAGGTAATCCCGCTTACATAACCATGTGACATTGGTGTTTCACGACCTTGGTGTCTTCTAACTCTTTGACATGTTTCAATGACAAAAATGGTGATAGAGAAACTATGCTGTGAAAAAGAAAAGTTAGGATTATTACTTACTTTCTTGGCCTTTGGACTTCTGGTAACTCATATTTCTTTGGAACACAGACTTGATCCTAAAAATAAACCAAACATATCTTTAATTAAAAATTTTTTTAATGAGGAAGATCAGGCCTGTGCTAACATCTGCCAATCCTCCTCTTTTTTTTGCTGAGGAAGACTGGCCCTGGGCTAACATCTGTGCCCATCTTCCTCCACTTTATATGGGACGCCGCCACAGCATAGCTTGACAAGCGGTGCATTAAGGCACTCCCAGTATCCTAAGCAGGGAACCCCGGGCCGCTACAGTGGAGCACGCGCACTTAACCGCTTGTGCCACCGGGCCGGCCCCAAACCAAACATATCTTTAGTGGTAAACTGTTATTTAGTCAAAAAATTTACTTTGTTCATTATGAATCCTCAGTAGGCCTTCATATAGTTGCCTCAGAATTCTGTACAGTAGTAAAAATCGTTGGAAATAATAGTAGCAAACACTGTCATGGCTGACAGTGAAGTCAAAAAAAACATAGAAGCCACTCAACCAAAGGAAGATGGCTTTATATTCTCTGGTAGCTTCTAGAGGCACCTCCACGTCACAAACTGTGCATAAAATAACTGATGCTCATAGGACGAGTGTCCAAATCATTAAGAAAGAATGACACGAAGAGCAGCATTTTCTGTTTAGTAAGGCAGGGCATCGGTGAAGGCAGTTTTAAAAGGATGTCTAAGAAGACTGATTCCAATCACATCTTGCCTAAAGGAGTAAGCTTCAGTTGGCTAGACATTCTGCTTTGGTGAAGTACCACCTTCCTCGATGGTTTTGAATCAATGAGGCATCAGTGTTACATGTATCGTGATAGAATCGGGTAATGATATTACCTTGAGAAAAATCATAACTTTCTGATTTCTCTTTCCTCAAAAGGGCATGATGCTGTTTGAGTTTCTATTCTTTTATGATGCAGAAATGGTGATCAGTCAGTATCAATGCCTTGAGAAAACATTCACAAACCAATGAACCCTAGGTCCTTGTGCTGTAGTCCTGAGAAATCTTTCCAAGCAATATTTAGATTTACCAAGAAGAGGCTTTCAGTCAATTTGCTCTTTCAATATGGGGATGTTGAGCTCAAACTCATGCTGACATTATGCCGTTTCTTTAGCTTTTCTTTGGGGGCTTTCATTAATTCTCGATACCACTGGGAGCTTAAATAAACTCCCAAGCCCTGTATTTTACATGTGGAGAAATTGGATAATTACCTCCAGAGTTCTAGTAATTCACATTCATGAGCAAAAGTACATAGCTTGGGGAAATTCGATAGGTTGAAAATGAATAGAAGATTTATAATTTAATTATGAGTTATAAAGATATTCAAGAGGAAACGTGCTTCAGAGGCAGACACATTTGTTCAGAAAATACGCAACACTAAATCTTAGCCTCAATCAACCACAAAATAGAGATAATCAAATTCGAAGGACAGGTTTCTTCTGTCATGCAAGTTCAGGATTCTCATGTGAAAAAAAGGAAAGGAGAAAAAAGGATTTAAAACTCCCAGTGACAATTTCTTCCCCAAAGCTCCAAGCCTGAAAAAAAGCTAGAATCTCAGCCATTATGATTGATGATTTTATAATTTTACAAATTGAAAGCCTTTTATCTGAAATTTAGATTGACATGACTTACTTATATAATGATGAGGTAAGATTTCTTTCTTTCTTTTTCTTTTTTTTTGTGAGGAAGATCAGCCCTGAGCTAACATCTGATACCAATCTTCCTCTTTTTTTGCCGAGGAAGATTGGCCCTGAGCTAACATCCGTGCCCATCTTCCTCTACTTTATACGGGACGCCGCCACAGCATCGCTCAACAAGCAGTGCTTTGGTGTGCGCCCGGCATCTGAACCAGCGATCCCTGGGCCGCCGCAGCAGAGCGCGTACACCTAACCACTTGTGCCAGCTGGCCGGCCCTGCAGGATTTCTTAAGTTAGTTAATAGGGATGTCTAATATTTCCATCCACATACAGTTACTCATGCTTCTTGTGGGTTGTTTATCCATAAATATTGTTTATCCATAAATATTGTCTCTTCTCCTGTTACTCTGATTACTGCTATGTTCCCTTCACCAGTGCTATTTTATCTTCCCCTCCCATAAATGGAAATATTCCACAAAGTTTGGATCTAAATCATCTGCTCTTTTCTCTCCATATTATGCAGTGGGAACCTCATTCACCAAAGCTTCCTGTAACTCTCCCCTCTACATGGACAAGACATACACACACGCACACAGACACACAGATACACACACACACACAAACACACACACCTGACTTCTTAGTCGAGCTCTTCTTAGTTCTCAACCCCTTGTTGAACATAGTCTTTCACAAATGGAAAGGGACATGTTCTTAGGAGCATCTACTCAAACTTTCTCCCCAAACCAAATTCCCTAGCTTCTCCTTGAGTTCCTCCAGTGGTGGAGAACTTCGTGTCAAATAGATACATGTTAGAATCTTAGCTCATCACTTACAAACTGTATCACTCTGAACAAGTTATATTCCTTTTTCCAGCCTTAGTGTCCTCATCTGAAATGAGGATAGTAACAGTACATACCACGCAGGTTCATGGCAAGCACCTGGCATGCCTTAAGCCCTCAACACATACTGGCTTTCCCATTTTGCCTTTCTTTTCGGCAGTTCTTACTGTTTACAACTGGTATCTCCATTTAATTTTTTGTGCATTACTCTTATCTCTCTCCTAGATTCCAAATTTCTTTAAGGCAGAAACAGTATATTATCTATCTTTTTACCCCACAAACCAGAGTTTATCAACATTAGTTCCACAGACAAGCACTGAACTGTGACAAAATTTGTCCTAGTCTTCAGCTGAATGAGAAAAATAAAGAAAAAATTAATTTTCCTTAAGTCTGATGATACAGAATTTAAAAGACTGCAATTCATTTTGGGACAATCTTTTTCTATTTTTTTGTTGTCAAAATTTCTATTTTAAACATGAAAAGATGTTGAGATTAGATAGTTGTTGCTTCAGGTTTTATCTTTACTTAGATAAGTAAACAGGTGGCAGTGTCTTGTCATTCTCCATCATTTTTAAAAAAGATCACTAGGTTTATAAAATTCAAAATAGTCTGTGATGGTGCCTCACATGCAGTTGGCTCTCAGTTGATACCTAGGCTTCTTGGTGCTTACCTGGTGATCATTTTGCTTCTCCCCTTGAGGTCAGGGATGAAGAATAAAGGGAATGAAGCAAAAACAGAATATTTAAAAATGTTCAATACAGTTAATTAACGACTTGGTTAGAAAATTGGAGGATGAGAAATGAAAAAGAAACCCCAGTGGTTAAAAAACATATTTTGGAATTATTTGGTTATTTCAATTTCATACTGATCATTATTCCTCATTAGCAATATTACTTGATTGGTAGCTAACAACATATTTAAAAAGCGGTGGACAAAAATGTTCCAGTGACCACCTTGCTGTGGTAAGACAAAAATGTGTTTAAGGGAAGTGCCAGGATATTAAAAAATGATTTAGCAACTTGATTCAAGTTTAAAAATACATTCACAATTGTTACACAAGATTTAAAATAAATAAAAAATAGCTTATGGAAGTTAGTTATTAGAGGGATTTAGCTCTTTTGAGAAATATCATGTGAAGTTTCTGAGGTCTGTGATTATCATTTTCAAATTAAAAAAACAACTAAAACCCGACCTAGTCATGAGACACTAAAAGCTAGTTACGGCACTGTCATTTTTGAGCTTGTGTTAGAACAAAATGTTGCTTGTGAGATTTGTTTTCACTGATGATAAATAGACTAGGAAAAAAATTTAAGTGCCTCTTTCAAATTTTGCTCTATTAAATACTTTTCTAAGATAAATTAAAATAAGTTTTTATTTATAAATTTCTTAAAAGCTGAGAATGTGCATTTTTTTCTTAAGGATTTGTTTTACCAAAAGTCCCTGAATGGTCATAGCTAACTTTCAAAGGGTCAATATCATAGAGTAAGTGACAATCATTTTCTCAGACACTACTGATTTCCGTAGATCAGAAGTTAAAAAGTAATTATATGATAACTAATATAGGGGCCAGCCCCATGGCGTAGTGGTTAAATGCAGTGTGCTCCACTTCAGTGGCCCAGGTTCATGGATTTGGATCTCGGGCACGGACCTACATCACTCATCAGCCATGCTGTGGTGGCATCCCACATACAAAATAGAGGAATTTTGTGCTTATACAAATAGAGGTGTACACATACAAAATAGAGGAAAGTGATGACTGCACTTTCTATGGCAGTAACTGCTATATTTGAAAATTTGACTCTGAATTCAAGTTTCCATCAAAACCATGAAGCTCATATTTGTTCTTTCTTTCTCTCCTTCTCTTCTCCTATTCCTTCCTTTTTCTCTCCTTACCTCTCTCCTTTCTTTACTTCTTTTTATTTTTGCCATGAGAATGTGCAAAACCACTTCTTCCAGAATGATACTCTTATTTTTATTTGTTGTTTGCCAAGGGACTGAACTTAAACCTTGACGTTTATATGTCATGTCAACAGAAATACTAACAATTACAGGTTTTCTTAAATCAACCCCAATGACATATTTTTTTTTTGATGTGTGAGTAAAAATAAAAATCTGTCCTAAATTCAGTGAAAAACTTCCAGGCCCACATCTTTGTAGCGTACAGATTGGAATGAAGAAAGGAGTAGGCAATGGTTACTACCACGTACACAAGTTGTAGATTTCCAAGCAAATAATTACTTTCCTCTTCAATACAATTTGAAAAAAATAGAAAGAAAAGGAAAGGATTTAGGAAAGAGACCATTTTGAATTATTGTTTCTGACTGAAAAACAATCAAGTATTCTTCACAGCAAATGAGGACATAATAGATTCAGTCAGATAACTTAGGATTTTGAGAAATAACTTAATACCTCATTAAAACTATAACGTTTTGAAAAAATAAATTTTTCCTGTCTTTTGGATGATGTTACCATCAAATACTGCTTATTTATATCAGAAAACACATAAACTTACTACTCTTGATAAATTTATTTTGCGTGACTATCTTTTCTCCTTGAGGACCATCGCCATTTTTTTTTGTGAAGATTCACCAGGCTAGAGTCTTACTATTTGTGGTGTAAATGCTATGTCAAGCCCTAATTCAAGATCTTTTTGGTTAGATGCTTAATTTGTTCTTGAATTAATGCCGCTTCTTTTCTTTTTTTCTGTCCTGATATTGAAACATTTTTTTAAAGCCTTTAGTCAAAAGTAAACTATTTTCTGTGTTCAACCAGCATGTTGGCTTTGATTTATAACATTTTATGATAATATTTTATGTATGTTAATGGTGTTTGATATTATTCACTGCTAAAAAATGTTTTCTCTTAGAGATAAGGTAGAATCAAAAGTAGAGTCTACAGGGGGCTAGCCTGGTGGTGTAGTGATTAAGTTTGCCTGCTCTGCTTTAGCAGCCTGGGGTTTGCAGGTTTGGATCCCAGGCACGGACCTACACACTGCTCATCAAGCCATGCTGTGGCAGTGTCCCACATACAAAATAGAGGAAGACTGGCACAGATGTTAGCTCGGGGACAATCTTCCTCAAGCAAAAAGAGGAAGATTGGCAACAGATGTTAGCTCAGGGACAATCTTCCTTACCAAAAAAAAAAAAGTAGAGTCTACAAAAGTGAGAAAATTTCACCATTTAGCATCATTTTGTTATGGACCCTTTAACCTGTGTACTGAAAGTCAGAACGATAGCCACAACCATAGGCCAACCCAGGTAGCATGCTGGTAGATATGATGAAGCCCTTAAGTAATTTTCTTAAAACTGATAAAATGTATTCTAAATTTTACATAATATTTTAGAAATTATAAAAAGTTAGTTTAAATGAATATATTTCTCATTAGGGTTTGTTTCCTGGTGAAAGATTAACACATTATTCTTTATATGAAAAAATAAGAAAACATAATCAATTATATTCTGTTTGTTCTACCAGTTTTGTATTTTTCTTTTAGTTCTATTCAAATAAAATTTCAAAAGTGATAAATTGATTCTTACACTCTTATTCTTATGTTTCCTTCTTAAACAATAAAATAGTCTTCTCAAAATCTGTAATAGTAAGCACAGATGCCAATCTTCTTACCAGAGAATTGGGGGATACAGTGGAGGTTGTTTTGAATGTTATTTACTGAATGTTATTCAGTTCATAGTTCTCTTTCAGAAAGTGCTGGAAAAGTGAATCAGTGGTAAACTTCTAAAGGCTAGTAGCCTTTTCCTCATCCTTGAAACTTCCTCCAATCTCAGTACCACTGAATGTAAAGTGGAATTCGTTCATAGAGTTGTCTCTTCACAACAGTCTTCATGAAAAATCTTTCTTGTGCTTTTATCACGTATTGGTAATTTTTTTTTTTTTTTGTGAGGAGATCAGCCCTGAGCTAACATCCGCCAATCCTCCTCTTTTTTTTGCTGAGGAAGACGGCCCTGGGCTAACATCGGTGCCTATCTTCCTCCACTTTATATGGGACGCCGCCACAGCATGGCTTACCAAGCAGTGCGTTGGTGCGCGCCCGGGATCCGAACCAGCGAACCCCGGGCCGCTGCAGCGGAGCGCGCGCACTTAACCGCTTGCGCCACCGGGCCGGCCCACGTATTGGTAATTTTGATAACAACCACAAAAGATTTACACTTTTAGATCTAGAAAACTCCTTAGTCTATTTTTGTTGTTAGGAAACAGACAGAGGAGATTATGATGGCACTGATTTGCAGAAACTTAAGTGAGCTTCAGAAGACACTAAGTTAACCATCAAAATTAACTGTAATCAAGAGAGATAATTGGATGTTCTGGTTGCCTTTCCATCCTCAGAGGTGAGACACCCACCACTTCCAGCATGGCTGGAACCAGACTGCTCTGGTGATAAATCCATTGTAGAAATGACGCATCAAAGTTAGAGGAGGAGTTGTGGTTTCCATGTCCCAGACTCAGTGCAGCTAATGAAAGATCAAGAGCCAATCCCTCTAGATTTTTCAAAATTATAAATTGGGTAATTACAATTGAATGATTTTGAAATTATTGGTTTCTTCTGTTCATACTTCACTGCTAATTCTATATATACCCAAATAAGCATAAAACTGTTTTCTCATCCAATGAAAGTCTTGCTAATAGATAGTGGTTCTGAAAATGTGGAGTTTGCATCGCTTATTTCAGTTTCTAATACTAAGAAAATGATTAAGATCTACCTCTCTGTTTGCCTCAGTTTTGGTAATTTAGAGTAATGTGTTTTAGATTACCCAATAGTGATCTTACCACTAATGTGGACTCAATAATACATATTCCAGAGCCCTTCACACATGACAACATGACAGGTTGTATACCTTTTTATGCTGATAAAAATAATAGATGCTTTCCACAGAAAATCTGGAAAATAGTGAAGGGGGTAAGAAGAAATTAAAAACTACTAAAAATACCACACTAACTGATGTCAGTTAACCTTTAAAAAATATTTTTCAGTCTTTTTGGCCCCTGTCCTTCTTTTTCACTTAACATTATTTCTTAAAAATTTCTGACTTGGGGCTGGCCTGGTGGCATGGTGGCTGAATTCACGCATTCCACTTCGGCGGCCTGGGGTTTGCAGGTTCGGATCCCAGGTGTGGACCTACTCACCACTCATCAAGCCATGCTGTGGAGGCATCTCACATACAAAATAGAGGAAGATGGTCACAGATGTTAGCTCAGGGACAATCTTCCTCAGCAAAAAGACGAAGATTGGCAACAGGTGTTAGCTCAGGGCCAATATTCCTCACCAAAAAAAAATAAATAAATAAAAATAAAAATTTCTTTCAAAAATTCTTCAAAATGATGATTTTAATGACTACATTATATTCCACCTTATGAAGGTCCATAATTTATTTAGCTATTCTCATATTGTTGGACATTCAGTTTATTTTCAGTTTTTAGCTTTACATAACTATCTTCCACATTTAAAAAACCCTTCTTTGATTATTTTCTTAGGGTTGCAAGAAGTAGGATAATTGGTTGAAAGAATATGACCGTTTTAAAGACTGGTCTATGAGTCCAATCTATCCTTCAAAAAGTTGTGCCAATTGCTTCTCTCATAACACCACAGTGTTTTACCCAGTATTATACAGTATCATATTTTTTCAATTTGACAGATGAAAAATGTCATTTCTCTGTTTTGATATACATTTCTTTGCATATCTTAGAATGTATTTATTAGCCATTTGTGGTTTTTTTGAGCGTGTGACTTGTCTGCTCATATCCTTGCTCATTTTGTATTAAGATTTTCCTAATTCAGTTTTGAGAGTTCTTTATGTATTAAGGATGTTAATCTTTTGGTGTCAAATTTGTTCCTCATATGTCACTTAACTTTTAATTCAATTTTTGATGTTTTCCTTTGCTTTTATGTTGAGAAAATAATTTTTCATCTAGATATTAAATATCCAACTATATTTCCCCCTAACTTTCTTTAATTTAATTTCTTTTGCATTTAACCCTTAACTTGAGGCAGAAATTATTTTGGTATAAAGTGAAAAATCTTAATTGAGTCCCCTCACTCCCACTCAAAATAGCCAATTTCCCCAACACTATTTATTGATCAAATGTTTTTCTTCTCTCTGACTTGGGAGGCTTTATCATATAATATAAAGCTTTTTTTTTTCTTTCAATAAAATTTACAGTGTGTTGCAGAGCAACTTACTCTGCTTCATCATCTGTTAATTCTTGCACTGCATCAATAGGTTATAACGAGTTTTAAAGTACATTTTAACATGTGGTAAGACAGGCTTTTTTGCCCCATTATTTTTCCTCCCTAATTTGTAGCTAATTCCACTTATTTATCTTTCAGATGGACTTGAGAATTATTTTGTATGTTTAAAAAATTCTAATGAGGTAGTGATCGAGATTGGTTTTAAGTTTATAGAGTATTACTTTAATAAGAGTTGATATCTCACTATTCTAGAACATGATCTATATTTCTACTTAAATTGTCTTTCAAAGCTCTCAACTTATATCTCTACATATTTTTAAATTAAGATTGTGAATTAAGTTTTTCCAATACAACTTGCTGATACAGTATATGGAAAAGTTTGCCTTTTTTATGTTTATCTAGTTTGTAGAGATTTCACTTAAACTCAATATTTTAAATTGTTTTTCAGTCAATTCTCTTGGATTTTCTGAGTAAATGTTGACAGTCTCTCTAAATTTAGATATAAAATGTCATTATACTCGTTTCTGTTTCACTTCTCATTTCATTGAACAGAACTTCCAGGAAATGTTGATGAATTATGATATTCCTGATTATAATGGTAATACTTGTTTTATTTTACTATCAAATATGATGTTAGCATGTTGGTTTAAGATAGACATATTTTATTACTTCAAGAAAATATTTAATTGAAGTTTTTTGAAGCTTTTGATTTTATTAATAATTGCCATTGAAAATATTACATAATGTCTTTTCAGAAAAATGGAGTTGGATTATAATTAGCAAAGCCTAACATAAAACTATCTGTCAAAAGAGAATTCTCTAAAGGGTCAAGTGTCAGTATCACAAAGCAGGACAAAGAAGGGTGGAATTGCAGCTAAAAGGCAAAAAGTTAATAACTAGTAAAATTCAGCCCTTTGGCTCTTTAGCACCACGTACATATTTTGAAACATATTTGAACTTCCATACAACAGCAACACACTATACATTTCCACTTAACAAGTTGTAGCTATTCATCATATAAGTGAATATATTCTTCTGTCTTCCCAGAATGAAGAGTCAGATCATCCCTACAGTTATTATGTTAATCACTGGCTATATCAATTACTCCATAATTTTAGCCCCAGTCTCACCAAATACTTTTTATCTAAAGACTCAATTGTAAAGTTTATTTTCAACAAATTTGTGTGAATAATAAGAGAAAGAAAGAGAGAGAAGAAAAAAGTAGTTATTATATATAAATAAATATTTATGTATAACAAGAAAGAAAATATGCAAAACTACTACATAGGTTGAAATATTTATGAGTAAAATAAATTGATGCTTGTGATTTATTTTTAAGTGATTCTCCTAAAAATATATAGATGCAGCAAATGTATTATCAATTGCTGAATCTAGCTGGTGGCTATATGATGTTTTATTGTATTTTTTTCTGTATATTTGAAACTTGCATACAAACTTTAAAATTTATGTTCATAGGAAGAATTAAATTGTTATTATTGATTAATGTATTTTGCCTATATTTCCAATGTCGTGATACATGCTTTCTACTTCTCCTGTTCTCTCATTTCCTTTTTATGCTCTCTTTTGCCTTGTGTAATATGTTATCTTTGATCTTATCTAGTTCCTCATGGGATTTACATCTAATGTTGTCTTTTTAATCTTTTAAAATACTTTTTTTAATATAAAATCATCTAATTTCTGTCGACTTATCTGAACCACTGCATAGAGTAAATACATGGCTGTGAAGGAGGAGTGGAGGTGAGGGTAAGATGCTGGCTTCTCTAAGTGCAAAGTCCCTACTTACCTCTGCTTTCACTGTATGCTCATTGCATATACAATAATATTAGTGCATTTCCCATTGGCTAGAAACACCAATGATTTACCTGAGACTCTACTTACTTCCTTTATGGGATCCAAGTCCCCCTCCTAACTCTAAGTCCACTTTCTTCTTGAGGCTTTCTGAATATTTCACATCTGGTGTCAGAGTCTATTATAGATTTCCTGTGACAATGGTCACTATTACTGCTCCCAATTTGTTCAAATCCTACTCTATAACACACTTACCAGTTCTGAGGTATTCTCCATGGTGAGGAAGTGTTTACTTCCAGCCATTGCCATTATTTACTAAGCTTCTCAAATATACTTGGAATTTCAATTTCTAAATTCTTTTTCTTGAAGAACTTGAGAGAAATCCTCAATTTCTGGACACTTGAAAGACTCAGTAGGGAAGTCATAATACTTTTCCTAACCACCTATGAACCAATGATACAAGATAAATCCTGGGTACCTTGATTTTCTCCTAACTCATGAGCAGTTATTTGTTACTCTCCTCCTCAAGAGGTTGGGAAACACCATTTATCGTCTCTTTTTTGTGTATTAAGCTTGGTATCCTAGGCTTGACTCCCAGTCCCAAAGCTTCCTTTACTCTCTCTCTCAAGAGACCTGATGTCTTCTACTCTAAATAGTAGGTCTAGACTACTGGATGTGCCAGGATGCCTTGGCACTCCCAAATTGTCACTCAGGCTGGATTACCCTCACTCAGATTAGATTTGATTGGTTCACTGCCTAACCTTACTCTCTCTTACACCTGCCGAATGACCTCTTACTTCATACAGTGACAAGCTACTCAAGGATAAGTAGATAACTCACAGAGCGTATTCTTGCCACTTTTACTGGGGAGTTGGATGGTTAACAAAAATACCTTCTGCATATTTATCACAAACTTCCGTTAGAGTAGGAGATTCACTCTGGTAACTTTTCTCTCCTTTTAAAAATCCTTTTCTGCTGAAGATTTCTCTGCAGAGCAAAATAGCTTATATTAGAATTTCCTGATTACTGAAACGTTATTTGTTTATCCAGTGGATACACGAAAAAATCCAACCCACATTATTCCCTATTAGTTGATATGTATTCAAGCAATGCAAACTAAGAACAATAACTAAACAAGCAGTAATAGAAACTTGTTATTCTACTGAAAATTATAAGATGTGTTCTATATTCAAATGTTTATTAGATTATTTAGCCTAGTCAATAGTAGATATCAAAATGAGCAAGGAAGATCTTAAAATTCTCTTTACAAGGATTGTTTTGGAGGATGAGAAAAAGGAAAGCCTAAAGCAGTTTGTAGAGGGATAATGCACAGGATGTTGATGTGAGGAGAGAAGTAAATTTTGTGTTTAGGGTTAGATATTGAGCATGGTACAGTCACTGAAACCTGTCTATAATAAATCGATTCTTAAGTGTTATTATATTCTGAATCACTAAATAAGATAAAGAAATCGAGTCAGTTATAACCTTCACTTCTCGGACTAGGTCTTAGGCAGAAATAAACCAAGAAAAGATTAAACCTTTTCTTCTGATGAAACAGCCTGAACTCAGGGGGCAGGTCTGCTCTCAATGAATAGGCAGGGACAGGAAGTGGCATTATAAAAGGGCAGAGTGCAAGCCGTAGAGTGGAGTTTTGCTGGGCACACTTTGCTTGTTTGTCTGATGCCTTGAGACTGACTTCTCATCAAAGAGTGAAGGAAAAATAAGATCGTGGAGCAGTTCCAGTGCAGGCACTTCATGGTCCAAAGAGAGTGGGTCATTAATATCACATTTATCATCAGGTACAATTATCCTGGCAGAGAATGCCTAGAAAATGAAAACATCCTGTCTATCACAGAACGAGGGGAAGGAAAATAAGAAGATGGATGACTGCCACCACTTATTTTCTTTTATAATTCATGTCATTCCGTTCCTGGTTGAAACATGTTGATGGGCTAGGAAAGATTTATATAAACTATTTCCTGATTTCTCAAGCTTGTCCAAGAGCCATTCTACAAGCTATTGTTTCCACCAGCTTTTATGTCCAGCCTTCCTGTAAGATGGTAGAACCACAAAGTACAGCCAGGTCTTGCCAAACTTCTCTAAATCTTCATATGCTGTCTCTGCTACATAAATCCCGTAATTGGGCCATCAGATTTCAGTGGTCTTATTTTCAAATCAGGTGAAATTTCAGGTTTGTAAAAAACTTATGTCTGTAGAAATAATCACATAAACAATATTAACATAAACAAAGCTATTTGTATTGATGAGCTTTCATATACCAAATGCAATAAACAGTGATCAATATGTGGTTTGGAGATCTAGAGCTATTCAATCAGTAAACAGTTATTACCATTTAACAGGATGGAGATGTCACATAAAAGAAGTACACAAAGCAAAAACAAAACAACAAAACCCCAAACAAAAACCAACAACAAACCAACAAGCCATAAAATACACAGTAAACATATAGATATAATGTAGTTTTGAGGTTACTATTGATTCTTTTTCCCTTCACACTGTGATGGTGGTGGATGGTTCTTAGAGTTCTGTGTGTGGTAATCTTCCCTTGGGGTTGGGATGAAAAAGGTAAGACAGGTTTCAGCTCATGTTTGAGAACTTTCCTCTACAGATGATTTCCAATAGTTCAAAAGCAAAACAAGGTCATACTAATGTTAGGAGTTTAGAGTTCAAGTCAAGTATGCTCAAATATCAAACTTTGTGTTGTTCAATAAGACCCAAGAGAAAAATGTTCTGAATTATTAACGTTGTTTCTTTTTATAGTTGAGCAGCATTCCGTAGAACTCCCTTTTCTCGGCATTAACTTTAGATTGAGGCAAATCAATGAGAATGACCCCCCTCTTCTCTTATCACTCCCCATAATTTTGTTTAGGAGTTTTGGGTTTGAGGGCATGTGGAAACCAGTTCAGTTTTAATGAAAAAAATTTAGGAGGTTTACTCTACAAGTTAGGAATCTTGACAGAGACTGGGTCTGCTGCTGTGGTCATGGTATCCAGCCCAATGGAACAATACTCTGAGACCTAGCCCCACTATTTAATTCTCTCCAGGATGAGAAAAATGGAGAAGTTTTCAGTTATCTGTGATCCAGGAGGAAACATTAATATCTTGCCTCAAGTGGAAACATGCCCAGACCTGTCACAATCTTTCACTAAGGTAGAAGGAATAGGATGGGAGTGGGGACTACTGACTTTTTTTCCTATGGCTGTGCATCTAACGAATGTGTATTTTTTGTTTTTCAAAGGCATGGCATTAAAAAGTTTTGGGGTCAGTTGAATCATGTGAAAGGCTTAAGGAATAAGGCTACTAACTATTGGCATTGGCCTATAGAAATCATTTTGCAAGACTCAGTGTTAGTATATTACTGTATATTACTCTTTGGAAGGAGATAAGTGGTAAAGTAGAAACTCTACTAGGCTTAGGGTCATGAAAAATGGAGTTCTGGTTAGTTACCACGGATTAGCTGTGTGAGAGTGGTCAAATCACCTAGATGTTTGGTGATTTAACCAACAGTGAGGCAGTCAAAAATGACCAGCTTCCTGTATTGTTAAGCCTCTAAATCTCTTTTGGTAGATATGGAGGCTAGTAGTTTCAAATATGCTTCCTATTCCATATGTAATCTTGATGAACGGCTCCACAAATTTAGGGTCAAACACATCTCAATCTCCAGGGTTAATCCAACTTTCATAGACCAAACGGAGAGAGATCTGAGTAGCTCCCTACTGCCATTGCTCCTCAAGGAGGGGCCCTGTGCCATCTGGCAGATGTGCTTCACTGCTATTGTGATCCTGGGCTCATCCAGATCCCACCCAGGCAGCAGCTGTTCTTCGTGAGAGAGTGATCTCCACTCTAAATACTAGATACTCAAATAGATACTCAATACTCTAAATACTAAATACTCAATTAAGAGAGCAACACACGTAGGAGGCCACCATTGCCCCCCTTAGGGCTCAGCTGTTCCACTTCACATAAAAGAGAGAATGGATTAAAGAAGGGGAGCTCTTCTTTAAAAGCCACATCTCCGAAGTTGCCTTATATCCCATCAATCAGAGCTTAGTCACATGGTCACACAAAGCTGCAAGGGAGGCTGGAAAATATAGTCTTTGTTTTGGGCATCTGAGAGTCCAGGTAAGAATGGGGGGTTCTATTACTCTAGAAGAAGGGGAGAACAAAAAAGGGCTCTCTTTGCCGCATGCTCCTACCCATTTGTACAGCAAACATAACTTTGATACCAAAACCAACATGGACATTGAGAGTTAAATATATGCCAAAAATCCTTTAATAATTTACCAAATTGAATCAAGCAGTGCATAAATAAATATACATTGTATATTTTGTCCAACTTTGATTTATTCCAGGAATGCAAAGTAGGTTCAGTGTGAGAAAATCTGTTGATATAATTCATCACCTGAGCAGATTAAAGAAGAAAAATCATTTGATTATCTCAGTAGATGCAAAAACAATTTGATAAATTCAACCAAATTCATGACAATTTTTTTTTTTTAGCCAACAAGAAAAGGAGAGGAAATTTCTTAATCTGATAAAGGATATCTACAAAAACTTATATCAAACACCACACTCAACGGTTCAATATTAAAAGTATAGTAGGATATTACAATTGAAGTTTTGACCAAGACACTATAACACAATAAATGCTGCATACTAACTTAAGGTAATGGACAAAAAGGAAGAATTTTCAAAGAAAATGGGTAAAAACCAATTCCAAGGCTGTTGGATCTCTTCAGCAATATAAAAAAGGATGAGAGTGTGGAGAGGATAGAAGATTTACAGATAGATTTTACTTAGATAAAGTTATGCTGTGAGACTCTTCCTCCCCACTCCCGGGAGTGAGGTATAGGGGTGCCCCTCATCTCAAGCCTAATGAAGTGGGCTTCCATGAGAATTACCCAGAGATTACCCATGTGGTCCTTGCTGTTTGGGGAATAGTTGTATCAGAGTTGACCCTCCTCTGGAAAATAAAGGGGAGAGACAGTCCTGCTGCTTACACTGGTGGCAGATCTGGAGATTTGCTGTTGTATTCGGATGGGTCTGCACTCACAGGGTTTGTGAGTGCTTCCAAAGACCCGGGTATGAGCACATTGAGAGAGCTGATGGCCTCAAGACATCCTGACTCCTGTCTAGGAGAGCCACCTAGATGGGAGAGAAACTCCCCCAGTGAGAGCCTGGCAGTGCAGCGGACTGAGAGAAAACAAGCGGTGAGGTAGGTGGGAAGTGGCTGCCCTGAGAAGAGGAATTGCTGCATGCCAGGCACAATGGTGGGAGGAGACTTCCAGGAGCGTCCCTAGAGTTCATGAGAGAACCTAAGGGAAAAGAATCAGCTTTATACACCTCTGAGGCACAGATAGCAGGGAAGCCAGCATACACAGCACTAGTCACTTGCACAAGGCTAGGTTCTAAAGTCAATATGCAAGGCAAAATTTACATGTCAGTAATGCCTTGCATTGCTTCCTATATTCCTGTCTCATTTCCCTTCTTCTCATCCTTGCTGCCTTAGAATTGCCTCTCTCCAAAAACCATTAGCTCTCAATATTCGCCTCTGGCTCTGTTTTCTAGGGAACCTGAAATAAAAGAAATATCTGCTTGTTATAAAGATCACAGAGATAATGTCCATAAACATGGTTGGCACTCCATAAATGCTAGTTCTCTTTCCTCCTTTTACCTCTCCAACCAAAAAAATTACATTTTTTCTCTGTTTCCTACATTATCTTCGTATTAAAAAACTGCAGAATAATTTATACAGTGGTTATTATCTCTTAATTAAAAAATTTTTTATTGTAAGAGATCCAGAGTAAGCATCTTTACTAACAGATAATCACAATGAGTTCTATATTTTCTTGGAATAACTATATGACCATAGTTAAATCTCTGAAGTATGTCAGAAAGTTGATTTGGGTTGGTGAAATGCTTGCAGAGTAAGTAATACATTCCATTTCATCTAACCACTTTGTATAAAAGCACTAAACTTGGTAACACGTCTATCAATCCAAGGTTATCTGAAAACAGTTCCCTTCACAATAGATCATAACACTCAATACCATGAGTAATCATTTTATGTCTTTTTCACAAGAGGATTTGTTTATGATCTTTTTTATGTTTATATTTATTTATTTATTTATTTGTGAGGAAAATTGGCCCTGAGCTAACATCTGCCAATCCTCCTCTTTTTTTGCTGAGGAAGACTGGCCCTGGGCTAACATCCATGCCCATCTTCTTCTACTTTATATGGGACGCCACCACAGCATGGCTTGACAAGCGGTGTGTCTGGTGTGCGCCTGGGATCTGAACCAGCGAATCCCGGGCCACCGCAGCAGAGCGTGCACACTTAACAGCTTGCGCCACTGGGCCGGCCCCTATTTTGTTTTAGTTTTATAATTACAACCTAAAGGAAAATGCTTTTACTATTTTCCTCCTCTAAAATACAGTAAGATTCCCAGCCATTTGGGATTATTACATCTTCCTGCTCTTTCGATTTCATAATAATTTGTCTTCTTTCTCCAGATTCCTGTAAATTAAATTATTTTTTAAAAATAATTCATGGAAGCTCCCTTGAATAAATTGACCTCATTCTGAAAATTTTCCAAATTAAAATTAGAGACCATAGTCTTAATAGTTAACCTTGTCACTAGATTTTAAAAATCCTCCCCACCTCTCCAACTTTTTTCTCTGACTGGAAGAATATTTTTTATTTTATGATAAGTTTCAGTTTTACTCTTCTTTGATTATTCAGATATTATATATTTCTTATAAACTTTTCTCTTTGAAAAAATTGAGTTTTTATTTTAATCAAGGTTAAATAAGCTTGTTATTTAAAGAATCAAATATTTTATAGCACTTATGAAAAAGAGAAGAACTTTGGGGGCCAGCCCAGTGGCGCAAGCAGTTAAGTGCGTTCGCTGTGCTGTGGTGGCCAGGGGTTCGTGGGTTTGGATCCCTGGTGTGCACAGACACACTACTTGTCGAGCCATGCTGTGGTGGCATCCCATATAAAGTAGAGGAAGATGGGCACGGATGTTTTAGCCCAGAGCCAATCTTCCTCAGCAAAAAGAGGAGGATTGGCATAGGATGTCAGCTCAAGGCTGATCGTCCTCACAAAAAATAAAACAGCAGAACTTTGAATGGTTCACCTCCCTGACCCAAAGTTCTTCTTCCAGAGGAAACTACTTTGAGCTCTTTTGGCTGATTATTTTGGTACCACCCATAGCTCCAAAACACAGTTACACTGTTACTTCTTGAGTTTTCCATTTCAGGCAATCTTCATTGACTTTCTACCATAAAAGATTAGAATTTAGTTCTTTTCCCTGTCCTATTCTCTCAAACACTCAACAGAGTTCTGTCTCTTGTCTTCCTCTGTTATGATTTACACCTTCATTTTGACTGGCTACCCCCTTCAGTAGCTTTGAAGAATATGGGTAGTTAGTTTTTTGAGATCTTGCAGGTCTAAAAATGTTCTATTCTACTCTCATGCTTATTTTACAATTATTGTGGGTATATAATTTCATGCTGAAAATAATTGTTCCTCAAAATTTTCTTCAGTCTTTTTTCTCCTTGTTCTTGGTTTGGATAATTTCTATTGACTTGTATTCAAGTTCACTGATCCTTCCTTTTGTAGTGTTCAATTTGCTGTTATCCTATAATTTAAAAAATTTTAGATATTGTATTTTTTAATTCTAGAAACTAAATTTGATTCTTTTTTAGAATTTCCACATCTCTATTGAAATTATTCACTCACTGTATGCATCATTTTCTGTCAATTAACAGTATTTATAAAGTTATTTACAGTCTTTGGCTGTTAATTCTACCATTTGCATCATCCAATTGTCTCCTTCTATTGACTATGTTACACTATCCTTCTTGGCATGTCTATTAACTTATTTTGTATACTGAATATTGTGCATGGTACAGTGTAGAAACTTGATTATCTTCTTCTGAAGAGGGTTGGCTGATTACCTTGATCCTATGGAGGCTTGGTTCTAAAATTTGTTGTGGTAGGTGTATTTTGGTTTTGTCCTTAGTCTAAAGGCTCAGTCCTTACTTCTGAGATATGGCCCTTGATCCTAAGGTGTGGCTCCTCTCATATTTTAGTAAGAACCCAGGACTTTATCTTTTTTTTTTTTTAACAGTTTATTTATTTACTTATTTTTTTGTGAGGAAGATCAGCCCTGAGCTAACATCCATGCTAATCCTCCTCTTTTTGCTGAGGAAGACCGGCTCTGAGCTAACATCTATTGCCAATCCTCCTCCTTTTGTTCCCCACCAAAGCCCCAGTAGATAGTTGTATGTCATAGCTGCACATCCTTCTAGTTGCTGTATGTGGGATGTGGCCTCAGCATGGCCGGAAAAGCTGTGCGTAGGTGCGCACCTGGGATCCGAACCTGGGCCGCCAGTAGCGGAGAGCTTGCACTTAACCGCTAAGCCAGGGGGCCGGCCACCAGGACTTAAGATCAAGTCCTGATCTTAGTTGCTGTGTTCATGCTACCATGTGGTTGCTGAAAGCTCTACTCGGTTCTTATGTTTCCAGCTGTTGTTTTCCACTGGATTCCTTAAAACCCTGCTCTTTGCATGTCAGTTCAGGAGTCAGTAACAATTTGAGGGCCTTTGAATGCAGGTTTTGTGGCTTTCCCCTCTGTAGCTCTCTCCTTTCTGGGATTCCCCTCCCACCCAATTTCCCACCACTCTGGTACCCCAAACTATGATCTCTGATTCTCTAGGGATCTCTCCTCTCTCTTTGGGCTCCATTCCCTTGCATCTGGGAAGTACTGTCAGTAGCAACTATAGAGCACTGTAAATGGAAAAGCTTGTTAAATGTGGAAATAATTAGTGTGCTTCCCTTCTTTCAAGGCTCCTATCTCCTTGTTTCTGCCTACTTTTCACTGCTCTCTAGTGGCTTCAGAAAGTTGTTTCATGTTTTATCCAAAAAAATAATATTTTTATAATTGTTATTGGCAGGAAGGTACATCAGATGTAAGCCACATTGCTATAACCTAAAGTTAATGAAGGTTTTGGAATAATTGAATGGGACAAATTCACAGAACAGGAACTAATCGAACACTGAATATTAAATATTACGATTGTTAAAAGTTCCTTGGCCATCTGCGATGGATATCTCTCACTTTTCTTGAGTCTCTCCCACTTTCTTTCTTCAAATTTTACTCTTCTTCTTCCGGTTCCAGACACCCTAACCTCTGCCTCCCCGTCTTCCATGTGTAAATTAAAAATTCCCATTACTTTGTTACTTAGCTATTGACTCTGTGAGCCAGGACACAGAACTTAGCCCCTTTAATGATTTCTAGATGACCTCCAACTATGAAAAGCTTTTTGTGATTTCTTGAAATTGAAAAATTTGGGGGATATAAAGAGTTGTCATGTCCCACTATGCACAGCATTTACATTAAAATATCTCCATGTGAAGTTTTTACCTTCCAAAGTGTCTCCTTCCTATTGTCAGCAGGCATTCTTACTCGCTCTGAACATTCCCTGTCTTCAGGGTATCTGCCCCTCCCTCTCAGATTTTTCCTCTTTTCTCTTTTACCTTTATTTTTCAGAGCAGATGAGTAAATTATCTTTGGTTGGTTGAGAATTCTCCTGGGTTCTTACCCTCAGTACCCAGTGGCTCACCAAGATATTTCTTTTGAACATATAGGTTCTTATCCTAAGAGGAAATATAGTGAGCTTGTATTTCTGTCTTGTTAAACAGTGGTGTCTTGTTCTCTTTCTTTCAATCTTTGCTTTCCCAGATTATCCTGAACATTGTTTTTATTTTATTTCATTTTAATTATTTTTATATGTAAAAATGGCCCATAACTTTTTCTAAACCAAAGGCCATTTCCACTTTTTACAGGAGATTCACAAATATATTTTTGGTGCCTTGCTCTTTGTGAATCAGTAAGTGGATTTTGGTGAATTATCACAGAGTCATTGATAACTCTAAAGTCCCTATTAGCCCTGGATCGTATTATTCTATGACTCACTAATGTGAAATAGAAGTAAGTAGGCCTTATTCTGTTCTTGGCTATATAGCTGTTAAATACTAGGCCACAAGATCATATGCTCTTCAATGGCTTATTGTTCATACTAGACAGTAGTTATACTGTCTTTTTGTTTAATTTGTTCTGGTCTATGGTTACATCAGTGGATGGCAATTGCTCCATCTTTATGTATAACAATAAGGCAGATTGTGTGCAGAATGGGAGCATGGAGCCCATGCACTGGTGGGAAATCATTGCCTTGGCTGCCAGTGAATAGTAATAGAGGAGAGAACAAGAGTGGCAGTCAGATTGCCATGAGACTGAGGGTTGCATTGCCTGGGACTTGGGTTAGTTGTCACTGTGGTTTTCTCAGAGTTGTTTAAGGCATTTCTCAATCACCATAAACTTAGAGTATCTTGTCTGGTAGAAAACAAACACACAATGTGGCCTCTTGTTGCTTTGTTTTCTTCTCCTTTTGCTTTAGGAAAGAAGCAGCTCATTTAGGGAACCAAATACAATGAAAAGCAATGTGAGGATGCAGAACCCATTTTGTTATTGCTAGACCTGGTTGGACATCAGGAAGAGTATGAGGGAGGCTCTTTAAATTATTGTGAATAATGAGGATAAAGGGTATTTACACATGGATCATCTAAAGAGACAAGATGTTTGGTTTGTTCGTCATGCGAGAGTTAAGCTAACAATCATTGTCTACTTACCATATGCCAGTGCATAACATGCATTTTAGACCTCAATTCATCCTCACAATAACCAGTGAGGTAGGCAGCTTTATTGTCCTTAATTTACAAATGAGAAACAGACTAAAGAATTACATAAAGTGTTCAAAGTGACATGTTTCATAAGTAGTGGCAGTGGCATTCGAGTCTAGGCAGCCCTACTTGAGAACATACGTAGTATACTAGAATGGACACATCAGTTTAGTCAGTCACAGATTTAATATATGGGTGTGGTCAGCTGATTTCTAGGTGCCTGCTTCTAAGCAAAGGTAATATCATCTAGGACTCCATGGGCCTATTTCCAAGGACTGCTTTTTCCAAGTCCGGAAGTCTTCAATGCCTCAGATTGCTCACAAAGTTTATCCAGAGTGGTCTCTCCACTTCTGTGCTTCTTGGAGTAAACATCCCATATTCAGGGTTATTTTATCAATTGTCATGGGTCCTTCCTCCGCTCTGCATGAAGCATTTGAAATATTAGAGAGAAAGGAAGAATGAATTAGACAGTAGAAGGAGGTTTTAATGCAGAAAGGGTTGCCTTTTTTTTTTTAAACCCTAGGAAGAGTCCTGGAGAAAAATGTAGTGTAAGCAGACAGCAGCCCACTGGAACCAGGGCCCAATATTTGGAAGGACCTATGATTTCCCAGTGGCTGGAAATATTTTAATTGGGAGGCTGATTAAATGCAAATGTCCTGCAGCATCCAACTGTGCCTGAACAGTTTTGATAGACCTTTGTGTTGCCAGTTAATGCTCTGCTGTATATGCAAAGAATTAGCTTTATTCGTTAATCCTTTTAACAGCTTACATTGCTAGAAATTACTGTGTTCTTTTGTCTTTTGTTCTTAACCATAATTTGACTTAGCTTGGTTATGAAAGCCAAGGAAATGTGCTATTACGCAATTTTTGATTCAGATTTAATATGTCCATATCATTTGGCCTATTATGTTTTTGTTTGTAGACTGCAGGTTAGAGTCCTCAGATAATTAACTTTCCTGCTAGAAATCCAAGACATTTTTCATCTGGAAAACATGCTAATGAATACAAGAAATAATTGGAAATGTCCATTTAGGTTGTCAGAATAGAAATCGACAACAACTGATGCTTTTACCATGAGGTTAATGTGGGATTAATTACAATTCCATTAGGAATACAGGTGTTCCCAAAAGCAAATGACTACTTTGATTCAATCTATTTTGCTATTTCTCCTAAATGGGGGCAGAAGGAACGGTGGTGGCTGTGCAGATTGAGCAGAGTGAGCAGATTGGTTGGGCACACTCACTCCCAGCCAGACTGTCTTGGTTTGAATCCCAATTCTGGTATGCATTAATTGTGCAATCCTGAGCAAGTTATTTAACTTTGATGCTCTCAGTTTCCTTATCTGTAAAATGATGGTAATAAAATTAATACCTCATAGGGTAGTTACAACACTTAAATTAGATAATAAATAAACAGTGCTCTTAAAGAGTACCCAGCATATTAGATGCACGCAATAGCTTTCAGGCATACAGTAGAAATACAGAAGCTGGATATAAGAACTGGATTCTTGTATGTGCCACCAAACCAGTGTAACTCTAGATGGATGGCTACATTAGAAACTAGGGATAATAAATTTGATACATCTCCCTTATTGTGATAACATGAGCTCTAATGGACAAATGTTTAGCCAACTTCCTGTTATCTGCAGAAAGTTCAGCTACTTGGATTATCCTCAGCAAATACTGAATTAACAAGTGACTTTTAGTTCCTGTTCATTCCTTCTCTAGGCCACTGCTAAAGCCAATCATACAAATTTAGTAAAAAAATCTCCTCCTAAAAGGAATCATAAATTTATCGGTTCTTGATCCTGGCTACACATTGGAGTTATCTGGGCAGCTTTTAAACCTAGCCTCAGAGAATCTGATTTACTTGGCCTGGGAATGATTTTAAATTATGTCCAGGGCTGGGAATCAGTGATATGATGCACCACAAAGACAAACCTATATAAGCCTGGGTTATCTCCAGTATCTGTTCATGGGTAAAGACAGCTGAGGGCTTTATCATAAGGGCTTCTCTTAAGCTATCATTTTGGGCAGTTTTTCCTGAAGTTGCTATAGGTATTACTATTAGTATGTGGACAAAGATTTTTTATTTTCATAATTTTGTTTACTTTGTTATATATTAAAAAAATACAACTAGCTTTTCAGATATATGGTTTAATAGATATTATTGCTTAGGAGTTGACTTAAAGTGAGTGGATTTAAAGAAAAGTATTAAGTGACTAATGACACAGATGGTTGTACTTGCTGAAGAGTGTCCTCTCAAAATTTACATCCTAAATACTCTACCTGGCAAGGTTATCACTCAGAATGGAAGGAGAGATAAAGAGTTTCCTAGTCAAGCAAAAATTAAAGGAGTTTATCACCAAGAAACCAGTCTTACAAGAAATGCTAAAGGGACTCATTTAAGTGGGGAAGAGAAGACCACAACTAGGAATAAGAAAATTATCAAAAAAATAAATAAATAAATAAAATCACTGGTAAAGGCAAATATATAGTACAGGTAGCAGATCAACCATCTCTGAAGATAACATAAAGGTCATATGACAAAAGTACTAAAATTACCTATTTAGACCATAAGAGGGTAGCGGATACACATACACACACACAAAGAGACTAGGTATGATATCAAAAACATAAAATGTGGGAGGAGGGGAGTACAAGAGCAGAGCTTTTAGCAAGAGGTCAAACTAAAGAGACCATTAACTTAATATACATTGCTATATACGTAGTTTATTATATGAACCTCATGGTAATCACAAACAAGAATCCTGTAATAAATACAGAAAAGTTAAGAGAAAGGAACCCAAACATAATATTAAAGAAAGCCATCAAACCACAAGGGAAGAGAGCAAGAGAAGATGAAAAGAACACAGAAGAACTATTAAAACAGCTAGAAAAAAAGTTAAAAAATGGCAACAAGTACATACTTATCAATAACTACTTTAAATATCAATGGACTAAATGCTCCAATCAAAAGGCATGATGGCTGATTGGATAAAAAAACAAGACCCATATATATGCTTCATACCAGAGACACACTTCAGATGCAAAGACACTCGCAAACTTAAAGTGAAGAGGTGGAAAAAGATAACTCCACGCAAGTGGCAATGAAAAGAAAGCTGGGGTAGCAATACTCATATCAGACAAAAAAGACTTTAAAACAAAAACTGTAACAAGAGACAAAGAAGGGCACTATGTAATGATCAAGGGAACAATCCATCAAGAGGATATAACACTTGTAAGTATCTATGCACCCAACATAGAAGCACCTAAATATATAAAGCAATTATTAACAGACATAAAAGAGAAATAGACAGCAACACAATAATAATAGGAGACTTTAACACTCCACTTACACCAATGGATAGATCATCCAAACAGAAGATCAATAAGGAAACATTGGCCTTAAACAACAAATTAAATCCGATGGACTTAGTAAATATATACAGAATATTCCATCTAAAAACCATAGAATACATGTTCTTTTCAAATGTGCATGGAACATTCTCCAGGAATGATCACATATTAGGCCAGAAAACAAGTCTCCATAACTTTAAGAAGGTTGAAATAATACCAAGCATCTTTTCTGACCACAATGGTGTGAAGCCAGAAATTAACTACAGGAATAAAATTGAAAAACCTACAAATATGTGGAGATTAAACAAAATGCTACTGAAAAATGATTGGGTCAATGAAGAAATCAAAAGAGAAATAAAAAATACCTGGAGACAAATGAAAATGAGAATACGACATGCCAAAATTTATGGGATATGGCAAAAGTGGTACTAAGTGGGAAGTCTATAGCAATAAAGGCCTACTTCAACAAATAAGAAAAATATCAAATAAATAATCTAACAGTGCATCTAAAGGAACTGGAAAAAGAAGAACAAACAAAGCCCCAAATCAGTAGAAGAAGGGAAATAATAAAAATCAGAGCAGAAATAAAGGAAATAGATACTAAAAGAAGAAAAAAATCAATGAAACCAAGAGCTGGTTCTTTGAATGGATAAACAAAATTGACAACCTTTAGCTAGACTCACCAAGAAAAAAAGAGAGAGGTTCAAATAAATAAAATCAGAAATGAAAGAGGAGAAATTACAATGGACACCTCAGAAATACAAAAGATTATAAGAGAATACTACAAAAAGCTATATGCCAGCAAATTGGATAATCTAGAGGAAATGGATAAATTCTTAGAATCATACAACCTTCCAAAACTGAATCAAGAAGAAATAGAGAATTTGAATAGACCAATCACCACTAAGGAGATAGAAACAGTAATCAAAAACCTCCTCAAAAATAAAAGTCCAGGACCAGATGGCTTCCCTGGTGAATTCTGCCAAACATTCAACAAGACTTAATACCTATCCTTCTCAAGCTCTTCCAAAAAATTGAAGAGGATGGGAAGCTTTCTAACTCATTCTACAAAGCCAACATTATCCTGATACCAAAACCAGACAAGAATAACACAAAAAAATTGCATGCCAATATCACTAGTGAACATCGATGCAAAAATCCTCAACAAAATACTAGAAAATCAAATAAAATAACATACTAAAAAGATCATACACCATGATCAAGTGGGATTTATTCCAGCGATACAGGGATGGTTCAACATGCACAAATCAATCAATATGATACACCACATTAACAAAATGAAGAATAAAAATCACATGATCATCTCAATAGATGCAGAGAAAGCATTCAACAAGATACAGCATCAATTTATGAGAAAACTCTGAATAAAATGCGTATAGAATGAAAGTACCTCAACATAATAAAGGCCATATATGACAAACTCGTAGATAATATCATATTCAATGGAGAAAAACTGAAAGCTATCCCTCTAAGAACAGGAACCAGACAAGGATGCCCATTTTTACCACTCTTACTTAACATAGTATTGGAAGTCCTAGCCAGAGCAATCAGGCAAGAACAAGAAATAAAAGGGATCCAAATTGGAAAGGAAGAAGTTAAACTGTCACTATTTGCAGATGACATGATTTTATATATAGAAAACCCTAAAGAATCTGCCAAAAAACTTTTAGAAATAATAAATGAATATGGTAAAGTTGCAGGATACAAAACCAACATAGACAAATCAGTTGCATTTCTATACACTAACGACGAAGTAGCAGAAAGAGAAATTAAAAATACAATCCCATTTATAATTGCAACAAAAAGAATAAAATACCTAGCAATAAACTTAACCAAAGAGGTGAAAGATCTATACACTGAAAACTATAAAACATTATTGAAAGAAATAGAAGACACAAAGAAATGGAAAGATATTCCGTGCTCTTGGATTGGAAGAATTAACATAGTTAAAATGTCCATACTTCCTAAAGCAATCTTCAGATTCATTGCAATCCCTATCAAAATTCCAACAACACTTTTCACAGAAATAGAACACAGAATCCTAAAATTTATATGGAACAACAAAAGACCACAAGTAGCCAAACGAATCCTGAGGAAAAAGAACAAAGCTGTAGCTATCACTCCTTGATTTCAAAATATACTACAAATCTATAGTAACAAAAACAGCATGGTACTGGCACAAAAACAGACACATAGATAAATGGAACAGAATGAAATGCCCAGAAGTAAACCCACACATCTATGGACAGCTAATTTTCAACAAGGGAGCCAAGAACATACAATGGAGAAAGGAAAGTCTCTTCAACAAATGGTGTTGGGAAAACTGGACAGCCACATGCAAAACAATGAAAGTAGACCATTATCTTCCACCATACACAAAAATTAACTCAGAATGGATTAAAGATTTGAATGTAAGACCTGAAACCCTGAAACTTCTAGAAGAAAACATAGGCAATATGGTCTTCGACATTAGTCTCAGCAGCATATTTGCAAGTACCATGTCTGACCAGGCAAGAAAAACAATAGAAAAAATAAACAAATGGGACTACATCAAACTAAAAAGCTTCTGCACAGCAAAAGAAACCATCAACAAAATGAAAAGACAACCTAACAATTGGGAGAAGATATTTGCAAACCATATATCTGATAAGGGGTTAATAACCCAAATATATAAAGAGCTCATACATCTCAACAACAAAAATACTAACAACCCAATTAAAAAATGGACAAAAGATCTGAACAGACATTTCTCCACAGAAGATATACAGATGGTCAAGAGGCACATGAGAAGATGTTCAACATCATTAACTACCAGGGAAATGCAAATCAAAACTACAATGAGATATCACCTCACTCATGTCAGAATGGCTATAATTAACAAGACAGGACACAACAAGTGTTGGAGAGGATGTGGAGAGAAGGGAACTCTCATACACTGCTGGTGGGAGTGCAAACTGGTACAGCCACTATGGAAAACAGTACGAGATTCCTCAAAAAATTAAGAATAGAACTACCATGTGATTGAGCTATTCCAGTGCTGAGTATTTATCCAAAGAATGTGAAAACATCATTGTGTAAAGATACATGCACTCCTATGTTCATTGCAGCATTATTCGCAATAGCCAAGACTTGAAAACAACCTAGATGCCCAAGAAGGGATGAATGGACGAAGAAGTTGTGGTATATATACACAGTGGAATACTACTCAGCCATAAGAAATAATGAAATCCAGCCATTTGAGACACATGATGGACCTTGAGGGTACTATGTAAAGTGAAATAAGTCAGAAGGAGAAAGTCAAATACCGTATGATCTCACTCATAAGTGGAAGATGAAAACAACAACAAACAATCACATAGAGACAGAGACTGAATTGGTGGTTACCAGAGGGGAAAGGGGGAAGGGAGGAGGGCGAAAGGGATGATTTGGCACATGTGTGTGGTGATGGATTGCAATTAGTCTTTGGGTGCTTAACATGATGTAGTCTATACAGAAATCAAAATATAATGATGTACACTTGAAATTTATGTAATGTTATAAACTAATGTTACTGCAATTAAAAAAAAAAAAGAAATTCATGTCCTTCCCAGAATCTCAGAGTGTGATCTCATTTGGAAATAGGGTAGTTGTATATGTAATTAGTTAAATTAAGATGAAGTTTTACTGGATTAGGGTGAGCCTTTAATCCAATAAGGACTTAATCCAATAAGGAGATGGAGTGGTGACTATTAAAATCCCTTCTAGATCTGAGACCATGTTTTAAGGTGGGACCTTATGCCTGTCTTAGAATTCTAACTATTTTAGCCACAATAGCACTCCAAAACAGTGAATACGGAAAATTAGTGCTTAATAGCAATTCTGCACTCCTTCTTGTGTGCTTCTTGACCTGCAGAGACTGGAAAGCAAGGAGCTACATTCCACAGACTCCCTTGTGGCTATTGTAATGAATGTAATCTGGGCTTGGCCAGTTAGATGAGATTTGGAAGGCAGAAGTGAGGTTGAAGCTCCATCTCTGATGCTTCCAGTACTTCTACCGCCAAGCCCAGTTGTGAAGGTTTTTTGTTTTCCTGAGTTAGTGTTAGCAGAGGTCCCAGCATCCAGCCACCAGCTGTGCGGGTGTCAAAATCCAGGACATGGCATCCTTTGTGCATCTGTGGGTCACAGTGGGCACAGTTAGTTCAGGAACTGGCAACAGTTGCAGTGGATCTTTTGGTGATGAGGTGGTTTCGGAGCCAGAGGCTCCGTGACTGTAGAAGAGGCAACAGCCCCTTGGTGGACCTGTTCTGTGGCATGGCTTTGGGGACTGAATGTTCAATCTAAAGTCTGTTTCTTCAGCCTTCCCAGAGATGTGTAAGCTATTTGATGCTTAACTCTGAATTCCTTCTTGCTTAAACTGGATTAAGTGGGTTTTGGTTTCTGCAACTGAATCCTGACTGATGTAAAGGTGGATATATTTACAGAACTCAATTGAGAACAAAGCAATTTCACTAAGACTTTATAATTGAATAAGTTTATTTTCCATTTCACAACCATTCAGTTCAGGATAAAAACTTTGCCTGTAAACGGTTTACATTAGAGTCTTTATGAAATGATTCCCATTGTCCAGCTCCCTGAGAGTGTTTTGCCTTATCCCCACGGCGCTGATGCTCTCAACACAGTGGTCTCATTCCTTTTGCTCTGTTTGTGTTATAGCTCCCTTGACAGATTCAAATGCGAGTAAATAGAGGTCTGTTACCTGTGCTGAGAGAGACCTTGGGGAATTCTATCCTTACAAATTATGGAGTAAGAAAAAGTCATTTTTAATCTCCTTCCTGAGCTGAGGAAGTCAAGGCTGTCAGCCCTGCTCTGAAGCATTGTCTCCAGATTCTGGCTATTGTACTATGCACTGTGATACTGCATTTTGGCCAGTCACCTAGGTAGCATTATTTTCTCTACTGATGAGGCAGATGATGTAAAGAGACGTTGCCAGAAGTTGCTAAGGTCACGTAACCGATAAGCAGATCTTCTGACTCCAACTACTGCCTGTGATTTTCACCACATTCCACAGAGATGCCTCCAGCTGTCATGAGAAGCTGTGGGTTGTCTGGTGATGGAAATGAAAAGAGAGAGTGTGTGAAGGGAACTTTGAGCTGATGAGTTCTCCATCACCTTTGGATCAGAACAGTATTGCCTCTATTCATTTTAGGTCTAGGATTCCACAAAGATTTTGTTTAAAAAGAGATTTCAGATCCCAAAATGTTTGGACTATAAATACTTTCTTGATATTTCTGTTCTATCCTTCCTCATTTTCTCTCCCTTTTTGCCTTAAATTTTTCTAATTTCTCCTTTCTTTATGGGAAAAAAGAGAAGGAGAGGCAAAGGATGCCATGTTGTATGTGAATGGCCACAGGCATGCGGGTGTGAGTTCAGTTCAGCTCAACAAGAGTTTTTTGATTACCTATTGCTTCAGCATTCTGCTATTCAGTAAATATTGGTGGAGTCTGTGCTTTGTGCTGGGGACACAAACACCAGTAACATGTGGTGCCTGTCTGTCGCCATCATATGTGTGAGTTTGGGTTGGGAGTTTGGGTTGGGAGGTCTCCAAGGAAACTTGGAGACCAAGGGAATATAGATATTGAAATAAGAGAACTGTTGTTGGCCACACTAGCCCCATGATGGCATGGACCAGGTAAAGTCTGGCTTTGTTGGCTGTCCATTCCTGTGTCAGCAGCCCCACGTCTCACACAAGTGAGGCTGAAGGACATCTTCTTCCTTTAGGACAGATCTGAAGAGAAAACTAGAAAAGCCAGGAGGACTGTAGTGCTTCCTGTTCTCACCAGAGTATTGCCAAGAGAACAGAGGTGAAGCTACAAGTTGCATGCAAGATCCCAATCTTAATTGTTTTGTAGCCTGAGGATGCCTCTTTTGCAAGCTGGGTTGGATTCACACATTTTTTTCAGGCAGGAAAATTTGTATGTGAGTACTTAGAAACTATCAACAGCCAATCTGGATTCAACTCGAGTGATAAATGGCTCATTATATTCTGACAGTCTCAGGAGATGCCACAAAAGCACTAGAAAAAACACACAGAATTCATGATACTTCAGTACAATTTATATATTTTCTGCAAGAAGCTGTTATTTTAGCATTTCTAGACAGTTTCCTGCATTTTAGAGACACATTTGGTAACCAGTAACAAATGCTCATTTTATGTTCTAAAGTTGATTAAATTTATCCTGCAATGTCACTCTTACAGACGTTAATTCTCATTCCTCAGGATATAGGCACAGTTTTAGCTGGGTTTCTTTTGGCATAGAAGGGGCCTTCCTTGAATTTACCCATTTCGACAGTTCTCCAATTACTGGTGGGAATCATGTTAGCAATAAGCAGGGAACTTTTCATTAGCGTATTGGAACCTGCTTAAAAATCAAGTCTTTGACTCAAGCGTTTGCCCTGGCTGTAGGATTTTGGCTTCCTAAGGTGTAAGCCAAAAACCTCCACCTACTTGCAGGTCCATCCTATAGTGTGTTTGTTGCTCGGGCTGCCATAACAACGTACTATATGCTGGGTGGTTTAAACAACAGAAATTTATTTTCTTACAGTTCTAGAGGCTAGAAGTCCAAGATCAAGGTGTTGGCAGGGTTGGTTTCTCCTGAGGGCCGTGAGGGAAGGGTCTATTCCAGATCTCTCTCCTTGTCTTGTAGATGGTTGTCTTCTCCCTACGTCTTCACATGGTCTCCCCTCCATGAGTGTCTGTGTCTGAATTTATTTGCATAAGGACACCAATCATACTGGATTAGGCCCATCCCTATGATCTCATTTTACTTTAATTACCTCCTCAAAGACCCCATCTCCAAATGCAGTCACATTCTAAGACACTGGGGGTTAGGACTTCAACATATAAATTTTGAGGGGACACAATTCAACCCATAATAGCGTGTATTCAGGCTAAGGCATCTAAGTTAAAACATTTCATGTAGATATGAATTGGTGCACTTCTTTTTAAAAAAACTTTGGCTTCCTTGATAGTATGGGAAAAACATGAACTGAGATTTTATTTTAGCTTATTATTTTAAAGATCTAAGCACAGGTAACAGATTTACACATATGTAAATCTCTCAAGAGGACTAGAAGATATAAGTGGAAAAGGGAAGGTAAACTCTATGTTATAGAACCTTGGTGATGGACATCACACAAATACATGACTAGATACTCAAGAGTATTTTGTTACATAGTAAGAATGAAGACGTAATGGACACCATGACCATTTTAAGCCTTAGCAATGGGGTTACAATGAGAAGATTATTATTGTTATAAGACCTTATTTAAAATTGCCTCATGCTGACTGATTTTCAGAAATTAACTATTATTCTGGCAAAATCAGTTACAAGAATTGTAGGATTTGTTGAAGTCCAAGAGCTGCTTTAGATTAAGTGGTTTCTAACTCTAAACCAGATAAGTCCGTATATCACTATGATGCTAGGTCCCTGGGTAGAGTTACTGAGCCACCCACTGTAATGCCAGCCTGTTCTTTAGGCCAGTTCAATTGTTGCCTGAAATTCCGGGGATGTAAAGCATTTTCTTATAAAGTGTAAGTTTATTTATTTTACAAATAGCTTTATAGCACTTGCCATGTGCTATTGTAATCACTTGAATCTATTAGCTAATTCAATCTCTATAACAACTCTATGTGGAAGGCAGTACTATAAATATCAATCCTATTTTATAAATGAGGAATCAGAGGCACAGATAGGGTAAATTACTTGTCCACAGTCACACAGCTAGTAAGTGGTAATGCTGAGATTCTGGCTCTAGGGCCTGAGCTTTTGATAACTCTGCTGTGCTACTAGGAAAGCAGGTGATATGAGGGGTTATTGTACAATGAGTACAGTGTTGAGGAAGGTGCACCAAGCAGGCAGAGCAAAAGGGTCTCTGAGGATAGACTAAAAGGTTAGGACTGTTGACGCAAATAATCCATGATCAATCTATAAATCAAAATTGGGGTGAGTTTATTATGAGCCAAATTTGAGCACCATATAGCCTGGGGCTTTTCTTCCCCAAGGATGGAAAGGCACTAAAGAAGTGGGGTGTATAGAGTGGTTATATATGGTCAAAAAGCATGTATCATATATGATTGGAATGTCACTTTTACAACAGTCGTGAGATTGCCTAGCCTTCCTAGCCAGCACAGCGATTCATACAGCAATTGATGAACACAGCAGGTAGCAGGTCTGTGGTCTCCAGCTGGGTGGTAACAGCAGGTCAGCAATCAATCCCTAGCCTAGGGAGATGCTTATCCTTAAGGAAATGGTTATGTGGGGGAAGTTATTTTATCTTAAAGGCATTTGTTCTTGTCTTTGTGATATAGTAAATGCTTAAAGCAGATATACAATGCATGTTCAAAGGCCATTTCTGGCCCTTTTGGAAAAACAAGGTCAGGCCAAATTCATTTTACACCAAATGGCTTCCTCATATACTCCAATATGTCCTATTGCTTGCCATTTATTTATCAGGACTGTGCCCTTTGGTCCTGAGTCAGAAGCTGTTCTCTCTTTTCTCACCCCATGACCTCCTCCAGCTACTGGCCCATTTCTCTCTTCCCCCTTCACAGTAAACCCACTGGAAAGACTTGTCTGTATTCACAGTTTCCATGTCCTCACCTCCTGTTCTATCTTCTGCCCACTCTAGTCTGATTTCCGTCCCTTCTGCCTGCTGAAAGGGATCTTACCAAGGTCACCTCTATCTTGCCACATTCAGAATCCATTTTTTTGTTCTGATCTTAGACAAACTTTCAGGAACATGCCACACAGTGAGCGCTTCTTTCTTTTCCCAAAATATTTTTTTCTCTTGGCATCTGTCTCTTGACACTCTCCTTCTTCCCTCCTATCTCATCAGCTGCTTCTCAATCTTCATTTCTGCCTTCCTTTCATGATGTTGGAATATCCTATGAGGGCTGATTCTGGCCCCTCATGTCTTTTCTGCCTATATTCTTTTTAGGTGATTGCTATGGACTGAATTGTGTCCCTTCTGAAATTTATATGTTGAGGCCTTAACTCCTAATGAGACTGTATCTGGAAATAGAGTCTTCAGGAGGTAATTAAGGTTAAGTGAGGTCATAAGGATGGGAACCTAATCTGATAGTACTATGGCCTTATATGAAAAGGAAGATCTCTCTCTCTCTCTCTCTCTCTCTCTCTCTCTCTCTGCCATATGAGGATGCAGTGAGAAGGCAGCTGTCAGCAAGCCAGGAAGAGAGTCCTCACCAGAATCTGATGATGCTGGCACACTGATCTCAGACTTCCAGCCTCCAGATTGTCAGAAAGTAAATTTCTGTTGTTTAAGCCACTTAGTTGACAGTATTTTTTTATGGTAGTCTGAGCTGACTAATACAGTGATCCCACCAGTGCTTTGGTTTTAAATGCCAAATCTTGTCATCTATATGCTGATGAGATCAAAATATATATCTTTAACTCTCTCCACTAAGTTCTAAATTCATATATGAAACTGTCTATCTGACATTTCCATTTGACATATGATAAAGACTCCAAAGTTAATACCAAGAACATTTAATTTTTATCTGCAAGTCTGCTTCTCTCTATCTTCCCCTTCTCAGTAAATAACATCATTGTCCATTCCTCCAGCTGCTCAGGTCAAAAATTTAGGAGTTACCCTTGAGTTTTTTCTTTCACTCATCCTCTAGGTCTCTTCCCTCAGGAATCCCTGTCAGCTTTGCTTCTAGAACAGATCTCAAATCCATCTATTTGTCCCCATCTTCACTACATGACGTTACCCAAATTGCTACAGTTGTTTGCTGGATTATTCCATTTCCTCCTACCCAGACATCCTTCCTCAAGTCCATTCTCCTGAAAGCAGGAAAAATCATCTTGTAAAATAACTTGGACTGTGTCACTTACCTGCTTAAAATCTTTCAATGACCTCCAATTGTTCTTAGAATAAAACCCAAATTCCCTACCATGGTCTACAAGGCTCTACTGTTTGCTGATATGTCTCTCAGAATTTAGAACAGCGCCTGGCATGTAGTAGGTACTCAACAAACCATTATTGAATAGTTAAAAGATCTGCTCTTTATTTACCTCTCTAACCTCATTTCACACCTCAGTTCTCTCCTAACTCATGAACCTCCAGCTATACTTGCCTTTTTTCTCCTCTTGGAGAAATATTAAAATATTTGGAGAATATGACTATTCTGCCTCAGTGACTTTGTACTTGCTGTTATTTCTAAGGAGAACTCTCTTCCTGAGATATTTGCACGGCTGGCTTTTGCTTACCATTCAGTTTTCATCTCAAGAACTACCTTCTCAGAGGGGCCTACCCTGACCACCTTCCATTCCTTTCACTCTCTATCACATTACTTCTATATTTAGGTATGCGAAAATTAGGGGTGCTGCTCTTTCCTGGAGTAGACTGTAATTGAGATAGAAATTGTATGGTCTTCAGGGACAGAAAACCATTAAAGATTTCAATCACCGTCTGCTAACAAGGTTGGATTCTTTGATATTCTAGACGAAGAGTCCTAGACTAGGATTATTCTTAGGGTGGCTTACATAGTGACAGCCTGCCCAATAATTCACCTACATGCAAATCTCCATCTCAGATTCTGTTCCAGGGGGATCCTACTTATGACAAACCCTTTCTTTTGTTATCTCAGGACAGAAGTTATGGGCCCATGGGGCAATCCAGTTCCCATTTTCCTCTGCATTATTGGGGTTACAAAGATAAAAGTTTCTCTGTAATTAGACATATATATCAAAAGAACAAGAAAGCAAAATTTCTAAAGAAAGACGCTATAAGTCAGGGCTTCTTTTGGGGCAGATGTGTAGTCTATTTTAGCCTTCTTTGCTTAAGAACAATAGAAAATAATTGCAGTCTGTTAATCTCATTGATTTCCCAGGTTTAGTGGACAGATTAATACATGTATGATGTTGTTAGGGGCTTTAGGCACATGTAGATGATTTTCCAGTGGATCTGCCATAATGCTGTTCTATTTTTTCATAGTACTTATCATTATGTAAAAGCATCTTTAGTTTTTGGGTTTATTTACTTACTGTCTTTCTCCCTTCATTAACATATAAGCTCCCTGAAGGCAGGCAGTGTGTTATTCTTGTTTCCTGCGATAGCCCCAGCTTCCAACATCTTGCACAGCATGCAAAAAGTCTTGGTAAATAACTGTTAAATGAATGCTGCTCTGTGCACTTCTTTCCTGTTTTCTGAAGTGTAAGTGAATGGTCAAGGGTCCTGAGTCTGGTATGTAGAGCCAGTGAGAACTCTGAGTCCTGCATTGGAGCTCATCTCCATGGGAGGTTGCTGGACCAGGAAGTCAGGACAAGATGTGGATCATACAGCCAGGAGGAGAAGCCAGAGAGCAGGTCTTTATGGAATATATAGTGCTTGTGACATGGACTGTGTGTCCTTGGCCATGTCACTCAACATGCCTAAGGAGTGCTTGTGACATGGACTGTGTGTCCTTGGCCATGTCACTCAACATGCCTAAGGAGTCCTTGGTTTGCTTGTCTATCAAATAAAGTTAATAATAGCACCCACGAAGTCTTATTGTGGAGACTTAGCAAATTAAATCTTGCACATGGAATGCACAATAAATATTAGTTCTTGTTAGTAAGCCAGCCAGTTGGTCAGTAGAGAAAGACAGGGCAGGACCAGTTGCAGAAGCAAGTCTTGTGATTTGTGCAATCACAGAAGGAATAATCAGGGCAGTTAGACCCCTCATTGCAGGACTTGTCACTTTACCCTTGGCCTAGGGCCTGAGACAGAGGTAGGAGGAGGCAGATAGCCTCACACCCTGGCAGGATCCTGTGAGCTCAGAGAAAGCCAGGAAGTCTTACACAAGCAGAGTGTACCCCTCATACTCACAATGAAGAATAATTGAGAAGTTCAGGAGCATGAAACCAGAACATGGAGAAGCAGCTCTGCTCTGAGGTCTCTTTAATTATAGGGAGAGAACAGGAAAGCCCTTCACGGTGCAGAGCCCAGTCTGTCCTGTGGAGAGTGTGTGATTTTCCTTCCAAAAATAGAGAGGTGGTCACTTTGCTTTAGGAACCTCTGGGTTCCTAAATGGAGGAGCATTTGTCTGACACTGTGCTTCCAAAATGGTAGCCACTAGCTACATGCAGCTACTGAGCCCTAGAAATGTAGCTGGTCCAAACTGAGATGTGCTATAAGTGTAAAATACACACCGGATTTTGAAAACTTAGTTGTAATATAGCTCATTAATAATGTTTTATATTGATTACACACTGAATTGATAATATTTTGGTTATATTTATTAGGTTAAGTAAAATATACCTTTAGATTTAATTTCATTGTTTCTTTTTTTTAACGGAGCTACTAGGAAATATAACATTACATATGTGACAAATCAGTGGCTTGCACTATATTCCCACTGGAGAGGGTGGGCCTAGCTTCTCTGCCTTGCAGAGTCAGCCCAGCAGTCAGCATATCTGAGAGATAAAAAGGCTCCCCTCGGGCTGGCCCCATGGCTTAGCGGTTAAGTGCGCACGCTCCGCTACTGGCGGCCCAGGTTCGGATCCCGGGCGGGCACAGATGCATCGCTTCTCTGGCCGTGCTGAGGTTGCCTCCCACATACAGCAACTAGAAGGATGTGCAACTATGACATAAAACTATCTAGCCTCCCACATACAGCAACTAGAAGGATGTGCAACTATGACATACAACTATCTACTGGGGCTTTGGGGAAAAAAAGGAGGAGGATTGGCAATAGATGTTAGCTCAGAGCCGGTCTTCCTCAGCAAAAAGAGGAGGATTACCACGGATGTTAGCTCAGGGCTGATCTTCCTCACACACACACACACAAAAAAAAGGCTCTCCTCTCCACCATGCAGTCTTCAGTGCTGACTCTCCAGCTACGAGGCTCCTCTTGACTTAACAGACGAGGTTGGCTCTACACTGATCAGTTCTAGGTTTGTGATTTGTGAGCCTGCAACAAATCACAGGTTAAGTCCAATCTCTGACAGCTTCATCTAAGCTTCTGTTTAAGTAAATGTTAGATTTTCTTTTCTCTATAGCAAGCAAAAACTGATCCTGTTAATTTTAATGGCAATGCATTAAATTAGGGCATCACTCCTCTGATGTGAACAAACTCTAATGTGCCACTAGACCTTTCTAGCAGCCTGCACTTAGAATTGCAGAACTGATCTCAAATGCCTACAAGTCTGCAGGGTCTGTGCCTGTGAATTAAGGTGGTGGAATGGGTTGAGCAGCATCTGAAGGGTGCTTGAGATTTAGAGGGAACACGACGCTCTTATTGGTGCATCTTTCCTTCAGATAAACTTCCAAGTTTTTCTAAAATTTTGGAAATGTCCCTGTAGGTTGCATAATTAAAAGTAAACTAGGGATAGCAAAATTTTCCCTCAAAGACCTAGACAAACCTGTAGAATAAAAGGCTGGTAACTGTTATGGAGTATGGAATCACCTTGTGCATCCAATTGAAGGAAAGGTTTAAATTTGGAGCCAGGTTCTAAAACTTGGGTTCTAGTCACTATTCTACTGATAACTGATCACCTAACTGTGGACAAATAATTTCTTCCTCCAGAGTCTTGTTCTTCTGGAAAATTGGGAAGGGCTAGTACTAGAACAGATGAGAACCAAGATCCCCTTCAATGCCAACATTCCAGGAAAGTAGCTCTTCTAGCACATGTACATGTGTCCATGTGTACATGCCCACGAGCACACACACACATACACACCACTATGTGGAAGATTGGTCCTAGGTTTCTATCTTAAATAATGGGCTACATGCTGAGGCTATATACCAAGATAGGGAAGTCTGCCAAGGGGAATATTGTGCCTCTATTTGGCTGTGTTATGTTTGCAGTGCCTGAAAGGAGATATCATATAGGCAACTTGAATACAAACCTGGAGCTCAGAAGTGAGTTTTGGGTTTGAGATAGAAATTTGCAAGTCAGCAGTCTAAAGGATATTTAAGCTCATGGGAATTTCTCACCTAGGGAGAAAGTGTAGAGAACAAAAGGTGAAATTTCTAAGAGTAATTCCAGGCATGTTTTCAACAATGGAACAATTGAGTAAGTGTATGATATCTTAAGTTGAATATTACCATGTCTGTCATTTGGGTGTTTGGTATTTTTGCTAAAAGAACTCATCAGCATCTTTTCTCTGTTGTTGAAACCTCATGTTAATATAAATCCAGTTCTTTATAATACTCTCATTCAAGTGGAATGAGATGTGTTTGTGTAAAACAAAGGCTGCAGGATTCACTGTTGGATGCCTACAAGGATCCATTTGCCAGCCTCCATCATTACACAACCACACTTTTTTGTTCAAGTATTTATCTCTGTGCCTCAGGTAAAGTGAGTCAACTCTAGTTCTAGCCATGGGCGTGATTGGTCTAAGAGTAATCTCATGTCCTTTTCCTGTGATTGGTTCAGGAATTGTCATGTGACCTAGTTCAGGCCAATGGAATGAGATGAAAGATTTTCTTTTTTTTTCTTTTTCAAATTAGTAATTTTGTCATTTTTTTTATTGCGGTAACATTTGTTTATGCGTTATATAAACTTCAGGTGTACATCATTATATTTCAATTTCTGTATAGATTACATCGTGTTCACCACCCAAAGACTAATTAAAATCCATCACCACACACATGTGCCAAATCATCCCTTTCGCCCTCCTCCCTTCCCCCTTCCCCTCTGGTAACCACCAATCCAGTCTCTGTCTCTATGTGATTGTTTGTTGTTGTTTTCATCTTCCATTTATGAGTGAGATCATATGGTATTTGACTTTCTCCCTCTGACTTATTTCACTTAGCATAATACCCTCAGGGTCTATCCATGTTGTCAGAAATGGCTGGATTTCATCGTTTCTTATGGCTGAATAGTACTCCATCGTGTATAATATATACCACATCTTCTTTATCCATTTGTCCCTTGATGGGCACCTAAGTAGCTTCCAAGTCTTGGCAATTGTGAACAATGCTGCAATGAACATACGGGTGCATGTATCTTTAATGTATTGGTGTTTCTATGTTCTTTGGGTAAATACTCAGCAGTGGAATATCTCAATCGTATGGTAGTTCTATTCTTAATTTTTTGAGGAATCTCCATATTGTTTTCCGTAGTGGCTGCATCAGTTTACACTCCCACCAGCAGTGGATAAGAGTTCCCTTCTCTAACTTCCTCTCCAACACTTGTTTCCTGTCTTGTTAATTATGACCATTCAGACGGGCATGAAGTGATATCTCGTTGTAGTTTTGATGTGCATTTCCGTGGTAGTTAATGATGTTGAACATGTTTTCATGTACCTATTGGCCATGTGTATATCTTTTTTGGAGAAATGTCTGTTAAGACCCATTGCCTGTTTTGTAATTGGCCTGTTAGTATTTTTGTTGTTGAGACGTATGTGTTCTCTATATATTTGGGATATTAACCCCTTATCAGTTATATGGTCTGCAAATATCTTCTCCCAATTGTTAGGTTATCTCTTCATTTTGTTGATGGTTTCCTTTGCTGCATGGAAGCTTTTCAGTTTGATGTAGTCCCATTTGTTTATTTTTTCTATTGTTTCCCTTGCCCAGTCAGACATGGTACTTGAAAATATGTTGCTAAGACCAATGTTGAAGAGCATACTGGCTATGTTTTCTTCTAGAAGTTTCATGGTTTCAGGTCTTACATTCAAATCTTTAATCCATTTTAAGTTAATTTTTGTGTATGGTGGAAGATAATGGTCTACTTTCATTTCTTTGCAAGTGGCTGACCAGTTTTCCCAACACCATTTATTGAAGAGACTTTCCATTCTCCATTGTATATTCTTGGCTCCCGCGTCGAAAATTAGCTGTCCATGGCTGTGTGGGTTTATTTCTGGGCTCTCGATTTTGTTCCATTGATCTCTGTGTCTGTTTTTGTGCCAGTACTATGCTGTTTTGGTTACTAAAGCTTTGTAGCATATTTTGAAATCAGGGAGTGTGATACCTCCAGCTTTGTTCTTTGTTCTCGGGTTTCCTTTGGCTATTTGGGGTCTTTTCTTCTTCCATATAAATTTTAGGATTCTTTGATCTATTTCTGTAAAAAATGTTGTTGGAACTTTGATATGGATTGCATTGAATCAGAAGATTTCTTTAGGAATTCTGGACATTTTAACTATGTTAATTCTTCCAATCCAAGATTGGATTCTTTAGGGTTTTCTATATAGAAAATCATGTCATCTGCAAATAGTGACAGTTTCACTTCCACTTTTCCAATTTGGATCCCTTTTATTTCTTTTTCTTGCCTGATTGCTCTGGCTAGGACTTCCAATACTATGTTAAATAGGAGTGGTGAAAGTGGGCATCTTTGTCTGGTTCCTGTTCTTAGGGGGATGGCTTTCAGTTTTTCACCATTGAGAATTATATTAACTGTGGGTTTGTCATATACGGCCTTTATTATGCTGAGGTACTTTCCTTCTATACCCATTTTATTCAGAGTTTTTATCATAAATGGATGCTATATCTTGTCAAATGCTTTCTCTGCATCTGTTGAGATGATCATGTGATTTTTATTCTGCATTTTGTTAATGTGGTGTATCACGTTGATTGTTTTGCAGATGTTGAACAATCCCTGCATCCTTGGAATAAATCCCACTTGATCATGGTGTATAATCTTTTTAATGTATTGTTGTATTCTATTTGTCAGTATTTTGTTGAGAATTTTTGCATCGATGTTCATCAGTGATATTGGCCTGTAGTTTTCTTTTTTTGTGTTGTTCTTTTCTTGTTTTGGTATCAGGGTAATGTTGACTTCGTAGAATGAGTTAGGAAGCTTCTCATCCTCTTCAATTTTTGCAAGAGTTTGGGAAGGATAGGTATTAAGTCTTCTTTGAATGTTTGGTTGAATTCACCAGGGAAGCCGTCTGGTCCTGGACTTTTATTTTTGGGGTGGTTTTTGATTACTGTTTTGATCTCCTTACTGGTGATTGGTCTATTCAAATTATCTTTTTATTCTTGATTCAGTTTTGGAAGGTTATGTGATTCTAAGAATTTTTCCATTTCTTCTAGGTTATACAATTTGTTGGCATATAGCTTTTCATAGTATTCTCTTATAATCTTTTGTATTTCTGAGGTGTCCATTGCTATTTCTCCTATTTCATTTCTGATTTTATTTATTTGAGGCTTTTCTTTTTTTCTTGGTGAGTCTAGCTAAAGGTTTATCAATTTTATTTATCTTTTCAAAGAACCGGCTCTTGGTTTCATTGATTTTTTCAAATCTCTATTTCATTTATTTCTGCTCTGATTTTTATTATTTCCTTTCTACTGATTTTGGGCTTGGTTTGTTCTTCTTTTTCCAGTTCCTTTAGGTGCACTCTTAGATTGTTTATTTGAGATTTTTCTTGTTTGTTGAGGTAGGCCTGTATTACTATAAACTTCCCTCTTAGAACTGCTTTTACCGTATCCCATAAATTCTGACATGTCATATTTTCATTTTCATTTGTCTCTAGGTACGTTTGGTTTCTCCTTTGATTTCTTCATTGACCCAGTCATTGTTCTGTAGCATTTTGTTTAATCTCCACATATTTGTGGCTTTTCTGATTTTCTTCCCGTAGTTGATTTCTAGTTTCATACCATTGTGGTCAGAAAAGATTCTTATTTCAATCTTCTTAAATTTAACGAGACTTGTTTTGTGGCCTAATATGTGATCAATCCTGGACAATGTTCCATGTGCATTTGAAAAGAATGTGTATTCTACGGTTTTTAGATAGAATGTTATGTATATATCCACTAAGTCCACCTGTTCTAGTGTGTCATTTAAGGCCAATGTTTCCTTATTGATCTTTTGTTGGATGATCTATCCATTGGTATAAGTGGAGTGTTAAAGTCCCCTACTATTATTGTGTTACTGTCTATTTCTCTTTTATGTCTGTTAATAATTGCTTTATATATTTAGGGGCTCCTATATTGGGTGCATAGATACTTAAAAGTGTTATATCCTCTTGTTGGATTGTTCCCTTGATCATTATGTAGTGCCCTTCTTTTTTGTTTTAAAGTCTATTTTGTCTGATATAAGTATTGCTACTCCAGCTTTCTTTTCATTGCCATTTGCATGGAGTATCTTTTTCCATCCCTTCACTTTCAGTTTGTGAGTGTCTTTGGATCTGAAGTGTGTCTCTTGTATGCAGCATATATATGGGTCTTGTTTTTTTATTCAAACAGACACCATATGCCTTTTGATTGGAGCATTTAGTCCATTGACATTTAAAATAGCTATTGATAAGTATGTACTTATTGCCTTTTTTAAACTTTTTTTCTGGCTGTTTTAGTAGTTCTTCTCTGCTCCTTTCTTCTTCTCTTGCTCTCTTCCTTTGATGGTTTGATGGTTTTCTTTAGTATTATGTTTGGGTTCCTTTCTCTTAATTTTTTGTGTATTTATTTTAGGATTCTGGTTTGTGATTACCATGAGGTGCATATAAAATAACCTAAATATATAGTAATCTATATTAAGTTGATGGTCTCTTTAGTTCGACCTTTTGCTAAAAGCTCTACTCTTTTACTCCCCTCCTCCCACATTTTATGTTTTTGATATCATATCTAACTTCATTTTTGTGCATTTGTGTCCATTACCCTCTTATCCTGGAAATACATAATTTTTTCCTATTTGTGGTCATCTCTTTCCCCCTTAAATAAGTCCCTTTAGCATTTCTTATAGGACTGGTTTCTTGGTGATAAACTCCTTTAATTTTTGCTTGTCTGGGAAACTCTTTATCTCTCCTTCCATTCTGAATGATAACCTTGCCGGGTAGAGCATTCTTGGCTGTAGGTTTTTCCTTCTAGCACTTTAAAGATATCATGCCACTCTCTTCTAGCCTGTAAGGCTTCCGCTGAGAACACAGCTAATAGCCTTATGGGGTTTCCTTTGAATGTGACTTGTTGCCTTTCTCTTGTGGCTTTTAGGATTCTCTTTTAGGATTCTCTTTATCTTTAGCTCTGGACATTTTAATTATGATGTGTCTTGGTCTGGGCCTCTTTGAGTTTATCTTTTTTGGTGTTGTCTGTGCTTCCTGTACCTGGATGTCTGTTTCCTTCCTTAGGTTAGGCAAATTTTCAGCTATTATTTCTTCAAATAGATTCTCTGCCCCTTGTCTCTCTCTTCTCTTCTGGGACACCTATAACATGTATGTTAATGCTCTTGATGTTGTCCCAGAGGTCCCTTCAACTGTCCTCACTCTTTTTAATTCTTTTTTCTTTTACCTGTTCACCTTGGGTGATTTCCTTTAGTCTTTCGTCCAGCTTGCTTATCCGTATCCTCTACTCTACTTTTGAGTCGCTTTAGTGAATTTTTCATTTCCAGTATTGTATTCTTCATTTCTGATTGGTTCTTTTTTATATTTTCCATTTCTTTGTTGACATTCTCACTGAGTTCATCCATTCTTCTCCCAAGATCAGTAAGCATCCTTATAACTCTTTGTTTGAACTCTTTGTCAGGTAGCTTGCTTATTTCTGTTTCACTTAGTTGTTTTTCTGGGATTTTGTTCTATTCCCTTCCTTGTAACATATTCTTTTGCATCCTCATTTTCCCTCTTTCTCTTTGCTTGGATCTATGTATTAGTAGGTTAGCTACATCTCCTGATCTTGGAGAGTTGACCTTATGGAAGAGCTGCCTTATGAGGCCCAGCAGTGTGCTTCCCTCTTGTCACCAGTTCCAAATATTCCAGGAGTGACCCCTGTGTGGGCTACGTGTGTCCTTTTGTTGTGGCAGCGTTGCTCTGGCTGCAGATTCCTGGGGAGGCTGAACTGTCCCCCTGGCTGGCTGGTTGTAATGCTCAGCTGCATGTGGCTGTTATGGACACTTCAGTCTCTTTATTGTGTGTGGGGAGACCCTGCACAGTTGGCTGCAAGGTCTAATAGCACATTCTTGTTGCAGTTTTTCTGTTAAGTGAGTAGGCTCCCAGTGTGGCTGGTTGTTAGCCTCAGGGGTTTACAATTGCTGTACACCTCCAGCCTGTAAGGATCTTGTCAGCTGTCTCAGGATTGTAGCTTGGTGCGGCTGGCCCCAGGCAGGGGAGCACTCAGTTGTTTCAGACTTTGGTAGGTGGGGCCGATCCCTTATGTGGCTGTTTGAGAAGCATAAGTCTTCTGCAACTGACAAGCCCCACCACCCACAGGACCACACACACCTTTGACACAATCCTGCCCCCCCCACACCTCAACCCTCTGAAGTGGACCCAGTCACCTCAAGGCAGAGGCCCCACACACTCCCCCAATGCCCTGCACACTCCACTTGCTCCTTGTGCATGCCCTGGCCCACAGAGGTTGACCCACTTGCCCAGCTGCAGAGAATCCAGGCACCTAGACTATGCAGACCCATAATCTGCCTGAGGGCTTGTTGTTGGGTGGGACCAGTCTCTAGGGCGGGCCTCTAGTCCTGGCTGAGCTGGATTAAATTCGTGCTCTAGTGGGTGGGGCAGATCCAAGTGGAGAGCCCAGGGTGAGAACTCCAATGGAGTCTGCCAGCGACTGTGTCAGCACGCCTGCACCAGGTCACAACAATGGCTGCCTCCAATGTCTCAGTCCCTGGAGAGGTCTCACCTCTCACTGAGACACACCCAGGGCCTCCCAGGTGAGTCTCTTTTCACCAAAGAACTGTGCACCTTTCTTTCTGGTGATTTTATGTTGCTATCCCAAAAGGGTGAATTTGTGCAGGTGCCCTTTAAGAGCTGGCTTTTTTTTTCTTATGTCTGATAGCTTTTCTGGGGGTATTCCCTGTTGTTGTTAGTAGCCAGCAAAGCCAGGTATTATGACACTCATCTTGGTTGTGCTGGGTCCAAAAATGACTTATAGTGGCAACAGTCCCTCTTAGGTCCCCCACTCCTCCAGGGATGGCTGTGTACCTTTGGATTTCTCCCGGGTGGCCGTGAGGTGCTGTGGCTTATGAAGATGTCTTTTTTTCTCTCTAGAAGGGAGTTTCTGTCTCTTCCACCTCAGTCAGGACTGTTACGTGTTGCAGGGGTTCCTCTTATCCAGTTTTCAGTTCTCTCTCAGGGGTAATTGTTCCAAGGTTAGTTGTAAGTCTGCTGTGTCTGTGGGAGGAGGTGAGTTCAGAGTCCACCTATGCTGCCATCTTGACACCAATCCTCGAGTTGTGCACTTTAAAAGAGTGGATTCTATGGTGTGTGAATTTTCTCAAAAAAAGAGGAGAGATTTTCTGGGATTTCTATGAATTGTCTTTCTGGCTCTTCTGAAACAGTTTTGGGAAGTAATCCCTTTTCCTCCAAAGTTGCTGTGCATGAATATGAGGACTAGAAGTGTGAAGATAAAGCTGATCAGAAGAGGGAAAATCTCAGAGAATAGCAGGGAAAAACAGAAGAAGACTCTGCATGAAGCAATCCTTGAAGCTCCCCTTGTGTCTAGAGTTTCACAACTGGTAGCCAATAAATTTCCCTTTAGTTTAAGCAACTTTAAATTTGTTTCTTGGTACTTGGGGCTGAAAGTAGCCTTCATGATACACAGGCTTGCTACATTATGTCCCTCCATAGCTAGAAACTTGGCAGTATACAAAATGTTTGGCTCAATATGTCTTGTCATCAACCATTACATTCTTTTTTTTATATAATGGTAGGAACCACTGCAGAAGTGAAAAGAAGAACCTGTCTTTTCAAGGAGCTTTTGTTAAAAGTTCTCACTTCCATATTTAGCTGTCACTGGCAGACCTCCTTGCTGGCTGAGAGGTTCAGGTTCCAGAGTGAGATCCTCAGTCCTCTTTGATCTCACTGCAAATGCTAACTCTGTCTGTCAGATCACAAGTCCTGAGCTAGTGGTGTGCTAAGAAGGAGGGAGTGAGAATGAGAATGAGGAAGAAGGATCAAAGGGCACAGGTACTTATGAGGGTTAACAACCTGTGAAATAAATCCTATGATGTTTGCTCAGGGTGAAAGAAATAAAAGCAGGTTCATAGTTTTAACCTTCCTTATCAATAGTGGTTGCAAAAAAGGGAAAAGGAAACCAACATTTATTAAGTAGCTACTATATTAAAGGCACTCTGCTAGGAGCTTGGAGCTTTCATGCATAGGAAGTGGTAAAAGGATAGTAAAGGAAGGAATAGGGTTAGGGATAGGGCATCCTCATTAAGGTATGTCTCTGCCTCTTGCTTGCTTGTTGGCAGGCATATGTATCTTATTTAATTCTCAAATACATTTTTTGAGGAGTTATTATTCTTATTTTAATAGAATGAACAGAGGGACAGAGAAGTTGAGCGATTGACTTAAATTCACACAGCTGATGGAATCAAATCAAATCTCCCTTACTTCAAAGCCACTCTTTTGACAGAGATTGGATTGGTGGTTACCAGAGGGGAAGCGGGGAAGGAGGAGGGTGAAAGGGATAATTTGGCACATGTGTGTGGTAATGGGTTGTAATTAGTATTTGGGTGGTGAACGTGATGTAATCTATGCAGAAATAGAAGTATAATGATGTACACCTGAAATTTATACAATGTTATAAACCAACGTTACTGCAATAAACAAAAAATTTTTTAAAAAAAGCCACTCTTTTCACTACATTATTTGCACTTTCCTCCATCTTTCTCATCTTCACTCCTCCTCATTCCTATCCTTACACCTCTCCTGGATTAAGTGTCTTCAGGCGGCTTGTCTCAAAATGGGAACAAGGGGTAGTTCTGGGTTACACTTTGCAGGCCATGACAATAAGCACCAAATCTGGAGAGAGAGTGGTTCATAAACAATTCCTTTTCCAGATTCCTTTGCCCAGCTTCACTGGTAGTCTTACTGGTCAACTCCTTTCTTGACAGATATCTGTGATGTTTACTTCCTTCTAGTCCTACTCTTAGTTTATCTGTTTCCATTGTTTTCTCTTATAGAAATGGTTTTTCAATAGAGCTATTCTCAAACTAAAGCAGATTGTATCGGTTCAGTACAGACACATGGCCATTCTCCTACAGTTTATTTTCTCTCGGCGTTGGAATATGGATTTGGGGAAGGAGGGCCTCAGAGACATCCACTGTCATGGGGTACAGAGATAGCTGTGATATGAATTGAAAAGTCTCAGGTCCCTTTGGGGTAAGATAATGAAGGACAAAATTTAAATACAGATGTTGAGGATGGGGACACAGTTGAGTTATTGGGTCCTTGGTAGAGAACTGGTCTCTGAGTTGAGGGGCACAGGGTCAGAAGTTAGGGATCAAGAAGTAGTAGATCAGGGGCTGCTAAGGGGAAGGAGACACATGAGTCTGGATAAATGATAGAGAAAGGAAACAAAGAAAGGGTCCTCCTTGGGCATAAGCTGTTTAGTAGATCTCTGATATGATAAGGCCTTGCCCTCATAAATTATGCAAAGTGGTGACCTTGGGTGAAGGTCTTTCTAGTTTCAGTTTGCTAGAGAAGAGGCATGTTCTCAGACAGGAAACCTCATCTGAGGACACTAGCCTCAGGCAGACTGTGGAGTGGTGTGATGGTTAATTTTATATGTCATCTGGACAGGGCCATGAAGGGCCAAGGCATTTGGTCAAACATTACTCTGGGTGTGTCTGTGAGGGTGTTTCTGAATTCAAGAATTTTACTTGGTACATTGAGTAAAGCAGACTGCTCTCCTTAATCCAGGCGGGCCCCATCCAATCAATCAAAGGCCTGAGTAGAGCAAAAAGTTGGCCCTTCCACAAGTAAGAGGGAACTCCTTCTGCCTGACTGCTTTGAGCTGGGACATAGGTTCTTTCCTGCCTGCAGACTGAAACTGCAACATTGGCTCTTTCTGGGTCTTAAGGCTGCTAGCTTTCAGACTGGAACTATACTCGCAGCTCTCTTGGTTTCTCAGGCTTTGAGACTTGGCCTAGAACTACATCATTGGCTCTCGTGGGTCTCCGGCTTGCTGACTGCAGATCTTGGGACTCGTCAGCCTCCATAATCATGTGAGCCAATTCCTTAATAAATCTCCTTATTGGACTTAGAGAATGAGTGAGTTCCAAGGAAGAACTTATAATTATTGGGCACCTACAGAGTATCTGTGACAGGGAGGTGAGCCTAGAGCTTGCAAGGAAAGACCCTTAGAGTAAGCTCTGTGCAATACGTTATCTAGCCGATATAAAACTCTAGGCCTATTTCCTCATGTTATCTCCCCCTGGTCCACAGCCTTTTCAGTGTGTTGCCAGGGAGCAGCACCCTGTGCCAGAGGTCCCCATATTGATGAGATGGATCTTAGGGCCACAGCTGGGCCAGAATTGTCCAGCTACCTCTCTTCTTTAACTCTCAGCCTTAGAAGCCTGGGTTTTATATAAGGAAGGAAATTTTTATTTATAAGAAGAGGATCTAAAGAAATGAAGTAGGTTTAGAAATGTCAATGAAAGGACACCGAAGTTGACACTTATCTACTTTGTAAGAAGTCCTCTGAGTGTGTGTGTGTGTGTGTGTGTGTGTGTGGAGAAAGAGAGAGGGGTAGGGGGGAGAACTGTGTGTAAGAACCACATGGGCATATTATTTTTTTTTTGTGATTAACTACATGTAACATAAAATACATCATTTTAGCCATTTCAAAGTGTACAATTCAGGGGCATTAAGTACATTCACAATATTCTGTAGCCATCACCATTATCTTGTTCAGACCTGTTTCATTACCGCAGATAGAAACCTCGTGTCCATTGGGCAATAGGAGGAAGGAGGACGGATCAACAAAACCATTTTTCTGTTCCTTTAGAAATCCAAACTCTTCAACTTTAACTCTGCACTGTGGATTGAACCAAATGCCTCTAAATAAATGATTTGTCTTGTGAATTTGCAAGTTTTCCAGTCCCTTAGGGAGCTGATTGGAGAGACGACCGAGGTCTGCCCTCTGTTCTGCCTTCTGAGCAGCATCTGCAGCCTCACCTCTTCTGCCCATGCACAGGAAGTACTTTTCCTGCTCCACATCACCCCATGTGATGCGTACAGGTCTTTAAAGGCTCTAGGGCAAGAATTCCGCTGATCATCTCAGATGATGTTTAGATGTATCCAGTTTCAGAGGGCTTTTCTTTGAATCTAGAATCCAAATGAAGGTTGTTATAGAAGTCAAATTCTTTTTGCATCAACCTGCAGTCAGTCCTGGAGCTGATAAGTCTCTGGTGTCTTGATTAGGATCAGAGCCCATCTGGCATCACACCCATTTCCCTTGAGCGGCTGACTGAGAATCTGTTTGGTGGGCGGTGGGCACACACCAAGCACAATGGCCGCTTCTCCTGCACAAACTCCCTGCTTTGAACCTGTGTTCACTCTGGTGAAGGAAGCAGCTCTGTTGTGAGGCTACCTACTGAGAGGGGTGACAACATCTGTGTTCGCAAGAAGCTGCTGGAGTTTGTTACTTTGAAATTCATTTTCCACCATAGGGATTGCAAAGCTCCCAAGGAGAAATCCTTTAAAACTCTTTGGAAGGACAGTGGTAAACTTTTTGAACTCCTTCCTATGAAACGATAGAAATAAATGATTTACCCAGTATGATAATTCCAATGCAATCAGGATTCACTCAAAACAAATGAACAAAAAGGGAAACATTAATACAAAAAGAAATGAATCACATTAACATCTTAAATGGAAAAAGAAAACATACGACGAATGGGCATTTTTCATATGCCTATGCACTTTTTAAGTGAAGCTTGAGTTCTTTCTATAAATTCAATAATACTCTAGTCGCGACAATTTCCAGGAAATAAAGTACATTTCCAGAAGCTGAACTTCTCTTTTTTTAAAGTATGTAAACTTGCTTAACCACTTGGTTGGATGGCTTTCTTCCTGCCTGCCAATGGATGGTCCACATTCTCAATGACTGGGTCACACTTGATCAAAAGCTGCTCTTCAGTGAAGCCCTTGGGAGCTAATGGGAGTAGAGGGCTGCCCTCCATTGCCTGAAGCCGCTCACTGCCGTTCTGCTTTTAGAGCTCTGAGTGTTCGGGCTGCGCGCCCTCCCCCCACCACTTTGTCTCCTCCCTCGCTGTGTACTGGCCACTTTCATTCTTTCCACCTTCAGGAGATCTGTCTCCAGCAAGCTCCCATTTCTAACTTTGCTGTGTCTGCTAGAAGCATGTGTGTAAAGTCAAGATGCTGACTGTTGCTAGAGTAGTTGGTATGGAGATAATGGTTTATCCCACCAATGTCAGGAGTCTGTAAGCGAGTTGTATAAACTTTTCGTGTTTTTAGACTTTTTCCCATTTTGTTTTCATATTCATACTTGTGTATTCTGTGACTAACCAAAGAGATATAGTATAGTTAAAAGTGTAGCTCGAGAGTTTGGCTGTCAAGGCTCAAATCCCAGCCCTGTCACTGAGCTGTGTGACCTTGGGCAAGTTGCTCAATCTCCTGTGCCTCAGTTTCCGTGTCTGTGACAAGGAGGTATAATGTATGTATAGTATACTATAGTCTAGATATAATAGTACCACCTTATAATGTTATGATGTGATTCCAATACATTAATACCTGTAAAGCTCTTAGAAGAATGCACAGCAAATAGTAAGTTTTTAATCAAAATTAGCTTGTTACATGAAATCTGTTAATATACTTTATACACAGACAAGAAAAAACCAGCTGGAAAAGTTTTTAAAACAGTTTTTCCTGTTCTTTTAATTTGATCCACACATATTTTTTGAACACCTACTCTGTGCAATACATTGTGCTAGGTGCTATGGGGTGTGCATGCCCAGAACCGCCTGAGGGTTTTCCTAAAGAATGGTGCGGTTACCAACATTTGGTGTAAAGGATGTGAGAGCAAGTGTTAGCATGCTCGTAAATAGAAAGAACCCTCAGAGACAGCGAGGATTACAGTCAGCATGGTGGGGCCCAAACAAGGTTTTAATTGTTCGTGTTAGTTACATTTTGTGTCCCTGAGCAAGATAATGCAGCCAAACCTATACTAGTTGTATAGCAGCTGTTCTGAGTGGGGCTTCAGGGGGAAATAAGTCAATGCAAGCTAAGTCCTTGCCTTAGGCAGGCCAACCTTGGAAGAGTGTGACAGTGGGGGTCCTGCTGTGAGGGCAGAAGGCAGAGAGGGATGGGTGGAGAGAGGGAGAGAGGGATGGAGGGAGGGAGGAACTCATTACATGGAGTCGGTGGCTAAGGGCCATAACTTGCTTGCTCAGATAATGCTGTAAGACCCATATTGACCTTTCTGACTTTTTTCTGAATAAACCACTTAAGAAGGGACCTCACAGCTCTCAAGTTAAAAAGGTATTACTAAAATCATAGCCATTGCTAGCTACATCCATCCCAAGGGAAAACATTGAGTCCATTAGAAAGCCTACCTCAGGAATAGGGATGTGAAATGGGTTGGGAGAGAAGATTGTGCCACTTCCTGCTTTGTTTTCTCTGTGTACTATGCCCAGGAAACAAGCTTCTTGTCAGTTTTTAGTGCACCAGGTTGAAAAGGCTCAATTTGATCAGCCCACATAGGTGGGTGAGAGTGGGACAAACCGTTATATCCATACTAGTTTCTCTAGCCAGCGAAGAGAAGTCATCTGCAAACAAAAGCATGCACATCTTCATTTGAGTATGTTCCATCATATACTGTTTACCCTTTGTTTCTTGTCTCTGCATATAGATTGTATTTATTCAATGCGTTAGTCTGCTCAGGCTGCTATAACAGAATACCACAGACTGGGTGGCTTAAACAACAGAAATTTATTTTCTCACAATTCTGGGGGCTGGAAGTCTAAGATCAAGGTGCCACAAGAGTGGTTTCTTCTGAGGCCTCGCTCCTCGTCTTGCAGATCGTTGCCTTTTTGCTCTGTCCTCACATGGCGTTTTCTCTGTGTGTGTTCTCCTGGTGTCTCTTCCTCTTCTTATAAAGGACTTATAAAGTCCTATTGGATTAGGCCCCACCCTAACAGCCTCATTTAACCTTAATTACCTTCTCAAAGGCCCTTTCTCCAAATATTGAGGGTTAGGGCTCACATTGAGGGTTAGGGCTTCAACATATGAGTTTTGAGGGGAGGAGCATAATTCATTTGATACACTCAGTAAGATTATAAACTGCTTGGAAGAAGAGATCTTTCTTTTGCAACCGTACCAGGAAAGCTAGAAGAATCCATAACACAGAGTAGTGTCACTGAACACAAACAACTTATTGGGGTAGAGGGTGAGGGGGTCAGAAGACACCATGGTTTCCTCAAGGGAAATCTTTCTTGTCCAATATATTGAAATTCTTAGAGAGAATGAATATCTAGATAAAGAATGTGCGTAAGTAACAGAGTTGTAAGGTGCCTTGGAGATCATCTAGTTCAAAGTTCAATCCTCTTGTTTTACCAATGAGCACACTGAGTGCCAGGAGGTCACCGGCTTTGCATGAGGTCACACAGCTAGTTAGCAGCAGAGCTGAGAGGAGATTACAATGTTTTACCTTTCCATAACATACTGCCTCCAAATATACATGTGGATAAGGAGGTCCAGTGGATATAATCTATTCCAAGTTTCAAAAAGTTTGACAAATTTCAGTCCTAAAGGTAATAAAACATAGAACTTCAAGCAATTGGTTTTGTATGGAACCAAAAAATACAGGGGATAAAAGATAGGGAGAGATAGGCATTCATCTTGCTAGATATTTACATTATTCAGAAAATATCTCTTAAATATCCAGTAGGCAGTATTGAAGCTTGGCTTTTTAAATAGAAACATTTTAATAAATGGTCTAGGAAAGGCCACCGTTTCACTAAGTCAACATTTTCAAAAAGGGATGTTGGTGAGGGTTATGAAGAAGAGGGTTGCAGACATAAATATGTTTGGAAACACAGATTTGAAGTAAAAATGCTTTTATAAGAGTAGAACTTCTCTGGGCCATTGCTACAATAATTAAATATGATGAGTCAGTACATTCCTAAACTTCTTGGACAAGAGAAGCTCTTTTTTACAGAGTAACTTGTGGGAAATACTGTGGAGTATATCTGTGAGATAAAATACCAAGTCAGTGAGGATAAAATGTAGGAAGGACTGAGCACCCAGGAACAGTTATTATTTGCAAAATTTAATAACATGCTACATAGTTTCATTATCTTCTTTTTTCTGTAACTTCACCATAATTTTTGCACGTATTACTTCCTGGGAAGAGATGCCTGTTTTGTAATGCTTTTGTATTATTTGCAGTTCCTGGTATAGTGTTCTACACATAATACAGTAGGTGCTTAGTAGAAACTTGTTAATTGTCAATGCGATTGTAGTAGATGAATTTCAATAGTGATGATCGAGAGGTAATGCAATTAGAGAAGAAAAACAAAATTGTATGTAGTGGGCACAAAAATTACAAACAAGAAATATCACATTTCTAATTTTTCTTAACCTCATCAAAATTTTAACTCGGCTCACATCTTAGTTATTAATGTGGCTTCCTTCCCTTTGAGTGTTGCACAAGAATCCCAAGACTTACAAAGTTATGGAGATGGGAGGAGGGCCTTGAATCTCCAGTTCATCATGGCAACCCCTGATGCCCTCATTTGCCAGCCTGGATTATCCAGATGGGCCCAATGTAATCACAAGGGTCCTTATAAAAGGGAGGCAGGAGGATCAGAGTTAGAGAAGGAGACATAACAAAGGAAGCAGAAGTCAGAGAGAGAGGATAAAAGATGCTATGCTGCTGGTTTTGAAGATGGAGGAAGGGGTCATGAGCAAAGGAATGAAGGCGGCCTTTAGAAGCTGGAAAAAGCAAGGAAATGGATTCTCTTTTAGAGCACCCAAAAGGAATGCAGCCCTTCTCTTCTGACACCTTGATTTTAGCCAAGTGAAACCCATTTCAAACCTCTGACCTCCAGAACTATAATAAATTTGTGTTTTAAGCCACCGAGTTTGTGGTAATTTGTTACAGCAGCAATAGAAAATGAATGTAGATTTGCATTATCTTGAAGATTTATGTTCTGCTACTTTCTTTCTAAATGGGGGCCTGAGGTGGGACTGTGGATGTGGGTTGGGGTTGTACCATGGTGGCATTCACCTTTGCCAGATCACTGGGATATTGCTTGGGGCAGGGGCTATTCTGTGGATCTGCAATGATGCTTTTCCATTATTTCCCTCACCAATTCTCTCTTCCATTTCCATTCCAGGAGAAAATCTCTTCATTGAGCTCAAAATTATGAAGAGAGAGGCCTTCTTGAATAGAAGAGGGAAAATTCTGTGCAAACCAATCCTGCATTTACAGCTCAATAAATCATCTTACCAAATGTGCTTACAGAATAATAAATTCTAAGCAGTGGGTTTTGATCCAGGAAAGAATCTTAGACACTCCCAACTGTTGGATCAATCTGTTTTCATTGGCTCACTTGCCTTTATGTTGCTCTCAGTGAACCTAAAACTCCTTCTCTACTACCCCTTTATATATGTACACATGTGTGTATATGTATGTGTGTATATGTATATGTCAAAAATACTATATATATCACTGTATAAAAAATTTATAGGGGCCAGACCGGTGGTGTAGTGGTTGAGTTTACACGCTCCGCTTTGGTGGCCCGGGGTTTGCGAGTTCGGATCCTGGGCACAGACCTACACACTTCTTCTCATGCCTTGCTGTGGCTGGCGTCCCACATGTAGAGTAGAGGAAGATGGGCATGGATGTTAGCCCAGGGCCAATCTTCCTTAGCAAAAAGGGGAGGATTGACAACAGCCGTTAGCTCAGGGCTGATCTTCCTCACACACACACAAAACATTTACATATAAAATTACTATTCATAATCTTTTTTTAGTTAATACACTTTATTTTTAAAAAACAGTTTTACGTTTACAGAAAAATTGAGCAGAAAGTATAGACAATTCCTGTATACTCCCCCTGCTCCAACCCCCTCACCCCCACATGATTTCTTCTGTTATTCAGTTTTCTTTTTTCATTATTTTTTCCAGTTTTATTGAAAAATATTTGACATGCATCACTGTATAAGTTTAAGACGTACAGCTTGATGGTTAGATTTACATATATTACAAAATTGATTACCACAATAGGTCCAGCTAACACCCATCTCATATAGATACAATAAAAAGAAAAGAAAGAAAAAACTTTCTCCTTGTGATGAGAACTCATAGGATTTACTCTCATAACAACTTTCCTATGTATCATATGGCAGTGTTAACTATAATCATCATGTTGTACGTTACATCCATAGTGCTTATTTATCTCATAACTGTAAGCTTGTACATTTTGACCACCTTCCTCCAATTTCTCTCCCCCTCCCCACCTTTGGTAACCACTAGTCTGATCTCTTTTTCTATGAGTTTATTTGTTTGTTTTTTAGATTCCATAAGTGAGATCATACAGTATTTGTCTTTCTTTGACTTATTTCACTTAGCATAATGCCTTCAAGATCCATCCATGCTGTCCCAAATGGTAGAATTTCCTTTTTTTTTTTTTATGACTGAATAATAGTCCATTGTGTATATACACCACAACTCCTTTATCCTTTCATCTGTCACTGGACACATAGGTTGTTTCTATATCTTGGTTCTTGTAAATAATGCTGCAATGAACATGGATGTGCATACAGTTTTTTGAGTTAGTGTTTTCTTATTCAGATAAATACCCAGAAGTGGAATTTTTGGATCATATGGTAGTTCTATTTATAAGTTTTTGAGGATCCTCCATACTGTTTTCCGTAGTGGCTGTACCAATTTACAGTCCCACTGAAAGTGCACAAGTGTTCCCTTTTCTCCACATCCATGCCAGCGTTTATCTCTTGTCTTTTTGATGTGGGCCATTCTAACAGGTGTAAGGTGATATCTCATTGTGGTTTTAATTTGCATTTCCCTAATGACTAGTGATATTGAGCATCTTTTATGTACCTGTTGGCCTTTCATAAATTATCTTTGGGGAAATTTCTGTTCAGGTCCTTTGCCCATTTTTAAGTTGGACTATTTGGTTTTTTTTGCTATTGAGTTGTATGAGTTCTTTACATATTTTGAATAATAACTCCTTATTAGATGTATGGTTATAAATATTTTTTCCTATTCCATAGGCTGTCTTTTCATTTTGTTGATGGTTTCTTTTGCTGTGCAGAAGCCTTTTGGCTTGATGTATCCCCACTTGTTTAGTTTTGGTTGCTTGTGCTTTAGGTATCATATCCAGAAAATCATTTCCAAGACCTTTGTAAAGGAGGCTTATTCCTATGTTTTCTTCTAGGAGTTTCATGGTTTCAGGTCTTACATTTAAGTCTTTAATCCATTTTGATTTAATTTTTGTGAATGGTGTAAGATATGAGTCCAGTTTCATTCTTTTACATGTTAATATCCAATTATCCCAGAACCATTTATTGAAAAGACTGTCTTTTCTCCATTGAATATTCTTGACTCTCTTGTGAAGCATATATGCTTGAGTTTATATCTGGGCTCTTGATTCTGTTCCATTGGTCTATTTGTTTTTATGCCAGTACCATACTGTTTTGATGACTATAGCTTTATACTATAGCTTGAAATCAGGAAGTGTGATGCTTCCTGCTTTGTTCTTCTTTCTCAGGATTTATTTGGCTATTTGGGGTCTTTTGTGGTTCCATTTTAAGAGTGTTTTTTCTACTTCTTCAAAAAATGCTGTTGGAATCCTGATAGGGATTGCATTGAATCTGTAAATGGTTTTTGATAGTGTTGACATTTTCACAGTATTAATTCTTCCAATCCATGTACACAGGATACCTTTCCATTTATTTGTGTCTTTTTTTATTTCTTTCATCAATGTTTTGTAGTTTTCAGAGTAGACATCTTTCACTTCCCTAGTTAAATTTCTTCATAAGTATTTTATTGTTTTTGATGCTATTGCAAATAGGATCAATTTCTTTCTCTCTTTTTCAGAAAATTCATTGTAAGTATATAGAAACACTAATTTTTCTATGTCAATTTTGTATTCTGCTACTTTACTGAATTCATTGATTAGATATAACACTTTTTTCACTGAGTATTTAGAATTTTCTGTGTATAAAATTCTGTCATCTGCAAATAGAAACAATTTTACTTCTTCCTTTCCAATTCTGATATCTTTTTTTTCTTTTTCTTGCTGATTGCTCTAGCTAGGACATCTAGTACTATGTGGAATAGGACTGGTAAGATTGGGCACACTTGCCTTGTTCCTGATCTTGGAGGAAAAGCTTTCAACCTTTCACCATTGAGTATAATGTTAGCTGTGGTCATATATGGCCTTTATTATGTTGAGATATGTTCCTTCTATGCCTGGTTTATTAAGAATTTTTATCATGAGAGGATGTTGAATTTTGTCAGATGCTTTTTCTGAATCTGTGGAGATGGTTATATGATTCTCTTCTTTCATTCTATTAATGTGATGTATCACATTGATTGGTTTGTGTATGTTGAACCATCCTTGCATCCCATGGATATATCCCATTTGATCAAGGTGTAGGATTGTTTTACTGTGCTGCTAAATTTGGTTTGCTAGTATCTTATTGAGAATTTTGGCATCTATATTCATCAGGGATGTGGGCCTATAGTTTTCTTTTCTAGTAGTGTCCTTTTCTGGTTTTGGTATCAGAATAATGCTGGTCTCATATAATGAGTTTGGGAGTGTTCCTTCCTTTTCGATTTTTTGGAAGAGTTTGAGAAGGATTGGTGTTAGTTCTCCATTAAATGTTTGATAAAATTCACCAGTGAAGCCATTTGTTCCTGGGCTTTTATTTGTTGAGAGATTTTTGATTACCGATTCCATCTCCTTACTAGTAATTGGTCTATTCAGATTTTCTGTTTTTTCGTGATTCCCTCTTGGTAAGTTGTACGTTTCTAAGAATTTTTCCATTTCTTCTAGGTTGTCCAGTTTGTTGGTGTATTGTTTTCATGGTAGCCTCTTATGATCTTCTGAATTTCTATAGTACCAGTTGTAATGTCTCCTTTTTCTTTATAATTTTGTTGATTTGGATCATTTCTCTTTCTTCCTTGGTTAGTCTAGCTAAGGGTGTGTCAATTTTGTTTATCTTTTCAAAGAACCAACTCTTACTTTGATTAAACTTCAATTGTTTTACAGTTCTCTATTTCACTTATTTCTGCTCTAATCTTTATTATTTCCTTTCTTCTGGCTAACTTTGGGCTCAGTTTGTTTTTCTTTTTCTAGTTCCTTAACAGTTAGGTTCCTTAACAATTAGGTTGTTTGCTTGGGATCTTTCTTGCTTCTTAATATAGGCATTTATTGCTAAAAATTTACTTATACTGTTTGTTTCATTTTAAAATTAATTTTATTGAAGTCACATTGGTTTATAACATTATATAAATTTCAGATGTACATCATTATATTTCAACTGCTGTATAGACTGCATCATATTCACCACCGAATGTCTAGTTGCTCCATCACCATACACATATGCCCCTTACAACTTTTGTCTCCCCCCCTTGCCTTCCCCTGTGATAACCACCAACTTGTTCTCCATATCTCTGTGTTTCTTTATCTTCCACATATGAGTGAAGTCATATGGTAATTGTCTTGCTTCGTCTGACTTATTTTGCTTAACTTAATACCCTCAAGGTCTAACCACCTTGCCATTTGTTGTTGCAAATGGCATGACTTTGTTTTTTTTTATGGCTGAGTAGTATTCCATTGTATATATATACCACATATTCTTCATCCATTCATGGGCACTTAGGTTGCTTCCACGTCTTGGTTATTGTGAATAATACTGGAATGAACAAAGGGGTACACAGAACTTTTCAAATTAGTGTTCTTTGGATAAACACCCAGATGTGGAACAGCTGGACCATGTGATATTTCTATTTTTAACTTTTTAAGAAATTTCTATACTGCTTTTCATACTGGCTGCACTAATTTACCTTCCCACTAACAGTGTATGAGGATTCCTTTTTCTCCACATCCTCTTCAACATTTGTTATTTTTTGTCTTGTTAAATATAGCCATTCTGATAGGTGTGAGATGATATCTTATGGTGGTTTTGGTTTGCATTTTCCTAATAATTAGTGGTGTTGAAAATATTTTCATGTGCCTGCTGGCCATCTGTATACCTTCTTTGGAAAAATGTCTGATCATACCCTCTGCCCATTTTTTGATCAGATTGTTAATTTTTTTATTGTTGGGTTATATGAGTTCTTTATATAGTTTAGAAATTAACTCCTTGTCAGATATATGATTTGCAAATATTTTATCCCAGTTGGCGGGTTGTCTTTTCATTTTGTTCATGGTTTCCTTTGCCTGCAAAAGCTTTTTGGTTTGACATAGTCCCATTTGTTAATTTTTCTTTTGTTTCTCTTGCCTGAGTAGACATGATATTCAGAAAGATACTGCTAAGACCGATGTCGAAGAGTATACTGTTTTTTCTTCTAGGATATTTGTGGTTTCAAGTCTTACATTCAAGTCTTTAATCCATTTTGAGTTAATTTTTGTGTACGGTGTAAGACAATGGTCTACTTTTATTCTCTTGCATGTGGCCATCCAGTTTTCCCAACACCATTTATTGAAGAGATTATCCTTTCTCCATATGTTGTTGGCTCCTTTGTAGAAAATTAGCTGTCCCTAGATGTGTTGGATTATTTCTGGGCTCTTGATTCTGTTCCATGGATCCATGTGTCTGTTTCTGTGCCAGTACCATGCTGGGTTGACTACCATAGCTTTGTAGTATATTTTGAAATCAGGGAGTGTGGTACCTCCAGCTTTGTTCTTTTTTCTCAGGATTCCGTTGCTATTTGGGGTCTTTTGTTGTTCCATATAAATTTTAGGATTCTTTGTTCTATTTTTGTGAAAAATGTTGATATTCTGATTGGGATTGCACTGAATCTGAAGATTGCTTTAGGTAATATGGACATTTTAACTATGTTAATTCTTCCAATCCATGAGCATGGACTATCTTTCCATTTCTGTCTGTCTTCTTCAGTTCCTTTCGATAATATCTTATAGTTTTCAGTGTATAGGTATTTCACCTCCTTGATTAAATTTATTTCTAAGTATTTTATTCTTTTTGTTGTGATTGTAAATGGGATTGTATTCTTGATTTCTCTTTCTGCTACTTCCTTGTTAGTGTATAGAAACATGGCTGATTTTTGTATATTGATTTTGTACCCTGAAACTTTACTGTATTTGTTAATTATTTCTAATAGTTTTTTTGGGGATCTTTAGGGGTTTCTATATATAGAATCACGTCATCCACAGTGATTGTTTACTTCTTCCTCCAATTTGGATCCCTTTTCTTTCTTTCTTTCTTTTTTTTTTTTGGCCTTATTTCCCTGGGTAGGACTTCCAATGCTATGTTGAATGAGAGTGGCAAAAGTGGACATCCTTGTCTTGTTTTTCTTGTTCTTCTTAGAGAAATAGATTTTGGTTTTTCACCATAAAGTATGATATTAGCTGTGGATTTGTCATATATAGCCTTTATTATGTTGAGATACTTTCCTTCTATGCCCATTTTATTCAGTTTTTATCTTGAATGGATGTTGGATCTTGTCAAATGACTTCTATGCATCTATTGAGATGATCATGTGATTTTTATTCTTCATTTTGTAATGTGTAATATCACATTTACTGATTTGTGGATATTGAACCATCCCTACCTCCCTGGAATAGACCCCGCTTGATCATGGTGTATGATCCTTTTAATGTATTGCTGTATTTCATTCGTTAACATTTTGTTGAGGATTTTTGCACCTATGTTCATCAGTGATATTGGCATGTAATTTTCCTTTTTTGTGTTGTCTTTATCTGGTTGTGGTTTCAGGCTAATATTGGCCTTGTAGAATGAGTTAGGAAGTGTCCTGTCCTCTTCAATTTTTTGGAATAGTTTGAGAATGATAGGTATTAAATCTTCTTTGTATGTTTTGTAGAATTCACCAAAGAAGGCTTCTCACCCTGAACTTTTGTTTTTTGGGAGCTTTTTGATTACTGTGTCAATCTTTTTACTTGTGATTGGTCTATTCAGATTCTCTCTCTCTTCTTGATTTAGTTTTGGGAGATTGCATGATTCTAAGAATCTATCCACTTCTCTGAGGTTATGTAATTTGTTGGCATACACCTTTTTATAATATTCTCTCATAATCCTTTGTATTTCTGTGGTATCCATTGTCATTTCTCCTCTTTCATTACTAATTTTATTTATTTGAGTCTTCTCTCTCTTTTTCTTAGTGAGTCTGGCTAAAGTTTTGTCAATTTTGTTCATCTTCTTACAGAACCAGCTCTTAGTTTCAGTGATCCTTTCCATTGCTTTTTTAATCTCTATTTCATTTATTTCTGCTCTGGTTTTTATTATTTGCCTCCTTCTCTTGACTTTGGGCTTTATTTCTTCTTTTTTAATTCTGTTTGGTGTAGTTTAAGATTACTTATTTGAGATTTTTCTTGTTTGTTGAGGTAGGCGTGTATTGCTATAAATTTCCCTCTTAGTACCACTTTTGCTGCATCCCATTAGAGTTGGTATGTTGTGTTTTCATTTTCATTTGTCTTCAGATATTTTTTGATTTCTCCTTTGATTCCTTCATTGATCCAATGGTTGTTCTGTAGCATGTTGTTTAGTCTCCACATTTTGTGACTTTCCCATCTTTTTTTTTTCCCGTCTTTTTTCCCATCAGATCAGCCCTGAGCTAACATTCATGTCAATCCTCCTCTTTTTGCTAAGGAAGACTGGCCCTGGGCTAACATCTGTCCCCATCTTCCTCCACTTTATACAGGACACCACCACAGCATGGCTTGATAAGCAGTGCATTGGTGTGCACCCAGGATCCAAACCCGGGCCACCAGTAGTGGAGCGCACGCACTTAACCACTATGCCACAGGGCCAGCCCTCCCAGCTTTTTTCTTGTAGTTAATTTCTAGTTGCATAGCGTTGTGGTCAGAAAAGATGCTTGATATGATTTCCATCTTCTTAAATTTATTGAGGCTTGCCTTGTTTCCCAATATATGGTTTGTCTTTGAGAATGTTCCCTGTCCACTTAAGAAGAATGTGTATTCTGCTGTTTTTGGATGAAGCGTTCTATATATATCTGTTAAGTCCATCTGGTCTAGTGTTTCATTTAAGGCGGATGTTTCTCTATTGGTTTTCTGTCTGAGTGATCTGTCCATTGATGTAAGTTGGGTGTTGAGGTCCTCTACTATTATTGTGTTGCTGTCAATGTCTCCCCTTAGGTCTGTTAATAGTTGCTTTCTATACTTTGGTGCTTTTGTGTTAGGTGCATATATATTATGTGTTATGTCTTCTTGGTGGAATGTCCCTTTTTTCATTATATAATGCCCACTTTTGTCTACCATTATCTTTTTTATCTTGAAATCTTCTTTGTCTGATATAATTGTAGCTATACCCAGTTTCTTTTGCTTGCCACTTGTTTGGAGTATCATTTTCCATCCCTTCACTCCAAGCCTACGTCTGTCTTTGGAGCTGAGGTGTGTTTCCTGGAGGCAGCATGTTGTTGGGTCTTGTTTTTAATCCATCCAGCCACTCTGTGTCTTTTGATTGGTGAATTCAGTCCATCTACATTTAGAGTGATTATTAATAAATGAGGGCTTAAAATTGCCATTTTATATTTTGTTTTCTGGTTGTACTGTATTTCCATTGTTTCTTTTTCCTTGTATTTCTGTCTGTCATTTCAGTTTGATGGTTTTCTGTGATGTTTTTCTCAGTTTTCTCTTTTATGACTTGTAACTCTGGTGTGATTTTTTGTTTTTTATTACCATGAGGTTTGTATAAAAGATCTCATAGATGAGATAGTTCTTTTTCTGATAGCTTCTTATCTCCATTATCCTATGCCTTTTCCATCTTTTTCCTCTTCTCCTTCAATGTTCTTGTTGTTACAAATTATTTTCCTTGTGTTGTGAGTTTGTGAACAAATTGTAGTGGTTATAGTTATTTTTGATGCTTTTCTTCCCTTTAAACTTTATGTTATAATTAAATGTTTACTGACTTCTTCTGATATAGAGTTGCAACTTTCTGATTCTGTCTGTCTATTTGTCACCTTGTTTAAAGCTTTGTATACCTTTGCCTTTCTATTAGGTAGGAGGGCTCCTTTCAACATTTCTTGTAAGGCAGATCTGGTGGTGATGAACTCCCTCAGCTTTTGTTTGCTTGGGTAAGCCTTTATTTCTCTTTTATATCTGAAGGATAACTCTGCTAGATAGAGTATTCTTGGCTGATAGTTTTTATCTTCCAATATCATGAATATATCATTCAATTCTCTTCTAGCCTGTAGAGTTTCTGCTGAGAAATCCACTTATAGCCTGGTTGGGGGCCTTTGTAAGTTATTTTCTTCTCTCTGGCTGCTCTTAATATTCATTTTCTCTTTGTCATTAACTTTGCACATTTTTAATATAATGTGCCTTGGAGGTCTTTTTGTGTTGAGATAATTAAGAATTCTGTTAGCTTCATGTACTTGTATCCAGTTCCTTTCCCAGGTTTGGGAAGTTCCCAGCTATTATCTTTAAATAAGCTCTCTGCTCCTTTCTCCTTCTGGGATACCCATTATCCTTATAGTTCTTTTCCTAATTGAGTCAGATATTTCTCACAAAATTTCTGCATTTTAAAAAAATATTAGCTATCTTAGTTCCCTCTCCTCTTCCACCTGAATCATTTCTAGATTTCCACCTTTGAGCTCACTAATTCTCTCTTCTGTATGGTCTGGTCTAATTCCAATGCTTTCTAGATTATTTTCATCTCATTAATTGGTTCTTCATCCCTAGAGTTTCTGGGTTTTTTAAAAAGTTTCGATCTCTTTGGTTAAGTACTCCTCCTATTCATTAATTTCATTCCTGAACTCATTGAACTGTCTTTCTGAGTTTTCATGTAACTCATTGAGTTTCTTCATGACAGCTATTTTGAATTCTCTGTCAGTTAGATCACAATCTTCTGTGACTTCAAGTCTGGTTTCTGGAGAGTTGTCATTTTCTTTCTGTGCTACTGTGTTACTGTAGTTCTTCATGGTGCTTGATGAGTTGTTCCTCTGCCAGTCCATTGCCTGTAGTAAACACTTTTATTATTTGGGTAAGGCTTTGTTTGCCTTGATTCTGAGCTGTTTCTGGTTGTATTTGAGAACCTGCATTTTCCACTCCCCACTGCCTGTGCCAGAGGTGTTATCAGTGCCCTCCTTGTGCTGCTTGTGTCTCTGAGGTTACTGGTGCCTTGCTGCTTACAATGTCACTGCTGTCATGCGTGTTGCCACCAGGGTCACCAGGCTGCAAGCACCTCTGCTGCTTCTGGGGTCACCTGGGTCTCGTGTTCCCCCACTGGCTCTCTGTGGGCTCTCCATGGGCTTAAGTGTTGCTGCCATGTGCACCACCTGCACTGCTGCTCCTGGGTTATCTTGGGTCACTGGCAGCACTACTGCTGGGGGCACTGGGTTCACAGGTGTAAGTGCCACTGCCAGGTGCTTGGGGTCTTGTATGCAGCCCTCACTGCTAGTAGGGCCAGTGCCAGGGGCACTGCCATTGAGGGCTTGGTTACAGGTACTGCTGTGTCTTCTGAAGCCTCAGGTTGCAGGTGCCACTTGCTACTGCTTGGGAGGAGTAAGGGCTTAGCCATGAGTACCGCTGCATGTCCTAAAGCCTCAGGTCTCTGGCACCATCTGTCACTGTTGGGAGGAGGGGAGGGGTTGAGCCATGAGTGCCACTGCTAGTTCTGCAGCCTCTGGACTCTGGTGCTGGTGTGTTTTTTGAAACTTCAGGTTGTGGGAACCACTGCCACTGCCAGAGGTATCTGAATTGTGGATGCAACCCTCGTTGCTGGAAGGGTCAGCATCAGAGTTGCCACTGGTGGGGAAGTAGGAGGGGACTGGATCACTGGCACTCCTGTGTTTCCTGAAGCCTCAGGTTGTGGGAGGCCACACACTTCTGCTGGGGGAGATGCAGGGGCTGAGCTGTGAGTGTCATTGCTACTCCTGCAACCTCTGCTTTCCAGTGCAGGTGCGCTGTTTGAAACCTCAGGTCAGGGCACCACCGCCACTGCTGGGAGTATCTGGGTTTTGGATGAAGCCCCTCCTGCCAGGAGGGCTGGTGTTGGAGTTGCCACTGCCATGGGAGGGTGAGGGGGCTGCTCCCCTAGTTCCACTGCCTCCTGGAGTTCCAGTCCACCCACTTTCAGATGTGTAGATGTGTGGGTCTCTCAGGCATTCTGGTATGCTGAGTAGGTAGTCCTTCATTGGTCAATGGACGACCTACTAGTTATAGCTTGGAGGGAAGAGACAAAGGGAACAACTCACTCTGCCATGATGCTGACGTCAATCTTCAAACTTCCCTTTTAGAACTGCTTTTGCTGCATTCCACAAGCTCTGGAATGTTGTGTTTCTATTTTCATTTATTTGAAGAAACTTTCCAATTTCTTCTTTGATCCATTGGTTGTTCAGGAAAGTGTTGTTTAATTTCCACATATTTGTGAATTTTCCAGTTTTCCTCTTATTATTGATTTCTAGTTTCATGTCGTTGTGGTCAGAGAAGATACCTGGTATGATTTCAATTTTCTTGAACTTTTTAAGACTTCTTTTATGGCCTAACATATGGTTCATCCTGGAAAATGTTCCAGGTGCACTTGAGAAGAATGTGTTTTCTGTAGTTGTTGGATAGAATGCTCTGTATACGTCTGTTAGGTCTATTTGGTCTATGGTGTTGTTCAAATCTTCTGTTTCCTTATTGATTCTCTGTCTGGATGAACTATCCATTGCTGAGAATAAGGTATCAAAGTCCCCGACTATTACCATGTTACTGTTTATTTCTCCTTTTAGTTCTGTTAGATTTGATTTATATATTTAGGTGCTCCAATGTTAGATGCATAAATATTTACAGTGCTTATATCTTCTTGAGATATTGATCCTTTTATCATTATATGATGACCTTCTTTGTCTCTTTTTATTATTTTAGTTTAAAGTCTATTTTGTCTGATATAATTATAGCTACCATTGCTTTTGTTGGGTTACCATTTGTTTAAAATGTCTTTTCCCATCCCTTCACTCTCAGTTTATGTGTATCTTTAAGGCTAAAGTGATATTGTGGGATCTTGTTTTTTTAATCTATTCAAGAATTCTATGTCTTTTAATTGGAGAATTTAATCCATTTATGTTTAAAGTAATTATTGATGGGTAATGACTTACTATTGCCATTTTGTTAATTGTTTTCTGGTTGTTTTGTAGATCCATTGTTTCTTGTTTCTTATCCTACTGTCTTTTTTTATGTTTTGATGTCCTTTGGTATCAGTATGCTTTGACTTATTTATTGTGCTCTTTTGTGTAATTACCACAAGATTTTTCCTTGTGGTTGTTATGAGGCTTACATAAAATATCTTAAACTTATAGCACCCTATTTTTTGTTTGGTGAGGAAGATTGGCCCTGAGCTAACATCCATGCCAACCTTTCTTTATTTTGTATGTGTGATGCCACCACAGCATGGCTTGATGAGCAGTGCATAGGTCCACCCCTGGGATCCAAACCTGCAAACCCCAGGCCACTGAAGTGGGGCCTGATAACTCAGCCACTACACCTCAGGCTGGCCCATAAAACACCCTTTTAAAAACTGATAACAACTTAATTTCAATAGAATTTGTAAACCTTACACTTTTACTTCTCCATCTTCACACATTTTAGGCTTTTGTTGTTACAAGTTACATGTTTTTTTTTTTTTTTTTTTTTTTGTGAGGAGATCAGCCCTGTGCTAACATCCGCCAATCCTCCTCTTTTTTTGCTGAGGAAGACGGCCCTGGGCTAACATCTGTGCCCATCTTCCTCCACTTTATATGGGATGCCGCCACAGCATGGCTTGCCAAGCAGTGCGTCGGTGTGTGCCCGGGATCCGAACCAGCGAACCCCGGGCCGCCGCAGCGGAGCGCGTGCACTTAACCGCTTGCGCCACCGGGCCGGCCCCAAGTTACATGTTTTTTATATTGTGTGACCAATAGCAGATTATTGTAGTTATGGTTATTTCTACCACTTTTTAAAAAACTTTTAAACTAGAGTTGTAAGTGAATTAAGCACCTCTATTATCACATTGCAGAATCTAACTGTGACTATATATTTACCATTACCAGTGAGATTTACACTACCTTTTTATGTTTTTATCATGTTAACTAGCCTTCTTTTACTTCCACTCAAAGAACTCACTTTAGCATTTCTTGTAAGGCAAGTCTAGTGGTGATGAACTTTTCTTTGTTTGGGAAAGTCTTTATCCCACTTTGTTTTTAAAGGTCAGCTTCACTGGGTATAGAATTCTTGATTGATGGTTATTTTCTTTCAATATTTTGAATATGTCATCCCATTCTCTCTTGGGCCGAAAAGTTTCTATTGAGAAATCTGCTGATAGCCTTGTATGTAACTTGTCTCTTCTCTTGCTGTTCTTAAAATGCTTTCTTCATCTTTGACTTTTGAGAACTTAATTGTAATCTGACTCACTGTAGCCCTATTCAGGTTCAACCTATTTGGGGTCCTTTGGGCCTCATGGATCTGGATGTTTCTCTCTTCAGGTTTGGGAAGTTTTCAGCCATTATTGCTTTTATACTTTCTGTCCCTTTCTCTTTCTATTCTTCTTCTGGAATTCCCATATGCAAATATTGTTTCTTTTCATTGTGTCCAATAATTCCCATAGGCTTTCTTCACTCTTTCATTCTTTTTGTTTTTGTTCCACGGAATGGGTAATTTCTAGCGTCCTATCCTCCAGGTCTTCTGATTCTTTCTTCTGAATGGTCAAGTCTACTTTTGAAACTCCCTATTTAATTCTTCAGTTCAGTTATTGTATTTTTCAACTCTAGGATTTCTGTTTGTTTTTTTTGACAGTTGCTATTTGCTTGTCAAACTTCTTGTTTTGTTTATGCATTGTTCTCCTAATTTCTTTTAGTTGTCTGTGTTTTCTTGTAGCTCACTAAACTTCCTTAAGGGGATTATTCTGAATTCTTTGCCTGACAGTTCATAGATCCCCATTTCTTTAGGGTCAATTATTGGAGCTTTATTAGTTTACTTTGGTGGTGTCATATTTACCTGATTTTTCATGACTCTTGATTCCTTATGTACATATCTGTGCGTTTGAGTAATCGGGTTCCTCTTCCAGACTTTACTGGTTTGCTTTGGCAGAGACAGTTCTTCACCAGTCAGCTCAGTTTGGATTTCTGGGTGTATTTTCTGGTAGTGTCCTTGGGCATGTGAGGCCTGCTATCATGGTCTATTTTTGGGTGAGTTTATTGTTTGAGTTTTGAGGACGGGGATGGGGCTGGTGTGCCACTGGCTGAGAACAGTTGGATAGAACTGCTGGCTTGGTTCTCTACCCAAAAGAGGCTATAGCATGGGTTCTGCAGTTGCCTGGATTCTCTGGTCAGGCTTACTAGATGGTTGGGAGTGGGTACTATATTCAGTAGTAGATGGGGCTGTGAATTAGCTTTCCTGCCCTAACAGGGCAGCAGGACAGGACCAAGGCCTGTATAGCTCCCTATGTGGGGACCCAAATCAGGCCAGAGTGTGAACTGAATTCCCTGGTCATGTGAGGCCACTGGTTTTGCTCTGCAGATGGGGAAAGCCACAAGCTGTGCTCTCTGTTCAAGTGCCACTGTACATAGGGCTGTTGAATGGGCTCTGCAGTTTCTTGTGTGCTCTGGTTAGGTTCCCTGGTTGGACAGGGTGAAGGCTGTATTCAGCGATGAGTGAGGCTATGAATTAAATTCCCTTCCTGGGCACAGCAGGAGAAGCAGCTCTAAAGCTGGTAAAGCTCTTATATTTGTTGTCTTTTTTTTTTTTTATAATTTTATTTACTTTTTACCCCAAAGCCCCAGTAGATAGTTGTATGTCATAGCTGCACTTCCTTCTAGTTGCTGTATGTGGGACGCGGCCTCAGCATGGCTGGAGAAGCAGTGCGTTGGTGCGCGGCCGGGATCCAAACCCAGGCCGCCAGCAGCGGAGCGTGCGCACTTAACTGCTAAGCCATGGGGCATCCCTATATTTGTTGTCTTAACCCAAGCTGACCCACACCCCAAATTCCCTAACTAACAGGGCCACTGGCTTTGTTTTGCAAACTACTGGCTTTGCCTGCCTGCCTCTCAGCTCCAGTGCTACTGGGCTGCACAACATCCAGGACTTATTTTCAGCCCTTCTGGTCAGATGGGGCTGGAAGACACTCTCCACAGCGGTTGGGGCTATATCTCAGCACCTTGCCTGAGTAGAGGGGGAGGGCTGCTCCAGGCTACTCTCAATTTCCCAAACAGGCTCTCTGCTTGGGAGGGGTCGGGAGCTACCCTCAGCCTTGGCTATGAATCAATCCCCCTGCCTGTGTATAGCATGTGAATACTCCATGTTGAGTACTGGCTTTGCTCTGAGGGCCATCAGCTCTACCCACTTACTTCTTGACTCTAGTGCTGCTGGTCCACACTGCTTCCAGGAGTCATCACCAGCCTTTCTGGTCAGATAGGGCCAGAAGATACTCTCTACAGTGGGTGGGGCTGTGATTCAGCTCCCTGCCTGGACGTGGGCAAACTGTGCTCTAGGGATGCCAAAACTCCTCATTTGAGGATCTGAATCAGGCAGATCTGCACCCCGCCAAGTTCCCTGGTCAGAATGTATCACTGACTTGGTTCTGCAGATGTGCAAAGCCACTGGTTGGGATTACTACTTGGGTGCTGCATGTATGAACTTGATCTGTATGTTGTTGCAAGCCACTCTCCCTTCTCTGTCATAGTCAGATTCTCCAGTGTTTGAGCCTTGAAGATTACTCTGCAATCCCTGGAGTGTGAGATCCAAGTAGGGGCTCCTGCAAAGCAACCCACACTGCTGGGGAGGGGGCTAGTTGTCCCCGCAGGTTTTCTCTTCCCACTGGGGGAACTGGAGGCTTGGAGGAGACCTCTCCATGTGGTGCTGTGCTGGCTCAGGGGAAGAGCACTGTGGTCCAGCCACTTCTCTTCTCCTTTTAATGCAGCCTGTCTTGGTCTCTATGGTGCTTCAGCCTCACCTTCGTGTTCTAGGATTCTCTCAATGGTGTCTTGTTCTTGAATAGTTAGTTGTTCTTCTTGTGAGGGGAGCAAAGTCAGGAACAACCTATGTCACCATCTTGGTGATGTCACTTATGTATAATCTTAATTCATAAAAGGAATGATGAGTTAAAATTTTCTAATTTAGAATTTTCTAGGAAAGACTAGTTAAAATTTTTTTTGGTTGGTTTGTGAGAAGAAAGATGGAGCAAATGTTTAGTAAAAAAGATGTCTGAGAATTATTCTAAGAGTTTTTTGGGAAAAGGTAGGTTTATGTAGTCTAAATGATATGACAACAGAAAATCTATGCTTAGTTTGCACCCTAATGAGATTCTTGGCTCCTTCAAAGACATTAATGGTATGCCCCTATTTTTCCTCTGGTAATAGTTAATATATATATTTTTCTCCTTTGGGCCATAACTGATAAAATGAACAGTTGAAAAATAGAGACTTGAATCAAACATTAAACTAGAATAAACCATACTAGTTTGCTGAATCTCAAACTGAACCCAAATATTCTTTTGTATTAAATCATAAATGCATCAGTTTTCTTCCAAAAAAGTGAACTGGTTTGAACCAGAACTGAGCCTGTATATTTTTTTCCTCAAATCATTGAATTGGAAGAAAACTGAAATGTCAGAATATTTCCCGAACAAAATTCTAGCCAAACTGTTTCATTTGCCTTGAATCTCTGATGAAAAGGGAATTGTATCTCAATATGTTTGTTTTCATCTGCCTTTCCCTTATCTTTTAGGTGCAACAAGCATGAGGATCTCTTGCTATTTTCTAGAAGCTTTGTCAACCACAATTAGTCATACCAAAAATGCCGTTCAGAGTTCCAAGTAATATTATCAAAAGGACCAATCTTATATGCATACACATAGAGGCTGACGTAGACAACGGAGGCCCACCTATTCCTGGGGAACTAGGTAGAAGTATTCATAGTACTAAGTGGCCCTTCACTACTTTTTTTTTTTAAAGAAAAGTCCATTCATCCTGACTTTCTACTGGTGTTCCCATTGTGTTGAGGCCCTTTGTCACAGACCTTGAAGATGATTTTGAGTTGTTGCTAATTCCTAGCTGTTTCTCTGAAATTAATATAGGCAGCCTGACTCAAGGAGGCACGGTTTGGGAGAGATGTCTCCACAGGGCACCAGCACTGTCAGAACTAGCATTTCTGTGGAGGCTTAGTTCTCTATACAGACAGATATCAGGACCCTGCATGCTTTCAGGTTGGAAGCCTGGAAATTCAAAAAATTCTATGGGCTTTTGGATTAGAGGTAGAAATGGGGGTGCAGATGGGAGTTCCTTACTGGATAATGACTAGGAAACTCGTCAGTGTTAAGTTTCTTCTGACTCAAGTCTTCTTCTGAGTCAGGCTCTAGATGAAACTCATCTTTCTATGTTATAAATTAAGCTTTATTGTAAAATCTATAATAGAGGTGAAGACATTTAAAACCATGTAATCTGTCCCTCTGATAGTGAAGGCCAGTTCTCTATAATGATCTTTTTGGTGTTTTGTATCAACCTTTGAAAATAAGTAATGCAATCCACACTGGCATGTAGAGTAATTCTCAAGAGGGATTATTTTCTGAACTCACAGACTTCCCAATCAAAGTTGCCATTATTAGCTTAAGTTTCTTGATTCTACCCATTATTGTGTTTGACTCTTTTTGCCAGGTTATCACCTCCCTCTCTTACTTTTGGACATTTGTGTTCAAATATATATTTCCTCAGTCCTATTATTTGCTTTATCAAGATCTCATTCTTAAATGATATTTCTCAATATCTGTTCATTACTCTTTAATTAGCTGTGATAGTCTTTTAAATAAATTTATAATAGCTGACTACATTTTGCATTTTGTAAATACATTTCTAAAAGTGTGTTTTGTATTTCTAATCCCTGATGATCATTTTGCCCTTGTAATTGCGTAAGTAGAAAGCATTGGGAATTTAGTCTAGGTACATTTTTATAGCAAACAATAATTATGGAAACAGAGTAACAATTAATCTAGCAAACTACCTGTGTTCATAAGTCGCTGAGGAACACATAGACTATAATAGATTTTAATGGATATTTAAAGGATAAAGTAGAAGAATTATTACTGATCATTTGAAGATGATAACATTCTCTTTGATATTGATTTTCAACTTGCAAACCAATTTTGTATACATAATCTCATTTGGTCCTGACCACGACTCCAGAAACGAGGCAGAGAAGGAACCACTGTTTGTAGATTTGGAGAGGAGAATTATCCGTTCCAAGGACAAGAGTTCAGAGTGGAAGGGTACAACTGGTTCTTGTTTCTTTCAACAACTGGCCTATGCCCTACACATCCCCTCTTGCAGCTTCCTGAATTTTTTGCAAACATTTCTCTATTTCATTTTTGTTTAGTTTTACAAAAGCAGTAGTCTTTCTCTGCTTTGATCTGAATGATCCTCTAGGTTCAAACAGTTGGAAAAAGTCTGAGAAACAACATTCAGGCCAAATTTATTTCATATTTGGAGTAAAAAATATTTCCTTTAGGACCACATAAACCAACATAATTCCCACTGATTTTCCAAAGAAAAACCAAAAGATTTTTTTTTTGTTGTTGTTATTTTTAATGAGACATTTATTTTATTATTTTTTCAGTCTTTTTTTTTAAATTTTTTGTTTATTGCAGTAACATTGGTTTATAACACTGTATAAATTTCAGGTGTACATCATTATACTTCTATTTCTGCATAGATTACATCATGTTCACCACCCAAATACTAATTACAACCCATCACCACACACATGTGCCCAATTATCCCTTTCGCCCTCCTCCCTCCCCCCTTCCCCTCTGGTAACCACCAATCCAATCTCTGTCTCTATGTGTTTGTTTATTGTTGTTGTTATCTACTACTTAATGAAGGAAATCATACGGTATTTGACCTTCTCCCTCTGACTTATTTCACTTTGCATTATACCCTCAATGTCCATCCATGTTGTCACAAATGGCTGGATTTCATCGTTTCTTATGGCTGAGTAGTATTCCATTGTGTATATATACCACATCTTCTTTAACCATTTGTCCCTTGATGGGCACTTAGGTTGCTTCAAAGTCTTAGCTATTGTGAATAACGCTGCAATGAACACAGGGGTGCATGTATCTTTACAAATTGGTGTTTTCAAGTTCTTCGGATAAATACCCAGCAGTGGAATAGCTGGATTATATGGTAGTTCCATTTTTGATTTTTTGAGGAATCTCCATACTGTTTTCCATAGTGGCTGCACCAGTTTGCACTCCCACCAGCAGTGTATGAGAGTTTCGTTCTCTCCACATCCTCTCCAACATATGTTGTTTCCTGTCTTGTTAATTATAGCCAATCTCACGGGCGTGAGGTGATATCTCATTGTAGTTTTGATTTGCATTTCCCTGATAGTTAATGATTTTGAACATCTTTTCATGTGCCTGTTGGCCATCTGTATATCTTCTTTGGAGAAATGTCTGTTCAGGTCTTTTGCCCATTTTTTAATTGGGTTGGTAGTTTTTTTTTTGTTGAGATGCATCAGTTCTTTGTATATTTTGGAGATTAAGCCCTTATCAGATGTATGGTTTGCAAATATCTTCTCCCAATTGCTAGGTTGTCTTTTCGTTTTGTTCCTGGTTTCCTTTGCTGTGCAGAAGCATTTTAGTTTGATGTAGTCCCATTTGTTTATTTTTTCTACTGTTTCTCTTGCCCGGCCAGACATGGGGCTTGAAAATATGTTGCTAAGACCGATGTCAAAGAGCGTACCGCCTATGTTTTCTTCTAGAAGTTTCATAGTTTCAGGTCTTACATTCAAGTCTTTAATCCATTTTGAGTTAATTTTTGTGTATGGTGTAAGGTAAGGGTCTACTTTCATTTTTTTGCATGTGGCTGTCCAGTTTTCCCAACACCATTTGTTGAAGAGACTTTCTTTTCTCCATTGTATGTTCTTGGCTCCTTTGTCAAAGATTAGCTGTCCATAAATGTGTGGGTTTATTTCTGGGCTTTCGATTCTATTCCATTGATCTGTGTGTCTGTTTTTGTGCCAGTACCATGCTGTTTTGGTTACTATAGCTTTGTAGTATATTTTGAAATCAGGGAGTGTGATACCTCCAGCTTTGTTCTTTTTTCTCAGGATTCCTTTACTTATTTGGAGTCGTTTGTTGTTCAAATAAATTTTAGGATTCTTTGTTCTATTTCTGTGAAAAATGTTGTTGGAACTTTGATAGGGATTACATTGCATCTATAGATTGCTTTAGGAAGTATGGACATCTTAACTATGTTAATTCTTCCAATCCAAGAGCACGGAATATCTTTCCATTTCTTTGTGTCTTCTTCAATTTCTTTTAGCAATGTTTTATAGTTTTCCGTGTACAGCTCTTTCAACTCTTTGGTTAAGTTTATTCCTAGGTATTTTATTCTTTTCGTTGCAATTGTAAATGGGATGGTATTCTTAATTTCTCTTTCTGCTACTTTGTTGTTAGTGTATAGAAATGCAACTGATTTTTGTATGTTGATTTTGTATCCTGCGATTTTACCATATACGTTTATTACTTCTAAAAGTTTTCTGGTGGATTCTTTAGGGTTTTCTATATATAAAATCATGTCATCTGCAAATAGTGACAGTTTCACTTCTTCCTTTCCAATTTGGATCCCTTTTATTTCTTTCTCTTGCCTGATTGCTCTGGCTTGGACTTCCAGTAGTATGTTAAATAGGAGGGGTGACAGTGGGCATCCTTGTCTGGTTCCTGTTCTTAGAGGGATAGCTTTCAGTTTTTCACCATTGAGGATGATATTAGCTGTGGGTTTCTCATATATGGCCTTTATTATGTTGAGGTACTTTCCTTCTATACCCATTTTATTCAGAGTTTTTATCATAAATGGATGGTGTATCTTGTCAAATGCTTTCTCTGCATCTATTGAGACGATCATGTGATTTTTATTCTTCATTTTATTAATGTGGTGTATCACGTTGATTGATTTGCGAATGTTAAACCATCCCTGCATACCTGGAATAAATCCCAATTGATCATGGTGTATAATCTTTTTAATGTATTGTTGTATGCGATTTGCTAGTATTTTGTTGAGGTTTTTTTGCATCGATGTACATCAGTGATATTGGCCTGTAGTTTTCTTTTTTTGTGTTGTTCTTGTCTGGTTTTGGTATCAGGGTAATGTCAGCTTCATAGAATGAGTTAGGGAGCTTCCCCCCCTCCTCAATATTTTGGAAGAGTTTGAGAAGGATAGATATTAAGTCTTCTTTGAATATTTGGTAGAATTCACCAGGGAAGCTGTCTGGTCCTGGACTTTTATTTTTGGGGAGGTTTTTGATTACTGTTTCAATCTCCTTACTGGTGATTGGTCTATTCAAATTCTCTACTTCTTCTTGATTCCATTTTGGAAGGTTGTATGATTCTAAGAATTTATCCATTTCTTCCAGATTGTCCAATTGGTTGGCATATAGCTTTTTATAGTAGTCTCTTATAATCTTTTATATTTCTGGGGTGTCTGTTGTAATTTCTCCTCTTTCATTTCTGATTTTACTTATTTGTGCCTTCTCTCTTTTTTTCTTGGTGAGTCTAGCTAAAGGTTTGTCAATTTTGTTGATCTTTTCAAAGAACCAGCTCTTGGTTTTATTAATTTTTTCTATTGTTTTTTTGGTCTCTATTTCATTTATTTCTGCTCTGATTTTTATTATTTCCCTTCTTCTACTGATTTTGGGCTTTGTTTGTTCTTCTTTTTCCAGTTCCTTTAGGTGCATTGTTAGATTGTTTCTTTGAGATTTTTCTTGTTTGTTGAGATAGGCCTGTATTGCTATAAACTTCCCTCTTAGAACCGCTTTTGCTGTATCCCATAAATTCTGGCATGTCGTATTTTCATTTTCATTTGTCTCCAGGTATTTTTTGATTTCTTCTTTGATTTCTTCATTGACCCTGTTGTTGTTCAGTAGCATTTTGTTTAATCTCCACGTATTTGTGGCTTTTCTGATTTTCTTCCTATAGTTGATTTCTAGTTTCATACCGTTGTGGTCAGAAAAGATGCTTGGTATTATTTCAATCTTTTTAAATTTATGGAGACTTGTTTTGTGGCCTAATATGTGATCAATCCTGGAGAAGGTTCCATGTGCGTTTGAAAAGAATGTGTATTCTTCAGTTTTTGGATGGAATGCTCTGTATATATCTACTAGGTCCATCTGTTCTAGTGTATCATTTAAGGCCAATGTTTCCTTATTGATCTTCTGTTTGGATGACCTATCCGTTGGTGTAAGTGGAGTGTTAAAGTCCCCTACTATTATTGTGTTACTGTCTATTTCTGTTTTTATGTCTGTTAATAATTGCTTTATATATTTAGGTGCACCTACATTGAGTGCCTAGATATTTACAAATGTTATATCCTCTTGTTGGATTGTTCCATTGATCATTATGTAATGATCTTCTTTGTCTCTTTTTACAGTTTTTGTTTTAAAGTCTATTTTGTCTGATATGAGTACTGCTACCACAGCTTTCTTTTCATTGCCATTTGCATGGAGTATCTTTTTCCATCCCTTCATTTTCAGTTTGTGAGTGTCTTTAGGTCTGAAGTGTGTCTCTTGTATGCAGCATATATATGGGTCTTGTTTTTTTATGCAGTCAGCCACCTTATGCCTTTTAATTGGAGCATTTAGTCCATTGACATTTAAAGTAGCTATTGATAAGTATGTGCTTACTGCCATTTTTTATCTTTTTTTTTCTCAGTGTTTTAGTAGTCCTTCTCTGTTCCTTCCTTCTTCTATACAGAATTGATGGTCTCTTTAGTTTGACCTCTGTCTGAAAGCTCTACTCTTTAACGCCCCTCCTTCCTCCTTTTATGTTTTTGATATCATATCTAACCTCTTTTTTGAGCATTTGTATCTATTACCCTCTTATCATGGAAATAGATAATTTTTCCTATTTGTGGTCTTCTCTTTTCCCCTTAAATCAGTCCCTTTAATATTTCTTGTAGCATTGGTTTCTCGGTGACAAACTCCTTTAATTTTTGCTTGTCTGAGAAATTTCTGATCTCTCCTTCCATTTTGAATGATAACCTTGCTGGGTAGAGTATTCTTGGCTGTAAGTTTTTTCCTTTTAGCACTTTAAATATATCATGCCATTCTCTTCTAGCCTGAAAGGTTTCTGCTGAGAAGTCAGCTGATAGCCTTATGGGGTTTCCTTTGTATGTAACTTGACTTTCTCTTGCGGCTTTTAGGATTCTCTCTTTATCTTTAATTCTGGACATTTTGATTATGATGTGTCTTGGTGTGGCCTCTTTGGGTTTGTCTTGTTTGGGGCTCTCTGTGCTTGCTGTACCTGGATGTCTGTTTCCTTCCTTAGGTTAGGGAAGTTTTCATCTATTATTTCTTGAAATAGATTCTCTGCCCCTTTGTCTCACTCTTCTCCTTCTGGGACACCTATAACATGGATGTTAGTGTGCTTGATGTTGTCCCAGAGGTCCTTTAGACTGTCCTCACTCTTTTTAATTCTTCTCTCTTTTACCTGTTCAGCTTGGGTAATTTCTTCTAGTCTTTCATCCAGCTCGCACATCTCTACTCTGCTTCTGAGTCCCTCTAGTGAATTTTTCATTTCCATTATTGTATTCTTCATTTCTGATTGGTTCTTTTTTATATCTTGCATTTCTTTGTTGACATTCTTACTGAGTTCATCTATTCTTCTCCCCAGATCAGTGAGCATCCTTAACACTCTTTGTCTCATCATGGCAGGAGCCTCACACACTGCACCACTGCCCCACACTCTCCACCGCTCCTTGTGCATGTCCTGTCCCACTGAAGTCGGCTCAGTTGCCAGGCTGCAGAGAATCCAGTCACCAATCTATGCAGGCCCACAAGTTGCCTGAGGGCTTGTTGTTGGCTGGGGCCAGTCTCTAGGGTGGGCTGCCTGACCTGGCTGAGCTGGATTAAATCGGTGCTCTAGCGGGTGGGGCAGACCCTGGGGTAGCAGGCCCCAGGGAGAACTCCAATGGTCTGTGTCAGCACGCCCACACCAGGCCACAACAATGGCCGCCGCCAATGTCCCAGTCCCTGGAGAGGTCTCACCTCTCACCGAGATGCACACAGGGCCTATTAGGTGAGTCTCTTTTCACCAAAGAACTGTGCACCTTTCTTTCTGGTGATTTTAGTTTGCTTTCTGAAATGGGTGAGTTTGCACATGGGCCCTTTAAGAGCCGGTTTTAATGTCTTTGTGAAGCAGGATTTCTGGGGGTACTCTCCAATGCTTTAGCAGCAGGCAAAGTCAGATATTCTGCCACTCGTCTCGATTGTGCTGGGTCCATAAAATGCCCACAGCAGTGGTGCTCCTGGCTCAGGGCCCCTATCCTCCAGGGCGGGCTGCATACCTGTGGGTGGCTCCTGGGCGGCCGTGAGGCGCTGCAGCTTGTAAAGGCGGCGTTTTTTCTCTCCAGAGGGAGTTTCTGCCTCTTCTACCTCAGTTAGGATTGTCCGTTGTTGCAGGAGCTCCTCTTATCCAGTTTTCAGTTCTGTCTCAGGGGTAATTTTTCCACGCGTAGTTGTAAATTGGCTGTGTCCATGGGAGGAGGTGAGTTCAGAGTCTGCCTACACCACCATCTTGACTTCTCTCAAACCAAAGGATTTTATTTGTCTTTTAATTGGATGTCATTTGATTTCCCATATCTACTAAAAGTTACATGTAAAAAAAGTTTTAAAAATCTTATTTTTGTTCATTAGCCTACAACAAGTCTACAAATTTGGGAAGAAGTAAGGCCAGGGGGCATATTGCAGACAGCCCTGACCTGAATGGGAGGAGACCCGTGTTCTAGTCCTATATCTACCACTGTCTCCTTGGGCCCATCTTAGCCTCAATTTATTAACCTATAACATGAGATAGTTGGACTAGCTAATCCCTGCAGTTTCCCCCTGGTATCTCTAAGATTCCAAGGTCCTAAACTTAAAATTGTTGATTTCTGATTATGCCAGATCTCCCAGTCTATTTTCTAAGATACTGCGATCTATATTATTCTAAGTATAGGATGGGAGCCATATTAGAGTTGTGTATGGCAGAGATTGCTATGTGTTTGCCAAAATTCATTTCCTTTAGTTCCTGGTACATAGTAGGTGACTAAGTTCTGGTCTCTGGAATGTGGGTAGAATGTAGGCACTTTCAAGTCTAATTGCAAAGCAGTCTAGCACAGCCATCTCTTTCTCTTTCCCTCACCTCTGGCCAGAAGCTCAGGACTTTCTGGTCCCAGGTGATAGTGGAGACACAATACGGAAGGAATCTGAGTTCTTAAATCTCTGCATGGAAGGTCGCCTGTTCAACACATTATTAGACTACATGTGAGTGAAAAATAAACTTCTGTGAGTCCACTGAGATTATTTTTTACTGCGGCTAGTACCAGAGTGGGATGCTGACATCACACAAAAATTAAAATATACATCATTGGTTTGATGGTCAGGTGGTGGAAAGAAAAGAAGAGATATAGTTACCTGGAAGACTGAAGAGCTCTGTTGTGCTGTGGCAAAATGTTTGGTAAAAATAACACCTGTGGCAACTTGGAAGGCATATATTTTCCTAGGACCTTGTAGCTCTAGCATAAATGTGGGTCACTGTGATTATATTGACTATCATTGACTGTTTTGAGAAAAAGATTATAATAAAGAGATAAAGCAAGATTTGGCTAGTTCTCAAGCAGAGAATCAAGGGAATGGAAAAATTCTAGATATTAAGGGCCTTACAGGTTGGAAAAGACAACTAATTCTGGGCTCTGAATAGTAAGACTTAAGATTAAAAGGGCTTTATTGAAAAAGACCAGTAAAACTTCTCAAACATAAATAACTCAGATTAACAGTGTTGTCTTCCCACCAAACTCTATCGCTTCAGATAGCCTCAGCGTAACCATCATTAAATTGAGATGAAAAGAGAGAGAGAAATTGAGAGAGAGAGAGAGGAAGGGGCATGGGATGAAGGTACGAAGTAAGACAGGTTTGAGAACTATGTCTGAGAAAGAATTTTACATGTGATTTTTTTTTTTTTTGCGTTCAGAAGATTTTTTTTTAAATTTTTTGTTTTTTTGCAGTAACATTGGTTTATAACATTGTATAAATTTCAGGTGTACATCATTATACTTCTATTTCTGCATAGATTACATCATGTTCACCACCAAAATACTAATTACAACCCATCACCACACACATGTGCCCAATTATCCCGTTGGCCCTCCTCCCTCCCCGCTTCCCCTCTAGTAACTACCAATCCAATCTCTGTCTCTATGTGTTTGTTTGTTGTTGTTATTATCTACTAGTTAATGAAGGAAATCATACGGTATTTGACCTTCTCCCTCTGACTTATTTCACTTTGCATAATACCCACAATGTCCATCCATGTTGTCACAAACGGCTGGATTTCATCATTTCTTATGGCTGAGTAGTATTCCATTGTGTATATATACCACATCTTCTTTATCCATTTGTCCCGTGATGTGATTATTGGCCCTTAAAGCTGATTGGAAGTGGCTTCTTGCCCACAAAATTTTTGAGGGAATCTACTGAACCTGTTCTAATTTGGGACTGGTTAGAGACCTTAAAACAACCTTGGGAAGGAAGTAGGCTGCAAAAGATGCACAGCCTACAAATGTCCAATTCAGATATGGCCTTGGAGGTTAATGGACAAAGAAGAATCTCTCAGAAGGTAGTTCTGCAGCCATGGAAACTAGGCAAGAGAGTATCTTCCAGAAGGCAGAACCAATGTGTAAGCAAAGAACTTCCCCAACTCCCAGAGATGAGGGCCTTCACTACGGCTGCCCTGCAGGATTTCATTTTTTTTTTTTCATTGACCAGGAACTGCTATGTGTCTTACATTCTTTCCTATTTTGAATGGAGATTTTATTATAATTATCCTGACTCTACTTTACCATTGTATATTGGATGTTTGTGTGAGAGTGCACAGATAACTTGATATTTAGCTTTTGAGTCTCTATTTTTTCTGCATGTCCTAGCTGCCAGGCTACAAGGAACCCCAGACAAGATCTGGTAGAAAGACTGTGCATCAGGGGAGAGCCTGCCGTTGGAACTGGATGCAGTGACTTTGGATGTATCTTTTGTGTGTGTGTGGGGGGGGGCTGGGGAGGCTGGTAAATGTGTTCTATAGATAGGAGGAAGTTAAAATTAATATTTAGCAACAAGAAGGGTAGACCATGGCAGAATTGCTGTGTGTTAACAATGTTATTTCTTGGCAAACAGTGAGACTACTTTTCCCAATCTGACTTTGTGTGGTCATATGATTAAGATTTGGCCAATGCAAGGCAGGCTGATGTTATCTCTGCCTCTTCTAGGCCTGGTCCATGAAAACCTCTAGCACAAGCATCTATGCTGTTTCTTTTCTTGTCAGTTGGCTAGAAGCAAAATACTTTGAAGTTCTAGGGCAGGAGTTCGCAAATTACAGCCTGTTAGTCAAATCCAATGCACCACCTGTTTTTGTAGATCAAGTTTTATTGGAACACAGTCGTGGTCATTTGTTTAGGTATTGTCTATGGCTGTTTTCACACTACAGCAGCAGACTTAAGTGGTTGCAAGAGGGACTGACTATTTAGGGCTACAAAGTCTAAAATATTTACTAGCTCTCCTTTACGGGAAGATTTTGTTGACTCCTGTTTTAGGGGATGGTGGATGGAAGGATTCTGGATTACTATATCACTTCATGGAGGACCACTCACTGCACACCCTATTAGATTTTAATAGAATAAATCCTATTGTGTTAGAAATGAGTTTTTGGGATTTACCTGAGCTAGAAATACCTTAAGTGATATGCTGTGGCTGGCTAAGATTAAATGAGGAAGGACTTGTTCTGCCTTATGACCAAGATCTCAGTGTAAGATTCACGTCTATAAACAGTAAAAATGGACCAAACTTTTCAAAAGGAAGTTTTGAAAGGATGTTTGACTCCAATAAGGAAGAGCGATTAAGGCATTCTCCCAATAAAATTCTGCTTACATCTGTATTTTTAAGGATTAACTATTTTAGGGTGCAGAATTGTCTTACATTAAGTTGGTTTACATCAAATTCATTGATTGTTACCAGAAATTAATGTGTAAAATGCATAATCCAGCTGTCTTTTAAATGTTTATTCTTACAGAGGTCCAGACTCTCAGGTTAAGAGTGCAAGCTCTGTTTTGCCATTAAATGGCTCCAGCAGAGCATCTGTGTATCTGATAGCTTGTAATTGAGCTACGCTTGCTTTCTTCTGAAAGTGGAAATTTGTAGAAAATGTTAAAAAAATATAGCCATGATTCTTAACAAATCAGCTCTACATTAGTTGTTAGCTTTGGAAAGAAAGCCCATAGAAGTCAAATATCTAAAACATATCTTTAGAAAGGTTTACACCAGGCCTGTGGCTCACCCTGGCACATGCTGGCTTCAGTGGCGCCAGGTGGGTCCTGTGACCCCAGGCTCGCAATTAGCCCCTGCAAACCCAGGGTCCAGGCAGGCACCTGTGAACCCAGGTGCCCAGATGCAAAAATTCTCAACAAAATACTGGCAAACTAAACTCAACAGCACATTAAAAAGATCGTACACCATGATTAAGTGGGTTTCATCTCTGGGTTGCAGGAATGTTTCAACATTCACAAATCAATAAATGTGATATACCACATTAATAGATGCAGAAAAAGCATTTGACAAAACTCAACATCCGTTCATAATTAAAACTCTCAATAAATTAGATATAGAAGGAACATACCTCAACATAATAACAGCCATATATGACAAACGCACAGCTAACATAATAATCAATGGTGAAAGGTTTTCAGTTTTTCCACTAAGATCAGGATGCCCACTCTCACCACTCCTATTCAGTATAGTACTGGAAGTCCTAAATGGAACAATTAGGCAAGAAAAAGAAGTAAAAAGTATCTGAATCAGAAAGGAAGAAGTAAAATTGTCTCTGTTTGTAGATGATATGATCTTATACATAGAAAATCCTAAAGACTCTGCCACAAAACTGTTAGAACTAATAAACAAATTCAGTCAAGTCACAGGATATAAAGTCAGTATAAAAAAATCAGTTGTGTTTCCATATACTAACAGTGAACTATCTGAAAAAGAAAGAAAACTATTTCATTTGCCATATCATCAAAAATAGTAAAACAAATTTAACCAAGGAGGTGAAAGACCTGTACACTGAAAACTGATGAAAAATATTGAAGAACATACAAATAAATGGAAAGATATTTTGTGTTCATGGATTGGAAGAATGAATGTTGTTAAAATGTCCATACTACCCAAAGCAATCTACAGATTCAATGTAATCCTTATCAAAATTCCAATGGCATTTTTCACAGAGATAGAAAAAAAAACAATTTTAAAATTTGTATGGAACCAAAAAGACTGCAAATAACTAAAGCAATCCTGAGAAAGGAGGTCAAAGCTGGAGGCATCACGTTTCCTCATTTCAAACATTGTTACAAAACTATAGTAGTCAAAACAATATGGTACTGGCATAAAAAGGGGCATGTAGACCTATGGAACAGAATAGACAGCCCAGAAATAAATCCACGCATATATGGTCAATTAATATTGGACAAAGGAGTCAAGAATACTCAGTGAGAAAAGGATAGTCTCTTCAATAAATGGTGTTGGGAAAAGTGGATATTCATATGTGAAAGAATGAAATTGAACCCTTATACCACTCACAAAAATTAACTTGAAATGGTTAAAGACTTAAATGTAAGAACTGAAATTGTAAAACTAAGAGAAGAAAACATAGGGAAAAAGCACCTTGACATTAGTCTTGGCAATGTTTTTTGGATATGACACCAAAAACATAAGTGACAAAAGCAAAAATAAACAAATGGGACTACCTCAAACTAGAAAACTTCTGTACAGCAAAAGAAACAATCAGTAAAATAAAGAAGCAACCTACAGAATGGGAGAAAATATTTATAAATCATATATCTGATAAAGGATTAATTATCCAAAATATATAAGGAACACATACAACTCCTAAACTGAAAACCAAACCAAACAAACAAAAAAGCCCAGAAAACAAAAACCCAATTAAAAATGGGCAGAAGATTTGAGTAGACAAAACTATAAATGGCCAACAGGTACATGAAAAAGTGCTCAACATCACTAATCATCAGGGAAATGCAAATCAAAACCACAATGAGATATCACCTCACACCTGTTAGACTGGCTATTATCAAAAAGATAAGAAACAAGTGTTGGTGAGGCTGTGGAAAAAAGGGAACCCTTGTGCACTGTTGATGGGAATGTAAACTGGTGCAGCCACTATGGAAAACAGTATGGAGATTCCTCAAGAAAGTAAAAACACAGCTACTAGATGATCCAGTAATTCCACTTCTGGGTATATATCTGAAGGAAATGAAATCACTACCTCAAGGAGTTATCTGCACCCAATGTTCATTGCAGCATTATTTACAATAGCCAAAATATAGAAAGAACCTAAGTGTCCTTTGACAAAAGAATGGATAAAGAATATCTGGTATATATACATCATGGAATATTATTTAGCCATGAGAAAGAAAGAAGAAATCCTGCCATTTGTGAAAATACGGATGGACCTTGAGGGCATTATGCTAAGTGTAATAAGTCAAACAGATAAAGTCAAATACTATGTTCTTACTTATACGAGGAATTTAAAAAAGCCAAACTCATAAAAATAGAGAATAGGATGGTGGTTACAGGGGCTAAGGGGTGGGGGAAATGGGGAGATGTTGGTTGAAGGGTAGAAACTTCTAGCTATGAATAAGTTCAGGGGATCAAATGTACAGCATGGTGACTATAATTAACAATACTGTACTATAAACCTGAAAGTTGTTGAGAGTAGATCTTAAATGTTATCACAATACACAAAATATGATATTTATGTGAGGAGATGAGGGTGTTAATTAACCTTACTGTGGTAATCATTTCACAATATATATGTGTGTCAAATCATCACATGGTACACCTTAGATATGTGTCAATAATGTCTCAATAAAGCTGGAAAAAGAAAAAAGAGAAAAGTTTACAACTCAAAAAATGAACTTTAGTGGCCGGTCTGGTGGCGCAAGCGGTTAAGTGTGGGCGTTCTGCTGTGGCGGCCCGGGGTTCGCTGGTTCAGATCCGGGGCACACACCAAGGCACCACTTGGCAAGCCATGCTGTGGCAGCGTCCCATATAAAGTGGAGGAAGATGGGCACAGATATTAGCCAAGGGCCAGTCTTCCTCAGCAAAAAAAAAAAAAAAGAAGAAAAAAGAGGAGGATTGGCAGATGTTAGCACAGGGCTGATCTTTCTCACACACACACACACAAAAACTTTATGCACTCTAACCCCTCTAATAAAGCCCGTGATTATTAGATTATACAATCAATGGTGATTTGGCAGGGAACACTATAATGTGAAGGGAAAGAGCCCTGGGCTGGAAATCAAGGAGTGGAGTTTCAGGCTATCTCTAATTAACAATGTGACGTTCAACAGGTCATAAACTTTTCCGAGCCTCCGCTTCCTCCTTGATACATATTCTCCAAGGTTCCTTTCACCTCCGTGCTGAGTGGAATCATTTGGATAAGGACTTTGTTGCTTATTGTTCCTAAGCTTCCTAGCCTAAATTAAAAGTCAAATTCACTAAGAACCTTGCTAAAACTACACTTGGTGAATTTTTCCGTTGTTCCTTTAAACATGCTGTTCCTGCCCTATCTGGAGATGACGGACAGCAGACGTCTACGTTATCTTAGATCCCTTAGCAGCTAAATAGAAACTTTAGAATCTAGTCGACTTTACTTGCCTTTTCTTCACCTTGTTTTCTGGTCCAATTAGGAAAGTTTTTAGGACTCTATCCCTTCTGGCTGATAAACATTATTTTTTAAGGCACACTTGGGCTTATTCAGAACTACTATATGGCAAGTGTCAGTTACTGTTTTCCAGTTCTGCTTTGAACACAGTAGGTTGGTGTTACGTAAGTGAGCCAAAGATGGCCTCTGTGTGTTGGCCTCTAGGTTGTTTGGTTGTCACTGCAGGCTGAGACCCATTAGCTGAAAAGCCCACCAGCGCCAAACCCAAATTTTCACACTTCCAATTATTTTAAAAATAGCTCTAAGAAGCAAATGTTTAGCCATTTAGAGACGGGCTGCTTTGCGTACCCTGCGAAGCCTCACTCAACAGCTATTACCTGTTTGTACGATAGGGCCTTGCAACGATAAGGCCCCAAGCTGCTATGGCCTTTTGGGGCTCTCTGATCCAGAGAGTCCCCACCATGCTGAGTGCTGCTGAGGGGCATCACCAGATATATAAACCCTCTCTACAATCCCCCTGCTCCTGGGATTCCCTAACTCTCCTCCTCTTCTGACTAGCAACCTCTCCCCAACAACTAAGCCTTTGTACAGACTCTTGCTGTAAGAACGTCCCCTCTCCTGCTGCCCTGTCCAAGCAGCGCCCAAAAAAGCTTGTGGCTACTGCCCCTTGTGGTCATAGCCTTTTCCATGATCAGCCCCAAATCCCTCGAACCTCTGACAGGTGGGTTTATTGATTATTGCTCTGCTGGGAAATGGCAGCCCTTCGGATTGATTGACTGGATTGATCCAGCCCCACTGGATTTTTATGCTCCTATGTAAGTCTTGGCCTCCCTTGACAACCTGATTTAAAGATAACACTGCAGTTGCTGTTTATATAATCATTCTGGATTTTTTTCCTTGGTGTTAATAATCATGTATATATGTGAATTTTCTCTCTGCCCCACTAGAATGTTAGCTCCATGAAGAAGGGAATTTATCTGTCTTGTTTCTCCAGTGCCTATCATGGCTCCTTCACCTAGAACATACCAGATAAATATTTCTTTCTTTTTTGCGCGGGGGGGTGGGGGGGTTGGGGGTGTAAATCAGCCCTGAGCTAACATCCGATGCCAATCCTCCTCTTTTTGCTGAGGAAGATAGGCCCTGGGCTAACATCTGTGCCCATCTTCTTCTACTTTATGTGGAACGCCGCCACAGCATGGCTTGACAAGTGGTGCGTTAGTGCGCCCCCGGGATCTGAACCCTGGGCCACCTCAGAGTAGTGCACACTTAACCGCTGCGCCACCAGGCCGGTCCCCAGATAAATATTTCTTGAATGAATGAATGTATAAATGATTACCTCTTTTGAAACTTGCGTGAGTTTTTTTCCACATTTCGTGATAGACACCTAGGTTCAACTAACACTTTTATGGGTGTCAATTTATAATCCAGAGTTTATAACCCAAACCAATAAATGATTATCTCAAAAACTTGTTAACCATGGATTTATTAATTATTCTTTTTGGGAAATCTGTATTAGAGTTTAAAATATATACATACAAATAAGGAGAAGCGTATTGCATTAGTAATATGCTCTCAGCTACAACTAATAGAATTTCCCACTGAAAGTGCCTTAGACAATTGAAGTTTGTTTTTCTTCAAGGAGCTAAGAGGTAGCCCATTTCAGGGCTGGATCAGTGATCAATGATGTCACAACATTTGGATAAACTTTGCCTTATGGTCACAAAATTGTGACAGCAACTCCAAACCTCAGGTCCTCATATGGCATCCTCCTCAACAGGAAGGAAGGGGGAGAGCAGACAACTTTCTAGTCTTAGTCAACAGAGGAAAATCCTTTCCAGAAGCCCCCAGAAAACTTTACCTCAGATTCTGTTGGCCAGCAGGGGATCACCTGCCCATCCCTAGACACTCACTGACAGGAGGGGATGAGATTTCTGTGTCTGGCTTAACCTGATTTATCCTCTGCAATAGGACAGCCTTTCTGGAGAGCGAAGGATGTCTATCAAATCCTGAACTAAATTGGGACTTCCCTGTCAAGGAGAAGGGAGGGTACTTTTGGGTGGGCAGTTGATAATATCCACTGCATATGATGCATTGAATCTCCAGTATCCAAATTTTTTTATTTCTCCCCATTTTTGCTTATCGTTTTTTATTCATTAAAACTTTTTTTGAGATATAATAAAAATGTATTCAATTTTAAAAGTATCTGGATACCTATGAATCATTCAATCAGTTTTCAAGTATTTGCTGAGCATTTACAAAAGGCTCTGCATTGTGCTAAATTCTGTTTCCTAATCTGATGAAGGAAAAGGTATAAAAACACAAAATAAGGAGTAGACAATGCAATTATGAAGATTCTATCCTTGACCCTCAGGTGATAATTGCTTTCTGTTTTTCCTGAGACTGATTAGTGCTCACCTAATTGTTCAAATAATGGTTAACTTTGCGTCAAGGTGTTTCTGCCACAGAACCATATCCGGCAGGGGACTGTTTTCACTGTGCCATGTATATGAATTGGGATTTATAAGAGGAAGGGGGGTCCAGATGTGACAGAAAGCTTGTCTTGCTTCTGTGGCTTCTCCAGAGTAGTTGTATGTTCATTTAGGGTAACAACCAACAACTGTGGGGCTCATGGAGCTGTGGCAAATCATGTGGTTGTGACTCAGAGGGATGAGAGGTCTTTCTTACATAGGAACAAGCATAAAACCAAGTGACTAGGGTTTGGGGGAAAATGGGGTCTTTGGGGCAAATATACTCAATGGCCTGTTTTAATTTTAGTTTTGGTTTGTGGCATATAGTCTATCAATGACACTGTTTTGCCCTGCCCATGGCTTGTGTGAATCACTGCCCAGTGATACCTGACTGCCTCTATAGGTTTTAGTGCTGTTTTCAGGAGCCAGTCCTTGGCTTATTTGCCTTTTGAGATGTCGAATTTTTTTTTTTTTTTTTTTGGCAGGGAAAGATCTGCCCTGAGCTAATGTCTGTTGCCAACCTTCCTCTTTTTTTTTTTCCCTCCCCAAAGCCCCAGTGCATGGTTGTATATCCTAGTTGTAAGTTGGTCTAGTTCTTCTATGCGAGCGGCTACCACAGCATGGCAACTGACAGACAAGTGATGTGCTTCTAGGACTGGGAAGTGAACCTGGGCCACCGAAGTGGTGAGAGTGCCAAAGTTTAACTGCTAGGCCATCAGGGCTGGTTTGAGATGCTGAATCTTTAAGGAGTTTGACAGAGAAAGACAAACATCATATGATTTCACTCATATGTGGAAGATAAACAAACACATGGATAAAGAGACCAGATTAGTGGTTACCAGAGGGGAAGAGGGTGTGGGAGTGGGTGAAAGGGGTAAAGGGACACATATGTATGGTGACAGATAAAAACTAGACTTTTGGTGGTGAACACGATGCAGTCTACACAGAAACTGATATATAATAATGTACACCTGAAAATACACAGTGTTATAAACCAATATGACCTCAAATAAATAATTGAAAAAAAAAGAAAAATTTTGAAACTACTTCAGAGTAAAAGAAATTAAACAGACATGACACCTATACGTAAAATGGGATGTGGGATTTTCTTCTGCTATAAAAAGTCTATGAGATAATTGGAGAAATTTGAATGAAGTCTCAAGATTTGATTTAAAAAACAAAAGGAGTTTGAAATAGACTTTGTTATCTTTAGTTAGCCAGTTTAAAAATTCTAGTGCCTTCTGCTTGCAGTTTCATCCATTGACCAACGACACTGTCATCACCTGGGAACTTGCTAAGAAGGCAAAATCTCGGGCCTCATCCTAGACTCACTGAATTGGAATCTGCATTTTAATAGGATCCCCACAAGATTCTTATGCACATTCAAGTTTGAGAAGCACTGGTCTAGTAGACTTTGTCCATTGTTATTGTTATCGTCATCATCATCATCGTTAAATGTGCAAAGTGACCCATCTCAGGGAGGATGCCTGGCTAAAAACAGACACACAGGCCACGACTCAATCACAGATACTCCTTCTGGCTATCTCACATCTTTCCCAGCTGGCCTATGTGAGAAAATCCTGCTGAGAACTGGAAGAAAGTGTCCTTTAATAGAAGGGCAGTGTGAAGAGGGGACTCAGAGATTGTGAACATGACTCTGCATCAGATAGATGTACCCAGGAGCTTTGTTTCACAACACACAGGTTTCTGAGCTCCACTCTAAATCTCCTGTCTCAGAGTCTCCTCTGTGGGGCCTAGGGATCTGGACTTTTCAATAATTCTAGGAATTCTTGTGCAGCCATCCTGGTGCCTTCTTCTGCTTGATGCTGGCATTTTCACTGCCACACTGTGACTCATTGTCATTGACCTATGGATTAAACATTTCTACTACTAGGGGAATTACTAGAAATATAAATATAACTTGGATGCTCATGTGGCCTCCTGAACTATTACTGCCCTGGCCAGGTCTAACATTCTTTTTTCCCTTCTATAACCTGTGTAGAATGGTTTATTTTATTTTTTAAATTATTTTATTTTATTTTTCTTTGTTCTTACTACCTTTTTTGTTGTTGTTGTTTATTGTAGTAACGTTGGTTTATAACATTGTATAAATTTCAGGCGTACATCGTTGTGGAATGGTTTAAATTCATCTAGGGCCAGAAGTATTATTTCACAGGTCTGAGGACAAAAACGGTGCTGGGATTGTGGGCAGACTGCTAAACCTCTCTGGTTTCCTCAACTGTAGAATAACAGCGTCTAATTGAAGTTCCTTTTCCTAAAATCCATTGTGGGATTCTAGGAAGACCCAGGTCCATTTTCTCAGCTTTTGACAATTTAATCAGCTTCTAAGTCCAGCACTGACATGACTGCAGCATGAATAACTACATTAGCAAGCTGAAATAGACCTTTATTGCCTCCGAGGAGACTCATGTACATTAATATTTACTTGGTAAGGATGACATTTAGAATGCATTTTGATTAATGTTCCTGAAAATAAGCAAATTCTTTATACCAGCCGGAGTCCTGGAGCCTGAATTTGTTTTGGGATGTGAAAGGCAAGACATATAATTTTTCAGTCTTGTCACTGAGAAATAGTTTTCTTTCAAGGGTTTTCAGTAGAGTCTGTTTATTTAGAAATTTCAAGTAATTCTTTTAGCATTTAGGAAACATCACTTGTCACCACATGGGGCATATTTTAGGAATTGAAATGGTATTACTTCAGTTGTGCATATTTTTAAAACAAAGAGGGCCACTGTGAGGTGAGAACATATCTTTTCAAGGAGGAACTTGAATCATCAAGAAAATCCAAAGTCAGTGTCATGTGGACTCCACAGCTTGGCCACAGAAATGCCAAGTGCAACCTAGAAGAGTGTCTTTGCCTTATATCTGGTCTAAAATGCAAACTAAACAGGAAGCCACAGCAGAGTGAGAAGGAAGGCCAGCGTTGGGCAATCAGTTGCTAATGTCCCTCAGCGAAAGGAGACTGAGCTGGAAAAATTGTGTCAGGCACTATGCATTCCCATAGGTCTCAGTCCTAATGCTCACAGTGTTCTCTCTTTTTTCTTTTGTGAGGAAGATCAGCCCTGAGCTAATATCTGCCAATCCTCCTGTTTTTTTTTTGCTGAGGAAGACTGGCCCTGGGCTAACATCCACGCCCATCTTCCTCCACTTTATGTGGGACACCGCCACAGCATGGCCTGACAAGTGGTGCGTCGGTGCGTGCCCAGGATCCGAACCTGCAAACCCCGGGCCGCCGCAGCGGAGCACACGCACTTAACCCCTTGTGCCACCGGGCCGGCCCCAGTGTTCTCTTTCCTGTGCCTGGAATCTCACGCAACTTTCTGTTTAGGCTCAGGAGTTTTTACCATTTCACAGACAAGGTCTGAGGAGCCAAAAAATGCTGGTGCCTCACAGTGAGGTCAGGACAGAAGATACAGACTCCCCTGTCTCTCAGAGTAGAATGTCCATGAATCTCTACGGCTTACCATGGTGCTGTGTTTAAGAAGATGAAGGATGAATTTTCCAATACTATGCCTTTCAAATCTTTTAAAAAATCATCAAAATTTTTTTTTGTTTTTCTAATAGAATTTTTTTACGGTGGAACCCCAACAGATACAACCAAGCTGCTCTGGGTGAATGAGGGCAGGGACTCTGCCTTTCTTCTCATCCCTTCACTTCCTCCTCAAATACTTACCAATCCGCGTAGTTCCAGTGATACAACTACAGCTTATTTGTTGACCTATTATATCATCTTTGTAAAATTTGCTTTTCTTATTAGAAGTCTGCACCCTCACTGATATCTTTCAGCAGTCTTAGCATCTTTAAATGTTGACCTATTATATCATCTTTGTAAAGTTTGCTTTTCTTATTGGAAGTCTGCACCCTCACTGATATCTTTCAGCAGTCTTAGAAACTGTTTAATTATTATTTTTTTTGGGGGGGAGGGTCTCATGCTTATAGCTGAATGTGGTCTTTGCCACCTATATTTAAGATGCAGCATTTTAGAAATTTACATATCAATGTTTCTACAGTATGGTTTGCTAATTTTTAAATAAAGTCATGAGCAGTGTGCATTTGTGATTATATATATCTACTCATTCTCTTACCTAAGCTGACAAGATCTTTTCAGAGTGGTTTTTCTAAAGGAGCGTGTACAAAATCAGCTTGCGGACGTTTGGGTCTGGGTGGGATATTTGCTAGTTGTTCTGTTTCCTGCAACTGTATTTATTGCTGCATTTCTCAGCATAAACTTATCCCATTGTGCTTTTTTATAAATAAATGTTTCTTTGAACATTAAAAAAAATCCTCCTAGTGAAAGCACATTCCCATTTCTCAAAACTCAGCTCATAATTCTTTTCTCGGGGACATACTTTGCTGATCCTCTGAGCCTGATAGCGCTTTCTACGAGCCTGCCTGTATCCCTGTGGAGCCACTTAGCCATGGGGAATTGCATGATTAGCCATTCCAGTCCCATGTCCTTGTTTCCAGGGAGATGGTTAAGACTGTGCAATGAGGGTTTGCTTTTTAGATCAGATTCCAGGCAGAAAGTGCCTTTTCTCAACCAAAAAGGAGTTTACCTAATTCCTCTGATCTCCACAGAAGAATAAAGATTATTTTGGCTGAGACTCATCAGCCACTAAATGAGAAGTCATCATACAGCCAGTCCTGGGTTGCCAAGTAGAGAAGGCAGCTGTAGGGGGGAGAACTAAAACCTCCCAAAGGAGTCATTTGATAGTAATTCAGTATTTAAATATTAGACTTTGGGAAAATTCACTAGCAAAGGCAGAGCTTTTTTGGATGAGTAAGAAGGACCCCGAGCCAGGAAGCAGTCATCCCTGTGTAGAGATAGGGGGAAAGAGGGGCATGGGATGTAGATGAGGACTGGGACTGTTGCCTTAGCCACACCGGTTAGGCTTATTTCCCGTTCCCCAGAGCTCTGGGGCCGGAAAAAGTTCCTGAACCCACTATACCTCCTTGGGAAGTCATCCTGTAAAAGTATGTGCGATGAACTGTATTTACAGAGAAACTTGACCCGTGAGAGGGCGATGACTCAAATTGAGGAGAGCTGACCAAGGTGCTGATATTCTCCTGACATTTCCATTGAGTTTTATGTTTCCTGTGCATATCCTCCCAACAAAATCTTAACTGACTTTTCAACTCCTACTAGATTTCTTCCTCACGTTAGGAGCAAATTTTGCACTGGATAAATATGTATTGAAAGAGTTTCATGAACAATTTTTTTTCCAGTTTCCGTCTAGAACATGAGGAGGACTTGCTCACATCACAGATCTGAGTCCCTGTGAAACGTGATATTCTACACTTTAGTGCTAGAAATCTAGCAGTTCTCTATTTTGGTTAGAAGTGACTCTTTCTTAAATCTCCTCACTTGCTCTTCACCCGAATGACCAGCACTTCAGTTGCCTGAAGTGGGAAAATCTCGGCCATCAGTGCACTTTAGTGTGTTGTCTTCACTTCCGTCTGTGCATGCTCCATGCTATGCTCTCACTGTTCATATTGCTGTCATTTGTTGTTACTCGTCTGCCCTGACCACCAGCCTGTGTGGAGCTTGAAGGCAGAAATTAGGCTCCATTCATATCTGCCTCTTCACACTTAGCATATTTCTTGGCTCATGGGAAGTGTTCAATAAATGTTTGTTGAACAAACGATTTGTCTGAAACAAACATGGAGGGAGAATATTTTTAAAATATTAATTGGTGTATTTTTCTTATTGATAGATCTTTTTATCACGTGGCTCTTCCCTTTCCCTATTTAGCCAAGTGTGCTGCATTTGTTGCCTTCACTCACTTGGGAATAGAGTGACACAGAAACAGGAAAAAAACCCTGAGTCAATATTTTGCCTTCTGAGTTTCAAAGAGCCTTTACTTGGAGAAGGAGGAAGGGAACGAGACCTCAGTGCATAGAAATTAATGGACAAGAAAATTCTTGTGATGAAGAGCCAGGTTCCCCCCTCATCCCGGAGGTTAGAAAGGATTCTCTGGGCTGGGGAGAAGGAAAGAGATGAGGGCACGGGAGAAGTCAAAAGTCTGTGGGAACAGGGACCAGGGGTCTGAACCTGGAGGGATACTGTGGGCAGGAGCAGCGCCAGGATCACGATACCACCTAGCTGGCCTTGAGAAACCTCCAGCCATGGTCTACACATGGAGCCATATTTTCTGTACTTCCGGCCCATGTTAGATGAGGCCCTTCCTCAAGAGCAGCCAGTAGGTCACTACTGATTGTCTAGAGGAAACTGCACCCATCTGTGCCGTGAAGCTCTGCGGGCATGCTGTCTGAGTTACAAGCTCAGAGTGAAAGGAAAATCCTTTCCAGTGGCCTGCAAGGTCCTGAATGCCGCACCTGTGCTACTTCTCTGACCCTGTCTCCTATAGCTTCCCTCTCGCCCTCTGTACTGCAGCCATGCTGGCCTGCTTGCTGTTCTGTAAGCACCTCAGGCATGCTGCCTTCTTAAGGTTTTTGGACTGGTTGTTCCTCTTGTCTAGAAGGGCTCCCCCCAGAAATTCACCTGTCCTTGCTCAAATGTGACCTCTTGGGAGAGGGCTTCACTGACCATCCTGATTAAAACTGCAACCTAACCCAAACTCACCCCAGGCACTTCTGATCCTTCCCACTATGATTTACTTTTTCTTTTTTCCATAGTACTTGCCACATTCTAACATGATATATGCTTTAGTCATTTATGACATCTTCTGTTTATTGTCTGTCTCCCTCTGCTAGAATACAAGCTCCACACAGGCAGAGATCTCTGTTTTATTCACAGATATATTCCACCCTCCTAGAGCAGTGTCTCACATACAATAAATGCTCAATAAATATTTTCGAAATGGATGAATCCTGTAAGAGACTACTACTCTTTAACATCCCAGGACTTTTTAAGCCACTGAGAGAAAAGGTGGCCTAGATGCTCATTGTGGGTATGTGTAGAGAAACCCTACACCACCAATACTTGAGTGGGACTGCAGAGCCAGACAGAGAACTGCCTCCCACCTGCTCCCCCTGAAGGCTGGCACAGTGATAAAACCAGGCTCTGTTATACAAAGAATCATGATTTCATTAACAAAAGCAGTAATAATAGATGCAATGCTATTTTTGTAAGTACATTTGTTAGTCCGATGTTTACAAATAAAAATGAATTTTCCTTTTAACTCACTATTATGAAAGGAGGTTTCATTTTTAGCTTAGCCCTCCTAAACTGATGTAACTCATAAATGTAGCTGAACCATGGTAATAGTAGCGTTATTTTCTCCCCTCTCCTCTTTTTCTGCCTTTCTATTGTCTTTTGATGAATGGTCAGAAGAAAACCTATTGGCTCAGGACCCCCTTCTCGTTTCTAGCTCTCTCTTTGGGGTGGCCAGTTTCTGGCTTCAATGAAGAATAGGTAGAGAAGCCATTTATGTGGAGAGTACTAAGGAAAATTATTCATTACTGAATATATCAGGCAGCCTGATAAGGAAGGTATTAGAAGACTTATTTTGAAGAGGAGGAAATGGAAATTTTAAGTAAGCCAGGTTCACATATTCAGTAAGAGGCTGAGCTGAAATTGAACCTTGTTCTGGACAACAGAAACCTTCTGATCTTTCCACTCTGCCTGATGGAGTGATTGTTAATATTACTTTAGTACCTTCAACTTTTCCAGGCAATGCCACATCAATGATCTCATTAAGGGTTCAAAAACCACTTTTGATAACCCATGAGTTGTATGATGAAGGGCGACTGCAAGATGTTTTCTACCCATATGAAGGGCTGGGTCAATGAAATTGCTCTGGCCCATCTCCAGAAGAGCTGTGACTCTGTGCTTGCGAAAGGCAATTTGTTGGAGGATCCTTCTGGGCATCATAGCTACCACTATGCCGTCTCTCCTTTACCAAGAAAAGGAATATCTGGTCATAGGTTTGCCTCTGATGTAACCACAAAACCTTTATTACTCACATCTGCAGAAACCTGAAGTACATAAGTGACACACAGGTGAGTACATCCCTCTGGGACCAGGCATCTCTGTCACATTGGACAAAAGCTCGTGTTTGTGTTTGTTTTTAAATAGACTTCCTCATTAAACAGGATTACACCTTGCAAACCTTGAATTCACAAATTAGGACACATATTGCAGTGGTTATTAACATCGTTGGGTTATTAACCTTTTTGAAAGTCTAATTAACCTTATACTTTCTCCCTAGGAAATATGTACATACAAACCTACCAAATCTTCCTACATTTAGAAAGTGTTCTTGGACCCCAGTTAAGATCCACGCTCTAAGAGCATCAAGGGCTGGGGCACCTGAACTTGAAAGAAGTGTTTCATCCTCTCTTCTCTCACTATGTCATCTCCACCCCAAATTATCTTAAAGGCGGCAGGAGTCTCCTTTGTAGAATCTTGCTCACAATCTTTATTCTTTAATTTAAAGCTAATAATTCTGAGTATTTATTTCCTAGAGAAGTCAGTTGAATTCAAAAAACTATTGGCATTCTCAAATGCTGTTACCCAGATGGGGCTGAGGCTGAGGCTGCATCATTCATCATTCCTCATGCGTCATGCATCATTCATCTGTCACATGAACTGACACTGTGCGGTCCATCACAGTGGTCTGGAAGTCCCCAGTGATGCTGTGTGCGATTGCCTCAGAGGGGTTGGCTTCATTCTTCAAGGCAGTGAGAGCTTCCCTGCTGAGTATTCCAACATGCATATGGTATGAGGTGAATTAAACTTCCATGGTGCCAAACTTTTAAAAGGTGAATCTCAGTCTTTCTGGAACTGTGAAACTTTTGTGTGATTGCCAGAGTTTCCTTAAAACCCTAGAAGGTCTGTTTTTATGTTTACAAAATAAATTAGTTTTTAAAATTAGTTTTATTTTGAAAACTTGTGAGACGTTCAAAACATCTGTTTGGGTAATTGGGGAGAACTGGGATATCATAAAACATGTTTCTGACTTTCAGAGCCAGTAAGAGCTCTGTTATGTGTGGGAAAATACTGAGGCACCTCTATGCAGAACCCCAGTTCTGTCTCATCAGGCAAATGTTTCAATGAATTAGATATTTGCATTGTTTGTAAACAGAACTTTTGGTGCACCAGGGGACATTAAAAGTCATTGATTGTTTAACACTGTAGTTGAATAGATTGCTGATTTCTCTTTTGTGAAGGAGAGTCAAGATCATACTAATTCACCTAGAAATGTGATTTTTTTTTTTTTAAGAAAAAACTATCTTTAGTCATGGTCTGAAATGTTCTTCCTGGAGTTTTGGACAGTGCAACTGATATGCTGCTAAATTTATTCTGACTTGTGCTTTGAGTCAGAAATTAAGATTTTGGAAAGCATTATTGTTTCAAGTGTTCTGCCTCTTGTTTTTTCCTAGTGTGTTCATCAGAATCTTGACCTACCCCATCCAGACAACTGCTTATCGAATCTTCTGGGAACAATTCTTTAGCATTTTAAAAACAATAGAAAAGATTTGTGATGAATGACCACATCCTCACCAAGGACCAAAAATTTATATTTTACTAAAGGATTTGCTACAGTAGACTTTTTAAATTCATCAACCACACATCAGGTTCTGATACTAATTTTCAGTTTATCCCAACAGAAAAATCAGTGGAAACACTCAGCCTGCTTACCGCTGCCATAACACAGAGCAGGTTTCTCCTGTTTCATAGTCCAGAGTTTGCTGTTCTTGTTTTACTCCATATCACTCTTGTCACAGGCACCTGAGCAGGAATATTGCTTTGGTGTTTGGTGTTCTTTCTACTATTGACCAAAAATTCTGTCTCTGATCTGCAAATATTCAAAGTTCATGTAAAGAATAATTTTAGTGTATTGTATTGTTACTGAAGGATATTTTCTTCCATATTCTGTGCACAGTGTCCACCACTAATTTTTTATTAACATGGGAATGACATCTCTGTCTGGCTGCAAGGTCCTCCAGCGGGGTTCTCTGTCTCATGCTGGCTCCTGGGTGCAACCTCTCCATCCTCTGTTGGTGTATGGGCATGGAGGGGGAGCAGTGAGATAAAGACTGGATTTTATTACTTCCCCAGGTGGATCTTGCTACTCATGAAAAGTTTTACTTATTAGAAACTTTAGCCTTATACTGACCACAGATCTGTCTTCTGGAACTTTCACTAGTCCCTGTTCTGACCTTTGAATCACACACATTGTCTAACCTCCTTGTAGCCCTACAGCCTTTTCATACAAATAATGACTGTGAAAAATGAAAAAAAGTTTCATGAAAGATGAAAAATAATGATTGTGAAAAACATTCACTTTGCAATTATTGTAAAAATAACATGCTTATTGTTTAACATTTAGAAAATATATGCATATAAATGAGAAACTAAAAATAATCTATTATTTTACCACCACAAAATATTCATTTTCATTTGGTAGCTTTTCACTTCTAAGTGTATTTTCCAACAGTTTGATAATATTGTATATGCAGTTTTAAATCATGTTTTCTAAATACGAAATGAGTTCACAAAATCAGTCTCTTCACTGAAAAAATCAGATGACACAACTATTTCACAATGGTAGTGATTACTACCTACATTAGGATGTTAACATTTCATGATCATGACCAATATCATATTCCTCTTGTAAAGTACATAGTGAGGAATTTGAAGAATGATTTTACTGTAGTGCTCTGCTGAATGTTAACCTGTTTCAGAGTAAAACTCTGCTATGCTCCTCCTGAGCTGGGCGTGGAATTCTTGACATTCGCTCTTCGTGCTTGGTTGGAGGAGTAAACAGTGAGAAGTGATTATTCCAAAACACAGCAAAGAAAATTTCCATTTATTCATTTTCTCTCTCACAACAACCTAGCTCTGATAAATCCCAGGACACCTCTCCTTGGCCAGTGCACGACCAGGCAGGGTCTGGATTGATTATATCTGGCGTAGTTTGCAGGTAGCCATGGCCAAGGCTTCAGGTGACTGTTGTACCTTGACCAGCATCTTGCTTGGCAGTGTGGATGAAGTCAGACATCATTCTCTCTTCTCCACACTCATTTACAAAGATTTTAATCAACGCAAGACCCCTCAAACTCTGAGCTTGACCCAAAGCGAATTTCTATGCAAGCTTTAGGCCTAACCTAATTGTGTATAGCCATTGTAAAGATACAGAGAGGATTTGAGAGTATGGATTGTCAGGGAGTGAAGTTAGTTGAACTTCAGATCAACTTGCAATGCAACTAAAGGCACAATCTTATAGCAACAGAGGCCTTGAACATTAAGGAATTGGCTAACTTTAGTTCCTGAGAAGATGCTAGGAGAAAACACTCACAGTAGGTTTGCAATCATCCAGAGCAACTGTAATTGGCAGTGTTCAGATTATGCTTAGAGAACAGTGTTCAGTTTTGATTTCAACACTTGAAAAATGACATGGAATAGGTCCAGAGAAGAAAAACCTGACATTTTCTGGCATTTTAAATTGTTACTTGTGCTATTTCAGTTTTAAAAAATTCCCCCAAAGCAACTAACCAACAAAGAATGTGAATTTTGGTCTGACAGATTGTGATTTGAATATAGGCAATGTCTCTAGCTATGTGATCTTGGGAATTAAAAAATTCTATTATGAAATATATTAAAACATTTATAGTTAATATATATGATGACATAAAATATAACAACAAAATGAACATTTTTAGTTGTTTGCCACAGAAGGATTGTGTTTCAGAATATCTGTCTGCTATAAGATTAGAAATGGAAGTTGGGTTATTAGAAAAGATTTCTCTGAGTTTCTGTTTTCTCATCTATAAAATAGGGATAATGATCCCTGATTCACATGATTGCTGTGAAGATTAGATGAGATAGAGGGTGTGAAAACAGCAAGTACAGCACCTGCTTGGGAGTGGTCCCACCCACTGCCCGCATTCCCGTAGCCCATCCGCTCCTCAAGCTAGCACACCGTGGCCTCTTCCCAGCCCACCTCTGGAAGCAAAGCTGATCAAGAGTCACAATAGAACCTTCTGCTTACCAACACTGATTTCAGGACATTTGTCTCTTTCTTCACTCCCTCCTTGAAGACCTGTCTGCCATTGTTGGTGCAATGCTGTTCACTCTTAGTTTTCTTTCTACTGTTCCGACTAGTCTTGCTCATTCCCCTTCTCCAGCTCTTCTTTTTTTGCTTGTCTCTTAAATTCCAGTGTCTCCCCAGGTGTCTGTCTTTAGCCCCCTTTTTCTTTTCTCTACACAATCTCCCCGGGTAATCACTCAATGTTTAAAGTACTGCTTTAAGCTGGTAATGCAAATCTCTGTTGCCAGACAGATATTTCTTCTGAGCTCCAAATTCATCAATCAACTTCCTACTGGTCTTTTCCACTTAAGTAATCTACAACATTTCCAAAACAAAGGCCATCATCATACATCCATTCCATCTATATTGACTGGGTAGCTGCAATGTGCCAGGTCTTGCCTATTTCTCCAACCCCGTGTCCGGTCTGCTCTTCAGCAGGTGCCCTGCCTTTCGGTTAAATGGCACTATGGAGTCCCCCAAATACGTCATGCTTCCTGCATCTCCATGCACAGGAAGAAGAGACAAGAGACCATGAACTCTCGGACAAATAAAGAAAATTACTTGCTTTCCTAATTTTCCAGATCCTGATTCCAGTCCTCATGAGACCCAGCTGTTCTGCCTACTCTTGAGTTCTGTGAAATAAATACTCCTGTTATTCTTCCAATAAATTATCCTTTAAAGTTGGGCTAGTTTGCATGGATTTATTTTTTAAGACCAAGGAGAGTTGAACAAAATGGTCCTTTGCAGAGAGGGAGCTGTTGGAGATGTTGTGGTTCCAATGAGCTAATCTGCTCCCTTAGTGAATGAAACCAATGGCTTATGCATGGCTGCAGATTGCTTTCCTTTAGGGTAATTTATTTTCTAAGCATGACTCATTTCTATTTCATTTTCGTCCTAACACCAACCTGAAGGCAAAACACAATATTTGTTTTCACTATAAAGAATTTAGCAATGAAGAGTTCCTGGAGATAGGAGAGGAGAGGACTCTACTGTATTTCACTTGAGCATCCTTATGAGATAGTCCCTTCTCCTCTCAAGTTTCTCCATTCAGAGGCCAGCTACCAATGCTTACCTCTCTCCAAATATTTCCTGATCCTTCACATCTCCCTGTGTGCTCTCCCTTCTCTCTGGGTCTCTCAACCTCTTGCCCTTTTCTTAGGCAGAGTTTTTGCCCTCTTTCCAAGGTGTGGAAACATGTGCTGATACTGACCATGAGACTTTTTTCCTGGTGATTTCCTTCCCTTCCCCCCATTTATGGAAGTCTTGGGCTTTAGCACACTTCCTTCAGGGTAGAGTTGGTACAGCAGGCCTACAAGAGGAAAAGGAAGACAGCTTTTTGAGTTTCCAAGTAGATTTAGAACAATCCATCCCATAAGTAGTAGGAAAATGTTTTTAAGCTGAAAAAGTCAATGTTTATGTTATACACAATGTATTTGGGGAGAATGTATGGTGATTTCAGATCAGTTTCCTACTCTAAATTTGTTCAAGAGTTATGAGTTGATGAGAGGGGAGAGATGAAGTGGAGATAAGGAAGAATGAACTGCCTCCTGATAAGTACTCTGTGTCCTCCCTCTCTACCTCCAGCCCTTGCTAACCCTGTGTAAATTCAGTGATCTGAAGTCAGAGGGGACCAGTGCTCAATTTCGAGGTGTGACTCTGAAAAACAAAGACCCTAGAGGTCTCCGCAAGGTTTCAGCAGAATGAGATGCTGCCTGGGGTGTCTAGACATAGACGGCTGGAGGCAGCCTCCCATCTGCCAAAGCTCTCAAGTGGCTGGAAAGCATCTAAAGGGACACAGAGGTGCATGAGTAAGGCCTGGCAGAACTAAAAGGACTTTGCAGTCTAGCTGAGAATGCGTGGATGGTGAGGAATGATGATGCAGACTACGATCATCAGCCAGTATGGACGAGGGATGATGGCTGAGAACCAGGTGCTTCTCCAGTGCCATGAGATGACACAAGGCACCCGGGAGAAGGAAGAGAGGGAAGGAAGGGACTGAGGAGGGATATGCTGGGCTCCTGAGGGTGGCCCTCTCAATTAGTAGTTATAGGATGCTTTTTTATTGTAGCTCTCCTTTAAACCCAAATCATCACTGAAGTTGTGTTGACAATTTCAGGTAGAGAAAATAAAGACTGAGGTTATGTCGGGGAGTGGGGGGATCTTTCTAAAACAATAGGGCTTATTTGGAGGGAACTGAGCAGTTAGTGGCCTGTTGGAGGAACAGGACAAGCAGCCTGGAGCCAAATGCCTGGCTGAAGTGGAAAGGTACCTGGGGAAAGTGTGATTGGTGTTAGAGAAGGTGTGTGCTTTATCTGAGGGTTCCCAGAAATACCTGGGGAAGGAGAATTCTTTATATACTAGGTTTGGAAAATTAAACTTCACACTGCGTGGGTGTTAAAAAGTCATTAGAATCTGCATAGTAAAGGAAAGAAGACCTCCTGCTAATGTTTAAAATGAGGGAATAAAATTAGGTTTTCTCTATGTCTCCTTTGGATTCCTAAAACTCTATGGCTTTACAAATATACTTTGTAGTCCCTCTCCATCACTTTTTCTTTTTCAATCTGGACATAAACCACCATGACCCATCAGGGTCTTATGGGGTTGTTACTTTATCTGTGCCACAGGAATGCAGTGGTTCCATGTCTGGCTACACAGCTCAGTGCTAAGGGAGCTTAAAAAAATACTAATGCCAGACACTATGTCCGGAGATTCTGATTCAATTGGCTTGGGAAATTGTTTTCAAAAGCTCCCCAGAGGATTCTAATGCTTGACTGAGGCTATGAACTACTGCAGTGATAACTTTTGCTCATTTTACATGTTGTTTTCAGGAAACTGTCTTTTATAGCATCTATGTCCCTCTAAATGGGACAGAACCTCTTGAACGAGATTTCAAAATCACCAATAAACAAAGGAAGAGAGAGGAGGACGTAAGAGAAAGCTAAGGTTTGTCTTACCTCTCAGTCTTTCTGATTATTCTGCTTGTGAATGATGCATGCTCTTTCTTTCTTGTCTTTTTCTCTTTGGGGGTCTGCCTTCAGGACATTTAATTTTCTCCAGTTCCTTTAAAACAAGATAGATGAAGAGTCTATTTTGCTGTATGCTTGACTAAAAACTTTGGGTGGATAAAACTGGAAACTATTGACTTACTAGGGATTGGGGGACAGGGTATGAGTCATATTAATCTATACTATGAACAAACATGGGAGATATGAAAATGTTTATGCCTTCTTATCTTCTACATTTTCCAACTGAATTTAGAATTGGAGACAAAAAGTGGCATTTCTTAACCTTTGTAGAGTTAAAAATACCCAATAGATATTTGTGTAGTATCATTATCTGTCCTACCAATCCTGGCATCAAAGATGCTTCATGGCATAGATTTGATTTAAGTTAAATGATTTAAGAAGAACTCTCCTTGAGAGGTCACTGAAAATTGTCAGCACAAGTGGCTGAGATTTTGGGTGTTGTTCATGTCTGGTACCATCTTCCTCACTATTGGAGTAGGAAGCTTGGGCCTGCTCTTGTACATTTTTCCTTTAATGTATAGTTTTTTTTTACGTGACTACTTGGGGGGGTAGAAAAAGTTCTGTTGTTGTTCGAGTAGTCTTATTGTGGGGAGCAGGATTCTAGAATGAAAGACACTTTTATTAATCTTGTATGACAATTAACTGCCAACTAGGTTCAAGTCTTTGTTCTGGAGAAAATTAGAAATTATCTATCTTCCATTAGAAATAAAGAATAATGCCGCAATGTTCCTTAGCACTTATTTTTCAGTTATTATTTCAGGTAGCTCATATGTTACTATGCAAATCAACAGAACTCCTTCATGGCTTTACAAATGTAACTTTGAAAGCATAACCTTTGGATCAAAGTAAATGTTATTGCACATAATCTTATGAGTATCCAATTGTATAAACCAATTTTTCATCAGGCTCCAGTGCAGAGAAATGGTAAGAGATTATAAAGCACTGGTTTGCAAAGAGGGTAATATGGTCATTTTCCTTGAACTATTTATGTTACTCTAAGCCACAGATGTATCTTTGTTAACTTTCTCCCTAGAGAAGCTAGAATTAAATTCCCAACAATGTAACCACATTTATATTTACTCTTATTTGTATTATCTAATTTTAGCTTATAAAGGTTGGTATTATTACAAATGAAAACAAAATCTGAAGATAGTTTGTGTTTTTTCTATTATTTGGGTTTTACTGTCTAGTCATAAGAAATATAATATTATGGGCTACCAAAGCTGGTGAGGGCAAGAAGCAGGCACAGGCACACTAGGAGGGTGATAGTGTAAATTTGTATAAGTCTTTCAGAAAGCAATGTATATCGATATCTTTAAATTGTTCATATTATTTGATGCACTGATTCTTTTATGAATTTATATAAAAAATCACCTTAAGTAATAATTTTTAGAATGCTCCATGTGCAATGAGATTCATAAGAATGTTATTTACAACACAAGAAAGTTAGAAGCAACCTTAATGTCCAACTACAGGGGAAAGGCTAAGTAAACTATAGGACACCCACTGGATGAAATATTACATCACCATTTAAAAGACAATATAGAATTATAGAAAAAAGCTCATAATACTACCTAAAACAGCAGAGTAAAAAGTTGTATAAGGTTTGCAAGCACAAGTCAGTTAAAAAATAAAACCAAAATCTATGCATAAATCCCTGTAAAAACACATTATGTTGATTATAACTGGACGGTGAGATCAGGAATGATTTTAAAATATTTTTCCTATTTTATATATTTTTCCAATTTTCTAGGAAAAAGATAAATTTAAAACATTAAAAATAAATAAATAAAATGATGGAATAGCTCATTTACGGGCTCTGGGCTTAACAGCTGCATAGGAATTAGAGAAGAGGGAAGCGATCCTTTCCTCAGTGGGTAAAGGGCTGTCAGAAGACATCGCCAGGATGAATGGATAGGCTGTTTTGCAAATAACAAGGCCTGGGATGTTTCTTGGTTTCCCAGTCTTTGCAAGTCATTGGATTGTTGAACTGTGATTTTAAAATTTGTTTTACGCAGAGAGACTTTTTGTTTGGAAGAGATGCCATAAAGAGACACAATAGATGGAAGCACAGCTGCTTTGACTGGAGTGGGAGCAGGGGGGCTGGGCTGTGTTTAGCCCACATCCTTCCCAGATCTCTTGCTACTAGAGAGAGGGTGCGGGTTACCCCCTAAACTGCTCACAGTATCATGAAGAAAGCACAATAAACATTATTTTTTGAGTGACTTTTAAATATAAACCCCTTACACATGTTCTCTCTATTACTTACGAAAATACTTTCAGTTAGGCTATATTGGGTCGATTTAACAGATGGGAGAATTGAGACATAGACATGGTGTGTGCTGCTGGAGGTCACACATCTCAATGCCTATAATTTGAGCCAGTTCCTGTCTGATTCCAAAACCTACGCCTTTTACCACTATGTCATGTTGCCTCTCATGGGCTTATAGAACAACACAGAAATTACTTTGTTTTCACAATGCAATATCCTAAGAAAGAGCAGAAAGCAGAAAGGAATTTGACAACTGACTAGATGTGCCTGATTTTCTTCCTTCCTTGTCTTCCTATCGCAGTACTCATGAAATGAGGAAAGAGATGCAAAAACCTAGCCATGATGGAGACTGGGTATATAATATATAATGTGTCAGGTCTCAAGAAGTATTTCCACCACTTGGAGCAGTCTAGTGTGGAGTAGTAGAAATCAGGAAGATGGCAGGGTGTTTCTGGTATTCCTGCCTCAAGGAAAGTGCCTGTATAGGCTAATGGAAGGAGGGTACCCCTTCCAACAGGGGTGTTGCTTTTTAAGGTGGCCAGGGCCATTCCATGCCTTTTTCTCCCTGCCTTCCTCTGCTCTTTCTATTCTTTGGAGAGCTCAGCCTAATAATGCAGTACGATCCATGGAGAAGCGGAAAACATTGGGATGAAAGGCCAGCAGCAGGCAGAGGCGAGGGTTGAAAGCTCTTGGGGGTTCCTGTTTGTCCTGCACTGTTTGTGAGAGAGGAAAGTGAATGGCTGCTTCTGGAATCCTACCAACAAGCAGACGACAGTAGGCCCCAAAAAGAAGCTTCGCGCCTGTTTGCTGGCAAACATCAGGCCTCGAGAGATCGCTCCTTGTTTAAGGGTGAAAAAACTAGATCTCTCTCCTTCACCCCCAACCTCCCCAAAGAACCTAGTAGGAGTTAAAGCAGTATCATTTGTATACTAAGTCACTTGAGGACAAACAAAACCAAACAAGGAAATCATGGTTCAAATGGCAAAAGGCAAAATAAAAATAAGATCAGAAAACATAAAATAAGCCCATATAATTAATACCAGATTATTAATTTTGGTAATTGATATGAATGATTTAAAACCCCCATCAATAACACAAAGACTCTCAGATTGGGTCAAAATTCAAAATCAAACTATACTCTGTGGAGAAGGCGCCGAGTAAGGGCAGGGGCCGTGAAGAGGAGCCTGTTCACTGGGTTCTCTGAAGATCTCAAACATGCAGGCCAAGAAATTTTGAAATGTGCTATTTCCTGTATCCCAGTTCTAACTAAAGCACTCTGCCTCACGAGAACAAAGTTCTTCACCCTAATTTATTGACTTACAATGTGAAATATCAACCAAACAGTCTGTCTGGACTCTCATGTAGGTCTAACCTACGCCTCTCCCTTCCACAGCTAACATTTACTGAGGGAGTCTCTCCAGCCAGACTTTATGTACATTTACTTCATTTGATCCTCAAACAACCCCATGAAGTAGGTATGATGAGTGTCTATTTTACAGACAGGGAACCGAAGGAACAATGTTTATACAAGTTACCCAAAGTCACACAGTGAGCAGATGACGGAGCAGACAACTTGCTGATGACCAATCAGAGAAGGAGGAATTAGTTAAATGGCTCCAATGTTTAATGACAGCAACCTCTCAGAGCCTGGTGTTGTCCAGCTCCGAAGCAGACATTCTGCAGTTGGTCTGACTGGGCCTGCTCCCTGGACAAAGACTGGATAGGATCTTCAATACTGTCTCCCTTTTCTCCAATTCACTTCTGACTGACATGTTCTTAAGATAAGTTAGCATCTTTGATCAGGTTTAAGGCACATCATACAGGCCTGGGTGCTTTCCTTCTTTTTAAGATGACTTTGCTGTCCCTGCTCTGCGTATAGGTGTTGATTTATGGTTTAACTCTCAAAGGGCAATCTCATTTCTCTCATTTCAGTCTGCTGATTAATGGGCCTACGCTGACCAAGAAGGAGGTCTCTAAAAATGTACCCGAGGGCTCTGTGCTTGTACCTGAGGGCTCTGTGCTTGATCAAGTAGTGGTGGAGTTTTTTATTAATGACTTGAATGAGAACACAGAGAGAATACTGATCAGATCTGTGGATGACATAGCTTGGAAGTAAGAGGTAGTACATTGGCTACCACAGCCAGAATCCAAAAAGATCTTAGTAGCCTGGGAATGGGACAGACTTATTTATTTAAGCATTTATTTTAAAAAATTTATTGGGTGCCTATTATACGCTAGGAATTAAGGGGTGGATTCAGTAGTAAAGCAGGCATACAGGGACCATGACTTTACGGAGTTATAGGTATCTTAGAAAAAATGAAATTTAATAGGAATCAATATGAAGTCTTGTATTTAGATCTGAGATAAAACAGCAAAAAACAAACAAACAAAAAAAACCCATCCTTGGCTGCCGCCAGTAGCACAAAAGCATAATGGTGGAGCTGTGCCTTAAAAGCAGTGCCTGGAAAAAGATTTTTAGTTGATATTAAGCTTTATACAAGTCAATAGTGGGATATGGTATAAAAAAGCTGATATCCTCTAGTTACTTAAATAGAAATATGATATCTCAAACAAAGGAAGCTCTATTGTCATTATTGCCCATAAGGACCAGATCATGCCTGAAGCATTGTCTTAAGTTCCTTTGTAGTACACTTTTTTAAAAAAATTTTTTGTTGATTGCAGTAACATTGGTTTATAATATTGTAAAAATTTCAGGTGTACATCATTATACTTCTATTTCTGCATAGATTACATCATGTTCACGACCCAAATACTAATTACAACCCATCACCACACACATGTACCCAATTATCCCTTTCACCCTCCTCCCTCCCCCCTTCCCCTCTGCTAACCACCAATCCAATCTCTGTCTCTATGTGTTTGTTTATTGTTGTTATTATCTACTACTTAATGAAGGAAATCATACTGTATTTGACCTTCTCCCTCTGACTTATTTCACTTTGCATTATACCCTCAATGTCCATCCATGTTGTCACAAATGGCTGGATTTCATCGTTTCTTATGGCTGAGTAGTATTCCATTGTGTATATATACCACATCTTCTTTATCCATTTGTCCCTTGATGGGCACTTAGGTTGCTTCCAAGTCTTGGCTATTGTGAATAATGCTGCAATGAACACAGGGGTGCATATGTACCTTTACAAATTGGTGTTTTCAAGTTCTTTGGATAAATACCCAACAGTGGAATAGCTGGATCATATGGTAGTTCTATCCTTGATTTTTTGAGGAATCTCCATATTGTTTTCCATAGTGGTTGCACCAGTTTGCACTCCCACCAGCAGTGTATGAGAGTTCCCTTCTCTCCACATCCTCTCCAACACATGTTGTTTTCTGTCTTGTTAATTATAGCCATTCTGATGGACGTGAGGTGATATCTCATTGTAGTTTTGATTTGACTTGAATGTAAGACCTGAAACTATGAAACTTCTAGAAGAAAACATAGGCAGTACGCTCTTCGACATCGGTCTTAGCAACATCTTTTCAAACACCATGTCTGACCGGGCAAGAGAAACAATAGAAAAAATAAACAAATGGGACTACATCAAACTAAAAATCTTCTGTACAGCAAAGGAAACCATCAACAAAACGAAAAGACAACCTAACAATTGGGAGAATATATTTGCAAACCATATATCTGATAAGGGCTTAATCTCCAAAATATATAAAGAACTCATGCATCTCAACAACAAAAAAACTACCAACCCAATTAAAAAATGGGCAAAAGACCTGAACAGACATTTCTTCAAAGAAGATATACAGATGGCCAACAGACACATGAAAAGATGTTCAAAATCACTATCAGGGAAATGTACTACACTTTAACATCAACAAATTAATGAGGTCCTGAAGAGCAATGAAGTTGGTGATGGAAGTTTTGAGCATACTGGAAGAGGAAAAGTGAAAAGATACTGGGATGTTCATCTTGGGGAAGAGAAGTTTACAGGCTACACGATGGTGATTTTCAAATATGTGAAAGGCAAGAAGAGAAAGTAGATTTGCTCTGAATGTCTGTTTGGTTCTCTGTGGAGAAGGATTAGGTTATTGGGCAGCCAAGGGCCAAAGTCTGTGCCTGAGCCATTGAACAGGGTAAAGACCAGCAGGTGACCGAATCCCTTCTTTTTTCAGACTTGTATGGAGAAAATAAATACAAACCTCATGTGTTACTGGCATTTTTTGGAGGAGTATATCCAAGAGACTAGATTGACATTAGCATTCCATCTTCCACACTGACAAATTGCAAACCATACAGTTCGGGTTTACTGTGGGGCATCTGGATTCCTGCACAATAAACCACTATATAACATACAGGTTTTCATTTTGGTTGACTCACTTGAACGATTTATGTTTCCCTCTGGTGTAATGATAAGTCAGGTTTCTCAACAATTCCCTTCACTCAGTATGGCATAAAAATTGGGCATTAGGAACGTTAATTTTGGCTTTCATAAATAAGATTCAGAATGAGGAAGGATGACTTAAGAGAACATTTTGTGCTTTCAACCTAGAATTAAATGCCAATTAGGGTAATCTCAGAAGAACTGCAGTGCTAAGTGTGGAAATAAAATGATCCTACAGGAATGGAGTAATTAATTGTTCAACATTTGGGTCTATATGCCCTGCATTCTCTACCAAATCAGACCCCAATCTGGTAAAAATGAATATTGTAAGTGACAGACAAAAACTTTCTACCCTTTTCTCTTTCTTGTAAAATATTCTTTTAAGGCCAGGATGTGGCTAGGAGAGACTACTTCTCACATAAAATAAACTTGAATATATGAAAAGACAAATTATACCATGCCCATCTTCTACAGAAATCCCATTGTACAAAGCCTTAGATATGTTGGGCTTTACAAAAACCATTTTTTTAAACTTTATACAGTTCTTTAATTGGGTAAGGTTTAAGAACTAAGAATTTCAAATTAATTATTTAGAGTCTGTTAGCCAACATGAAATCTTTATAGGCTTACCGTTACTATTTTAATTTCTAATAATAATAAATAATATTTCTAGATGTAGATGTTATATTTCAGAAATGTGATCTGGCCAAGGTATTCCCAAATCTGGCAATTGTGAATCATACTATTATAAATTCAATTGCAATAATAGCAATCAAAATTATTAATGCTATTCAGGACTAGGTAATGATCACTTATATTTATATAGTGTTTCTCACGTTCCAAAATTTATTATCTCATCTGATCCTATAAGGATTGCCCCTTGAGATTTGTTTTTTATTATTATCTATACTTTACTTATGAAGAAACTGAGATTAAGAAAGGTTATACAACATGGTCAAGGTGTGCTTAGAAACTAGCTCAGGTGGAATTCAATTCAGAACTCCAAATTCCATATTCTAAGCTCATTTTATTTTGCCAAGCTACAAGAGAACACATTTTGAAGGAAGAGTTCAGGTTGCTGGGGCGCCTGAGAGGAACATCACCAGTATCAGCTCTCACTGGGAAAAATTCCACTCAAAGGGAACAAGGACATACTCTACACCATAGAGCACAGCACATGCTAACAATGGTGGTGTTTATAGAATTGGAAGAATCTGTTTTCATCCATAATGACAGGAAGGAAGGCTGCATTCTCTTGTTAAGAATCTAATCAACTGTACTTTTAGGAAGAGTCTGAGATTACAGATCTTGAAGAAACTGTGAAAAACATTGGGATAGGAACTCGGTTACATCGTCAAACTGTGCATGACTGGCCCAGACAACATAGGTGGAGGAGTGTCTTTGAATGCTGAGTTTGGAAGGAAAAACCAGATAAGTGTAATCCATACTCTTCCTCTCTCTTCTTCATTTTGGGAGCTGGCCTCCCCACAAAGCCTGTGTGTCCTGATCTGTCCCTCCAGATGGCAAGTTTCACAGATGTGGGCACCATAGATGGAGATTTACAGATGCTTGCATCATATGTCAGTTTTGCAGATACAGGTAGCAGGCATGGAGTTTTATGGATGCAGCCACTATACATGGAGACCACTGGTGACAGATATGTAATCCTGCCTAAATTTGAGGCTTGCCCTACAGATGGAAGACACATTCCTCAATATCGCCTATACCAATAATAAAGGTAATATCTTACCCCTCTTACCATCTGCCTTACTCTTTCTTTTTATGTCTCAATTGGTGAAAAACTTAGGGAGTGTAGGTGATATTTATTGGGCCCCCTCAAATTCCACCGCTTAGGTTAGATATTTTGGTGGGGGTGTCCCTGAGCTTTTCTCTTCTATGATTACAGGTGTTCTTAACCATAGTTAGCAGTAATTTTATGAAGTGCTATATTTTAGTGTCAAAGAGCATGGCCTCTGGAGCCAGAGTGTATATTTCCAATCATCTCTAAAATGGGAATAATAATAATGCCTGTCTCATAGTGTTGTAACATGTAACTTAATGCATGTAAATCACTTAGAACAACACCTGGAACAAAGTAAGCAGCCCACAAATGTCAACAGTCATTTGATAAACACAGACCAATGCCAGGTGATGGACTGGGTGGAAGTCATTGGTTTGTGTTGGAGGCATTTTCCAGTCTTGAAGAACCACCCCAAAGAGTGGAACAGTATCAGCACCGTCGAGTACAATAGGCAGCTTATTTAATGCTGTGGTTAAGGCAAATCATGTTTCAAATCAATCTTTGTTATTCACTTTTCATATTCTTCTCTCCAAATATTTTTTTTCTTCTAAACCAAATATTTCTTATTTTCAAATACTAACTTTATGCATAGACAAATGCTTATGGCTTATTTCTCAAAATGCTTCTAGCCACACCTCATACATATTAGAAGGGAAACCTACATTTATCTCTGGATAAAGCTTTTTGTGGAATTGCAAGGGTAAAATGACAAATTAAGGAGCTGTGCATATGCTGTTCAAAGTGATTTAGGAATCTTTTTTTTTCCAGTAACTTTATTGAGATCATAATGGTTTATCACACTGTGTAATTTTGGGTGTACATTATTGTTTATCAATTTCTAAGTAGACTTCATTGTGGTCACCCCAAGTGGTCTAATTTTTGTCCATCACTGTGCATACGTGTCCCTTTATCCCTTTCACCCACCCCCCCCCACACCCCTTCCCCTCTGTTAACCACTAATCTGTTCTCTTTATCCATGTATTTGTTATATTCCACATATAAGTGAAATCATGCAGTATTTGTATTTCTCTGTCTGGCGTATTTCACTTAATATCATACCCTCAAGGTCCATCCATGTTGTTGTGAATGGGACAATTTTGTCTTTTCTATGGCTGAGTAGTATTCCCTTGTATATATATACCACATCTTCTTTATCCAATCATCAGTTGATGGGCACTTGGGTTGCTTCCATGTCTTGGCTATTGTGAATAATGAAGCAGTGAACATAGAGGTGCATAAATCTCTTTGGATCATTGATTTCAAGTTCTTTGGATAAATGCCCAGAAGTGGGATAGCTGGATCAAATGGTATTTCTACTTTTAATTTTTTGGGAAATCTCCATACTGTTTTCCATAGTGGCTGCACCAGTTTGCATTCCCACCAGCAGCGCATGAGGGTTCCTTTTTCTCCACATCCTGTCCAACATTTGTTGTTTTTTGTCTTGGTAATTATAGCCTCTCAGAGCAGTGTAGGGTGATATCTCGTTGTTGTTTTGATTTGCATTTCCCTAATAATTAGTGATGTTGAACATCTTTCCATGTGTCTGTTGGCCACCTGTATATCATCGTTGGAAAAATGCCTGTTCATATCCTCTGCCTATTTTTTGATTGGGTCGTTTGATTTTTTGTTATTGAGTTGCATGAGTTCTTTGTATATTTTGGAGATCAACTCCTTGTTGGATAAATGACTTGCAAATATTTTCTCCCAATTGGTGGGTTGTCTTTTCATTTTGTTCATGGTTTCCTTTGCTTTGCAGAAGATTTTTAGTCTGATGTAGTCCCGTTTGTTAAATTTTTCTTTTGTTTCCCTTGCCCAGTCAGATATGTTATTTGAAAAGATGCTGCTAAGATCAGTGTCGAAGAGTGTACTGCCTATATTTTCTTCTAGGAATTTTATAGTTTCAGGTCTCAAATTCAAGTCTTTAATCCATTTGGAGTTAATTTTTGTGTAGGGTGCAAGATAATGGTCTACTTTCATTCTTTTGCATGTGGCTGTCCAGTTTTCCCAACACCATCTATTGAAGAGACTTTCTTTTCTCCATTGTATGTTTTTGGCTCCTTTGTCAAAGATTAGCTGTCCATAGATATGTGGCTTTATTTCTGGGCTTTCAGTTCTGTTCCATTGATCTGCATGTCTGTTTTTGTGCCAGTACCATGCTGCTTTGATTACTATAGCTTTGTAGTATATTTTGAAATCAGGGATTGTGATGCCTCCAGCTTTCTTCTTTTTGCTCAGGATTGCTTTGGCTATTCGGGGTCTTTTGTTGTTCCATATAAATTTTAGGATTCTTTGTTTAATTTCTGTGAAGAATGTCTTTAGGATTCTAATTTGTATTGCGTTGAATCTGTAGATTGCTTTAGGTAGTATGGACATTTTAACTATGCTAATTCTTCTGACCCATGAGCATGGAATATTTTTCCATTTCTTTGTATCTTCTTCAATTTCTTTCAATAATATCTTATAGTTTTCAGTGTATAGGTCTTTCACCTCTTTGGTTAAGTTTATTCCTAAATACTTTATTCTTTTTGTTGCAATTGTAAATGAGATTGTACTCTTGACTTCTCTTTCTGCTAGTTCATTGTTAGTGTATGTAAATGCAACTGATTTTTGTAAGTTGATTTTGTACCCTGCAACTTTGCTATAGTTGTTGACTATTTCTAATAGCTGTCTGATGGATTCTTTAGGATTTTCTATATGTAGGATCATGTCATCTGCAAACAGTGACAGTTTCACTTCTTCCTTGCCAATTTGGATCCCTTTTATTTCTTTTTCTTGCCTAATTTCTCTGACCAAAACCTCCAGTACTATGTTGAATGGGCATCTTTGTCTTGTTCCTGTTCTCAGAAGAATGACTTTCAGTTTTTCACCATTAAGTATGATGTTGGCTGTGTGTTTGTCATATATGGCCTTTATTATGTTGAGGTACATTCCTTCTGTACCCATTTTGTTGAGAGTTTTTATCATAAATGGGTGTTGGATCTTGTCAAATGATTTCTCTGCATCTGTTGAGATGATCATGTGATTTTTATTCCTAATTTTGTTAATGTGGTGTATCACATTGATTGATTTGCAGATGTTGAACCATCCCTGCACCCCTGGAATAAATCCCACTTGATCGTGGTGTATGATCCTTTTAATGAATTGCTGTATTCAGTTTGCCAATATTTTATTGACCATTTTTGCATCTATGTTCATCAGAGATATTGGCCTGTAATTTTCGGTCTTTGTGTTGTTCTTGTCTGGCTTTGGTATCAGGGTGATGATGGCCTCGTAGAATGAGTTCAGGAGAGTTCTGTCTTCTTCAATTTTTTGGAATAGTTTGAGAAGAATGGGTATTAAATCTTCTTTGAATGTTTGGTAAGATTCTCCAGAAAAGCCATCTGGTCCTGGATACTTGTTTTTTGGGAGGTGTTTGATTACTGTTTCAATCTCTTTACTTGTGATTCAGATTCTCTATTCTTTCTTGATTTAGTTTTGGGAAGTTGTATGAGTCTAAGAATTTATCCATTTCTTCTAGGTTATCCAATTTGTTGGCGTATAGTTTTTCACAGTCTTCTCTTATACTCTTTTCTATTTCTATAGGACCTGTTGTAATTTCTTCTCTTTCATTTCTAGTTTTATTTATTTGAGACTTCTCTCTTTTGGTGAGTTTGGCTAAGGGGTTTTTAAATTTCGTTTATCTTCTCAAAGAACCAGCTCTTGGTTTCATTAATCCTTTCTACTGCTTTTTTAGTCTCTATTTCATTTATTTCCACTCTGATTTTTATTATTTTCCTCCTTCTCCTGACTTTGGGCTTTGTTTGCTCTTCTTTTTCTAGTTCTGTTAGGCACAGTTTAAGGGTACTTATTTGAGATTTTTCTTCTTTGTTGATGTGGGCCTGTATTGCTATGAATTTCCCTTTTATGATTGCTTTTGCTGTATCCCACAGGTGTTGGTATGTTATATTGTCATTCTTGTTTGTCTACAGGTATTTTTAAATTTCTCATTTGATTTCTTCATTGATCCAATGGTTATTCAGTAACAGGTTATTTAGTCTCCACATATTTCTGACTTGCCCAATTTTTTTATTGTAGTTGATTTCTAGTTTCATAGCACTGTGGTCAGAAAAGATACTTGGGATGATTTCAATCTTCTTAAATTTACTGAGGTTTGCCTTGTTTCCCAACATATGATCTATCTTTGAGAATGATCTGTATATACTTGAGAAGAATGTGTATTCTGCTGTTTTTGGATGGAATGCTCTGTATATGTCTATTAAGTCTATGTGATCAAGTGATTCATTTAAATCTATAATTTCCTTGTTGACATTTTGTCTGGATAATCTGTCCATTGATGTAAGTGGGGTGTTGAGGTCCCCTACTATTATTGTGTTGCTGTTAATTTCTCCCTTTAGGTCCGTTAAGAATTGCTTTATGTACTTTGGTGCCCCTGTGTTAGGTGCATATATATTAATAAGTGTTATGTGCTCTTGGTGGAATGTCCCTTTTATCATTATATACTGCCCCTTTTTGTCTCTCATTGTCTTTTTTAACCTGAAGTCTGCTTTCTCTGATATAAGTATGGCAATACTCGCTTTCTTTTGTCTTCCATCCCTTCACTCAGAGCCTATGTTTGTCTTTAGAGCTGAGATGTGTTTCCTGGAGGCAGCATATTTTTGGATCTTGTTTTGTAATCTATCCAGTCACTCTGTGTCTTTTGATTGGAGAATTCAATCCATTTACATTTAGAGTGATTATTGATATATGAGGGCTTAATAGTGCCATTTTATCTCTTGTTTTCTGGTTGATCTATGTTTCCTTTGTTCCTCTTCTTTTGTATTTCTGACTGCCATTTAATTTTGGTGGTTTTCTCTCTTTTTGTGAATTGTGGCTTTGCTCTGATTTTTTGTTTAGTCATTACCATGAGGTTTGTATAAAAGATCTCGTGGATGAAATAGTCCATTTTCTCATAGCCACTTATCTCCATTAACCTAAGCAGATTCCATCCCTGTGCTGTTCCCCCTCTGAGTTATTGTTGTTACAAATTATTCTATTTTCAATGCTGTCAGTTTGTGTCTAAGTTGAAGTGTTTATAGTTACTTTTGAATCTTTCCTTCCCTTTCTCTTTAGGTTATAATTGAGTATTTGTTTCCCTATTGTGATAGAGAGCTGCAGTTTTCTGATTTTGTCTGTCTAATTATCTCCTTGCTCAAAGCTTTGTAGGCGTTTGCCTTTTTGTTTGCAGTGTGAGCATATCCTTAATTATTTCTTGTAGGGGAGGTCTAGTGGCAATGAACTGCCTCAGCTTTTCTTTATCTGGGAAAGCTTTTATTTCACCATTGTATCTGAAGGAAAGTTTTGCTGGATAGAGTATTTTGGCTGAAATTTTTGTCTTTCAGTATTTTGAATATGTTGTTCTATTCTCTCCTAGCCTGTAGAGTTTCTGCTGAGAAATCCTCTGAAAGCCTAATAGGGGTTCCTTTGTATGTTATTCTCTTTTGTCTAGCTGCCCTTAAAATTTTTTCTTTGTCATTGACTTTTGCCAGTTTTACTGTTATATGCCTTGGGAAAGGTCTTTTAGCATTGATGTAATTAGCTGTTCTATTGGCTTTATGTATTTGTAAAAACAGTTCCTTCCCCAGGTTTGGGAAATTCTCAGCTATTATTTCTTTGAACAAGCTCTCTGCTCCTTTCTCCCTCCCTTCTCCCTCTGCAATACCTATAATGCTTATGTTGCTTTTCCTAATTGAGTCAGATATTTCTCAAAGGATTCCTTCATTTTTAGAAAGTCTTATTTCTATCTCCTCTTCTACCTGTAGTGTTTCTATATTTTTATCCTCTAAATCACTAATTCTTTCCTCCGGAACATCAACTCTATTCTTCAAGGATTCTAGATTATTTTTTATTTTATTGATTATGTTTTTCCTATCCAGAATTTCTGCTTGATTTTTTTTTTATAGTTTCAATCTCTTGGGTGAAGAGGTTCATTTTATTCCTGAGCTCACCGAACTGTTTTTCTGTGTTCTCTTGTAACTCGTTGAGTTTTTTTATGACAGCCATTTTGAATTCTCTGTCATCTAGATTATAAATTTCTGTGCCTTCAGGGTTAGTTTCTGGAGAGTTGTCATTTTCCTTCTGGTCTGAACTGTTGCTACAGTTTCTCCTGGTGTTTGATGAGCTAATCTTTTGTTGGGGCATTTGTAGTAGTATTAGGTCACAGATTCCACCGTCTACCGCTAGGGGGAGCAGAGGCAGAGTTTCTGGTCTGCTGGATTTTGTGTGGGTACTGAGGGTGTTTGCACCGGCCTGGAGAGCCTTCAGGCACTTGTGTGGACTGTGCTTGGTGGGTGGGACTTGTTGTGGGGACCCAGCCAGGGTCACTTCTTGGGGTCATAGAGGCACGGTGGGCTCCCCCTCCCCCACCAGGGAGGTGATCAGGAGCAGGTTAAAGGCAGCAGCCACCTCTTCCTGTAGTCACCTCGGGGCACACTCCCTCTTTCAAGGTTCAGCTATTCTATGGGCGTTCGCAGCACACATAGTTCTGCCACAGATTTTGCTTCCAGTCTTGCAGGCTGCTGTGCTTGGTGGGCGGGGCTTCTCGTGGGAACGCTGCCAGGGCCACTCCTTGGGGCTGCAGGGGCATGGTGGTCTCCACCTCACCCTCACTGAGAAAGCGATCAACAGCGGGCTAAGGGCTGCTGCTGCCTCTTCCTACAGGCACCCCGGAACACATTCTCACTTTGGGGGTGCTCATGCCAGGGTGGAAAGCAATCCTGTGTGTGCACAGGGCTGTGGGGGTGGGGGTAGGGAGTGCTCACCTATTTCCACCACTGAGGGCGTCAGTCCGTCCACCCTCAGATGTGTAGCTGCATATGTCTCTCAGGTGCCCTGTTGTGCTGTGTAGGCTTCTTCTGTTGGTCAGTGAATGTCCAATTAGTTGTAGTTCAAAAGGGGGAGAGACAGAGGGAACAGCTCACTCTGCCATGTTGCTGACATCACTCTCGATTTAGGAATCTTTACTGACAAAAATTCAAGATTTTGAGAAAAAAATCTTCATTATTGTTATTGAGTTACAAAAGAATAACGGAATGAAAAACTGCGTAATTTAACAGAATTCAGGAGAACATTTTTTTTCCTTTGTAAAATATATGACAGCTGACAAAGAGGACACAAATCTCCTCTGTCAGATGTTTGAAATTATCTAAAATGAGAGAAACTAAGCAGTTCGATATACTTGTTAAGGGCACACAGGACTTCAGCGGTGGAATAAGGGATGACAAATTTTAGTGGGAAACTAGACCAGGCACTCTGACACCAAAGAAAGGAAGAAGTGTTCTTTAAGAAGTCAGGCCTCAGGTCATTCTCCATAGAGGTTAACAAGTACAGTTGATATAGAAAAGAAAATTCCCTATGGGGACCCTGAACTCTTCCATTTTTCCTGTATCACAAAAACAAATTGAGAGATGGACAAACATTTTAATGATCCAAACAGTGAGACCAATTTTTATGCCTTACCTTTGACCTTGTCTAACTGTTTGAAATTTATCTTTTAAAGCAGAAACCATCATACAGTCTAGAAAAACCTACAGGCAGCTCAAGTTAACTAACTTATCCATCACTCATTCTTAATCTTGAAGTTGTAAACAGTAGCAGGAAGATAATACCTATGGATTTATTCCTATTTCTTTTATCTGTCCCTTTGGATCCAATTTCTAATTTTTTTCTGCATATTCCATGCATAATAGAATCTAGGTGAGTGGAATAAATTAAGACTATTGAAAACTCACCAAATAGTTCAGCATAATGAAGAGTTAAGAAGTCTGAATAGTTTGGCATGACAGTGTGAGGAGCTCCACAGATCTGCTCTCCAGTGAAAGTGGTGAAAATGATTTTAAAAAACCTGCCCATTTAAAATCCCTGCAAATGTCCTTAAGAGCATACAGCAAATGAAGAAATATTTATTCAAGAAAATCTACTAAAATTTGGTAGGAATAGTGAAAGTCTGGTATTTGAATCAAGACCCACACCCACCTCCCCTCTCCCACTCAGTGAGACAGAACCTCTAGTCCAGACTGATGCAGCCAAGAACACAGGACTCCTTCCCCCTAGCTCCTGGTAAGAGGGCTATCTTCTTGGAGGGGTAGGACTTCAGCATTTCTTTTGCTACCTCTAGTTGCCTATTGCTGAGGTTAAGTTTTAGCTAAATATTGCCAAGAATTGCAGACTCCCTTCTTCTCACCCCATTCATGAGATGAAGGCTCTACCTTGAGTAAAACACTTGAGAATAGTGAGGCTCTGATCACCATTGCCTTGAATTTGATTGAACAGTTGTGGAGCAATTCATGCCCCAGGGCATTGTTGAAAAAATAAAGCAATCACCTAGCAATTAATGGAAAGAGACAGTGAAAGAGAGCCCCACTAAAACCACTATCATCCCAGGGTGACTGTGAGCATACCTAGGGCTGTGCCCTGTGAGAATCAACATCACAGTTTTCAAATGTGGGAAGAAATAGACTTCACTAGAATGATCTAGCCAGTCCCCGAACAAGTAAACAAGCAAATAACAATAACAAGCTATGGAAGGCAGGGGCAGAACCCAGAGTTGCTATTGTATGTTATCTAAAATGGCCACTTTCCAACAAAAAATTATGAGACATGCAAGGAAACTGGAAAGTCTGAGCCATACACTGGAAAAAAAACAAGCAACAGAAACAGCCTGTGAGAGCAACCAGATGTTGGATTTAACAAAGACTTCACAGTAACCACTATAAATATGTTCAAAGAATTAAAGGAAACCATGATTAAAGAAGTAAAGGAACCAAATAGAGAATATCAATAAGAGATACAGTTATAAGACAGAGCCAAATGGAAATGCTGGATTTGAAAAGTACAACAACTGAAATGAGAAATTCACTAGAGGGGTTCAAGAGTAGATTTAAACTACCAGAAGAAGGAATTATCAAACATAAAAGTATGTCAACAGAGATTATGCAATTTGAAGAACAGAGACCCATAAGAATGAAGACAAATGAGCAGAGCTTCAGAGAAATGTGGGACACCATTAAGGGCATCAACATACATATAGTGCTGGTACCAGGAGGAGAGGAGTGAAAAGAACAGGAAAAATAATTGAAGAAATAATGGCTGAAAACCTCCCAAATTTATTGGAAAATATTAATCTACATATTTGGGAAGCTCAATAAACTCCAAGTAAAAGAAACACTAAGAGATCTATGAACAGACATGTCATAGTAAAAATGCTGAAGACAAAGACAAAGAGGTAGTCTTGAAAGCAGCAAGAGGAAAATGACTCATCACTTACAAGCGATCTTCAAGATGATTAGCAAATGGCATTTCATCAGAAATAATGGAGGCCAAAAGGCAGTGGGATAACAGACTCAAAGTGCTCAAAGAACAAGACTACCAACCAAGAATCTATATCCAGTGAAGCTATCTTTCAAAAATAAAGGTGAAATAGAGACATTCCCAGACAAACAAAAACTGGGAGAATTTGTTGCTAGCAAACCCACTTTACAAAAAATGCTAAAGGAATTTATTCTTCAGGCTGAAAGCAAGTGATCCCAGATCGTAATTTGGATACACATAAAAAGACAAAGAGCAATCGTAAATGTAATTATGTAGTTATAAAAGACAGTAGAAATGCATATTTACTCTTTCTTCTCATAACTGAGTTAAAAAGCAACTCTATAAACAATATGTATATAATATATTGTTGGACCTATAATGTAATGTATTTACCAATAATATCACAAAGTTGCTGGGTGGGAGCAAAGCTGTACTGGGCTAAGAAAGTGACCTCAGATAGTAATTTCAATTCAAAACAACAAATGGGGAAATCCAGAAATGATAAATAAGACGATTAATAGAACAAAAGGTATAAATATATACTTTCTTTCCCTTTTTCTCTCAATTCCTTTAAAAGATATAAAATTATATAAAATAAATAACAATTTAGTGTTGGGCTTATAACATATATAGATGTAATATTTATAACAATAAAATCACAAAAGGGAGGAAAAAGCAAGAGAGCTATATAAGAGTGATGTTTCTATATCTCACTGGAATTAAGTTTGTATAAATCTGATAAGTTAATATGTATATGGTAAGTAAGCTCTAAAGCAACCACTAAAGATATGACTAAAAAAATACTAAAAAATTCATTGAATGTTATAGTAGAGGGTATTTACTACTGAAAGATCAAGCATTAAAGAATAGAGGATAAAATGGACTAATAAATTTAACCAGGGAGGTGCAAGACTTATACAATGAAAACTACAAAATGTTGTTGACAAAAATTAAAGAAGATCTAAATAATTTCAAAGACGTCCACGTTCCATGTTTATGGATTGGAAGACTTAATATTGTTAAGATGTCAATACTACCCAAATTGATCTCCCGAGTCAGTGCAATCCTTGTCAAAATTACAACTGCTGTTTTTTGAGTAATAGATAAGCTGATTCTAAAATTTATAAGGAATTATAAGGGACCCAGAATGGCTAAAACAATATGGAAAAAGATGAGCAAAAGTTGGAGGACTCACACTTTCTGATTTCAAAACTTACTATGGTGACAGTAACCAAGAGAGTGTGTATTGGCACAACGGTAGACATACAGATCAGTGGAACATAACTGAGAGCCCAGGAATAAATCTACGTATCTGTAGTCAACTGATTTTTGCCAAGATCATCCAAGGGAGGAAAGAATATTTCCAACAAATTGTACTGGGACAACCGGATAGCCACATGCAAGAGAATGAAGTTGGATTACCTCACACCATAAACAAAAATTAACTCTAAATGGATCACATCATAAAGAAAAATTAACTCTAAATGGATCAAAGACATAAATGCAAGAACCAAACTATAAAACTCTTAAAAGAAAACATAGGGGTATATCCTCATGACTTCAGATTTGACAACAAATTCTTAGATGGCGTTAAAAGCACAGGCTACAAATGGATAAAGTAAAAACATTTGTGTTTCAAAGGACATTATCAAATAAGTGAAAAACTAACCCACAGAAATGGGGGAAAATATTTTCAAATCATATATCTGATAATGGACTTGTATCTCAGATATATAAGGAACTCTTACAATTCAATAATGAAAAGACAAATAACCCAGTTAAAAAAATGTGCAAAGGATCTCAATAGACATTTCTCCAAAGAAGATATACAAACGGGCAAGAAGCATATGAAAACATGCTTGACGTTATTAGTCATCAGGGAAATACAAATCAATACCACATCTCATCCACTAGGATAGTTAGAATCATAAAGTGAGACAACAACTAGTTTTGACAAGGATGTAGAGAAATCGGAATCCTCATACACTGCTAGTGGAAATGGAAAATGGTGCAGTTACTTTTGAAAACAATCTGGCAGTTCCTTCTTAAATGTTTAAATATATATTTACCAACTGACCTAGCAATTCCCCTCTTATGTATATATCCAAGAGCAATGAAAACATAGGTAAAAACTTGTATAAGAATGTTTATAGTAGCATTACTCAATAGCCAAAGGTGAAAACAACCCAAATGTCCATCAGCTGATGAATGCATAAAACTAAAGGTGTGTATCTGTACAATGGATAATATTCAGTTATTAAAAGGAAAGAAGTAAGAGTACATGCTACAATACGGATGAACCACGAACAAATTATATGAGGTGAAAGAAGCCAGAGGTCACATTGAATGATGATTCCATTTATATGAAATGCCTAGAATAGGCAACTCGACAGAGACAGAAAGATAGTGGTTACTTAGGGCTGAGGGAAATGGAGAGAGAGGAAGTTACAGCTAAAGCGTAAAGAGTTTCTTTCTTAGGTGATGAAAATGTTCTAAAATTGACTGTGGTGATGGTTGCACATATCTGTGAATATACCAAAAACCATTGACTTGTGTGTGTGTGAATTACATGGTATATGAATTATTTTGCAATAAAGCCATTAAAAAAAGGCAAGCTAGAAATTTTTTAAAAGTCTGAATAACAAAGGCATATATTTAGAGGTTCTTTTTATTTTTTGCTGAGAAAGATTGGCCCTGAGCTAACATCTGTTGCCAATCTTCCTCATTTTGCTGAGGAAGATTAGCCCTGAAGGAACAGCTGTGCTCCTCTTCCTCCATTTTGTATGTGGGATGCTGCCACAGCATGGATTGATGAGCAGTGAGTAGGTCCGCGCCCGGGATCCGAACCTGCAAACCCCAGGCCGCTGAAGCAGAGCGTGCGAATTTAACCACTACACCACCAGGTGGCCCCCTATATTTAGAGTTTTGAAAACACTTTGGTCCATCAATTCCAGAACTTTCTTTTCATTTCTAGTGTCTGCCTTGCATGCCTATCACTGGGAACAGGAATTCCATGTGAGACTACTAGGAGGCAAGCACATGGATCCCACAGAATTCCTCACACTGAATTGTTGTCTTAGAAAATGTCTTACTTTACACCAGGGTTGGGATCCAACTCCCCCAAAGCCAGGTTTGGATTTACAGACAGTGGACCGTAAAAGTTACTACCACCTTCAGAAGTAAATTTTGTTTCTATTAAGAATAGAATTTGGCTTTGGTCACGATTGGTGGTTTCTTACTTTCAGAGACATTTTTCTTTCCTGAGCAATGTTCCTCTCTAGTTTTCTTCTTAGCACCAAGGACAAAAGCAGTCGGCAGAACCCGACGTTCAAAGCCGGGTGAGGACTGCCACGAGTGGGCTCCTCGCACTCTAGGAAGCTACCACAGGGTAACCAAATGGTTGATGAGGGAAGTTTCTCTTTCTAGAAATATTCCAGCTAATAAATAAAGAAGGAATGATAGAATTAGAATATCACCATTTTGTAACCACTTACAAATTAATGGATATAGCAAATGATCTTCAACAGCTGCGAGTATCACAGAAAGAAAGACAACCAGGTATTACGTGCCTCCTGATTGAAGAACAGACTATCACATATGAAATTGTCTTGCTCCTGAAATTGGATCTGAATCTGCTCCCTCATCTGTTCTAATTACTAATTTACAGGAAATGCAGGGGACAAAGTACATGTTAAATGGCATCATGAAGATGTTTTTTAAAAAAATTCAAACTCTGGGAAGCTCTATAAGACAAACAACTGGTTGCTTTCACAAGCAAATTGCAAGGAAAAAGGAATATGGTGGGGGGAACTTATAGGTCAAAAGATACTTAAGAGATATATTAACCAATCTGCATGTGTGAGTCTTGTTTCAATCTTGATCCAAATAAACTGTAAAAACAAAATCAAGGACAAAAAACATTATTAAGGTACAATTGGGGGATTGTGGACACTGACAAAATTTGATAATGTTAGGAATTATTTTTAATTGGGGGGATGTGACGATGGTGTTGTGGTTATATGTCTGGGAGATTCAGACTAAAGTATTTACAGGTGAGATGATATAACGTCTGAAATTTGCTTCAAAATAATCCAGATGGGAGAAGTTGGGGGTGTAGAGAAGCAAAGTTGACTATGGATTGGTAGTTAGTGAAGCTGGGTGATGAGGGCTTCGAGGTTCATTGATTATTCTCCCTACTTTTGTGTATTTAGTGTTTCCATAACAAAAAAGTAAAAAGAAAGTAACATTCATTTTTAAAAGTTACACAGCTAGCTAAGGGCAGGACATAAAAATTTGTTAGAAGTTTGCCATTCAGCATTTATTAACTATTCCAGGAAATTCTTATATAAGAGCCCCAAAATGCTAAACTTATCATTTCTTCTAGGTTTAAAAAATCTTTTTGTTTATTAAAATGATATAATCCTTAATTACACCAACATCATAATGAAAAGGTATTTTTGAGTTTCATATGGTAGCCTTTTGGAATCATTGATCTACAGATTATTATGTGAAAGGAAAATAAATGACATTATTTCCATAAGTACAGTTTCTATGTTTAAACAATAATAATAATGAGAATCTTTCCCACATGTTTTGGACTGTTTTCTGAACATGGACTATCCTTTCCCCTCTCCCCAGAAATCTGAATCTCTCTCATTATTTAGGTCCTTAATACCTATTTGTTAAAATGATTTGAACCAATATGCCTTGCATTTCCAACTGAATAGTAAATTCTTTGAAGATGGAAGTGATCTTCTATAAATTTTAATACATTCCACTCAGATTTTACCATCGTGGTTTGCAGATAGCAGGAGATCAATGTAAATGAATTTATCCATTGCTTTGCTAATGCAAACACTCTGACCACCAAATTCATGTGGGCGGCTTCTCTTAGAAATAGTGATGCTAAGTAATGTTGCTGTCTGCCTCAAATGTCACAGATGTAACTGGAAACAATATGATTATGCCTGATGGTACCAGACATCATTGGCTAAACTACATGCCTGACACGTTATATGTGTTCTGTAACTGCTCAGTCTTTTCCTTTCTCCTTTCCTCTTAATGAAGACTAAAAATGCACTGACTGCCTTTTTGTATAACCTTGAAAAATAGGTAACAAATAGTGTATATTTATTGTAGAAAAAGAGGGCTTTCAGATTTTGATGAGGGAAGTTTCTGGCTCCATTTCTCCAAAATGTACACCAGGGAAACTATAGCAGTGAGAAGGAAGCAGAGATCTGAGGAGCTATGCAGAAAGGGAGAGAAACCTTGTGATGGAGCGAGAATGGGGCCGTTCTGGGTGAAGGCAGCTGCAGCAGCAGAGGGGCTGGGTGGAGACAACCTCATGCTTCCACCGTGGGAGGGTCCTTGTCTCCCCATTGCCACTGCAGCCAGGATTCGCAGCAACAACCCAGGCCACCCAGTGGCTACTGATAATCCAAGGCACCAAAAGGCCCTGCTCAGGGCAAGAAGCTGATGGAAATGGATGAGTGCCTGGCCACGCTTGGGCATCAGTTCTTTACTCACTCCCCCTCCAAATCCTCAGGGCTTATGGGTAACAAAATAAGAAGCCTATCCCCTCCAAGTGGGGCTGCTTTCAAAGAATTAAGGCAAATTCCCAGACAGAGCAGCTGTTTGATGAGGAGTGGTGCGGATAAGAGGCCTCACTCCTCCTCTGTCTTTAAACTTACCAGAAGGGACCCAAACTAACACCTGATCTTTGCTGTTCCCTAAATCACGTTATCAGATAGAGGAGTTGATACCCTTCAGGAAACGCAAGCTCATCAGCCAATGTAACTGGATATCTGAGGAGTATGACCATGCACAAGTAAGACCACAGACACATCAGTGTATGCCACATGGACACAAGGGGCCAAACAATTAACTTAAACCTAATAAATATCCTTAAAGAAACATGGGAATATATTAATAATCAGAGACAGAACCCAGGAACAAGAAGTCATAGAAAAGTCCTACTAGGTATGAAAAATGGAAGAGTTGAAATAAAGAACACATAGATAAGGTAAATAGGATAGATACGACTAAGGAATAAATTAGGAATCTGAAAGGTCAGACTGAGGAATTCATTCTGAAGCAAGCAGGAAAGGATAAAGAGATAAAAAATAATAATAATCATAACAAAGATATGTAGGAAAGAAGTAGGAATGCTAACATCTGGAAAATAGGAGTGCCAGAAGAAAACAGATATGGAAGAGGGGAAATATTTGAGGAAATAATGACAATGAACTTCCTAAAATCAAAGAAAAATACTTCAAACTGAAAGTGTCTACAGAATGAGCACCAGGATAGGTAAGGGAAAGCCCACACTAGACACATTAAAGTGAAATTTAATAAGCCACAGATTAAAGGAGAACTCTAAATGTTTTCAGATAGACAGAGGAGAGAAGCTATTAAGGAACAAATAAGACAATAACCGACCTCACAGAGAGAGACAAAAAGCGTGACTGGTAGAGAGAAAAGGGAGTATGCCCCAAGCTCCATGCAGTGTGAGGCTGGAGGCCCCGGGCTGCAGCTGCCAGCGATATTCTCAGGAATATCTGGATAGTTGATATCAGAGGGCAGTTTTATGCTTCACGAGGCTTGGAATAGCGTCCGCTGCTTACATAGCCTTTTAGAGTTTACGACATGCTTCCACGTGCTCAATCTCATGATTAGACTGGTCCATGAGGTTGCTTTAAGTACAACAAGGCTGGTGCAGCTAAAGAGCATCACACCCTTACGCTCAATTATATTTGCAGATATTATTGCTTAATTTGTTTTAGGTTTCAATTACCTCTCTATTAAAAGAATGCAAGCTACACTTAAAATAAGCTAAATTCTGGCATGTAAATTTCATAGTTTGTTTTTATAGTTTAGGAAATAGGTCATCGAATCATTTAAGCAAATCTCAGATTATCGGAACCCACAGAACAATGTTACTTTTTAAGACGAATGTTGAAAATATATCAACTACTGCTGTTTTAGGCTGGCTCTGGGCATTTTATAAAAGCATTAACTCCATTTCTCTAATCTCTTCTGGCTGGTTGTGAGAGACTAGATTTTAGTCAAGTTTTCTTCTAATTAATTTAAAAATTGTCCTCAATGTAAGCTTTTCTCAAAAAACTGCTAAACTCTTTTCCAAAATGATTGTACCATTTTACATAGTGCATTAGTCTGGGTTCAAATAGGAGGTATATACACATAGGAAGAGATTTATTATAAAGGAATTGGCTTATGTGATTGTGGAGGCCGACGAGTCCCAAGATCTGCAGTTGGCAAACTGGAGACCCACAGAACCAACGGTGTAATTCCAATCTGAGTCTGGAGGCCTGAGAACCGGGAAAGCCAATGATGTAACTTCCAGTCTGAAAGCCAGCAGGCTCTAGACCCAAGAAGAGCTGATGTTTCAATTTGAGCCTGAAGGCAAGAAAAAACCAATGTCCCTGCTCAAAGTAGTCAGACACGATGAGTTCCCACTTGCTCTTGGGAGAGGTCAGCCTTTTTGCCCTATCAGACTTTCAACTGGTTGGATGAGACGCACCCACATTACTGAGGGCAATCTGCTTTACTCAGTCTATCAATTCAAATGTTAATCTCATCCAAAACCCCCTCACAGACACACCTAGAATGATGTTTGATCAAATATCTGGGCACCCCATGGCCCAGTCAAGTTGACACATAAAATTAACCATCACATATAGTATCAACAATATATGAGAATTCTAGTTGCTTTACATCTAACACTTGGTAATGTCAATGTTTTCACTTTTAGCCATTCTAGTGGGTATGTAGTGGTATCTCATTGTGGTTTTCATTTGCATTTTCCTGGTAGCCACTGATATTGAGCTTATTTTCATGTACTTGTAGGCCATTCATGTACTTTCATTTGTGAAGTATCTGTTCAAATATTTTGTCCATTTATATTGGGTTGTTGTCTTCTTTTTATTAAATTGTAAGAGTTCTTTATATATTCTGGATATAAAACCTTTGTCAGACACACACACTGTGAGTATTTTCTCCCAGTCTGTGGCTTGCCATGTTTATATATGTGTCTGTGTGTGTGTATGTTTCTAAATATCAGCATATATGTGTGTGTATGAGTATATGTATGTGTGTGTGTTTATATAGTTCTTTTACTATCATTTTAGTGGAATTTTGGGAGGTGGCAGTGAATAAATGCTTATGCTTAATTTGACACATTTTGTTCGAAGTCTATAACTGATTCTTCATCCGTGCTCTCTCAGTGCTCTTTATACCCCGCTCGGAGCATATGTCACGTTACATTATTGTGATTTGTTTATGTGGTTTTCTGCATTCCTTGCTGGACTCTGGGCTGGTTGAGGGTAAGATCAGGTCTTCATCTGTATGTTCCCAGTGACTGGCATAGACCCTGCAATTATTAAGCACTTCAGTAAATTCAAAAAGGGATACTACTTATCTTGGGAGAAGTTGGGGTTTTGATGGTTCTCTCTAGGACTCTTTTCTCTCCTTGTGTCATCGAATTAGTCCATACCTTCTGGAAACCTCAATTGAAAACATAAAGTGTGGAAAGTCTGAGTGTATTTTACACTAATTAATTTTACACTAATTACAGTAGGCTTTAAACTAGAGTAGGGGTCTGCAAACTTTCTGTACAAAGACAGAGAATAAATATTTTCATCTTTGTGGATCATATGGTCTCTGTCACAACTCTGTGACTCTGCTGTTGTAATGTGAAAAGAGTCATAGACAATGCATACATGAATGGCTGTGTTCAAATAAAACCTTATTTACAAAGAAGGCACTATGCTGATGTTGGCCTGCAGGCTGTAGTTTACTGATCCTTCAATCAAGGAACCCCTAAGGAACCTTGGGTAATTTAAGCACAAATGCTACTTTAGGTGTTTTCCCCTCCAGAAGATACCTGGTTTAACTACTACTCCAATCCTATGTGCAGTGGGAGGATAATATTTTCCCCATATGTTCTGCAATGTTTTGGCTATGCGGTGGCCGTGAGAATGTGCCTCTCAGATCTCCAATTGCAGAGAGCCTTATTGACCAATGGCCCTAGATGCTGCACTCTGAAATCTACCCCTTCCCTGCTTCCAATGGGCTGATCCCAGACAATGACTGAGCAGATCAGAGATAGCAAGGTAGGCCCAGGCCCTGGAGATGTGAGATTCTACTGACCAGTGAACTTGCCTTATGAATCCTCCTGACAACCTTGCTGAACTTCCCTTACAACTGTGCTGCGCTGTAAAATGCTTCCACCCAACCTTCCTTCCTTCCATCTCACCATCACATGCAGTGCAGTTTGATGGATCTCCTACCCTTTCCCAGCTCCCTCTCCATTATGTCTCACAGGTATGTGCGTGACTTGGCATCTGCTTTTTGGAGCGCAAGGACTAACATATACTGTTTATTTTGTGCTTTGCAGACTCAATTATCAAGTAATGGATTGACATCTGCTATAACTTCATAAAGAGAATATAAGAAAAAGACTCAGTGGAGAAGAAATGTCAAAAAAAGTTCTTAAAGATGAAAAGGGGCAGTGGGATGGTAATTGACTTGATGGAACAGAGGAGGTTTCCACCTAAGTGTCTGCAGACAGGATTTTGAAGATATAAGCAAGTTGCTACTTGACACAGAACCCTAGAAACTTGTGAGACTCAGAGGTGAGTGGAAGGCAAAGTTGAAGTTCAAATCTGAGGAAATGGTACCCCAAAATCTCTGGCCACAGAAAACAGCAGGCAAAATGGAGGATGAAGTGAAGTGGTGGACCCAAGGGGATTAAGGCAGGGTCTATACACTGAATGGGGAGACTTACAGCCTCTATTCTTTGTTTTGCTCTCAGATAACTGGCTGCCAAGTGTCAACCTGAAGACTAGATAAGGCTAGAGAACTTTCTTGACCCTAGAAGGATACTGATAATTGAAGATTGTTAAGTTGAAATCTGGTTTGCTGCCCTTCACTCTACAGACATTCAAAGGCCCTCTCCACATACCTGGAGTTTCCAATCTGTTTTTCCATGACTTAGTTGGAAATAAGACCTGACAGACAAGAATCATCCAACATTTTAGGAAAACTTCCTATATGAAAGGCAGAGACAAAAGCAAATAACTATATAACTAAACAAAGGAAATCAGAGGAGACAGAGAAATTAGAGAGCAGAAGAAACTTTATATAAGAGTAGATATTGCTTCTGTGACACAAGAATGGGATGATACTGAAAAGGAAAATCAGAACACAGGAGAAAACTCTTGGGATTTAATAATATAATGCTTCCTCCAAAACACACAAATAAATAAACAAAAAAACTCAAAAGGAGGATTTGAAGATAATGTCAAGGAAATTACTCAGAAAATACAACTAAAAGAAAGATGAACAGGTGTTTGAGTCTCTGACTAATTGGAGTTTTGGAAAGAGAGAGCAGGTAGAGAATTATCTAAGAAGTGACATAAGATACTTCCAAAAACAGAAGGACTGAGTCTAACATAGAGACTAAAAAGACACAAAGGCATATATCGTGCAATTTCAGAACATCAAGGAGAAAGAAAAGATCTTTTAGGTACCCCAAAAAGAGAAACTAGGTCACTGTCAAAGGGTTGAAAATCAGTATGGCACTGGATTTTGCAACAACAACTCTGGTTGCTAGAAGACAATGGAGCAATGCTCTGTGAAGGCATCATGCCAAAATAATCTTCCTAACACTTAAAATTGATCATGACACCCTTGTTTAAAATTTTTTTATCATTTCCCATTATGAGGTATTAGAGTCTGTGGTCCTTGGAGTGGTGTATCAAATCATGCACAATCTGAATCCAGGTGTCTTTCCCACATTTCTCATCACTTGTTAAACACATAAAAAACCGAGATTACAGAAGGCAGGTTATTTGTACAATGTTTCCCTGAACATCTTGTACATATCCATATCTTTAGCCTTAATTTAAGCCCAAGAGAAAGGCAAAGAGCATTATAGACCTTTTCTCATAATTCAATGCCCACTTCAAATGTCACCTCCTCCTTGAAGTCTTCAAGTTCAGTAATGTCCCTTGTTCAGTTAAGGATGAGATCAGTTAAATGAAAATAGGGTCGCTGGTGGAATTTGTGCTCCTTTCCCTATGCAAACTGGGCATAATAAATCACTCTGCCATGGTCCTATAATGTAAAAATAAAACAAGACAATCTCTCCTATCTAATATCATCACATTACACTATAATAATTTGCACTTGATTTTTATCTCCCACACACAATTTTGAGCTCCTGGAGAGCATGGTCCAGGTTTGGTTAGTCTTTGCATCCTGGTACCTAGCTTCGTGTCTGCGTAAATTGATAATAAATATCTCTTAAATTGAAATGAGTTAGTAAACATTCTAAAGCAAAAAACAAAACAAAATAATTGCAGTAGGGCTTATAGGACATGTCTGAAATCTTTCCCAACATGACTACTAGTGGCAGATTGAAATGAAAATTCTCTGATCTGTGAACACTATATCTCTCTTATCCATTATCCAAATGTGCTACATAAACTAATTGGGGTAGGGTGAAGGGATATACATCTTTTCTAATAGATGGACACTGTTCCTTTCAATACAGTGTGTTAGAAATGTGATCGCATCATCCCCTTGTGTTTCTCATTCTCCCAGGAAAGTCACTGTCAGAAGGAAAAGGTTCAGTAAGAGAATAAGAACATAAGGATGAGATCAGTTAAATGAAAATAGGGTCAGCTTGTGGAATTTTATAAAAACTATGTATCTTTATAAAAACAATGTAATTTTCTCCTGCTTGGCATAGTTATAATTTGAGCATCACAGGTATCATAGAATCTATAAAAGAACCGGTACATTTATTTTTGGGCAGTGCTTTGAAATTTCAAATGATGGGAAACATGTCAACTTCTAACATGAATAAACTTGTATAAAAATGTGAATGAAAAATGATTTGAGTTTCTGAAATCCAGAATTAAAAAAAAATGGGTTATTTTCTTCAAATGTTGAACAGCGTCATGTTTGAGAAAAGACAGTTAATTTAAAGCATTAAGGGAAAATTGATGGAGTTGTTAATGGAAAACGGAAGATTATAGCTTTTAGTGACATGTTAGACAATCACATTTAAACAATTGAGAAGTACTTTTTCCCCACAGGATCGCTTATGTCTTGTTCCTGAGTTGTCAGTGTCTTTAATTCATTCCAGCTGCTTCTGATTTGTTGTTCATCTTTTTAAAGCAAGGTAATTTCATTGTGATGAGTATGAAATGTATCTTTTCTAATGCACATGAAGAACAGCTCTCAGCAGCACCCAGAAAGTTTCCTTGCGATGATGTCTGTCACAGTTTATTAATCTAAGTACATTTCAGAAGATGAGAGTCTGACCAACTAGCCAGGACACCAGGGATGAGGTTCTCAAATGACCAAGCATTTGTGTGTGTGTATGTGTGTGTGTTTTAAAACAAGGAATATGTGTCCTCTCTGGTGTTATACAAGTACCATGTCACCCCAAACGATAGAAGAATGGGTGCCCAGACCCAGACAAGGAGTGATGGTGGCAGGAAAGCCTTCTTGTCTGGAGCAAAACATGCTGGAGGCAGTGAGCATTTCAGCATCAAGGGCCCAAGGGTTGTCGTGTGTGAGCTCTGGGACTAAGTTTTACTGGGCGAGTTCGTCAGTATAGCCCTTACAGGACACTTCCTGTGTAAGATAACGGGTGGCTTCCAGGAGGGGGTTGTCCTCCTGTGCAATCTGACGTGGAATTTTGGACAGAAGTTGGATTGCCTCTGGAGAAGAAAGGTGGATGCACGAGTGATTCCCTAAGCTGGTGAGGGGGGCAAAAGCAACGAGAGCCTCCAAAAGATATCCAAATCCTCGTCCCATTCTGCCAATCTTTAGTGCTACTACCCTACCACAAACTGTCATTTCACACCTGGATAACTGCAAATAGCCTCTCAACCATGTTTCCACACTTCCTTTCTTGCTTCCTTAGAATCCAGTCTCCCCATGGCAACCAGCGGGATATTCTTAAAAACAAAATTATGTTACTTCCCTGCTTAAAATTCTCCAGTGCCTTCCCATTTCACTTAGAATAAAATCCAAATTCTGTACGATGGCTTTCAAGACCCCACGTGGCCTGGCCCATACCTCTCCCACATTATCTCTGCCACTCTCTCCTCTACTCACAAAGACTCTCTTGTGGTTTCTTCCTAGGCCTTTGGAATTTGCTGTTCCAAAAGCCAAGAATGTTCCAGGAACATTCTTCTTGTAAGCCTTCCTGTATTTGAATCCTCCCTCCTCCTTTTCATTTAGGTCTTAGATCAAATATCTTGATCTAGGCTAAATTACACACCCCCAACTCCCACCGTCACATCACCTTTTCTATTTTTTTCATAGCATCTATCATATTTGCTATTATGTTATCTATCTCTCTCTCTATCATGTATCTATCTGTCTGTCTATCTATCTATCTATCTATCTATCTATCTATCTATCTATCTATCTAGTTGCCATTTTAGTGCCTATCTCCCTCCCCCACCCACTAGAATGTAAATTTTATTAAGGTTGTGGAATTATCTGTCAAACTATCCTTAGCTTCCAAACACTGCCAACCTCATAGTGGATTCTCAATGATAATCATTAAATTGACTGTATGGGACATTTCACAGGATAATACATGCATCCTGTGGATGCCTGACCACTCCCAAAGAATCCCAACCACATTAAGTAATTCTATAAAAGGGATTCTATAAAAGTGAGTCTATGTTCTCTGTGTGGGGTTCACTTGGTTAGACAAAAGAACTTGCTCTTTGTTCACCTTCGGAACTAAAGAATGAGCTTTAAACAAACTACAGCATTGAGCAAAAGTTTGATATCAAGTATTTTGGTTATATTTCTCAAACCCTTTCTATAAATGCTTCTCAAGGGTGAGATCTCAGGAGGAAGCCCTGGCTGAGGTGCAGGCTGCAGAAGAGAGTCAGAAGCATTTCCTGTTGAGTGACTGATGGGGCATTCAGAGGAAGAGTCAGTATCATTTGATACAGAGAAGATTTATCCGACAGCTCAGGGAGGGTGTCTACTGCTCAGTACTCTAGGAAATCAAACGCTCAACCTCATGGCAGAAAATACAACCCACTATAAAAGTGACCAATTAAAGTACACACACACGGAAGGTCAGAGGCTCAGCGTCTCTCTGCAGTTGTGAGACCGTGTCAATCCTTTTCTAAAACCTATAATCAGGGTGACAGAGAAACAGTCACTATAAAAATAGTTAGATCTTGGTATTACTGGATTATTTTTGGAGGTACAGATACATTTAATTTTCCAATATAACTTTTCCTTTGAGACAATATTTGGAGAATTATTTGTATGCTTGTGCATGCTGTAAAAATGGCAACTCTTATATTCTTTTTTTAAATTTATTTTTTTTTGGAAGTAACATTGGTTTATAACATTATATAAATTTCAGGTGTACATCGTTATATTTTGACTTATATGTAGACTACATCGTGTTCACTACCAAAATTCTAGTTTCTATCCGTCCCTGTACGAATGTGCCCTTTTACCTCTTTCGCCCTCCCACCCTCAACTCTTCCCCTCTGGTAACCACCAATCTGTTCTGTGTATCTATATGTTTGTTTGTTGGTGGTGGTTTTTATTATCTTCCTCATATGAGTGAAATCATATGGTATTTGGCTTTCTCTGTCTGAATTATTCTGCTTAAGATAATACCCTTAAGTTCTGTCCATGTTGTCACAAATGGCAAGATTTCACCTTTTTTTTTGGCTGAGTTGTATTATACCACATCTTCTTTATCTATTCATCCACTGATGGATGCTTAGGTTGTTTCCAAGTCATGACTATTGTGAATAATGCTGCAATGAACATGAGGTGCATAGATCTTTTCAAATTAATGTTTTTGTGTTCTTTGGATAAAAACCCAGAAGTGGAATAGCTGGATCATATGGTAGTTCTATTTCTAATTTTTTGAGGAATTTCCATTCTGTTTTCCATAGTGGCTGCACCAATTTACAACCCTACCAGCAGTGTGTGAGGGTTTCCTTTTCTACACATCCTCTCCAATGCTTGTTATTTCTTGTCTTGCTAATTATAGTCATTCTGACAGGTATGAGGTGATATTTCATTGTGGTTTTGATTTGCATTTTCCTAATAATTAGTTATGTTGAACATCTTTTTTGTGTGTCACCTGTATAACTTCTTTGGAAAAATGTTCAGCTCCTCTGTCCATTTCTTAATTGGGTTGTTGGTTTTTCTGTTGTTGAGTCGTATGAATTCTTTATATATTTTGGATATTAACTCCTTATTGGATATATGGGTTGCAAATATCTTCTCCCAGTTGGTAGGATGTCTTTTCGTTTTGTTGTTTTGTTGATGGTTTCCTTTGTCGTGCAGAAGCTTTTTAGTTTGATGTAGTCCCATTTGTTTATTTTTTCTTTTGTTTCCCTTGCCTGAGGAGATGTGACATTCAAAAAGATACTGCTAAGATCAATGTCAAAGACTATACTGCCTATATTTTCTTCTAGCAGTTTTACGATTTCAGGTCTTATATTCAAGTCTTCAATCCATTTTGAGTTAATTTTTGTGTATGGTGTAAGATAATGGTCTGCTTTTATTCTTTTGCACGCAGCTGTCCAGTTTTTCCAACACTATTCATTGAAGAGAATTTCCTTTCTCCATTTTATGTCCTGGGCTCCTTTGTCAAAAATTAGCTATCCTTGGATGTGTGAGTTTACTTCTGGGCTCTCAATTCTGTTCCATTGATCTGTGTGTCTATTTTTCTGCCAGTACTATGCTCTTTTGATTACTATTGCTTTGTAGTATATTTTGAAATCGGGGAGTGTGATACCTCCAGCTTTGTTTTTTTCCTCAGGATTGCTCCTCCAGCTTTGTTTTTTTTTTTTTCCCTCAGGACTGCTCTGGCTATTTGGAGTCTTTCATTGTTCCAATGGCAACTTTTATGTTTGTTGATGTCTGTTTACCTGCTGCTTTTACAGTAACAGTAATGTGTTTCTTTTTGTTGTTATTGATATAGTAACTGTTCATGATTGGATTCTCCTTGGAAAGCTACCCTTTACACTGGTAGATGATGTTTTTACTATGGAATTTTGTGTAATGAGAGAGCATGTGTGTGCAAAGACACCTGTTTCTGACATCTTTCTGCCCCAAGTACTGTTCTTCATTTTAGTGTATTATATACCATTCTTTAGTGTTGTATTAATACCATTCTCATTGAGCATCACAGTTAGGCTACAATTAGATTTAAAATCATTAAAATTTACCAAGTTGATGGTAAAATTAATTTTTCCAAAGCTAAAGACCATGGCAATTTTTCACCACCCTAAGACTTAACTTCTGATCATTAATCTCTAGATTCCAAAAAACGAAAAAAGCTAGTCAAGCAGCAGGACCAGCTGGAAGGGCGAGAATGAAGACACAAGACAGAAGAGTGATGTTTAGCACTTAGAAGGCATTGGTGTTGAGGCTTGCCTTGAGCTCCTGGAGGAAACAGGGTGATGACAGAGCTTGGTCAGCTTGTCCCAGGACACCTAACAAAATTGGGTCTCCTTGGATGTGCATAGCATTCCTCCCCTGACTCCCATTTTGAATGTCTTCTCTAGACTTGGTAGCATTAAATATCTCTGTATAGAGGACACTTGGTTCCTGACTTGAAAATGAAACATTTATCAGTGTAAAGGAATTATTAAAGCAAAATGAAAATATACACCATAGCTACATAGGTACTGAGAGCCAGAGCTGAAATTTGAACTTAGTAGTGTTTGACTCCAAGGCCCATATTTTGTCCCATATGCCCTGCTGCTTCTCTAATGATGAGTCTGAAATGCGAGGTGGGGCCCTGCTTGCCATAATTTAAGAAATAAATGATAGCCATGGAGAGGGACCAGACAGCAACTAAAGGGATTTGTGGGCTGCTGTGATAGTCATTTCTCAGATGCTGGTTTCTCTGCGGTGCTTGGACTTCTGAAATAAAAGGCAGCTAGAGGTTCTGGCAAAATGCAGTCTTTATCCTTAGCTATGGCTCGCTGCATAATTTCTACCTACTCACCTGCCAAATGAGATGACCTGAGGAATGAATACCCTTCAAAAATCTTTTTGCCTCCTTTCTTTAAAGTCTAGGAAAGAGCTGGCATTAAGTAGTCCATTATGCTTCCTTTTACATGGACTCCAGTCTGACCCTACTCAATCATTAGAGCTGAGGGGATCTTCCAAATGAAAGGCATGGCCCCAGCTTTTTGTGTACTGCACTGGCCGAAGAGAACGGAAAGTGTAGTTATAGGAGTTGCGAAAGAGTTTTTATGTCTTTTCCCTTACTAATAAAACCTTCATTCCTCTGTCAGGCAGCCTCATGATGTGCCAATAAGCATTTCATCTTGTTCTTGGTGCATAGTGGGGCCCCCTTCCTGGGGAATTGGAGGAAGAGCGGAGAAGAGTAAAGGCGTCTGTGCACACGAAGGAGCTGAGATGGAACTCACAGAGAGTCCAGATGTTCTTAAGTGGATACTAGGATATACTCAATATAGCTCTCAATGGGCAGGGCCTGGGATTCCCTATTTATAGATTGTTTCTTCATTCCTTTGGTGAGAAACCAGAGAGGGGGTAGCAGACATTTTAGCCTCAGTTCCTCAGAAAGCCCAGCCTGAGGCAAAGGACTGATGTGCTAATATTTTATTAGGGAGTGCGACTCCAGGGAGCAGGAGTCAGGGACAAGAGCAGTGAGGCAGGGAGGAGGGGAGAGGATGCGTTCTTTTCTAATTTGCCACTGCTAAGTGCACCTGATTGTTTGATTCCATGAGTCTGTCACCCAAGAAGCCACAAAAATGCATCTGAAGATAGTTCATCCAGGATGAGAAAGAGGGAAGAATTTTTTGGTTAAAGATTCCTCCATAGGGTACTAACTCATCCCCTGCCCTCCTCCTCAGGTTGCAGCTGCCCCACCAAAGGGGCTCCTGCAGCATCCCCATGCCTTGATTTCAACAGAGAAGTCCCGGACAGGACAAAGGGTTCAAGCCGTGGGCCCAAGGTGAAGCGCTGTCAGGTGGTGCCTGTGTGAGGCTGGCTCCGCAGTGGTAGCTGGAGTAAGAAGCAGGTGAGGCTGAGGGGGTATGGAGTGCTGCAGAAGTGTATGCGCCATTGTCCGCTCCTGGCACCACTTTTAGCTCTGCTCATGACCTCCCTTAGCGCATCGTTAATACAAGGTTAACAAACTAACTTACACTTTCCACTGTTGCAGGTGGTTGCGAGGGTACAATTGATATTCATTATGTTTCCCTTCCACTACCCGTTCTAGAGTCCCACGTCACAAGGACACTCCTATCGCTTGGGAAATCCCAAAGATTTACAGTGTCTTTTCCAGAAACCAGGGACAAAGGCCATTCAAATTCATTATACAACAATACTTTAGCTTAATCTTATTTATTTATTTCCTTATTTTTATTGAAGTAACATTGGTTTATAACATTATATAAATTTCAGTTGTACATCATTATATTTCGACTTCCGTATAGACTATATCATGTTCACCACCAAAAGTCTGGTTGTCATCCGTCACCATACAAATGTGCCCCTTTACTTCTTTGGCCCTCCCCCCATCTTCTTCCCCTCTGGTAACCACCAATCTATTCTCTGTATCTATGTATTTATTTGTTGTTGTTGTTTTATCTTCCACATATGAGTGAAATCATACATTGTCTTTCTCCATCTGACTTATTTCGCTTAGCATTAAACCCTCAAGGTCCATCCATGTTGTTGCAAATGGCAAGATTTCATCCTTTTTAAAGGCTGAATATATTCCATTGTATATATATTCCACATCTTCTTTATCCATTCATCCATTTATGGGCACTCTGGTTGTTTCCAAGTCTTGGCTATTGTGAATAATGCTGCAAGGAACACGGGGTGCATAGAAATTTTTGAATTAGTGTTTTTGTGTGTTCTTTAGATAAATACCCAGGAGTGGAATAGCTGGATCATACAGTAGTTCTATTTTTAATTTTTTGAGGAATCTTCATACTGTTTTCCATAGTGGCTGTACCAGTTTACATTCCTACCAACAGTGTACGAGGGTTCCCTTTTTTCCACATCCTCTCCAACACTTGTTATTCCTTGTCTTTTTAATAATCGCCATTTTGACAGGTGTGAGATGTTGTCTCATTATGGTTTTGATTTGCATTTCCCTAATAATTAGCGATATTGAACATCTTTGTGTGTGCCTGTTGGCCATCTGTATATCTCCTTTGGAAAAATGTCTGTTCAGATCTTCTGCCCATTTCTTTTGTTTTTCTTTTGGTAAGGAAGATTGGCCCTGAGCTAACATCTGTTGTCAATCCTCCTCTTTTTGCTTAAGGAAGATTGGCCTTGGGCTGACATCTGTGCCTATCTTCTTCTACTTTATATGTGGGACACTGCCACAGCATGGCTTGATAAGCAGTGCGTAGGTCCGTGCCTGGGATCCGAACCTGTGAACACTGGGCCACCAAAGTGAAGTGTGCAAATTAACCACTATGCCACCGGGCGGCGCCAGTTCTTCTGTCCATTTCTTAATTGGGTTGTTTGGCTTTTTGTTGAGTTGTATGAAGTCTTTAAACATTTTGAATATTAATCCCTTATCTGATACATAATTTGCAAATATCTTCTCCCAATTGGTAGTTTGTCTTTTTGTCCTGTTGATGGTTTCTTTTGCCATGCGGAAACTTTTTAGTTTGATGTAGCCCCACTTTATTTTTTCTTTTGTTTCTCTAGCCTGAGGAGACATGACATTCAAAAAGATACTGCTTAGACTGACATCTGTACTGCCTATGTTTTCTTCTAGGAGTTTTAGGGTTTCAGGTCTCACATTCAAGTCTTTAATCCATTCTGAGTTAGTTTTTGTGTATGATGTGAGATAGTGGTCTACTTTCATTGTTTTGCATGTGGCTGTCCAGTTTTCCCAACACCATTTATTGAAGAGATTTTCCTTTCTCCATTGTATGTTCGTGGCTCCTTTGTCAAAAATTAGCTGTCCACAGATGTGTGGGTTTATTTCTGAACTCTCAATTCTGTTCCATTGATCTGTGTGTCTGTTTTTCTGCCAGTATCATCCTTAGCTGGATCTTCTATAGACTATTCCAACATTCCCAATGCTGGCATCTTTTGGATGACAGGCACATGGTAAATTCAATGGCTCATGTGCCCATTACCGTATTTAATTTGCTATAAAATGGGTCCTTTGGTCTGAAACAATATGATATGGGATACTGTACCAATAGATCAGGCATTCTGTAAGACTTTGAATGGTGGTACAGGTGGAGGCACTATTGGCAAGGGAGAGAAATTCATCTGTAGAGAAGGTATTCATTATGGTGACGACAAATTCATGCCTCCTCTAGGGTGTAATCGACCTGCTGCCACGTAGCTGGCTCACCTGCTTGAGGAAAGTTTCCATATTAAAGGCTTATTTTTACTCTTCATTGTTGGCAAGTTGGGCACCCAGAAGTGGCAGCAGCTAGATCAGCCTTGGTGCTGGACCTAAGCACATCCTCCACTCTTGGTTGCTATGCTGTGAGGAAGCCCGTATCAGTCTGTGTGGAGAGATGACCTGGAGAGAGCCCTTGAGCACATGGAGAGAAAGGTGCCCAGCCATCCCCAGCTGCTTTAGCCTTCCAGCTCTCTTGTGAGGTTTGACAATAACCTCATGAGAGATCCCAATCCAGAACTGGCCAGCTGAGCCCTCTGTGAGTTCACGACCCAGAGAAACTGAGAGATAATAAAATGATTTTTGTTGTTTAAAGCCATCAAGTTTTGGAATGATTTGTTACGCTGCAATAGACAATGGAACAAACTGTACTAGACCAGCAGTTTGTTTCTGTCCATTATCAAGACATCATATTAGCTTACCAGCAAACCACAGCCATCCTTCCTTCTCTGTCAGCTGTTACAGTGAATATGGGGCCTTAGGTGTCAGTTGAGAGAAAAACCTTAGTGAAATAGAGGGAGGTAACATGGGAGTCTGGGCCAACTGCTAATGCTAGTACTTTGTGCTTTCTGGGTCTGCCTGGGCCTGATCTCAAATATATCATTCCAGTGGATAATACATAGGTCACAATAATACCTACTCACAATGGGTGGCTCAGGTGTTCAGGCTCTACTAGGGCCCAGTAACAATCTGCAACTGTTTTCACATACATACTTCTTTGCCACCAAGGGCGTGGCATCATTTCAGAACCCTAGTCTACTCTGCAACTCTCCTATCATGGCTTGCCAAAGATTCCTCATAGCAGCTCCTTATGTGCTGTGGACACCTCTAGGAAGATGGGATATGCTGGATCACATTGCCTGAATGAAAGGGAAGCACGGGCTCATTGTAGAGGCCTCCTCTTCTCTGGGCACTACTTGAAACTGACAGCCTTTCAAGTCACCTGATAACGAGATGGAGTAGTAACCCCAAGTGAAGTATACGTTGCCTTCGATATCCAAAGAACCTCACAAAGTTCTATGCCTCAAGATTAGTAGGACTACATGTGAGGTAAACAACTCATTCTTTTACCTTTGAGGAGATTCCTGGCATGTCTCAGACCACTGAACCTCTCAAAATTTCACCACTGTGGCACACCTTGGAAATTTTGGGGGTTTACCTCCTATGCTCTGGAATCTATGTGTTATGCCAGGGCATCCAGAGCACTCCCTGCTGCCCAGGTCCAATTGGCACAATGTCATCCATATACAAATCAGCAGGACTTCCAGCAGCATGCCTAGCTGACCTAAGGATCTGCAGATTATATGACAGGCAGAGAGCAGCAGAGGATGATATAGCCTGTGGCAAGACAGAGAATGTGACTTCTTCTTGCCTCCATTCTCCTCCCTCCCTTATACTGAACCTATGTTTGTTGCAACCACCACATGAATCCATTTAACCACAAATGGGAGTGCAACTTAGGAAGGCTATTTAGTGTTACCTTGGCAATATCTCATTGCTCCCCTCCTCCTTCCCTTCTCAATTCAAACCTCATCACCTCTCCCTGGACTACAGCAGTAGCCTCCTAATTAGTCTCCGGGCTCCCAGTCTCTCCATGCTCCGCTTCGTCTTACACACTGTTGCCAGAGTAACGTTCTTAATGCCGAGCTCACACTTGCATCCTCCCCCCCGTTCAAAAACACCTCTGGAAGTATGGAATTACTGCTCAGCCTAGCATTTCAGATTCTTTAAATTATGAGCTGTATCTATACTTGCAGCTTTGTTTTTCCACTCTTTCCTTAAAAAAGTTACATACATTCCCTACTCCCGCCTGAACTTGCCCTGTATTTCCCCAGCTGCTCATCTCTGTCTTCTGTCTAAAATGCCAGCTCCACCCCACCCCTCCCGCCATCTGTTTGAAATTGTCACTGTTTTCACAGTTTCCCTCAAATGGTAAGTCCTCCATGAAGCTCTCCTGCTCTCTCCCTTCTTTGCCTCTTGTGGTATTCTGTCTTTCCCCCATGGCCCCCGCCCAGTTTTGCCATGTATTGTTGTCATCCTTTGCTATGTTATAAGGCCCCAGAGGAAGAAAGGAACTGGCACACAGTGATTTGCACATGGAAAAGATTTCTTGAATTTAATTATATATATATTTTTAACTTTATTGCCAGAGAGTAAACTTTCAAGTATAGATTCAGCTTATCGATAAGTTTTGAATACATACAAATGAAATACGTTTTGCTCAGATATAAATGAAATTGTCTGACTTGTCTTACTCAGGTGACAGACACTCACACAATGGGTATTGTTGTAAAGCACTAAGCAGGAGTCATAACATTATTAAATATGCTACAGATTCCAGGTGCTGTATCTAACGTGTCACAGAAATGACTAGCTCAGAGACAGGGAAAGGCTAATTTGCTTCTTCTGAGTTTAATTGCAGGAATTAAAATACAGAACATCTGGTATACCCAAACCCTTCCCCCAACTCATAGCGACCAAAACCTTCAGCTGCTGGCTGTAATAATTTCTCCAAGAAAGAGCAATCCCTGCCTCAAAGGCCTGGCCAGGAGCAGCCCTGGGATTTGGGTAGGGTCTGCTTTGGGCACCCATGCCCTTTTATGACCACTCTTTGGACATCATTTTTTAGAGGCACCTCTTCCCTCCATGCCTGTTTTCCCGTGTCCCATCACTCATGACTGGTCCTCACTGATGGTGCTCTGTATCCCACCAACAGTTTGGCCACCCAGGTGCTCATCACCGGCAAGCTGCCTTACCTCTAAAGGAATGTTAAATTAAGAAGGTGTGTTGTTGCCTCTTGAGAACAGGTACCTTCTGTCCCACATGCCTTACATGCAAGTTTCTTAAAGCGTACTGTGTGGACCACCTGTACCAGAACCACTTTTTTTGGTGGAGGACTTACTAAAAATTCAGATTCCCAGGCTCTACTAACATGACTACAAAATCCAAATCCTTCATGAATTTGGAATCTTTGGAATCATCCACGGAATCTTTATTTGTAGACTATCCCCAGTGATTTTTATTCACATTAAAGTTAGAAAACCACTGCTTTAAAAGTGTCTTGCTTTGGGAATGGGACCACGATATACCTGTTTCTTTCCTGACTGGTTGAGCTCCTACATATGACTGTGAGCAAGGTCTGTAAGTGTATTGTCATTTTAAGAAAATCTCACAAACATTTCTGGAGGAATTTTGATCACCCACATTGTTATAAAGGTTCAGAGTAGAAAGAAAATAGTTAACACTTGAAATGGTGGAATGTTAGAGTGGAGGTAGCTGGGAGAGAAGAGGAAAAGGATCAAAAAATAAAATAAGGGAAGGCATATCAACAAATAAAAAGCCTATTATTTTCAGTGGTCTCTTCATACTTCTTTTAACCAATTTTGGAATCTGTATATTCATAATATCAGCTTGGTATTACAGGCAGCTGTTATCACCATGTTAGAAATGCTTCTTTTATTAAAGTGACTTCACTTTTATACATCGCATGCCATGTGTTTATCAGCCTTTGAAGAGATCCTTTATAGCTACTGATGCTCAGAAGCCAGAACTGTTGCTGCTGAGGGGCTGAAAGCTGTGGCCACCTTCTGCCTCCTCAAGATTCCTTGTCCTGGTTTCTGCACAGATTCTGCAGTCTTCTCCCTTCTCAACTGACACTACTTCTGGCCTTTGTCACACTGTAGGGACAATCCCTATGGGAGAGCCTGATTCTTGTATATTTAGTCCATTATCATTAAGCATCTGTCCCTTCAAAAGTTCTGGAGGCTCCAGCTTCTTCTTTTTCTCTAAACCTTTCCTTTCTTCAGACACTTTCCTACCAGAAACATCTCTCATCTCTGTCTCTCACCAGAGATAACTTGGGAATGAAGTTGTTGCGGGATCAGGAAGATGGGTTGGGGGAAATGATTCTGGTCTTAGAACTCAGTTGGGGAACATGTATCCCCTGGACCCCCAGTTAATATTCGGAACATGTGGTTCTAGAAAAACAATCTTCTATACTTAATATCTGTATATAGTTTAAACTGGCATTGTCAACTGATCTTTGAAGATGGGTCATAATTTTTATGGGAAAAAATACAATCTGATTTCTGGAGCAATGCTTCTCAAAATTAAATACATATATGAATGACACGGGATCTTGAAAATGCAGATTTTGATATTGTAGGTCTGGAGACGGATCTGAGATTCTGCAATACTAACAAGCTCTCTTGCTGCTAGTCTACAGTCCATACTTAGAAAAGCAAAGTGTGAGACTAACATATAGATGAACTTTTGGGATACAATCCATATCTCCGGGCCTCATCTGTATATTGATCTGGAATGATCTCAATGGTCCCTTCCAGCCCTATGTCTCTATGGTTAGTTTTCTTGTCATTCATATCAACAGTGGCATCAATAGGCAGAAGAAATATTATAGCCCACTATAGATAGTAAAATGACATGCTGTGGGCTAGTGTCCCTTGCCAATGGTAATCAGCAATGCTAACAGCGAATGAGTGAAATAACTTCTTTCTCAACATGCAAGCTAATTAGGAACATCTTTTGACAGGTCATGCATTCTATAGGAAGGAAGTGACAAGCATTAGATAACTTAAATTTAGGGTCAATGGCTCAGTTTTCTTATTATCTCTGAATATTCGTATGACGTTATATATTACCAAAAATTTTACAGTAACTTGATCACCAAGACATTTTTGTAGCTAGTAATCTTTCCTCACCTTTCAGACCACACATTTGAAATCTGCCTTTAGCATCCTCTTCCTAGGGCCCACTCGTAAATGTTGCTCCTTCTTGGGATTCTGTTTTTAGACCTTTTCCCACTTATCTACAACCTAACCACCCATGCAGAGGCCACCTGCTCCTGATGACTTCCATAACTATAGCGTCTTGCACAGACCTCTCCCTGGGTGTCCCACACAGGCCCTCAAAACCAAGGCATTCAGAAGTGAATTTATGTTTCTTTCCCTCTATGCTAAAACATAATAAAATTTTTAAAAAAGCCTCCTCATTTCCTGTCATCCATTCAGTCGTCCTGGACAGAAATGTGGGAGTCATTCTAAATAATTGCTGGAACCTCAGTTCCCATATTCAATGAGTGGCCAAGTCTGGTTGTTTTTACCTCCTAAATATCTCATACACACATCTCTTCCTTCGTCTTCATCCCCACTGTCACTGCCTTGATTCAGACTCTTATCATTCATCACCAAAACCATTGTAATAGCCTTATCCTTGCTCTCTATGCCTCAAGCCATTCCCTACCTCCCTTCAACTTCTTGTCTGTGGAGTCATCTTTATTAAGCCCAAATATGATTGTTCTAACATCTTGCCAAGATTCATTCAGAGCCTTTTCATCCCTAGCCTGGTAGAAGCATCAGTATTCCCTACTGCTCCCTGCCTACTTCTTTAGCGTCACCTTCCTTTGCTCTTCTTCACACCAGGTTCTGGTCACTCTGACCAATTAGGCTGTTGCCTGATTGAGAATCTTCAAGCCTTTCCCTTCATCTCTACTTGGAGAGCTCCAGCTCTTCCCTTGTGCCCCAGTCTAAAGATAACTTCCCTTGAAAAGCCTTTCTTGATAACCTTCCTCTCTCTTAGCTAATTAGGCCCTCTCTCCTCTGTGCTCTTGTATCACTTCATGTAATGACTTTGCATGAGTGTTGGATAAGTAACCAAACATCACACAACGCATTCCATTAGAATGTGAATTCCTTGCAAGCAGGGACTTGATACCATCCATCTCTATGTCCCAACAACTAGGCCATGTTGGTTGATAATTGTTAATGGAATGAGAGAATAAATAGGAACATTTTCAAGGGGCTTCAGACCATGCTAGGAAGGGCCATGCTAGGCAGATTGGGCATCGCACAAGACCTCCTGGCTGAGAGAGTGGTTGCTTGATGTGGGACTGTGTCAGCATGGGTCTGAGGGAAGGGGGTGTTCCCTTAAAGACATGGTATAGGCCAGCAGCAGCCCTGATACCAGGAGAAGCGTAAAGAAATTACTCAGCCATAGGCTGGCAGGTCGACCCGTTTTAGAAATGAAATTACTGAGGACGACAGAGAAAACAGGAGTAGTTCCTTAATAAATCAGTGGCAGAATAAAAGTGAACCTTTTGGGAAACATGTTGGCAGTCGTGAAGAGTATGCTGAACCATGAAGGGAAAACATCACTAAATAATGTTGCATGCTTATAATGGGCCACACACTGTGTTGGGATATTTTACGTACTTTACCTTGTTTCATTCTTACAATAATCCTGGGGAAAAAGATAATATTCCCATTTTACAAGTGAGTAACTTCCTCAAGATCAAATCGTTAGCAAATGGCCAAGCTGGGATTTGGGTCCGCTTTCTAATTTATATCCAGAGGTCATCTTTCTACTCAGGAAAAGAAGGAAACCCAAGTGCTAGTTATGACTCTCTTTAACTAGCTGTGTGAACTTAACTTTTCTTTTCCTCAATTTTTCTTACTGTAAAATTCTTTGATTTAATTGTGGGTTGTCAAGTGTTTCCAGTATTTATAGTGCAAAGATAGTCATTATATGTGTCACTCAATCTACCCAGCATATGGTAGACACTTAGATATTTGTTAAATAGATGAATGAATGAATGAATGGATGGATGGATGTCGTCAATAACATAGAGGACATTCTTCCTTTTGTATATAACTTAATTAGGGGCAAACAGACTGGGTATCTGAAGGGCTAGGTATAGTCATTAAATGATTAAGAGACTATGCCCTCAGGTCTGTAATATCCCTCATGGGTTCCTCTCTAACAGGAAGAATGGAACTTGCTGCGACAGAAAACAAAGTGCTGGTGGCTTTATCATTATTTTAAAAAATTTCTCTTCAGTTTATACGTAGAAGTATGTATTATACTTAAATTTCTAGTGTAATTAGCTTTTCTTTTAAGGCAGGGCTAGTGGTGATGCACTCACTTAGCCTTCCTTGGCCTGACATCTCTTGTCTAAAAAAAAAGGAAATAGATGAGTGAATAAACCTCTCCAATATCTGGGTTGCAGCAGGAATTTTGTGGTCTCTGTTGAGAAGCACAAACCATCAAATGGAAGTCACTGTTGCCTCCTATTTCAGAGCCTACCCATCTTTACCAGAGTGAACTGGTGTAGCCCCTGCTGACTTGGCTTCTGAATGCCAACCACCTGTAGAGCAAGTTTCTATGTTCTTTGGAGCTGGTTGATGGTCTCCATGTGTTTTCTTCTATTAACTCCTTGCTACTCCTTTAAGTCTCCAGTAGGTCTTGCATTAGATCTATAAGTCAAAAAGACCAAAGACTTTCTTTTCAAGAAGGAAGAATCAAGCCCTGGATGTAACATTCTCTGAGCTGAGTTTAAACCAGCTTGGTAAACAAATTATGCAGGAGGCTTCTGAGAAGCTAAAGATATTCTTCGGCAAAATAACCCCTATTTAAAGTAAACACTTCAAAAAAACCTATTAGTTGGAGAGATTGAATGTTCTGTTTTTTGAGTGTTTTTCGTTTTACAGAAGCAATGTCTTTTGTAGGATCATTTTGCTGTCTTACACTATCTTCCATAGTAATTTATTTAGAAATGTTCTAGATGGAGCCTTCGGGACCCAACAGAATTCTATGGCTCACTAGAACAGTTTGTTCTAATTAATATCTTGCATCAATTAGCACAAATGGAGGAAAAAGACGGTTCATCAGATTCTCACTTTATGGCCTCAATGTAACGATTCACAGAAGAGCTTGGCTGTTATCATAGTTTTCACAGTTCAGGCTTGCCCTGAAGGGTCACACAGACTAGACAATAGGCAGTTGGACTGTATAATCTCTAAGGCCTTCCATCTCTGACCTTGAACCTTCTCTGCTCTATGACAGCTTAAGCTTTTTGGGTGTCAAGTGTACGAGAAACCTGCTCAGACACACTCATGCACAAATCTTCAGCACTAGCTTGTTTGGTTGCTAAAACACTTTTGGTTAAGTAAGTAAAAATTGAAGGACATAAGATGCAAAGACCTGAGACTCAGAACCCAGGCTATGAAGCTTTTTCCTTTTTGCTGGTGGGGAAAGTTTTAGAAACTGGAGGGCACTGAGTCTCTGATGGAGGATGAGGCAGGGAGAGCAGAGGGATGCCCCTGGTGAAAGAAAAGAGGAAAGCAGAGACTTCGCAGTTCTGCCTCTAGCTGCCTGTGTACCCTCCTTTGTGCCAAATGGGCTGTGTGGTGAGAGAGCGGACAGGTCGGTCTCATCATTCAGGACACCTAAGAATGGGCCTGGCTGTAGTTGGACCTAAGTGAGAATCCTTAAGATTCACTTTTGTAGGTCTTTCTTTCACAAATTCTTGCTTCTGAGATGAATTTGGAGCTCAGAGATTCCATCAATTGAGCAATAGATCAAGCACTATTTCTTTTCTAAAATATTTTTACATGAACTGTCAAACATACAGCAAAGTAGAAAAGATTTTACAGTGAATATTACTGTATCTAACTCCTGAATTTCACCACTAACACATTAACTCATTAACCAATAAGAGTTACTCTGACTGCCAGAACCTGGGACTTACTAGCCAGCCAACTAGTTCTCCTTTTCTTTTTGCAGAGGGTTTTCTTCTCACATAGGTGCCTGAGAGTGTATATCGCATGCAGGGAATCTGAAAACAGCAGAGTGGGAGGGAGGACAGCTCACCAAGTCCACGCTAATAGAGTCCAACCTTAAAAAAATAGAGAGAGAGATATTTGAATGCCCGGAAAGAACCAGTCTGACTTTTATGAATGCTAGAGAGCTGTCTGCCGTCAACAGTGGGGAAAAGATGACATGAGAAGCAGCAAGGTCTTCCTAAGCCTCAAAACTTGTTTTGGTTTTTCTATTAAATCTGTTTATCTTCTCAAGATAAAACCTTAAGAAGAACTTATTTTCAAAGGAAAAAGTTTAAAAATTGGATTAAAAATCTGATTCAAACTAGCCAGATATCTTAAATACAGCACTGCTTCCATTCCTTAGTTGGTTTTGCATTAGTAAGTCAATTCAGAAATAAAAAATTCTCACTGTAATGTAATCCTGTCTATAAATTACAAGAAGAGTTTGTGACAGTAATCTTTGCCATATCTACATTACCATGTGTAACACTGCCACCTATGTGAGTACCCACTGCCCTGGGAGAGCCTCCTGTGGCGGTGGCCACCTCCTGCACACATGGCTTAGGAGAGACCAGCACAGGACCCGGGGTACTTCCACAGTGTGTCCGAGAATGTCCCAGCATGCCAGAGTTAGGAGGAGGCTGACAGAGGAAAGAAATGACCACCTTAGGGATAACAAAGCATGTGCGAGTTTATTTACTTGCCAGGTGAGGAAACAAAGTCTGCTGAAGAAATTCTTGGAGTTGCTCACCCAGAGGGAAAAGTCAGGGTGATTCGAGTGTGAGAAAATGATCGCAAGTTTACACTCTGGATAGGGCAGGTCTACACACGGCTGATTCAACAAGTCCCATTTCACACTGGTTAAGTTAGACTCTTCAGTTGGATCCAGGAAGATTCTAGCATATTGCAGTATTCAAAGTTCTTAATCATTTATCAGTTTTGACTAGTGAATGGCTCAAAGTTCCTGGTTGCTCACCAGCTGCAGTTGTGGTGAGACAAAGCATTATGTTTTGCTGTTGCCTAGGCAAGTGCTATTGTAAGTAGAAAAATTTTCCTTTTAAAAGTATGTCAAGGGCCAGCCTAGTGGCCTAGTGGTTAAGTTTGGCACACTCTGCTTTGGCAGCCCAGGTTCGGTTCCTGGGCATGGACCTACACCACTCTGTTAGTGACCATGCTGTGCTGGTGGCCCACATACTGAAAAATAGAGGAAGATTGGCACAGATGTTAGTTCAGGGCAAATCTTCCTCAGCAAAAAAAAAAAAAAAAAAAAAAAAGTATACTGATCACCAATTCAGAGGTTTTCAAAACTGGATCTACTTTTTTTTTTTTTAATCAGTAGAAGCTTTTCTCCAAATATAATCCTACACAGAAGCCCACTGTGTAAGGCAGAGGGAAGTGAAGCTACCATGGTATAATGCAGATGGGGGTTTTGAAGTCCTGTCTGCCCAGCATTCCAGCCTGGCTCCCCACCCTCACACCTGGAACGGGAATGCTGGGTGGTCTCTGGACTTGGTAGAACATGAGGAAACTGAGAAGTCAAGTGACTTGCTGCTAAAAAACTTACACATCATCATCATTCTCACAGAATCTTAGAATCACGGGGTCAAAGAAGTTCAGGCTTAGAGGGAGCTGTGAAAGTTCTTTATTCTCCACTCTTCAGCCTTCCAGCTGAGCAGCAATGCAGCCTCTGCTTACACTCACAGTGACAGGGCTTGCCCCTCCTCCGAGGCCCCCTCATCCTCTGTCCGCTCTGAGCACGGAGACTGCTTGTCCGTGGCAGCAGAGGCCATCTGTCCCTCCTAACGTCTACTTCTTAAGGACCACACAGAATGAATTTAATTCCGCTTCCACAGGAAATCGTGCTTTCATCATCATCATCATTGTTAAACATGTGCTGGGTCAGAATTTAGTGGAAATAGGTACATTTTGCAGTGAGAAAAGACCTGGTTTTGAATTCTGATTCTCCACTTAGAAGCAGTGTGATCTTGAGTTAGGTACTTATATTTTTCTACTCTCAGTTTCACCATCTGTAAAATGGGGGTAAGAGTGCCTGCATCAGAGGATTGTCTGAGGACTCTATGGGATGAAATTTGTAAGGCATTGGACAGAGTGGGCACATAGAATAGACTCTTGGTAAGAGGCAGCTGTTATTAGTTGAAAGGTGCAGACTGCACTGTGTCTAGCTACTGATACTGTGTCTAATTCAGTGATTATGTGCCTGTCCCCAGGACTGAAGTGATTATACTTTTCCTTTATTTCCACAGTGACAATATAAGGTATGCACACTAGAAATGCCTCTATGAGAGTTTCTTTTTTCTTATCAGAGGGGATGGGGATAACATAAAGTTTTGAACCTCTGTTTTTCTCCTTTGGCTCTCATGTGTACATTGATAATTCATCCCTGCATTGAAGCAGTGTGCTGGTGCTCATCCAGATGCAGTAGGAGCTAAGGCCAGAGGAGCTAATGATGGTAGGGGAGCAGCTTTTCAGTCTTGTCTGAGCACAAAGTGGTGGGACTGAGGCTGCTTCCCCCCTGCCTTTTCTGCAGCTCAGCGCCCCTGCCAGGAATCCACAAATCTCAGGCACTGTTCACGTTCTTAGGTGAATAGGCCACAGGAAAGCCCTTTGAAAGTGTGATCAGAATATACTGGGATGCTATAGCCAACAGTGGGGCAGACACAGATCTTGTTTTGCATTGTGCCATGTGCTGGTTTTCCTTTTGAACTGCGTGTGTTCCTCCTACTAGCTCTTCTGAAACTTTGGTTAACTGATTTAATAATAACACAAATATGTATATGTACATTTATGTGTACATATAAATTATTTACTTTCTGATTATGCTTAATTTTGATTGTTGAAATATTATTATAACAACATTACGCCAAGTTTTAATGATTCTATTCTCTCTGCTAGTATTTAGGGATATACAGGCTTTTACACAACTGCAATTAGAATGTTCATGCAGTTGTGTTCTGATTTGCTCACAGAAATATTTGCTATGTTGCTGTGTTGTTTTCATGATGATGATTTTAATAGAAGCATGATTATGCAACATCTTTTACTTAATAGTTCTCCCATTAACATCTATCTAAAGTATTTTTAATGCATTTCCCTTATAAAAATTTGAGCTTTATGAGTTGGGGACCTGAGTTGTGATCTACAGGAATTTTTCTTGAAATAGGTTGACTCTATGAGATGGATCCCGGGGCAATTCATGGAATTCAGGAAGAGCTGAGTAACAGAGCCTTAGAAAAGGGCCAAGATGAGGCTGAGTCTCAGAACCACTACAGAAAGTCCAAAACTTTTTTTCCCATTTGCGCCATCTGCCTCTTGCTGTGCACCTGTTTAATTTTCCTCTCTTGCTTCAGCCCGATTTCCTGTTTTTTTCAGCTCAAATGATAGAGAATATGGCTACCTACAAATTCCAGAATTTTACACATTGAGGTTTGAGCCATTGACGAGAAACCACCTCTTGCTTGTTTCCAGTTCCAAACACTCAGCAGGAAGATGAAGATGGCCACTGTGAACTCAGGTGTTCTTCTCTGGAAACCCATGTGGCCGGGAGCTGGTGTCTGGGTAAGGGTCAGGTCTCTACCCTTGGCGACAGTAGGGGATAGAGGCAGGTCCACATTTACAAAAGGATTGCTCCCATGGAAGGTATATAAATGTGAGGGGTAGTTCCCAGAAAAGGGGGCTACTAGAAAAATAAACTTAAATGCCTAATACAGCATCAAAACATTAGTATTTGCATTTTTTCTCATTCTTTTGATTAACTCATTTAGCAAATTTAGGAGGAGTGAAAAAATGGGCTGAAGAATGTGACCCATTTAATGATTCTTGAGATGATTTACTAATTTACTTTCCCCAAACTCAAGTGTCCTGTACTTTCCCTGTCACTTCTCCCCTATGCATCCTACTGAGAATACGTGGGTGTAGCCCGTGTCTTTGAGTTTAGGACGAACAGTTAAGGTCAGAGTTTGGGTTACTTGCTCCATTCCTTGAGCAAAGATAGAGTTTGCATGTGGCTGTTTGGGGAATACAAATGGGCTGCTTCTTCCTCCCTCCCTGTAGCTGCCACCTGACTTGCCTCTCCTTTTCTGCTGCCAATACCTGATTTTACTTTCCCAGCTTCCTTCTCTATCCAGCCTTGCTATAAAGATGAACTATTTTCACTCCTCCCTGCTGTTTCTAAAACAAGCAAAGAAACCCCACTTTGATGATAAACGTTCTTATTGCTGGTCACATCAGGGAAGCCAAGAGGGTTGGCCAAAATCACGAACACTGATGAGAGCTCGGAGTAGTTTACAAACTCTGAAACTATTTCAGAACTCCTCCGAAGTGTTCAAGACCCTTAAAAGGAATAGTTTTGTCCTCTTCCCTAGATCATCTGATTCCCTTTTTTAGATCAGCTAACCATTTCGGTGCTTTTAATTACATTCTAAAAGGCCTTTAAAATTATTCATGTATATGCTTATTGTAGAGAACTTTGAAAATATATAAAAGAGCCTAAAAAGATCACTGATAACACCCTTCAGAGTCTTTGCTTTGAAAATCAGCCCATTTGATCCCGTCTGGTTTATCTTGGTCCAAGAGACAGTCCTTAGATCAAGGTAGATTTGGTGCTGTCACCACTTCCTCTGTGTGTGTGTGTCTGTGTGTCTGTGTGTGTGTGTACCCTTTCAGAATCTACTTCCTGATAGCCAGTAAAGACGCCTTGGCTATGAAAGGCTTTTCCTCATTTGACCTCCTAGAGTCCTTTCCGGGACATGAGGTTGTGCTGTCCATCTCACAGTCCTCTGTGTGTTGCATATCTTGGCTATCTCTGCTCCTTTGTCCCTCTTCCTCTGTTCCCCCCAAGAAGAAAGACAATTCCACGATCCTCGCGTTTTCAGCTGATCTGTAATGACCTAGCATTTCTCGCTTTCTTTCTTTTCCTTCTTTCCTTCCTTCCTTCCTTCCTGTCTCCCTCCCTCCCTTTCTTCTTTCTTTCTTTCTCTCTCTCTCTCCCTCCCTCCCTGCCCCCCTTCCTTCCTTCCTTCCTTCCTTCCTCCCTCCTTTCCTTTCTATCTCTCTTTCTCTCTCCCTCTCTCTCTCTCTCCCTCCCTCCCTCCCTTCCTTTCTTTCTTGATGCTTTCCAGCATGAGTAGTCCCCTGTCCTTATTCTTAGTTTATGTTGACTCCACTTATCTGCTGATAGCCAGGAGCCAGTTTTAAAGCTATTTTTTTTTTCTTATCTAACTTTGGTTTCTCTCCATGTTATTCTAGTGAATTTTTTGACTTCTTCTGGTATGTGTCCATTTAACATCATTTTGGTGTCTGCCTTTGCGGAAGTGACTCTACTATATGTTCATCTAACCCCTTTTTCTGTTTCTTCTTTCTTTCACTCCTACAAGATCCTCCATATTCTCTCTTGCTCTCGCCTCCCAGCCCAAGGCAGAGGACACAGCAGGGAACTCTGAGGCCCTATAGAATCTTGAAGTCTCGGGATGGAAGGGCCCTGTGCCTCTAGATGACTGCATGGAGCAGAGCCTTCCCCACCTTCATCCCACTGTTCACGCACAGGGGAGTACTGTGAGAAATAAACCTTTATTTTGTAAACTACTAAGTTTTGTTATCATTGTTGTTATTTTAACCGTTAGACTGTCTGACTAATACAGCCTGCAATAACTCCAGCCAACGTCCACTTTTTCCCTTGCTTCATAGTAAGTTCCTATTATTGAGTCTCCAATAAATTCTATTTCTTCTCTGAGTGAGTCCTTTAGCTCTCAGTCCATTCCAAAGCAGAGATGGTGGTCCACTGAGCTCAGTGATACGAGCACGTACCAGCTCTACTCACTTCACTGCTGCTTTCTTGGTTATCACCCCAGGCTCTCCCTCCCATTCTCGCCTCCCCAGCTCTCCGTTTCATTGGCGTCATCCTTCACAAAGCCAAACTGCTGTGTTCTCAGAAAACACACTAATGTCTTTACTTCTAAATAGAGAGGCAGCTGTTGTTTCTTATTCTTTTAGCTACATTTTAAGACATTTTAGCTCTTTCTCAAGTCTTCTACCGTCAGTCCTTAACAAGCACATTCTTTGTCCTCCTTAATGTCATAATGGTACCTGCCGCTCATTAAGTAACTTCCATGTGACAGGTACAATTCTTGATATACGTTATCGCAGTTAGTTCTCTCAACTGTACTGCAATGTCAATATTATTATCCTCATTTCACAGAGAGGTTAAGGAACTTGCCTAAACTTTACATGCCTGCAACAGATACAACTAAAATTACAACCTGGATAGATCCAGGCCTTTCACTCCATTATTCAACACTGTATGGTTCATTTTACCACTTATTTCTGCAGATACTGGAGTGTTTTTATTCGTGTAGGCTCTAACCACAGGTAGGAAAAAAAAAGGCAAACAGAAAGGTAACAACAACAAAAAAAGGTGACTAGCAATAACTCTCTAAAGTTATTAGAGAGCAATTGTATAAAGAGAAAAAATATGTTGTATATTTGTGCTAATCATTTCCAAGATTGACAATAGTTTAGCCAATATATATCTATATAACTTGCTACTATGTTTCTCTTCACTTCTTTCTTAGAAAAGTAGTTATGAAAGATCTCTCTAAAATATCTTTTTTAAGAAAATATGATTTTAGATTTATAAGCTGTTTGGTAGAATTTCAGTGGGCTCTGTTTGGTGGCCCCATGAGTGGAAAAAGGGCCCCATTTTATCATTTTAGGCTTTACCAAAAGGTCTTCAGTATTTGGGGAGCAGTAGTGGCTAGAAGATGAGCATACTTCAGCCAGAAAACTTCATTACTGCTAGAAATAACTGAACTCATGCTCTACTTTCTGGTAGTTTATGGCTGTCTGAAACTCAAAAGCACAAATATAAGTCCAGAAATGCAGAGTCCCCTGGCATAAATAATAATAATTTTTAGCTAGCTAACATAATCTTTAGTCCAGGAATTAAATCTGTACTTCTTTTCTTATTTACCACTCTGTTAGGACTTTTAGAAATGCACAGTGGAAAATTCAATTGTTTCTGGAACAGGTCTGGCAGATTTATGGCACAAATGGGGCTACTCACCACTCCAGAGCCCATGGCAGATGTAAATAAAAGCTCATGCAGTTCCCTTTTACTCACTTCTCCAGGCAGTCCAGCTGTCTCCAGGCAGTCATCACTACCAATTGATTAGGGTTGGTGTAATAGTTCATTCATTTGACAAATATTTATTAAGCATGTACTATATGCCTGGTAGTGCTGCATGAGAAGAAATCAGTTTGCTCTTTTGGCCATTGTCCAAATTTATTTTTTTGTTGCCAGGCACCCTGAATCTTTCCTAGTTGATGAAGAAAGTCAATCAATCCCATTTGCAGCCTGGAGCTTAAATGACTTCAGGTTTCCAGGACCTCAACTATACTGGAAGAGCCCACCTTGTCCTGGGACCTAGGATATTAAAGTAAAAGTCAAATGAATAAAGAATAGATAGACTTAGCAGCACCAAAAACACATTCTTTCCTGACCTATATTGCATGCCTTCAGTTAAGTCTGAATGCGAATGGTTGACATGAATCAAAGGCATAGATTTTATGAGTAATTTGGCAGTAATGACTTCTGTTCTTGAGGACAGGGTGACATCTTTAATCATTAGAAACCTAATAACACCTGTTTGCCCACTGCCTTCAATCTTCCTCTTTTAGGCATCCTTGTTCTTCAGCCTCATGTCAGACTGGATATTTGCTTTAGACTTACTAGTGACAGATCAAATAAAGTGTCAGTGAACACATTTCTTCAAAAAATGCATTTGAGGCAAAGACTGGCTTTTTGTCAGAGGGTGTCAAGCAATCAATCCAACTGTTCCACGTGATTGTGCAGGGCTGTGATTGTGGCACCAGGTGTTTAATATGTGGCAAAAAGCTCTTTGAGGCGTGTTGAGAAGAGTCCTGCAAAGTCAGTATGGATCTCTGACTGAACTGTCCCCCATCCCTACTTCTAATGAAATGGAAGTGCTGAGGAAGGTTACACAGAGCAATTATACCGTCAGGCATAACTTCTGTCTGATAGTTTTGTGGGGAAAAATCCCAGATGGGCTTTGTACTAAGATGGCGGTCCAGTCTCCACAGAAAAGAGGAGCTAAGTCAACTTGATGTTTCATAAAAGGCTAGAATTCCTTGCTTAGTTTCTTTACTGTGTATCTTCTCTGAATCAAGTGTAAGACATCAGCCAATCTTGATTCCTACTCATCTATCACGCAATTTGATCAGGCGGAGGAAACACGACAGGGAACTCTTTTAAAGTGAAGCTTCCCAGAAGAGACAGTTCAAATAAATTTATGTTTTCAAGGAGAAGCTGTTCAGGACATCAGCTTTGATACGACACTTCAAGGTTTGAAGATAAGCATGTAGAGATGGTGGATGAACAAGGATGACATTAATGAGGCTGTAAGTTTTCTTCATAAAATATTCTTCACCTTATAATTAGTTTGGGTACTATCTATTCACCTGCAATGAGCGGGGCACAAAAGTATTGTTAATTTCTTTGTCTTTTTGTATCATTCCAATCGATATATAAATATACTAATTTTCCATTAAGAAAACAAATTGAAATAGTTTTCCTTGAGCTCATCCGCATCAACTTATTTCCCCATTTCTCTGCTCCCTTTAATAGCTAAACATCTCTAATGAGTTGATTATATGTACTATGTCTACATCCTCAGCTACCATTCATTTAAGTTTTATAACTTGAAAAAATTATTCACATGCATAATTTATAATAATTTAGAATAGAAGGACTATACTAATAAAAAGTATTCATATTTTGTCTCCCCACTCCTGTCTTCCTCACACACACTCTTTTAACTTTTCCTATTTTGAATTACTTTGATGCTCATATTTATATCTCTAAATGCTGACTTCCTGGAACTAGAGTTGATGATTTAGCTCACTTATATCATCACCCCTCTCCTTCCCTTCTCCCAATATAGTTGTATTACTACTTTTAGTTACATTATTACTTACTTTTTTAACTTTACATAATAAATATACACGTTTTTCCTTGTTCCATCAATTATAAATAATTATAGACTATGTCTTTTGACTTAACTTCCTAATAACGGGTGGGTGGGAGTTAACTTTCTATATCTTTGCATGTCTGGATATATCTTTAGTCTGTCTTTATATTTGATTTAAGTCTATATTTTATCCTCCCATTTGATTGATTTATAGTTCCGCTGGAAATTGACTTTCAAGTTGCAAATCCTTTCTCTCAGACCTTTGAAGATATCCGTCTGTTGTCTTGTAGCATTAAATGTTGTGGATGAGAGATGCCAATTTCATTTCATAGATGGTTTTCGTTTATTTTGCTGTCTCCCGGTGGAGGCAGGGGCTTGTTCATTGGTTGGCCCTTGTACTGGTCCCCCAAATACTATCACGTGAGAGATTTGCCCAGTGGTGCTGGCACCCACAAAAGCTGTCTTAATTTTCCTTTAAAACTGTGTTCCATTTCTTTATAGATTATCCCCACTTTTTGTCTCCCGATGGGCTGTAAATACTTGCCTTTGGGCATTTTGTTTGACAAGTAAAGAATGATCTTGGGTGGCTTTACATATTGACTTCTAATTAATTAATTTGTTTTCAGTCTACATCTCTTACTCACTCTCCATTATATTTATCTTCCCAAGTTTGGGGTTTCTTTTTTTTTTTTTTTTTTTACTTTAATAGTTACCACTTCTCTATGCTTTCATACAGACCTTCTTTCTCTTTTTTTTTAATCTACCAAAAATTTACTGAAATCTCTTGCTTCCTGAAGAATCCCCCTCTTATTCTTTTCATTTCCTAAAATTAATTTGTACGCTCTTGAGAGTTAACATGAGCACCCGAAAAGAGTCAGTTGCTGCCTGCCAGGAAGAATCGCTAGAACTTGGTGGAAATGAAGAAACATTAATTGAAAGGGATTCCAGGGATGTTTTTCCCTAGCAGCCAAAACCGGTAATCAAAAAGAGAGCAAAAAATAAGAATTTGAAGAAGAGATGTACTAAATTACTGCCCAAAATTTGTATGCGCATAGATAACCTCATTTAGTTTTTTCTGTTCATTTTCTCAAACACGTGCGTCAGGTCCTTCTGCTGCTTATTCAACATCTAACAGAAACAAACCTATTGTTTCAAACAATGTACAGTCTTCGTAGAACAGGTGGAAGATGCACAATAGTAGCAAAAAAACCCCATAACAATTGGGCAGATATTATCTTTGTTACCATTTTGGCAAATTTCCTTAAATTTAAGTACATGTATATGCTTTTCTCCTTAAATTAAGATCATATTACAACTTTACCTTCTATTTTTAATTGGAATTATATATGTAGCATTTCTACATTATTAAATAATTTCACAAATCATAATTTTTAATATTTGCATAATATTCTATAATATGGATATATGATAATTTATTTGACTCATCTCTTCTTATTGGGCTTTAGGAAATAACCAGGTTTTTACGTTAAAATAGTGTTGCAACAAAACTAATTATATGTTGCTATTTGTCTACATCCTGATTACATTTTTGTGTGTGTGTGAAGAAGATTTGCTCTGAGCTAACATCTGTTGCCAATCTTCCTCTTTTTTTTGCTTGAGGAAAATAAGCCCTGAGCTAACATCTGTGCCAATCTTCCCCTATTTTTTTTTTTGTATGTGGGACATCTCCACAGCATGGCTGGTGAGTGGAATACGTCCGTGCCCAGGATCCCAACCTGTGAACCCGGGCCGCCGAAGCAGAACACATGGAACTTGAACCACTCTGCCGTGGGGCCAGGCCCCTGATTACATTTTTTAGTATAATTTTCAAGAACTTAATTTAGTTGGTCACAGGCTATAGAGCTATATCAGGCCCCTGATGTGTACTGACAAATTTTTCCAGAAATATTTCACAAATTGAAAGTTCCTGACTCATCACACCCTTCCCAACTCTAATATTAATTTTTAAAACATTAATCAGTTTTATAAGCGCAAAGTAGTATTCCACTTATAAATATCTTTAATATTATAATGTCTCATAAATAATTTATAGTTGGGTATTACATTTTTATTCTTTTATTGAAGGACCTAAACCCATTTTTAAAAATTGTAGTACATTTGGTATTTCCTCATTGTTTTCTTCTTTGTGTTTTTTTATTCTAACTTTTGTTTTCTTTCTTAGAGATTTGAAAGGTTTTTATTTACCTTTAATTCTACCACTGATTATCCTGAAAGTGTTTAAAAATGTATTTATCTGCATCTTTAGTATTGTAAAAATGAAGGATAAATATTTCAACTCCTTTTTCTTGCCCTGGTAGGATGAGGAATTTTGTGTGTTTTTCCTTATCCCAACTTCTCCTTATCCTCATTATTCCAGCTTCTGTTAATATCCTGGAGCTTTTCCTTTTAAAATGATAATTAAAAATTACCATTTATATATTATCCATCTTCTCTTTCAGGAATTATTGTAACATTTGAATTTAGTTTTTGTTAATACTGTTATATCAACCACTTAGATTTAACTTTATAGTTTCAGTGTTCATTGAAAGCCTTATTAAAAACATAATTTCTGGAGGCAGCCCTGATGGCCTAGTAGTTAAAGTTTGGTGCTTTCACCACTTTGGTACCCTGGGTTCGTTTCCTGGTCGTGGAACCACACCACCTGTCTGTCAGTTGCCATGCTGTGGCAGCAGATCACATAGAAGAACCAGAAGGACTTACAAGGAGAATATACAACCATGCACTGGGGCTTTAGGGAGGAAAAAATTAAAAAGAGGAAGATTGGCAACAGATATTAGCTCAGGGTGAATCTTTCCCTGCAAAAAAATAAATAAATAAAGCATCATTTCTGTATTGGGTTCTTAATTTTCATTCACGTCTTAGTTAGCTGGAGAATAACTTCAAGTAATTTTTTAAAAATAAGGACCTGTGAGTGGTTTATATTCTGTGACCGTGTACCTATGAGAATGACTTTTTGTTTTCTTTATACATATGAATAACAAATTAGTTGGGGTTCAAATTCTTTAGTCGAAAAACCTTTTCTCCTAAAAACTCTGTTGATGTTGCTTCACAGTTTTCTGACATTTAGCAATAGAGAGGACACTCTGATGCTTTTTTGTACATAATTTGTAGGATTTTTTCCTATATCCTTATAATTCAACAGAATTATAGGAGATATCTTGGTGTGGGTCTTTTTTCATTATCTTGCCTGGTAGTTTAAATACGAATCTTTGCATATTACTTTGGTTCCAATTGTAGTGATTTCTTCTGTAGGTATACCTATAATTCTCATAGGTGATTTATCTTCTCTGTCTTTTATTTCTTTCTCGTCTGCCATCATTTGAATACCTTTGTCCTTTACCTCCACATTCTTGGAAAGCTTCTCAGGTTTGTCCTTCACAAGCAAAGATGATGCTTTCATCCACAGTGCTAAACCTCTCGTTCTACTTTCAATGCAAATTTTAACTCTCCTATTGCCATTTTGCTCCTTGCAGTCCTTATCTCCCATGACCAACTATCATCTCATGACATTTTTTAATCTCATTATTTCAATATCCTTTCTCCATAGAGGCATGTCTGTTTGTTCACGGTTTCTGATTTCTGACTCTGGAGCTCTTGCACCAATGCCATTTCCAGGGACATCTTTTTCCCAGTGGGCCAGCAGGAACTTTTGCAGGTGAGTCTTGGTTGTATGTTGCACCATCAATGGCTTGAATCTTATTTTCATCACTTTGAACAGGACTATTATCATCTTTTCTCCCATGTTCTAAAACAAGGTATCTCAACCTTGACACCGTGGATGTTTGGGCCAGATAATTCTTTGTTGGAGGGGCTGTCCTATGCACTGTAGGGTGCTTAGCAGCATCCCTGGGCCCTACCCACCAGATGCCAGTAGTACATGCCAGGCTCACTCCCTGACCCCCTATATCTCCAGACATTGCCACATGTCCCTTGGAGCAAAATTGTACTTGGTTGAGAACCACTGCTCTAAAAGAACATTACAAAGCTAAATTCAATTCAAGAGAGAAAAAAGAAGATTGTTAAGTAAGATGGAGATCAAAATAAGTCAAGAAATCATGAAAAGACACACTTAAAAGATTCTAAAGCAGCACTTACATTCACAGAAACAGTTTGGTGTTTCTAAGAATGCGGTAGGCCACAAATGTTCAAAGTGGTGGGCAGTTTTGTGAATAATGCCATTAGTCAGATAATTACATGGCAGTTAAGACAGCAAGAGCTGAGAAGTGACAGCCAAGCCACTGTTCCCATCTTTAGTGTGGGATTGACATGGACCTACAAACCAAAAAGTTGACAGTTCTGTAGATAAACCAATATTCTGTCCTAGGACATCAGTTTCAAAAGCAAGATAGTTCATTTCAGTGTCTCCAGATACTCTGAAAATTAGCGAAAGAAGGAAAGAGGTGAGTGGATATGATTTTTAATGAACAATAAAGCATGATATGAGTCATTTATATAATATGATACAAGTTGTTTTTTCTAGGCAGAAGTTACATCCTCATAATGGTGTAATCTGAAGCTCACCCCATTTGAAACAGCTTTCACTGTCTGGAAAAGAGTTCATTGTTTTAATTCAACCAGGCATACAATATATGGCACAACTAATATGATTACACAATTTTTTGGCAAGTATTTTATATTTTTTCCTTTTTAATTTAAAGGCAGTAATCTGCACGGACTTAATTATGCTGTCATTTAAATGAATTTTTATCTATTTTGGAATGGGTTCAATGTACAACTATGACATGCATTTTGCCTTTGTTTCCTTTACTGTCCTTGCTCAGAAAGAAAATGACTAATGTCTTCTGGTAATAGCAATTACAAGAAAAAATGGTTCATGCAGCAACAGAATCCTTCATAAACAAAATTCAGCTTTTCCTGGCAGAATCTTTTCTCCTTCCAAAGTCTGATTTGCTTGAATAGTGTGTGCATAAAACATTGTCCAAATTTTAGATTTTGGGCAAAATATTCAGACACTGTACACTGGTTCCAATTATAAGTGCCTACATACTTGTCATCAGCCAAAATCTATGGGGGAATGCAAAGAAACCATGAAGCTTAAAAGCCTAAAAGGGAGTTCAGAGAAAACTTTTTTTCCCATTTGAAACTGTATTTTGAATATTGTAAATTGTCAATATTCTTACCATGAACAAAAAGCCTTTGCATTTTTGACAGACTGTAAGGCTATAAGACAATGTATATGAGGAAGAATTCTTTGGTCTCCCTCTGTCCCTCTTCCCTCCCCCAGGAAGCAAAGCCAGTTGGTGCAGGAGTCTGAGGCATCAACTGCAAAGGTTCTATTGGCTTCTGCTGGCAAAGTATTCTGATCTTTGACCAAAAGGTGCATTAATTAGGCCTGTTCCACCCACTCCCTACCCCATGCAGCATAGTTCCTCTCATAGCTCCCCCTCCCCACTTCTCTGAGGAGGAGTTGGCCAGGAGAAATCAACACTCAATTTTGCAATCAATATCTAGCCAAGTCCTCATTGAAGAGCTACACAGTCCTCTGTGCACCTGGGGAGAGGTGAGGGTCAGAGACCTCCCTATCAATAGCAGATGCAGCCTGTGATGTGCCTTTGGCTTTTCAAAGGCCCTATAATGACTGGAAGCAGCTTGCATGGTTGAAAGGGCATCTTTATTTCTTAAAATTGAGAGCTACTATTTTTGGAATTGCTAGATGCCTCTTGGAGTAAAAGACTTTCCTTCCACTTTGGTTTTAGCAGTCACCAAAGATAAGGATTATTCATGAAAGAAATGCAGTCTTCATGAAATCTCAAGAAGATTCTAGGAGGAGAGAGCAGAAAGTGATGTGGGAGGGGAGTACTTTCATTCTCCGTGAAAGATTCCCACAGATAGAAAGTAAAATGAGTGACTGAGGGTTTGGCTGAGCCATGATGTTTAAGGCGTTTCTGATACTCTTACGAATGTATTTATGAAGACACTTTTTATAGTCCTTTAAAATTTTTTTTGGTCCAAGTTATACATGTACGTAGTTTAAGAAGCCGATTAGTTCTGTGAGGTTTACAATGAAAATCAGCATTTTCTGCCTCACCTTCCCCATCTCTTCTCACTCCTGGTTCAACTCTTAGCCATTATTCGTTCTTTTAAAAGCTCTTTTACATTTTTGGAGACTGAGGATTCTATTTATTTTCTGATACTGCTGAAAATGGATTTGGTAGATTTTTTTTCCTTCTGTTTGGCTCATTGCTTTTGTATGATATCCAGAAGAAAAAAATTCATAAAGGAAGTTTATGACCCTTTTTCCTTAGTACCTTTTATTATGAAACATAACACCTGGAACAGTGCTAAAATAAAAATTCACAGGTCAATACATTGTCACAGGGCCGGCCCCGTGGCTTAGCGGTTAGGTGCGCGCGCTCCGCTGCTGGCGGCCCGGGTTCGGATCCCGGGCGCGCACCGACGCACCGCTTCTCCGGCCATGCTGAGGCCGCGTCCCACATACAGCAACTACTAGAAGGATGTGCAGCTATGACATACAACTGTCTACTGGGGCTTTGGGGGTAAAATAAATAAATAAAATCTTTAAAAAAAAAAAAATACATTGTCACAGATTGACCCATGAGCAGCATCAGAAATAGAAAGTTGCACCTCAGAAACCCTCTTCACGGTCCCTCTCAATCATTAACCCCCTTCTGCATTGGGAGGTGCAGCCATGACTTTCATTTTTACTAATACTAATTAATAAGTAATGGTTTTTATTAATAATTTTATTGCTTTAAAAAAAATAATTTTACTGTCTGATCAAGCATCCCCAAAACTATTGATTAGTTTTACACGGTCTTGAACGCATATAAATAAATTATACATAATGTCTTTTTCTGTGATTGAATTCCTTTATTTAACTTATGCTTGAAGTTTCAAGCATCTTATTTTTGGGTAGCTGTATTCATTCATTTTCATGACTATACCACAATTTCTTTGTCCGTTCTGTTGAAGGACACTTGGGTGGTTTGCAATTACATCAATAATTAATGTTATGCACATTTTCATGCATTTCTTAGTGCACGTGAGCATATATTTCTGTATGTGATAGATTTATTGCTTTAATAGCTTTGATTCTTCACCCCTCAGTGTACCTACCCTCATCCCCATATAACTTTGCACTTTTCTCTCACTCTGAATCTGGACTCAGTCATGTGACTTGCTTTTTCACTAAAGAGATTTTAGCAGCAATAATATAAATAGAGGCTTAAAAAGCACTTGCATTGTTGAGCTTTCTTGTTCTGCTTCTGTGCCATCATGAGAATAATGCAAATTTAACTCAAAATAAGAAGACAAATGTGTGGTTCATGGTCCCACTGCCCCAGCAGAGATACTGCCAAACAGCTGGGTGATTTCTGCTGAGACCCAAAGATGAACCCAACTGAGCCCAGCTCCATTACTGGCTTTTAGACTTGTAAGCTGAATAAATGTTTATTGTACATCACTGAATCTTCGTGGTTGTTATCAACCATTTTTATGTCAAGATATAATTAATACAGAGTGGGATTTCCAGATTCACCCTCCTATCAACAGTGTATGAGAATTCTTTTGCTTATCAACATTTGGTATTGTCAATCATTTTAATTTTAGCCTTGCTGGTGATAGTGATACCTCATTTTGGTTTTAATTTTCATTTCCCTGATAACTAATGAGATTGAACACTTTTTCATGTTTATAGATCATTTAGATATACTCTTTGTGAAGTGACTATTCAATTTTTCTATTGAATTGTCTTTTTCTTATTGCTTTTTAGGAATTTTTAATGTGTCTGTATATGGATATAATTTTTATAATCCTATTTTTTCATAATGCTCTTGTCACGTTTTTCTATTAATAATATACTCTGAAAAGAATTAGGAAGTGTTACTTCTTTTTCAATTCTGTGAAAGAATATATTCAGATTGGTTTTATTTCTTCCTTAAGTATTTGTAGAATTTATTGGTAAAGATATCTATTCTTAGAATTTTTTTGTAGAGAAAATTTGAATTTCAGATCTAATTAAAAAAATAAATATAGGACTATTCAAATTTTCTATTTCTTCTTGTATCAATTTTGACCAGTTGTTTCATTATAGAAATTTTTCAATTTTTTCTGAATTTAAAATTTATTGGTATAACTTGTTCACAATATCATCTTATTATCATTTTGTTATATGCAGGATCTGTAGGAGTGTCTCCTTTTTCATTTTCGACATAGAGTATTTGTGTCTTCTTTCTTTTATCTTGATCAGTCCTACTAGGGGTTTAGCAATTTTACTAGAATAAACTTTACACTTTGTCAATCTTTATTTTTTATTTCATTCATTTCTGCTTATCTTTATTATTCTTTCTATCTTATTTGGGTTTGTTTAATGTCCTCTTTATAAATGTCTTGAGATAGATGCTCATATCCTTGATTTTAGCCTTTTCTCTTTTATTATATATGCATTTAAGGCTATACATTTTCATTTAATCATGGCTTGTACGGAATCTCACAAACTTCAACATGTGATTTTTTTTTTTTTTTGGTGAAGGAAATTGGCCCTGAGCTAACATCTGTGCCAATCTTCCTTTATTTTGTATGTGGGATGCTGCCACAGCATGGCTTGGTGAGCAGTGTGCAGATCCGCACCTGGGATCCAAACCCGCAAACCCTGGGTCGCCAAAGTGGAGCACACAGACTTAATCACTACACCACTGGCCAGCCCCAACATGTGACATTGTTATCATATTTTAGTTCAAAATATTTTTTAAGTTTCCATTGAATGTTTTTTAGTTGCCACGTTACTTATTTAGCAATGAATTTCTTAAATGTCAAACATATGAGAACTTTTCTCATTAAGAGTTTTTTATTGCTTCCTAGCTTAGTCTCATTTTGGTCAGAGAATATCCTCAGCATGATTTCAATAATTTGAGCTTTGTTAACATATGCTTTATGGCCCAGGACATGGTCAATTTTGTTACACATTACGTATTGCTTTCGTCTGAATAATCTATCATGGAGCCTTGATATGTGTGACAAATGACATGTTGATGTCCCCGTTGTAGTGACCTGGAGTCTGGAGCTCCACCCACTGTCCTCTGCCCTCTTTCCTCTGCAGCAGCAACGGAGGCTCCTCCAAGACACCTCCAGGATTTTGCAGTTACCAAAACTCATTTTAAAAATGAGATAAATCAGATTCAAGGTTATCCAAGAACTCATATCTTCTGCTCCTCATCAAATGTGTTTTTAACAATATGAGTAACCTATGACTAAATTTTAGGAGAGACTGAGGGAAAATGTGTAAAGTATATGACGTATTCTCAAAGGGATTCTACTAAATAGAAATGTTCCTCTATTTGGCTCTTCTCATATTCATTTGAGACTCAATGTAAAAACGGATGTTCCAAGAATTAACTAACTTATGAATTATTTACTTAATAAGGAAATTAGAATTAAGGATTATTATTAAACTATTATACGTTAACATTTCCAGAAAGAAATGCAATTAAATAAGCAGCATTAGAAAACTTTTTGTTTTTTCTCTAAAGGAGAAAAAAAAGACCTAAGAATCTGTCAGAGACTGAGCAGTGCCTTAAGATGCCTTTGGTTAAATACGGTTTCATACACAAGCACATACCTCTAACCACCCCCCTCCCCCGCAATCCAATTTCTCTTTCTTGGGGTACAGTTCAAAAAAATGTGTCCAAGTGGACATACCTAAACATCCATCTATTATACTTGTTTGTTCTCTTGGGTTTATAAACTCAACTGTTAACTCAGTTATCTTTCTGACTTTCACTAGAATTGCTATTTATGCCTCATTTTGAATGCCAATTAGCAACTTCTCTATCACCTGGTTAAAATGCCACTTTCTAGATTATGAAAGTCACTCACCAATGACCCAGGTGGAAGTCTGGTTTTAGTAAGGTGTCCACTGTCTATTCCCACTCCTTCCCTTGGTGGTTTCAGCATTCCTAGCAGAGAGCACAGGATGGGGAGGCCAGTAAAAGCAGAATACTGCAGCCATTAGTGTAACTTGCAGCCCTCTTTCGCTGGCTACCAGGTGGCTAATGTCGATGTCAACCTACAAAAACAGAAACCAGTTTAGGAGGCAAAGCGTTTATTGGAGATCAAAGAATTGCACTTTGAGAAGCACAGTTTCAGGTATAAACCCAAATAATGTCCTGATTACAGAAGAGAGGCTTAGGGTTTTTGTGGGAGAAAGGGAGGAAGATGAAGTAAGTTATATTAAATAAGAGTTCATTGGTGCTAGATGAGATAAGGCTAGGTTTGTATCTCATAGATTGGTTTGCAATTCATTCATCAGCAAAGTCCAGTTTCATCAGTCCTTACAAATAGAACATTCTTGTCCTTACTGACTTCTTGGAATGTTGGTGGTTTGGTCCCGTTTGAAAGATAAAGAAAACAAGACTGCAAGGCAGTTCTTCTGAAATGGCTGCTCCAGCTCTATTTTAGTATAGCATCATTCATGTCGTCTTTCACACTAAGCTTTTTGCTTTTCAATCAAAATCCCTTCCAGAAAACAATGCAAATTTATAGAAACAGAAAGACATCAAACATTGTAGATCCATAAACATTAAGATATTTGCTCAGATCATTATTGCAATAATTGGGAAATAAACATAAGATACTTGATATGTGGGCTCAGTTTAACACTTTTAAAAACGTAATCCAAATTCTTTAGCTTATCACTTCATCATTTATTGATTGTTCAGGCTCTTCCCCATATGCTCCAAACACCTCCTCCTTAGGGAGAGCCAGCATTTGCCCCTAACTGCTGTTTATTTGCATGATGTTGTTCTCATTGTAATTTTATTAACATTAGAAGGGAGCACAGTACTGAGGTAGCCTAGAGTGTGAATGCTCAATTTAATCTCAGTTGTATCTTCTGCTTCATTTGGTCACATTCTAAATGTGTTTTACTTTTGTCTTACATCATTCTTAAGGTCACTTATAAGGATATATATATATATATTTCCCTGTGGAATATATGGTTGGACTGTATGCATTTCTCTAAAATTATCATAAACTCATTTTATTTCTATTAAGTAACCTTGATATATTTTCTCATACAATGAGTACAATACAACACAATACATTACAACACGATAGAACATTATACAATGCGATACAGGTGTCCTTTGGTCAATACTATCCACTTAAACTGATGAAGGTAAAATTCTGGAAGGAGAAGGTTAAGGAAGAGTAGTAACAAGAGTACAGGTAGAAAAGGTCATCTTGAAAAGGAGGGTGCGTGTCCTTCTCTAAGGCTGGAGGAAAGCTTCATTTGTCATTTTTGATGCTCTTGTTTGAGATAGCTTCATTGGAGCTGAACTGAATTGTGACTGCAGCCTCCCTTCATTTTAACTGCTACCCAACATAGAGTGGAATCTGGCCTTGTTAATTTTAGTAAAAACCTTTTCTTTTCATGTTTTATGTCATCCAGATGACTCTATGGAAGGCGCTTTGGGATACATTGTGACCATTGTCATGCTTTCAACACAGACGCACTGTATGATTAATTTAACAACAGCCTCTGCCATCTCTGAAGACATCTAAGCTTGCTAATATAAAAGGGTCTGCATTTCAGCGCTCTTATGGGGGACTACACCATAAAACAAAGCAGTCCACATGAATGTTCAATGATAAATGGTAAAATAATGATACTAAAAGCAATAACTCATCAGGAAGGTAATGAAGTTGTGAAGCAAGGGAGGAAAATATTCTTTTCAACTGGAACTCGATTGCCCTATCATTTTTAATCAGTAAAGAAGTTTTGGACTATCTGAAAGAAAAGTCGTCGATTTCTTTCCCTGTGGAATTATGTGAAGATTCTCTCCCTCTTTCCGTTTAGGGTAATAGCTACTATTCTTTTAATGTTCTTTTTCTGTTCTTCCCTGAAATCTGACACAATCAATTTTTCAGGACTCTCTACTAAAGGGGATTCCTTTCATTTAATTTGTCCAGCATGAAACTGGAGTCAAGAGCTTTCTAAGCAATTACAAGGATGTAATTCACTTATCAAAGAATGTCTTCCATGTGGGCACCTTGAACCAGAAAAAAAGGACAAAACTGTGTTGATTGGATTGAGGTACACTGACTTCTTCAAGCATCTGGCTGGAATCCTCAGGGGATGACACTGAAAAGACCGAGAGTTGTAAAACTAAAAAGGCTATGGTGGTGCATGAAGGGAGCATGAAAGGCTGTAATATGACTGACATTCTCAGAATTTTCAGCAACTGTCTCATGGCCAAAAATAAACTCCTGTTCTTCCTGTCAAAGCCTGCTCATGTTTCAATGACCTCATCTCCCTGAATGACATCATTTTTCTCCCCATCACTCAGGCGCAAAGCCTCTAGTGCTGACCAAGAGCTGTGAATTCTACCCTCTGAAATGTCTTTGATTTCCATCACTTCTCCTTTAATTCCATTACTACCGCTCTAGAATTTCAAGGACACATAACCTCATCCCTGAACTATAGCTTCCAACTCTATGTCTATCTTTGTTAATCACTGCCAACTGGTGTTTCTTTGGCCTTCCTCACCCCAATACATCTTCCACACTTCCACCATATAATTTTTCTTATTGCTATTGTGCTCTGCTCAAAAACTCCCAGTGTCTCTCTATCACCAACAGAATAGAGTAAAAACCCCTTAGCATGTACTCATAACCCTTTGTAATCTGGCTTCGATTTAACAGTGTGTTCATTTTCATTCCTCAAACAGTCCACTTTCTTCCACTAGACTGTGTCAATGCTTTAACTTTTTTTCCCCACAAAAAAGTCTTTTCTTTATGTTGAAATCATATGCATCTCATGAGTTTCAGCCCAGACGATAACTTCTCTACGAAACACTCTTTAATTTTTCTAGTTGAACTTAGTCCCCTCTCAATGGTTCTCTCAAATCTCTTTGAAGTTCCATTAGAGCAGTGCTTCTCAGACTTTACTGTGCATCATGTCCCCTGGGGATGTCCTTACCATGCAGATTCTGATTCAGTAGTTCTAGAACGGAGCTGAGATTCTGTGTGTCTAATAAGCTCCCAGTGGATGCCTGTGCTGCTGGACCTTGGATCTACTTTGAGGAGCAGGGCTGCAGTATTTTTTGAGGTGCAGCATTTGTCACCATTCTGCCCTGTATTGGGGTCTGCTGGAAACATAGCTTCCTTTCCTTCAAGACTGCACTCTTTCAGAGCAGGCTCTTGGTTATACCTATATCTCACACACTTTCCAGTTTTTTGCCTTGCTGGCAATTCTGGTGAAAGATTCAGCCAATGAAGCAATTGAAATGAAACTCCAAATTAAAATCAAGATTGTGGCTTATCTGAGATTTCACTTCTCATTACCCTCAATGGCAGACAACTCTCTAACAGTGCAGAGAGCACATGCCTTGCTGGGTAGGCACTCTCATTTACCTTCTATTTGTTGCCCTGTCGTTCAAAGGGCACAAAGGAATTCCTTTATCTTACACTATCATGGTTTGAGCCCCTGAGAGATATCATATGCTAGCCTGATGCCCTCTGATAATGTTTCTCTTTGTCCCTACATTAAATGCCTCAGGTAGCAATATCATTGGTAACTGAAGGAATCTGCTATTTCTTTTTTTTTTTTTAATTTTTTATTTATTGCAGTAACCTTGGTTTATAACATTGTATAAATTTCAGGTGTACATCATTATACTTGTATTTCTGCATAGATTACATCATGTTCACCACCCAAATACTAATTACAACCCATCAGCACACACGTGTGCCAAATTATCCCTTTTACCCTCCCCCCTGCCCCCTTCTCCTCTGGTAACCACCAATCCAATCTCTGTCTCTATGTGTTTGTTTATTGATGTTATTATCTATTACTTAATGAAGGAAATCATACGGTATTTGACCTTCTCCTTCTGACTTATTTCGCTTTGCGTAATACCCGAAATGTCCATCCATGTTGTCACAAATGGCTGGATTTCATCGTTTCTTATGGCTGAGTAGTATTCCATTGTGTATATATACCACATCTTCTTTATCCATTCGTCCCTTGATGGGCACTTAGGTTGCTTCAAAGTCTTGGCTATTGTGAATAACGCTGCAATGAACACAGGGGTGCATGTATCTTTACGCACGGGTGTTTTAAGTTCTTTGCATAAATACCCAGCAGTGGAATAGCTGGATCATATGGTAGTTCTATCCTTGATTTTTTGAGGAATCTCCATACTGTTTTCCATAATGGCAGCACCAGTTTGCACTCCCACCAGCAGTGTATGAGAGTTCCCTTCTCTCCACATCCTCTCCAACATGTGTTGTTTCCTGTCATGTTAATTATAGCCATTCTGACGGGCGGGCATGAGGTGATATCTCATTGTAGTTTTGATTTGCATTTCCCTGATAGTTAATTATTTTGAACATCTTTTCATGTGTCTGTTGGCCATCTGTATATCTTCTTTGGAGAAATGTCTGTTCAGGTCTTTTGCCCATTTTTTAATTAGGTTGGTAGATTTTTTGTTGTTGAGATGCATGAGTTCTTTATATATTTTGGAGATTAAGCCCTTATCAGATGTATGGTTTGCAAATATCCTCTCCCAATTGTTAGGTTGTCTTTTCGTTTTGTTGATGGTTTCCTTTGCTGTGCAGAAGCTTTTTAGTTTGATGTAGTCCCATTTGTTTATTTTTTCTATTGTTTCTCTTGCCTCGTCAGACATGGTGCTTGAAAATATGTTGCTAAGCCCGATGTCGAAGAGCGTACTGCCTATGTTTTCTTCTAGAATTTCATAGTTTCAGGTCTTACATTCAAGTCTTTAATCCATTTGGAGTTAATTTTTGTGTATGGTGTGAGGTAAGGGTCTACTTTCATTTTTTTGCATGTGGCTATCCAGTTTTCCCAACATCATTTGTTGAAGAGACTTTCTTTTCTCCGTTGTATGTTCTTGGCTCCTTTGTCGAAGATTAGCTGTCCATAGATGTGTGGGTTTATTTCTGGGCTTTCGATTCTATTCCATTGATCTGTGTGTCTGTTTTTGTGCCAGTACCATGCTGTTTTGGTTACTATAGCTTTGTAGTATATTTTGAAATCAGGGAGTGTGATACCTCCAGCTTTGTTCTTTTTTCTCAGGATTCCTTTAGCTATTCGGGGTCTTCTGTTGTTCCATATAAATTTTAGGATTCTTTGTTCTATTTCTGTGAAAAATGTTATTGGAACTTTGATAGGGATTGCATTGAATCTATAGATTGCTTTAGGAAGTAGCGACATCTTAACTATGTTAATTCTTCCAATCAAAGAGGATGGAATATCTTTCCATTTCTTTGTGTCTTCTTCAATTTCTTTCAGCAATGTTTTATAGTTTTCAGTGTACAGCTCTTTCACCTCTTTGGTTAAGTTTATTCCTAGGTATTTTATTCTTTTTGTTGCAATTGTAAATGGGATGGTATTCTTAATTTCTCTTTCTGCTACTTCATTGTTAGTGTATAGAAATGCAACTGATTTTTGTATGTTGATTTTGTATCCTGCAACTTGACCATATTTGTTTATTACTTCTAAAAGTTTTCTGGTGGATTCTTTAGGGTTTTCTATATATAAAATCATGTCATCTGCAAATAGTGACAGTTTCACTTCTTCCTTTCCACTTTGGATCCCTTTTATTTCTTTCTCTTACCTGATTGCTCTGGCTAGGACTTCCAGTACTATGTTAAATAGGAGTGGTGAGAGTGGGCATCCTTGTCTGGTTCCTGTTCTTAGAGGGATAGCTTTCAGTTTTTCACCATTGAGGATGACATTAGCTGTGGGTTTGTCATATATGGTCTTTATTATGTTGAGGTACTGTCCTTCTATACCGATTTTATTCAGAGTTTTTATCATAAATGGATGCTGTATCTTGTCAAATGCTTTCTCTGCATCTATTGAGATGATCATGTGATTTTTATTCTTCATTTTATTAATGTGGTGTATCACATTGATTGATTTGCAAATATTAAACCATCCCTGCATACCTGGAATAAATCCCACTTGATCATGGTGTATAATCTTTTTAACGTATTGTTGTATGCGATTTGCTAGTATTTTGTTGAGGATTTTTGCATTGATGTTCATCAGTGATATTGGCCTGTAGTTTTCTTTTTTTGTGTTGTCCTTGTCTGGTTTTGGTATCAGGTTAATGTTGGCTTCATAGAATGAGTTAGGGAGCTTCCCCTCCTCCTCAATTTTTTGGAAGTGTTTGGGAAGGATAGGTATTAAGTCTTCTTTGAATGTTTGGTAGAATTCAGCAGGGAAGCCATCTGGTCCTGGACTTTTATTTTTGGGGAGGTTTTTGATTACTGTTTTGATCTCTTACTGGTGTTTGGTCTATTCAAATTCTCTACTTCTTCTTGATCCAGTTTTCGAAGGTTGTATGATTCTAAGAACTTATCCATTTCTTCCAGATTGTCGAATTCATTGGCATATATCTTTTCATAGTATTCTCTTCTAATCTTTTGTATTTCTGTGGTGTCTGTTGTAATTTCTCCTCTTTCATTCCTAATTTTACTTATTTGTGCCTTCTCTCTTTTTTTCTTGGTGAGTCTAGCTAAAGGTTTGTCAATTTTGTTGATCTTTTCAAAGAACCAGCTCTTGGTTTTATTAACTTTTTCTAATGCTTTTTTGGTCTCTATTTCATTTATTTCTGCTCTGATTTTTATTATTTCCCTTCTTCTACTGATTTTGGGCTTTGTTTGTTCTTCTTTTTCCAGTTCCTTTAGGTGCATTGTTAGATTGTTTATTTGAGATTTTTCTTATTTATTGAGATAGGCCTGTATTGCTATAAACTTCCCTCTTAGAACCGCTTTTGCTGTGTCCCATAAATTCTGGCATGTCGTAGTTTCATTTTCATTTGTCTCCAGGTATTTTTTGATTTCTTCTTTGATTTCTTCGTTGACCCAGTCATTGTTCAGTAGCATTTTGTTTAATCTCCACATATTTGTGGCTTTTCTGATTTTCTTCCTATAATTGATTTCTAGTTTCATACAGTTGTGGTCAGAAAAGATACTTGGTATTATTTCAATCTTCTTAAATTTATGGAGACTTGTTTTGTGGCCTAATATGTGATCAATCCTGGAGAATGTTCCATGTGCATTTGAAAAGAACATGTATTCTTCAGTTTTTGGATGGAATGCTCTGTATATATCTACTAGGTCCATCTGTTCTAGTGTGTCATTTAAGGCCAATGTTTCCTTATTGATCTTCTGTTTGGATGATCTATCTGTTGGTGTAAGTGGAGTGTTAAAGTCCCCTACTATTATTGTGTTACTGTCTATTTCTGTTTTTATGTCTGTTAATAATTGCTTTATATATTTAGGTGCACCTGCATTGGGTGTGTAGATATTTACAAGTGTTATATCCTCTTGTTGGATTGTTCCCTTGATCGTTATGTAATGCCCTTCTTTGTCTCTTTTTACAGTTTTTATTTTAAAGTCTATTTTGTCTGACATGAGTACTGCTACCCCAGCTTTCTTTTACTCCATTTGCATGGAGTATCTTTTTCCATCCCTTCACTTTCAGTTTGTGAGTGTCTTTAGGTCTGAAGTGTGTCTCTTGCATGCAGCATATATATGGGTCTTGTTTTTTTATGCAGTCAGCTACCCTATGCCTTTTAATTGGAGCTTTTAGTCCATTGATGTTTAAAGTAGCTATTAATAAGTATGTACTTACTGCTGTTTTTTAACTTTTTTTTTCCTCAGTGTTTTAGTAGTCCTTCTCTGTTCCTTTCTCCTTCTATACAGAATTGATGGTCTGTTTAGTTTGATCTCTGTCTGAAAGCTCTACTCTTTAACTCCCCTCCTCCCTCCTTTTATGTTTTTGTTATCATATCTAACCTCTTTTTTGTGCATTTGTATCTATTACGTTCTTATCATGGAAATAGATAATTTTTCCTATTTGTGGTCTTCTCTTTTTCCCTTAAATCAGTCCCTTTAACATTTCTTGTAGCACTGGTTTCTTGGTGACAAAGTCCTTTAATTTTTGCTTGTCTGGGAAATTTTTTATCTCTCCTTCCATTTTGAATGATAACCTTGCTGGGTAGAGTATTCTTGGCTGTAAGTTTTTTCCTTTTAGCACTTTAAATATATCGTGCCACTCTCTTCTAGCCTGTAAGGTTTCTGCTGAGAAGTCAGCTGATAGCCTTATGGGGTTTCCTTTGTATGTAACTTGAGTTTCTCTTGCAGCTTTTAGGATTGTCTCTTTATCTTTAATTCTGGACATTTTGATTATGATGTGTCTTGGTGTGGGCCTCTTTGGGTTTATCTTGTTTGGGGCTCTCTGTGTTTCCTGTACCTGGATGTCTGTTTCCTTCCTTAGGCTAGGGAAGTTTTCATCTGTTATTTCTTGAAATAGATTCTCTGCCCCTTTGTCTCACTCTTCTTCTTCCAGGACACCTATAACACGGATGTTAGTGCACTTGATGTTGTCCCAGACGTCCCTAGACGGTCCTCACTCTTTTTAATTCTTTTCACTTTTACCCGTTCAGCTTGGGTAATTTCCTCTAGTCTTTTGTCCAGCTCGCAGATCCATTCTTCTGTATCCTCTACTCTACTTTTGAGTCCCTCTAGTGAATTTTTCATTTCCATTATTGTATTCTTCATTTCTGCTTGGTTCTTTTTTATATCTTTCATTTCTTTGTTGACATTCTCACTGAGTTCATCTATTCTTCTCCCCAGATCAGTGAGCATCCTTAACACTCTTTGTTTGAACTCTCTGTCAGGTAGGTTGCTCATTTCTGTTTCACTTAGTTCCTTTTCTGGGGTTTTGTCCTGTTCCCTTACTTGGAATGTATTCCTTTGCCTCCTCATTTTACCACTTTCCCTGTGCTTGTGTCTAAGTATTAGGTAGGTCAGCTACGTCTCCTGCTCTTGGATAGGTGACCTTATGTAAGTGATGCCTTAGGAGGCCTGCAGTGTGCTTCCTTCAGTTCTCAAATGTTCCAGGGGTGACCCCTATGTGGGCTACGTGTGTCCTTCTGTTGTGGCATGTTTGCTCTCCCTGTAGGCACCCAGGGAGGCCGAGTTATGCTCCTGGCCAACTGTTGTAATGCTCTGCTGCTTGTAGTTGTTGTGGGCCCTTCAGTCTCTTTATCAGGTGTGGGGAGCCCCAGCACAGTTGGCTGCAAGTTCTAATACCTCATTTGTGTTGCAGTATTTCTTTTAAGTGAGTAGGTACCCAGAGTGGCAGGTTGTTAGGCTCAGGGCCTTACAATTGCTATAAGCCTCCAGCCTTTAGGTCTCTGGTCAGCTCTCTGAGGATTGGAGCTATGTGGGGCTGGCCTCAGGCACAGGAGCACCCAATTGTTTCAGGCTTTGGAAGGTGGGGCAAACCCCATATGTGGGTCTTTGAGAAGCACAAGTCTTATGCAGCTGACAAGCCTTGCCGCCCACAGGTCCACACACACAGTCAACACAGTCCTGCCTCGTGTGCGTGCCCCAACCTCCCACAGCGGACCCAGTCTCTCCACGGCGGGAGCCCCACACACTCCGCCACCGCCCCACACTCTCCACTCACTCCTTGTGCACGTCCTGCCCCACTGAAGTCGGCTCAGTTGCCAGGCTGCAGAGAATCCAGTCACCAATCTATGAAGGCCCACAAGTTGCCTGAGGGCTTGTTGTTGGGTGGGGCCAGTCTCTGGGGTGGGCGTCCTGCCCTGGCTGAGCTGGATTAAATCGGTGATCTAGTGTTTGGGGCAGACCCTGGGCTAGCCAGCTTCAGGGAGAACTCCAATGGTGTCTGTGTCAGCACGCCCACACCAGGCCACAACAATGGCTGCCGCCAATGTCCCAGTCCCTGGAGAGGTCTCACCCCTCACCAAGATGCACTCAGGGCCTATTAGGTGAGTCTCTTTTCACCAAAGCACTGTGCACCTTTTTTTCTGGTGATTTTAGGTTGCTTTCTGAAATGGGTGAGTTTGCACGTAGTCCCTTTAAGAGCCAGTTTTAATTTCTTTGTGAACCATCTTTTCTGGGGGTACTCCCCAATGTTTTAGTAGCAGGCAAAGTCAGATATTATGCCACAAAATGCCCCCAGCAGGGGCGCTCCCTGGATCAGGTCCCTGCTCCTCCAGGGAGGGCTGCGTACCTGTGGGCTGCTCCTGGGCAGCCGTGAAGTGCTGCGGCTTGTGAAGGCGGTGTTTTTTCTCTCCAGAAGGGAGTTTCTGTCTCTTCCACCTCAATTAGGATTGTACGTTGCTGCAGGAGTTCCTCCCATCCAGTTTTCAGCTCTGTCTCAGTGGTAGTTTTTCCACGAGTAGTTGTAAATTGGCTGTGTCTGCGGGAGGAGGTGAGTTCATAGTCTGCCTACGCCGCCATTTTGACTTCCTCCTCTACCAGGCACTATTCTAAGTGTTTAACAAATATTCATTCATTTAGTTGGTAGGAACTGGTGTTATCCTCATTGTGTAGAAATTGAGGCTCAGAGACGTTGTCACTTGCCCAAGGTCACTCAGCTAGTGCATATGGAGCTGGCGTTGGCGTAGTCTGGCTCTGAGTCCAGCTCTTCACTCCAGTGTTGTGCTGCATCACTGCCTGGTGGACGAAATCAAATCTGCTATTTCTTCAATTGTCACCACCTAATGCTGTCCAATATAACAGCTTTTAGTATCCTTTTTCTCCCTATCATCTTTAATCTATCACCTCTAATAACTAGAACTGAACTTTAGGAAACCTACTTAAGCTTGTAAAATCAGTAAGCTTAATTTTTACCACTTTTTTTTTCGAGTTTATTTGTCTTTTTTTCCTATAGGTTCGAGGGTAACTTAATCGATTTGTCAAAAAGGGAAAAGGTTTTGGAAGATCTGTGTGCTTTGTTGCTCCTTTTGTAGGCTGCAGCTTTTATGACTATATCCCAAATGGCTAAGGCTACTGGGATTCCAGTGACTATATCTGTGGGGTGGTAGGCGGCTTCTACAATGGCTCCCAATGATCCCCACTTCCTTGTTATTCATGTCCTTGTGTAATCCCCTCCTCTTGAGTATGGCTGGACCTAGTGACTTGCTTCTAATGAATAGAATATGACAAAAGTGATAGGATGTTACTTAGGTTAGGTTAAAAAAGGTTAAAAAATATTCTGACTTCCATCTTAGGTTAAAAAGGATTAGGTTAAAAAAGATTATGACTTCCATCTTACTTGCATACTTTCTCTGACTTTTCTTTCTTGTACACTTTGGTGAAGCAAATTGCTGTGTGGGAGAGGGCTTGTGGCAAGGAACTAGGGTGGTCTCTTACCAACAGCCAGTGAAGAATTGAAGCCTTCAGTCCAACAACCCGTGAGGAAGTGAATCCTGACAACAATCATAGGAGTGAGGTTGGAAATAGACCTTTACCCAGTCAAGCTACGAGGTGAAGACAGCCCTGTTTGTCACCTTACTGCTGCCTTGTCAGACGTCCTGAGCTAAAGGACCCAACTAAGGTACATCTGGATTCCTGACCCACAGAAGCTGTGAGATAATAGATGTTTATTTTTTTAAGCCACTAAGTTTTGAAGTGATTTGTTATGCAGCAATAATTAGCTGCTACAGTGTGTCTCATTCTTTATGCATTTATAACAGATCTCTTTATTAACATACTTTTCACTATGCTTTTTTCATTAATATTCACATTTTTACCTAGGAACCCCCTAATAATAATAAAATATATTTAAAAACCTGTTATGCTGAACATGATTGTTTGAAAGGTAAAAGGGACGTATGTGGCTTAAATATCCAGAAAGGTTCTGCTTTCTAGTCTCTGTTAAATCTAAAGATGCAGAAAAGAAAAAAGAGGATAGGTCGCGGGGGTTTCTGAATGGATATGTGTCGTGTACAAATAGGCCAGTGATGTGAGAAGAGGGATGAGGGCCTAGAGAACACTGAAGACTGAGATGAATGATATTTTTCATAAGACAGACTCATAGCAAGGCTGATATTTGAAATTGATGTATGAATCACTGAGTCTTACCTCCTCACCTAGGATTATATTTTTGTTAAATGAACTATTGCTTTTTGGAACCTTATGATGCCTCTTCAGTATAGCCAAGACCAAATTTCCTTGAAATTTCTATTAAAATGCAAACTACTGCTAATATAGCCAAGACTTCTGAACAATATTATTCAGCTGAAGTCTTTTCATATCAGATTCTAATCCAGTCAGAATACATTTGACTGCTAGCTATGTCCCAAGGAAATCTTATTCAAGTAAATATTAAACAAGAATAGAAGTCACTGCCAAATCTGAACTGAATACACAGCGTGTATCCAGAATGCTAATATGCTATCATTTATGGTATTCTAGGATAATTTAAGAAGGTGACATGGTAGCATTTAAACAAATAATCATCTTTATGCTTTGGGCCATGGGTCTCAAAATGGCTTAAATGGTATTAACCTTCTCTTGGAGATGGAGAAAAAGGCAATTAAAGGTATATGTAGAGTCATTTAGGTCAACTACAGAGTGATCCAGTTGCTGATAAAAACTCAAAATCTGTGCTTATAGGACTGATGTCTCAGGCTGTCAAAGGCCATCTTCTCAATTTGTTATAATGGGTCACATACCTCAGTCTGCTTTTTACTTATTTTTTAACCATTCATTGGGTTTGTTATTCAATTTGGACTTGCTTAGAATAGTTCTTGTGTGCTTCGTTTAAGTGTCATAGTTCTCACATCTTACTGCAGTATATCCCTTGTCTCCGGTTTTTATTTTGTTGGCAGATACCATTGTCAGAATCTAACACCTGTAGGCCAAGCCCAGCACTGATGTGTGGATCTAATCATGGATTTTTTTTACATCTTTGACAACGGGGACCAAGCCTTGGAGTGAAAACCAGAATAAGAAGCATATAGAGAATAGTACAACTAAAGAGACGAGGTATCTCACCAATCACAGGGCAAGGTCCAACTCTTAAAAAAAATGCAGCTGCTATAATGAAATCAACAGACCTATCTCTCCTCTCTTGCCTTTATAAGCTTAGGGATTTCCTAAGAACCCAATGCTTGTGTGAGTAAGAGATCTAAAAGCAGTACTGGTTTCACATTCTAATAAATCAAGGCTGCATATATTAAACATGGAATTTCTTTTTCTTTTGGAAGTGTGGAGATAAGAGTGCACCATAATAATAGAATGCTAGGTGTACCTGTCTATCTTTGCAACCTATTTTCCCAATGATGACCTCACCACAACCCTGTAGATAAAGTACTGTCCCAACTTTATCCTCAGTCTCACAAAGAACAAAACTAGCTGAAATTACGTGAGTATAATCATAATCAACCAAGACAGGTTGATACCCAGGGCTCCTCACATTGTACTCCAGGCACTTTGTATAGGCTGTTCTTGTAATATCTGCTACTATTTTCTATGCATTAAAGTGGGAACTGAGAGATGGGAGGTTCAACCCTGTAAGGAATGCTTCTTTTAGGATAGGACAAAATCTAAATGTGCTTAAAGAACATAGGACTAGGTATCAGGAGCACTAGACTTGTCCTTGCTTTGCTGCCAGGAGCCTTGGTGGCCCCAAGCCACTTACTCAAACTCCGTGGGTCTGTAAATGGTTTGGATGACTTTAAATTTTTTTTCCCAGTTTTAAGAACTCTTAAATCTCTGAATAGGTTTCGAAGAGCTTGTCTGCATCCTAAACAGCATTAGTATTCTGGGAAGTGTGGACAAATCATAAACATATATCTCAGAGAAGAAAAGTGGATGGGTTCTACTTTCTGAAAGCACAGAAAGCCCTGGTGCAGGTCCTGGGGGAGACAGCACACACTGGACATGTCAACAGATACCTGATCACAAACCGACCGACATCTGTGACATTCTTGTTGCCTGTCACAGGGATTTGCCTTTGCAGCCTGTAGGGATTTTAATTTACACCAGAGACAAAGGACCAATATAATCATGAAAGGATGCTCCGTGCCAATGCTTCTTTACAAGAAACAGAATTAAACAAACTCTTATTGAAAACAAATTGGCTTGTGGAATTAATTATAAAATGGAAATGGTATTTACTAGTTTCTGGTCAGGTATACACAGTTGAGTGAGAAAAAAAATCATTAGGCATGTAGGAGTAAGTTTTCAGACTCTCCTTGGCTACAGAAAGCTTCAGGGAAGAACAAATTAGTGACTTCTGTTTTTCAAGTTTGGGCACACATGGTGTGATAGAGAAATGCCTCATAGCTCTTCATCATGAAAGGTGATTTATAAGTTGCTAATCATACTCCCTCCCTGTCTCTCAGGGTGCGTTCTTCTCACTAACCTTTGACTTCTCTCCGCTATTTAGTGAGCTCTTGGCCAGCAGGGCCCAGTCAGGAAGATATTTAACTGGTCCCTTGGGGTAGAGGTTGGGGGAAATATAAGGATTAAGTAATAAACAATTGAAATGAAAAGAAGGTGACCATTTCTATAGGAGATAACACCAAAGTCCACAAGGACAGAAGTGTTGAGGTAAACTGTTTTATGAAATTGGGACCAATTTTGTCCTCTTTTAAAATTTGGTACTCTAAGATAGAATGTTGAAATAGAGAGCCAAATAGCCCAAAGCAGATTTCCTTCACAGTCTCTACATGAATGGTGTCCCAGGCGGGTAGATAAGAAGTGGGCAGCTTTCCTTCACTTGGGTGAGAGTGGGCAAGAGTCTATGAACTAGACGAGTGTAGAGGTGTGTTATGGTTGTCATTTTGACCTGTCTGCACAAGGATTGGTTCTCTTGCATCTTATTTGCACATGGCCCGCAGGAGCATCCTATGAAGAATTCAACTAAGAAAAGTTGATACATACGAGTTTCTTTCAAGGACAATGGACCAGGAAAGTGGGGAAGGTAATCTTGTGGACTGGGTGGAGACTATACCATCAGCTAGTTCAACTTGAGCACTTAGAAGAGGAACTTTCATAAAAGTGACAGTAAAAACCAAGTAATAATAAAAAACTCACCTATTAATTAAATTTTATGATGTATTTTTTTATTGACTATTTTTTAGATCAGTTTGAGGTTTGCAGCAAAACTGAGCAGAAGGTACAGAGATTTCCTATATACCCCTTGACCCCACATGTGCATAGCTTCCCTCATTATCAACATCGCCCACCAGAGTGGTAAGTTTGTTACAATTGTTGAACCTACGTTGATACATCATAATCACCCAAAGTTCATAGTTCACATTAAGGTTCACTCTTGGTGTTGTATGGGTTTGGACAAATATGTAATGGCATGTATCCATCATTATGGTATTATGGAGAGTATTTTCACTGCCCTAAAATGCTGATATTTTTAAGGCGCCAGATCTTATTCCTTCAGGTCTTATGTAAAGTGGCATAAAGATAAAAAGGATGTATTTGAACGATATTGAGGCACACACACCGCCAAACTGATAGACAAGTGGAATAGCAAAGAAGCGGTGGAGGATGTACAATTGGCACCGCTGTACGAGCGTTGTAGGCCAGGTCTCACTGACTTCAGCAAGACGCCTGAGGGAATCCAGTGTGGAAAGGAAGAAAATGGGAACCATCACATGCAGGCCCAAAGAACTGCTTCATGTGCCCAGGGAAGACACCCTCTAGTACTCCTGGAGGAATTTGAGAGGGCTGGAGTCACAGAAATGCTGTTTGGGTTACACTAAACAATGGGATTTTTACCCTAAACGGCTGTGGTTACATAAGAAAAGAGCAGATAACCTTTATGCAATTTTATGAACTGTTTCCTCCACGCTGCCATAATCTTGTTGCTTTTTTCAGCAAGATAATAAAACAGTTTAATGAAACCAATAAAAATGATCCCCCTGCAAAAGGCTGGTAATCCTCAGCTTGCAACATAAGGCCCCACAGTTCTGGGTTACTGAGTAAGGGACTGAATTGGTGCTATGTTAAATTCAAGGGGGAGTCCCCAGTGCTCTGTGATGGCGACAGAAGCATATTAAGAACCACAAATAAAAACAGCAGCATAATTAAAATATAATGTAAAAGCTAAGAAGTTCAAACCTCAGCCTGTTCTATTGTTCCTCCTGAGGGCTCTTGACAAGAAGAGTGTCAAAAATTTTGCTTTTTGAAGAAATCTCATTTTAATGTTTTAAATTAAATGCAGATGAATTTTGTAGAATTAGCACAACTTTGAAGTAATAAGAACTCTGCTACTTGGATTTACTTCTTCCCTGAAGATTTTTTTTTATTAATCTGGCAGATCTACATTATGTTAATGGCAGCAGGTCATTCCTCTAGTGCCAGTGGCTTGTGGGGATCCGAGGGCAATTGAAAGGGACACAAAGACCTCTGTGTATATCATAATAGGTGCTTTTGTGAACTATATAGACTCTACCTTTCTGTGGAGTCCAGTCATGACCCTGGTTCAAACCTGACTCACAAATTTCACAGGATTTTGTTAGCCCCAATATCAGAATATCTTCTTTTATTTCTTAGTTTCATCTACTTCCTCTCATCAGTGCCACACATATAACAAAAGGGCAAGAGGAGACCCTGATGCTCTCCTGGTTCAGGAGTCTTGTCTTGTTTGATGTGTCGTGATTTACACCACCACCAGTAAGTTCAGTCCTCTGCATTTGCCCCCTATTTTTTAACTGAGGCATAAAATACATAAAACGAGGTCTATAAATCGAAGTGTACAGTTTAATGAAGTGTTGCGTATGTATACACTGGTGTAACCACTATACAGTTTAAGATTTAGAACGTTTCCAGAAAGTGTCCTCATGCTCCTTGCTGGTTAATCCCACATCCCAGATGTAACCATTATTCTGACTTCTCTACATACAGAATGTATGTATCTGGCTTCTTTCTCTTAACACCATGGCTGTGAGATTTATTCAAGTTGTTGCATATATTAGTAGTTTGATTGTTTTTCTTGCCATGCCATACCCACTGTTTGAATCCACCATATTTTATTTATTTATTCTCCAGTTCATGGATTGTCTCCAATTTTTCATTTTCATAAGTAAACCTACTCTAAACGTTCCTGTATATATCTTTTGGTGGATGTAAGCATTCACTTCTCTTGAGTGTAAAACTAAGACTGGGATTGCTAGATCATAGGACAGGTATAAGTTTAGTTAACTAGTAACTGACAGTTTCCAAAATGTTTGAAACTTCTAACTGATCGCTACTCTCAGCTACATTTAGAATTTTTCTCTTGTAATTTTAAAATAATTATAGACTCACAGGAAGTTGCAAAAATCATACAGAGGAGTCCCGCTTACCATTTAACCAGTTTCTCTCAATGTTTAAATGTTACATAAAATGGTACAATATTACAATCAGGAGATTGACATTGCTACAATGTGTGTGTATAGTTCTATATCATCTTATCACACATGTATATTTGTGTAACCAACATCCTAGTTAAGATACAGAACTGTTCCATCACCACAAAGATCTCCCTCATGCTATCCCTTTGTAGCCACACTCAATGCTTTTACCTCCACCATCCCTCATTCTTGGCACCCACTAATCTGTTCTCCATCTCTATAATTTTGTCATTTCAAGAATGTAATATAAATGGAATCATACAGTAGCGACCTTTTAAGATTAGTTTTTTCACTCAGGATAACGCCCTTGAGATCCGTCTAATTTATTGCATGTATCAATAGTGGTTCCTTTGTATTGTAGACTAGTATTCCATGACATGACATGACCTCAGCTTCTAGAGTTTATCCGATGGAGGAGAGAAGCTGTGGTTGCACATGATGAATATAGTCTGACTAGATAAATTTCATCAAAATCTTATAGAAATCATGACAAATGAGCAAAGGATGATGATGATAATCAGAATATGCTCGCTTGAAGAAAAATCTGTAACAAACTTCCACTGAGTTGTTACCAACGTCCTCATCAAGAAACAGGTCTAACTGCCATGCAAGTCCCTTTTATCAATGTTTTTGACTTTTCCTAAAACTAAAGCTCAAGAAGGAGCAGTGTAGAGAGATTCCCATGTGAGATATCAGGTATGAGAGTGCTCCTTAGTTTACACTAGATTGCTGGCAAGACTTATTAAGCAAAAACAATGTGGAAATAGCAAATTCATCAGTTTGATGAGACTTATTCTATTAAATAGGTGCCTTAGATATTTTATTTCCTTTTATCAATAACAAACCAATAAGGAAGAGATTATTATTGTTGCAGTTTAAAAATGAGGAAATTGAAGCACAGAGGATTAAATAATTGGCCCCAGAAACATAGCTGGTAAGTAACAGAATTAGGATACAGTCTAAGTGGTGTCAGCTGTGGCTGCAGTCATCCAGAGACTCTCCAAGGCTGGAACACTTACAGGACTACCAGTTTGTTCTGGCTTTGGCTAGGGGCTCAGCTGGGACTGTCAACCAGAGGATCTCCATTTTCCTCCATATGGCTGCTTCCTGGGTCTTGGGGTCCTAACGGTATGGTGGCAAAGGAAATGTTTCAAGCATGAAGGCAGAAGCTGCAGGTTTCTTAAGGCTCAGTCTCTGAAATTACACAGAATTACTTCTGTTGCCTTCTAGTGGTCAAAGCCATCATAGGGCCAGCTGAGATTAATGGAGGGGATATTGGGAGGAGGAGAAAAGGATTTGCAGCTCCCTTTAGCCCACCATAAATATTGACTAATTCAAAAAAGAAAAATGATCTAGGACAACTGTTGCTTTAATTATTCAGGACAATTTAGGGTCCTTGCATCTGCCCTGATATTTGGTATCATTTCATTTGGTTTTTATGACAAAGTCTGATATTTAAAAATAGAGATTTAGTTGCTCAATAGAATTTAATGAACATGATTAATATTTCAAAACATATTATTGTCCAAGGTGAATTTTGGAAAACTCACACCTGCACAATTATCAGCTTAAATGGCATCAGGTGTGGACTTCCTCATTAGTCAGTCCTTTACTCCATTTATGGGAGCTGGAGTCATGAGAGACCTTGTGGTGTCTGAAGCAGGACTACTAAGTACTGGAACTGATTTTCAAAAAACAGTCAGAACTTAGCCATGCAAATTGTGTTGTTTCTACCTAAAATATTATCTTGGAAGCTATAAAATTATTCCAACAATGCTGCCTCATTAAAAAAGAAATTCTGTAACTATTATTTTGGAATTGTTTTCAGTCTGTAACATTCACTTTGAAAATCTGACCAGATATCTTTTTCGAGTGTAACTAAGTTTTTAAGTGCTATAAGCCAAACAGACCTAAGTCTGATGAGTGTGTCGTGAGGTCAAACTAGGACTACTGGTTTTGGTCCTAAACAAAATTTCATGACTAGCTAATTAGAATTGATTTTCTTGTTGCTTATAAGTTGGTTCCTGATAGCAAGTCCAAAAAAAATTCAAAGATATTTTGAGCAGCAGCATCCTATTAAGTAAGTGTGCCTCTAAAGATGCCTACTGTGAAAAAGGCAGCACACATTTGGATGTGTAAGTTCTGGTATATATATTCAAAAAACAGGTTAATTAATTTAATATTATCTTGTATCGCTTATAGTCTGATCTCATGTTTTTCTTTTGTCTAATATTAATATACTACGTATATAACATTAATTTTTATATATATGTAGTGCTTTTAACTTTTAAAAGTATTTTACTTTTATTAACTTCTAAATCTTCACAATAAGGTCATGGACATATTATTTCATAAATATATTATACAGTTTAGCAATAAGGAAATCAAGTTACAGAGAATTGGAGACTTTTTTTATAGTTATATTTTTAAAAAATTTTATGGAGGTCACATTGGTTTATAACATGATATAAATGTCAGGTGTAAATCATTGTATTTTGACTTCTGTATAGATTAACATCATGTACATCACCAACAGTCTAGTTGCCATCCATCACCATGCAAATGTGTCCCTTTATCCCTTTCACCCTCCCCCCACCCCTTTTCCCTCTGGTAATAAATAATCTGTTCTTCATATGTATGTGTTTGTTTATCTTCCACATATGTGTGAAATCATATGGTGTTTGTCTTTCTCCTTCTGACGTATTTCTCCTAACATTATACCCTCGAAGTCCATCCATGTGTCACAAATGGCACAATTTCATCTTTTTTTATAGTGAGTAGTATTCCATTGTATATATATATACCACATCTTCTTTATCCATTCATTCATGATGGGCGCTTAGGTTGCTTCCAAGTCTTGGCCACTGTGAATAATGCTGCAGTGAACATAGGACTACATATATCTTTTCAAATTAGTTTTTTCATATTCTTTGGATAAATTACCAGAAGTGGAATAGCTGGAGCATATGATATTTCTATTTTTAGTTTTTTGAGAAATCTCCATACTGTTTTCCACAGTGGCTGAACCAATTTACATTCCCACCAGCAGTGTATGTGGGTTCCTTTTTCTCCACATCCTCTGCAACACCTGTTATTTCTTGTCTTTTTAATAATAGCCATTCTGACAGGTACAAGGTGATATCTCATTGTAGTTTTGATTTGCATTTCTCTAATAATTAGTGATGTCGAACATCTTTTCATGTGCTTGTTGGCCACCTGTATATCTTCTTTGGAAAAATGTCTGTTCACATCTTTTCCTTATTTTTTATTGAGTTGTTAATTTTTTGGTTCTTGAATTGTACGAGTTCTTCGTATATTTTGGATATTAACGTTTTATTGGATATATGATTTGCAAATATTTTCCCCTAGTTGGTGGATTTTCTTTTGGTTTTGATCCTTCGCCACGCAGAAGTTTTTTAGTTTGATATACTCCCATTTATTAATTTTTTCTTTTGTTTCCCTTGCCTGAGGAAACATGACATTCAAAACGATACTTCTGGGACCAATGTCAAAGAGCAAACTGCCTATATTTTCTTGTAGGAGTTTTATGGTTTCAGGTCTTACATCCAAGTCTTTAATCCATTTAGAGTTAATTTTTGTGTAGCGTGCAAGATAATGGTCTATGTTCATTGTTTTGCATGTGTCTGTCCAGTTTTCCCAACATCATTTATTGAAGAGACTTTCCTTTATCCATTGTATGTTCTCGGGCCCTTTGTCAAAAATTAGCTATCCATAGATATGTGGTTTTATTTCTGGGCTCTCAATTCTGTTCCATTGATCTGTGTGTCTGTTTTTGTGCCAGTACCATGCTGTTTTGATTACTATAGCTTTGTAGTATATTTTGAAATCAGGGAGTGTGATACCTCCAGTTTTGTACTTGTTTCTCAGGATTGGCTTTGGCTATTTGGGGTCTTTTGTTGTTCCATATAAATTTTAAAATTCTTTGTTCTATTTCCATGAAAAATGTCATTGGGATTCTGATTGAGATTGCACTGAATCTGTAGATTGCTTTAGGTAATATGGACATTTTAACTATGTTAATTCTTCCAATTCATGAGCAGAGAATATCCTTGTATTTCTTTATTTCATCTTCAATTTCTTTCAATAATGTCTTACAGTTTTCAGTGTATAGATCTTTCACCTCCTTGGTTAAATTTATTCCTAGGTATTTTATTCTTTTTGTTGTGAATATAAATAGGATTGTAGTCTTAATTTCTTTCTCTGCTAGTTCATTGTTAATGTATAGAAGTGAATTGATTTTTGTATGTTGATTTTTTACCCTGCGACTTTACTGTAGTTGTGAATTATTTCTAATAGTTTTTTTGGCAAATTCTTTAGAGTTTTCTATATATAAAATCATGTCATCTACAAATAGTGACAGTTTTACTTCTTCCTTTCCAATGTGGATCCCTTTTATTTCTTTTTCTTGCCTATTGCTCTGGTTAGGACTTCCTATAATATGTTGAATAAGAGTGGCAATAGTGGGCATCCTTGTTTTGTTCCTGTTGTTACAGGAATAGCTTTCAGTTTTTCACTGTTGATTATGATGTTGGCTGTGGGTTTGTCACATACGGCCTTTATTATGTTGAGGTACTTTCCTTCTATACCCATTTTATTGAGAGTTTTTATCACAAATGGATGTTAACTCTTGTCCAATGCTTTCTCTGCATCTATTAAGATGATCATATGATTCATACAATTTTTATTCTTCATTTTGTTAGTATGGTGTATCACAATGATTTGCAGATGTTGAACCATCCCTGCATGCTTGGAATAAAACCCACTTGATAGTGGTGTATGATCCTTTTAATGTTCTGTTGTATTTGATTTGCTAATATTTTGTTGAGGATTTTTGCATCAATGTTCATCAGCGACATTGGCCTGTAATTTGCCTTTTTTGTTTCATCCTTGTTTGGTTTTGGTATCAAGGTAATGTTGGCATCATAAAATGAGTTAGGAAGCATCCCATCCTCTTCAATTTCTTTTGGAAGAGTTTGAGAAGGATAGATATTAAATCTTAGAGTATTTGGTAGAATTCACCAGCTGTCTGGTTCTGGACTTTTGTTTTTGGGGAGGTTTTTGATCACTGTTTCAATTTCTTGTGATTTGCCTATTCAGAATCTTTATTTCTTCTTGATTCAGTTTTGGAAGTTTGTATGATTCTAAGATTTAGCCATTTCTTCCAGATTATCCAAATTGTTGACATATAGCTTTTCATAGTGTTCTCTTATAATCCTCCATATTTCTGTGGTATCCATTGCAATTTCTCCTCTTTCATTTCTGATTTTATTTATGTCAGTTTTTCCTTTTTTCTTAGTGAGTCTAGCTAAGGGTTTGTCAATTTTATTTATCTTTTCAAAGAACCAGCTCTTAGTTTCATTGATCCTTTCTATCATCTCTTTAATCTCTATTTCATTCATTTCTGCTCTGATTTTTGTTGTTTCCTTCCTTTTACTGACTTTTGGTTTTTTTCTTCTTTTTCTAGTACTTTTAGGTATAGTATTAGATTATTTATTTGAGATTTTTCTTGTTACTTGAGGTGGGCCTGTGTTGCTATATATGTTCCTTTTGATACTGCTTTTGCTGCTTCCCATAAGAGTTAGTATATTGTATTTCCATTTTCATTTGTCTCCAGATACTTTTGGATTTTCCCTTTGACTTATTCATTGATCCAATGTTTGTTCAATAGCATGTTGTTTAGTTTCCACATCTTTCTGACTCCTAGCTTTCTTTTTTGTAGTTGATTTCTAGTTTCATACCGTTATTGTCAGAAAAGATGCTTGATATGATTTAAATCTTCTTAAATTTATTGAGGACTGTTTTGTTTTCCAACATATGGTCTATCTTTGAGAATACTCCATGTGCACTTGAGGAGAATGTGTATTCCACTGCTTTTGGATGGAATGTTCTATATATATCTATTAAGCCCATCTGGTCTATTGTTTCATTTAAGGCCACTGTTTCCTTGTTGACTTTCTGTTTGGATGATCTGTCCATTGATATAAGTGGGGTGTTGAGGTCCCCTGCTATCATTGTGTTGCTGTAAATTTCTCCCTTTAGCTTTGTTAAAGAAACTTTTTTTTTTTAAAGGAACATTAGGTGGTAAATCCTAGAGCTGCAATAAAATCATTGGAATTTTTTCCCATATTGCTGCAATACTCCTTTTTATGACATGGTATCAGAAATAGTGGTGGAAGGCAGCTATTTCATAAAGATGTTTGGATCTAACAGAATTAGTTAAAAAATAATATTTTTGTGGAGTAGCATTTTTAAAAGAAAGTATCTGCAAGGCTGATCTAAACCACTAATTTTTCTCAAAACAACCTCATTGATTCAGTAAATAATTCTATTTTCATCACTTTTGGTTAAGTGGATTTTCTCCTTGTTTCTAACTGTACTAATCTAAGCAGGATGCTTCTGCAGCACTTTAAACCAGAGGATTTGATTTTTCTAAGCACTATGCACAGGATCAATAGTAGCTGCACCCTATGCCAGTCTGTAAACATAACTATTGTTCAATAAATGCCTATGGAAAAAGAGATCCATACTCCTGACAGGATCCCCAGGAACAACATGTCCCTTCCTCAGAAGGAGAAATTGCCTTTTGCTATGAATGGCTGTGCCACTGTGTTTTACAATCCCTGGGCCTGTTCTAAGTACTTCAGCAGCTCCCTGTTAACACTTTTCTGCACGTTTCTCATCAAAGTGAAGAAAATAGTTGCAATAAGCCCTAGTCCAGAAGTTGTCCCTGTACTCATGGATATAGCTGTTCTCCTTGTGTTGTCTGCAATTTCTTGCTTTAATTAAAGGATGAGTGTTTCCTAATAACATTAGAAGAACTGCAATCAGAGAACTTTAAGTCTCTCTCTCTCTCTTTTAAATTCATGTTCAGCTGTATATCAATATTACAGGTAATCCAAGACTGATTTGTTAGAATTCTGCAGAGTCTTGCTTTTCCTTCTGGCATGAATTAACAATTTCTGCCTTCAAACCTATTCTCACTGACAACAGCCTGTCTTTTTATTCAGTCTAGCAAGGTTGGGTTTTTAGGTATAGTAAATGGGGATGAGTGGAGTAGGTGGTCTTTCTTCCTTCATGAAAATATTTCAAAGGTGGGAAACTTTTGCAGAATTACCTTTTTTTCTTTTTCTTTTTAAACAAAGAGCAAAATTACTATAATAAATTCTAGTTTGTAGATTGTAAATAGTGAGTGGAAATTTCTCAAGTTGCTCAATAGCATAAACATATGCAGTCCTCTTCTGTATGAAGAAAAGAGTAGACAGATTTCCAAAATGGGAAAAATAGCTGCATAATGTGCCAAATGGCATTCTAAATTTGTCAAATTTCTGTTCTTAAGCTCTTTGAAAGGCCAATGCTCTAAAAGTTTTTGCTAAGACAAACCCTCAATCAGTTAAACCAAGACTCAGAGGAGCCAGGACCCCTAAAATAGAGTTTGTGAAATCATTTTGAGCAAATCAGAGGGTATCTGCTCTCTAAATATGGAAACATGTATTTACGTGTGTATACATCTGGAGCATATAGACAAGGTTCAGAGAGGAAGATTATTAAAATACAACAATTTCTTCTAAGCCTTGAGTTGATCATGTAAAGATTAAATTAGTAAGTGACGAGCTACTGTATAAAACAAAGTCACACAGAATAAATCCTATAATCTTGAGTTCCAAGTGAATAGGACTTTTTTCATATGTATCCAGGGTCCTTATCAAAATGAAATGTTGTTTTCAAGGGAAACATTTTTGCTTTTTGAGAACTATAATGAGAACAGGATGGAAGAATTAAAAGAGTGATGACCCAAGTCTCTCTGGCTGTATTAACCTTATTTTCCAAATAAATTAAAACAGAGCAAAAGAAAAAAAAAGGTTAAATTAGGAAGGACTAGGATATTTAAGTGTATTAAGTAGGAGAAAGGTAGGAGATAAAGAAAAGGAGAAGGCAGTGCCTAGGAATAGGTCCTCTCCTGTCAGAAGTTCCGTGATAATTAGCCATAGTTGTGAACTGAGACAGCAGTTCTTCCCAAATGTGAAGTCCTGGGCCTCAGTAATTCCCAAGACGCCTCTCATGTGGCTGCTGATAAAAGTTGTTAGCATTCAGAGATTAAGAATTCCTTTTTTGTTTTTTTAAACGAGCAGGTAACCAGTTAGGTAGGGCTAATTTTTCTAATTTAGTTCTGTTACACCATACCTAAAGAGAGAAAAACATGAGTGGGACCATGGTGTTTGTCTTTAAAGGACTTCTATGGCACCACACTTTATTTCATTTTTTAAAAACTAGTTTTAACATTTAGTCTTTCATCTACAGGTCAAAAATTACAGAAACTGATAGGAAAACATCATGAAATATTCCCCAAACAGCGTGAGATTCTATTCTTCCTCTACTTCATTCTTCCTTATTCTCACCATTCCTGGGAGAAGGGGATTTTTTAGCATAACAACATTTTGCAGAATTTGCCTAGTAGCTTCTCAAATGACTACGACCTTGGCATCTATAGGCATTTGGGCAGCCAATCCTTGCTCTAGGTCTGTGACTTTAACTTCAGGGAAGTATGTGAACCAGGCTGTGTAGGCCTGGAGATGCTGCGAGAGATCAATGAGGACCATGTACACTCCTGAAGCTCTGTGGTCATGTGGCACATTGTACAACCCTGAGACTGATAGTGTGTACCTAGCTCAGATGGAGTGGTCTTTTGTACATATCCAGACTGGACTATATGCAGAACTGTTCCAGCCTTACATGTACATAAGCTTTGCTGTGTATAACTTTGACCTTGAAGGGAGGCAGTTGAGCTTCCACAAGGTCTGATGTGGTACTCACTCCCTCAAATATTAGCTTCCAGAACTGTGCACTGATATCCTTCTCTGAGCTTTCAATAAATGAGCCTTGTATGATTTACTCAAGGCTGTGTGTTTGCTCCTTCCGTCAATCCAATTCTACTCCTGACAGTTGCCAATATGCTGGTTACCCACACACCTGAGTTTCTCTAAGAAAGGCAATAAACATTAGCAAGAGAGAAGTTGGCTTGTCTTGTTGGTACTCTGCTCTGAAGCACATGAGGGTCAACATTCTTTCCTAGGATGGAGCCAGGAATATACCTTCTTAGCCATGGTCATACCAGGAAATAGCTGTTCTGGGCTTTGAGTCCAAAAATTAAGGGCAATATGGAGTAGAAATCCTGAGAGGAAGTTTGAATTGTGAAAAAGCAGAGGAGACACAAGGTCAAAGAGGAGGGAATTCCAGATGCTTATCAGAGGCTGACTGTGAACTTAATTCATCTCGATGGAAATGGTAAGAAATATTTTGCATTGTCTCCTAGCCCCTATATGTGTTTATGTTAAACTGTAGATTATCTTTCTAGTAAGTCACTGAGCCAGTATTTTCTTCAAGACATTGGAAATAAAATTAAATTAGAAAATACTAATCAATTCTGTGTACTCTACTAGGTTACCTTTTTTTTGGCCAAAATAACTTCTTCAAAGTGTGGACATTTCCAAGGGTTTTGAAGGGCCATCCATATATTTCAGAATTTAGATCATCATCCAAATATCTACTGTAGCTTTAACCTTATAAGTAAATGACACTTTTTAAAGCAGCATCTCCACTCATTGTGACAGGATCAACCAGCATTTGGCTTCATTCTTTACATACATACTCTCTGTTGCTTGTTTCCCTTTTCACATAATGACTTGTCCAGATTTTCTGGGGCTCATCCAATCCTTTGGTACAATGCAGCACTCAGCTCTAATTTGCTACTTGCTCTTCAATATGTTAGGGTATCCAGCCTTTTTGCAGAAACACATATTGCTACTACTGGGAATTGTTCTCAATTAGCAGATTCCACAAGACCAAAGTCAGGATTTTGCTGAGAAGATAGTATTGCTCAAAAAACAATTTTTTTGAAAGTGCCCAAAATGTGGATTCCAAAGACTGTCCTCCCACAGTATCTTAGAATTTTGCTTCACCAGAAGGCATATTTAGCTGCACTTTTGAAGTGTTGACACCTTTGGCAAGTTTGGATGATCCCCACACAGGAGGCAGGGGGTATTTCTTCTGAGGCTAGTCTTTAAGGTAGTCCCCAGGGGCAGCCGAGCTGCTGCTTCCTCCCTCATATATATGTTAAAATTGCCTCAATGAAGTGGTGAACAAATTCTTGATTATTACCATTTTTCTCATTCTTCTTCAGGATGACTACTTTACACCACTTTGGTATAAAATTCTCTGTACATATTTTTGAGGGCGTGGAAAATAAACTGTGTGTTTGTAAATTGCCAGTTTTCCACAGAGATGGATATCAAAGTAAATTTATTTCCTGTTGTTACTATATTCAATGCACATGTGCCATGGGGTTGCAAAAAAGTAAGTATACACTGTCCTCAAAAACTCATAGTCCGAGTGACGTCAGCAACATGGTGGAGTGAACTGTTCCCTTTATCCCACCCCCACTGAACTACAAATAAATGGATATTCATTGATCAGTGGAGGATACCCACACAGCACAACAGGATGCCTGAGAGACTCATGCAGCTATACATCTGGAGGTGGATGGACTGGGCCTCCAGGAAGTAGTGGAGATAGGTGAGCACTCCCTCACCCTTCCCCAGCAGCCCTGTGTGTGCACATGAATCCTTTCCCAGCAGAAAGCACAGATAGTGCTGCTGCAGTCTTGCAAGTGGGAACGTGCCTTGGCACAACTGTAAGAAGAGGCAGAGGCAGCCCTGAGCCCATGTGCAAACACTTACCTGGCTGGTGGGAGAATCCACCATGCCGCTGCGGTCCCAATGAGTGGCCCATGCTTGGATGCTGTGAAGAAGCCCTGCCCAGCCACCAAAGTGGCTGGTATGACCTTAAGAAGAGGGGGTGGCAGATCTATACATGCACACAAATTCTTTCTTGGCCAGTAGGAGCAGCCAAGGTACTCCTGAGGCCCCACAAGTGGGAATGCACCTTGGTGCGACTGTGAGAAGAAGTGGTGGCAACTCTGAGGCTACACATGAACACTTTCTTGACCCAGTGAGACCACCACCATACCATCACAACTTCCAGCAGATGAGGTGAGATCAGAAACACAGTTCCTCCTTCCTTCCAGTGGTAGCAGGGGCAATCTGTGATCTGATACTACCACAAAAGTGCTGGCAAAGGATTAATTCATCAAACACCGTGAGAAACTACAGCAACAATTCAGAGCAGAAGGAAAATGACAAGTCTCCAGAATCCAACCCTGAAGTCACAGAAATTTACAATCTAAATGACAGAGAATTCAAAATATCTGTTATAAAGAAACTCAACGAGTTACAAGAAAACTCAGAAAGACAGTTCAATGAACTCAGGAATAAAATTAATGAGAAGTAGGAATACCTCACCAAAGAGATTGAAACTATAAAAAAAAAAAAGCAGACATTCTAGATATGAAGAACACAATTAATGAGATAAAAAATAATCTGTAATCCAAAAACAGCAGAATACACATTCTTCTCAAGGGCACATGGAAAAGTCTCAAAGATAGACCACATATTGGAAAACAAGGCAATCCTCGACAAATTTAAGAAGATTGAAATCACATCAAGCATCTTTTTTGACCATAATGCTATGAAACTAGAAATCAGCTACAGGAGGAAAAAAAGCTAGGAAAGTCACAAATATGTGGAGATTAAACAACATGCTACTAATAACCATAGTATCAATGAAGAAATCAAAGGATAAAAAAAAATACCTGGAGACAAATGAAAATGAAAATACAACATACCAACTCTTATGGGATGCAGCAAAAGCAGTTATAAGAGGAAAATTCATAGCAATACAGGCCTACCTCAACAAAGAAGAAAAGTTTCAAATAAGTAATCTTAAACTATACCTAAGAGAAATAGAAAAAGAAGAACTAACAAAACCCAAAGTCAGCAGAAGTAAGGAAATAATAAAAATTAGAGCAGAAATAAATGAAATAGAGACTAAACAAACAGTGGAAAAGATCAATGAAACTAGGAGCTGGTTCTTTGAGAAGATAGACAAAATTGACAAACCCTTAGTGAGACTCACCAAGAAAAAAAGAAAAAAGGCTCAAATAAAATTAGAAATGGAAGAGGAGAAATTACAACAGATACAGCAGAAATGCAAAGGATTATAAGAGAATACTATGAAAAACTATATGCCCACAAATTGGATAACCTAGAAGAAATGGATAAATTGTTAGACTCATACAACCTCCCAAAACTGAATCGGGAAGAAATAAAGAATCTGAATAGACCAATCACAAGTAAAGAGATTGAAACAGTAATCAAAAATCTCCCAGAAAACAAAAGTCCAGGACCAGATGGCTTCTCTGGAGTATTCTATCAAATATCCAAAGAACATTTAATACCTATCCCTCTCAAACTCTTCCAAAATATTGAAAAAGATGGAACACTTCCTAACTCATTCTATGAGGCCAACATTACCCTGATAGCAAAAGCAGGCAAGGACAGCACAAAGAAGGAAAACTACAGGCCAATATCGCCGATAAACATAGATGCAAAAATCCTCTACAAAATATTGGCAAACCAAATATAGCAATATATTAAAAGGATCATACACCATGATCAAGTCAGATTTATACCAGGACTTCAGGGATGGTTTAACATCCACAAATCAGTCAATGTGATACACCACATTAACAAAATGAGGAATAAAAATCACATGATCATCTCAATAGATGCACAGAAATCATTTGACAAGATCCAACATCCATTTATCATAAAAGCTCTCAATAAAAGGGATACAGAAGGAAAGTACCTCAATATAATAAGGGCCATATATGACAAACTGCAGTCAACACCATACTTAATGATGAAAAACTGAAAGATATCCCTCTGAGAACAGGTACAAGACAAGGGTGCCCACTCTCACCACTGTTATTCAACACAGTACTGGAGGTTTTGGCCAGAGCAATTAGACAAGAAAAAGAAATAAAAGGAACCCAAATTGGAAAGGAAGAAATGAAACTCTTGCTGTTTGCAGATAACATGATTCTACACATAGAAAACCCTAAAGAATCCATCAGAAAACTATTAGAAATAATCAACAACTACAGCAAAGTTGTAGGGTACAAAATCAACTTACAAAAATCAGTTGCATTTTTATACATTAACAAAGAACTGGCAGAAAGAGAAGTCAAGAATACAATCCCATTGACAATCACAACAGAAAGAATAAAATATCTAGGAATAAATTTAACCAAAGAGGTGAAAGACCTATACACAGAAAACCATAAGACATTAGTGAAAGAAATAGAAGAAGATATAAAGACATGGAAATATATTCCATGCTCACAGATTGGAAGAATTAACACACTCAAAATGTCCATATTACCTAAAGCAATCTACAGATTCAGTGCAATCCCAACCAGAAGCCCAGTGACATTCTTCATGGAAATAGAACACAGAATTCTAAAATTCATATGGAAAAAAAAAAGACCTCGAATAGCCAAAGCAATCCTGAGAAAAAAGAACAAAGATGGAGGCATAATGATCCTTGACTTCAAAATATACTACAAAGCTATAGTAATTAAAACAGCATGGTGTTGGCACAAAAACAGACACACAGATCAATGGAAAAGAATTGAAAGCCCAGAAATAAAACCACACATCTATGGACAGTTAATCTTTGACTAAGGAGCCAAGAACGTACAAGGGAGAAAGAAAAGGCTCTTCAATAAATGACGTTGGGAAAACTGGAGAGCCACTTGCAAAAGTATGAAAGTATACCGTTATCTTCCACCATATACAAAAATTAACTCATAATTTACAAAAGACTTTAATGTAAGACCTGAAACCATAAAACACCTAGAAGAAAATATAGGCAGTACACTCTTTGACATTGGTCTTAGCAGCACCTTTTTGAATACCATGTCTACTAAGGCAAGGGAAAGAAAAGAAAAAATTAACAAACGGAACTAACTAAATTAACAAACGGAAGTTTTCAAAGTAGAAAACTTCCACAAGGCAAAGGAAACCATGAACAAAATGAAAAGACAACCCATGAACTGGGGGAAAATATTTGCAAATCATATATCCAACAAAAGGTTAATTTCCAAAATATATAAAGAACTCATACAACTCAACAACAACAAAATAACCCAATCAAACAATGGGCAAAGTATATGAACAGACAGTTTTCCAAAGATCACAGATAGATGGCCAACAGACACATGAAAAGATGTTCAACATCACTAATTATTAGGGAAATGCAAATCAAAACTACAATGAGACATTACTTTACACTTGTCAGAATGGCTATAATTACCAAGACAAAAAATAACAAATGTTGGAGAGGATGTGGAGAAAAGGGAACCCCTCACACACTGCTGGTGGGCATGCAAACTGGTGCAGCCACTGTAGAAAACAGTGTGGAGATTTCTCAAAAAATTAAAAATAGAAATACCATATCATCCAACTATCTCACTACTGGGTACTTATCCAAAGAACTTGAAATCAACAATCCAAAGAGATTTATGCACCCCAATGTTCATTGCAGCATTATTCACAATAGCTAAGACATGGAAGAAACCCAAGTGCCCATCAACTGATGAATGGATAAAAAAGATGTGGTATATATATACAACAGACTACTACTCAGGCATAAAAAAAGAAAAAATCCTCCCATTTGCAACAATATGGATGGACCTTGAGGGTATGATGTTAAGTGAAATAAGCCAGACAGAGACAGATAAATACTGATGATTTCACTCATATGTGGAAGATAAACAAACATATGGATAAAGAGAACATATTAGTGGTTACCAGAGAGGAAGGGGACTGGGGTTTGGGCAAAAGGGGTAAAGGGGCACATATGTATGGTGCCAGATAAAAATTAGACTATGGGTGGTGAGCATGGTGTGGTCTATACAGAAATTGAAATAATATTGTACACTGGAAATTACACAATGTTATAAACCACTATGATCTCAATAAAATAATTAGGGAAAAAACTCATAGTCTGATGTGAAAGAGTTATGCAGATGAGATTAGAAATGTCAAAGATGATAAACAAATTGCTGGGGGAAAATGTTCATGGATTTTGTGTGTGTGTGTGTGTGTGTGTGTGCATGCATGCACACGTATACACATACATATAGTGCTCTGGTAGGCATAGGGCTGTTGAAGGCAATACGGAAAGGAAGGACTTCAGCTCTTCTGAAGGATGGATGATGTTTCACCAGATGAAGTTGGAGGGAAACGGTTTCAAATGGAGAGGGCAGTGTGAACTAAAGCCAGGAATGGGAGAAGTATGGCTCTAGAAATTGTATTTTGTTTATCTTCATGATGTTAACTTAACTGCCTTATTAAAAATTGCAAAATAGAGATTAAATATCTTCATCAAACACACATGAGGAAGCTAATGAAATAGAAGCAGAAATCAGTTCTTCCAATTCTTATACTACCTTCATATCAAATTTCCAAGGGAATTATGTGTGAGCTGTCCCAACAAAAATGTAAAGGAACTATTAAGCCATATGCTGTGCTCTCTAGGGCCAGCCATGGTCCACTGGTGAAGGAAAGAGAGAAGTGAGGTAATATTTATGATGTATCTTTCCACCAGATGCTAGATACTTACTCACATACTTCCATTAAATGCTCATAACAATTGATTTTATAGACTTAGGGGTTATGATTCAAACTATTAACTTTATTTTTATGCTGTTTCCCACAAAAAATCCTGCAAGTAAGGATAAATGAACTTCATTTGTTTATTTTAGTTGAGAATTGAAGAGTAAATAGGCTTCCCTTAGGCAAGGAGAGAGGGAAGGAATGCTTCAGGCCAAGGGAGTTGGAAGAGGTGAAAAGATGGGAGAGGTATATGAGGTCAGATAGCCAGAGCCATATCAATGTGCAACAGACACTCATTCATTCATTTATCAATTCATTCATTGCACAAATATTTACTGAGCTCTACAATGTATAAGACACACTGCCCTGTGGACTCAGGATATAACAGTATATATCAGACATAACAGATCCCTCTTCTCATAAAGCTTACATTCTTGTGGGTAGGTGCACACAAATAAAAAACAAATGAAGAAAGAGAAGAAAACATCAGACAGTGTGATAGGTGCTACATAGAGAATTATAAAAGACTAGCCAGTATAACTGCGCAGCTACTTTAGATTGGATTGGATGGTTGGATGGTCAAGGAAGGTAATACTTAAGCTGAGATCTGATGACAAAAACTAAACAAAAAACCAAGCCAGAAAAACCCATCTGATGTGAAAATTAGAGTAAATAGAATACTGGTGCAATGTCCCTGAAGAGAGAATCAGATTGATGTGCTCAAGGAACATACAGAAGGCTACAGTAGCTAGAGCACAGAGAAAAAGAAGAGAGTGAGATCGGCTGAGGCCAGATGAGTAGGCAGGGGCCAGACCATTTATGGCTTTGTGAGAAGTTTGGATTTTATTTCAGGGTAATGGAAAGCCACTGAAGAGTTTTAAATTAGAAATGATCTGATATAACATTTTTAAAGATTTTTAAAGACCTCTCTGACTGCTATGTGGAGAGTGAAACTAGAAGCCCAGGAGTGGAATCAAAACCAGCTGGAGATCATTGCTGTACAAGAGAGAGTTTTGTCTTGTACATATTTGGTTGCTTAGGAGGTTGTGAGAAGAGGATGGGTTCAGATTTGAATCACTCATGCCAATAAAGACTTATGCAAAAACCTATAAGACAGGATGGTATAATGAGTGACAAGTTGCCAAGCATTTGGTGCACAAGCGTTTGAGCAGCAAGATATTTCTTGTTTTCTGGCAAAGAGCTTCTTTTTACCCCCAGCTTTTCAAAGATATTGATAGCCTTTGAAGTTCTGAAAGGGGCTCATAAAATTGAAAAAAATTTTGATGGTATCGATGTGCAAATAATTATTGAAAACTGGGAACTGCCTTCATAGGGAGATAGAGCAGAGTTTCATCCAGATCATACTGAAAGGAAACCGTTTAACAGCCAATTTCTCCATGATGTGCCACAAAATATTAGAAGGAATGTAAGCAACTATGAGTATTTTATGCATAATGTCACTTGACAGAAGCATAGCTTCAATTTTCCTTGCTGCTCTCCCAAAGCCACAGAGCGTTTGGACAATCATAAGACACATTCAGCAATGGAAGTAAATCAATGGAAATCTAAGACTTGTCGTATTTTCTTTTCTTTGAAATCTTCCATTTTAAGCTAATGTAAGTTTGATATAAATCAAGAAGCTATTATAACAACATACATTTTCCTTAGTCACTATCAATTAAAAACGATTTTAGACTTTAAAACAGGAAGAGGACGGTAACAGCATGTTACCCGTGTACAATAAGATTTGATGTCATCTCACAAACATTTGTAGTGAAATAATACCTAATTCAGACTTGTGTAACTTTTTTATGAAGACTTTTTTTTTTTTTTTGTGAGGAGCACCAGCCCTGAGCTAACATCCAATGCCAATTCTCCTCTTTTTTGCTGAGGAAGACTGGTCCTGGGCTAACATCCGTGCCCATCTTCCTCTACTTTATATAGGACACCGCCACAGCATGGCTTAACAAGTGGTGTGCCGGTGAGCACCTGGGATCCAAACCGGCGAACCCCAGGCTGCTGTAGCGGAGTGCACACACTTAACCATTTGCGCCACCGGGCTGGCCCCTGAAGACATTTTTTGATGCCTAATTTATATTTATTGTCTCAGTAAGTTGTTGTCAATAATTTACACCCTACAGTGAGTAGAATTTCCTCCATTAGAATTAGCTTAAAGTCTGGGCACTCAGAAGAAAGGAACTTTAATTGGAATCATGGAAAAAATAATTTGGGGAATTTTAAGGAAGATTTTCTGAATGGATAACCATGGACATCAGGTAGGTACTGGGTACATATTGGAGAGATCTTAGAGAGCAGGACCAAAAAAGAGGGTGTCATCACCAATATGGTGAAGGTGCAGCAGATTAGAGGCAGGAAGCTGTGGTAAAATAATGTGGGTGGTTGAGTCAGAGCCATCTCAATTACTGTTGTGAGCTTTTGGGGAATGTTATATGCAAGACAATTTCATAATTGGTAAAGAATTAATATGGTCACTAGTTATTTTTATTTTTGAGTAGATGCCAGGGAGAGAATGATTGCACAGATGTGTCACTAGAGTTTGAGAGCTACTACTCTAGAAAAAGCACAAACACCATCACCCAGTCCAATACAGAGTCGGAGAATCTCTGACATCAGTATATACTCAAGGATACAGCTGGACCACAGTACTAGAGGGTGGCATACATTCAGAAAGTAGGAAATAGAATGGGCCCGGATTCTGGAAAAATTCTTGTTAGCCTGGGTTTAACTTTCTATACCTCTTCTTATCATCAGAGTGGCAAGTTCTCAAGACCCAAGGCGAAATTGTAAACATAGGATTAAGGTGAGCTACAAAAGTCAACAAGCTCTAGTCTGGGCATAAACCTAAAAATTGATGATCTAACTAATAGTCTTTTCCTCCTTTTTCCTTACTAACAGACCCCGCTTTTCTTCAGAAACTGGATAGAGAAATGCTTCTTGGGAACTGAACACATCCACACACTCAAGGAATGACTCCCACTTGCTATTCTAAAGCAGTTGTGGTAATTCCACTCTCCTTGCCAGTAATTGGTTTACAAATAGCAAGTGACCCAATTCTATTAACAACATGTGAAAGCTAATGCCAGATGAATTTGAAGCTGGTGGTACACTGAAGGTAACCATAGCAACAATAAGAAACAAATCCAGCCCCTGACTAAATTGACTCAAATTTCTAGGCATAAATATTATTTACCTCAGTCTGTGTTGTTGAATACACAATGTCTGAAAAATCACAAAATTAAAAACATAAAAATAGAGGGGAAAAAAATCCCACTGTGAAGAGACAAAACAGTGACTAAATCTAGATTCAGATATGACCTGCATATTAAAATAATCAGAGAAGGATTTTAAAATAAGTATGATTAATATGTTCAATTCTCCAATATGGAAAAAGCGGAAACACGCCAAATCAGACTGGGAATTTTAGTGAAGTGATAGAAAGTGTAAGAAGAATTAAATGGAAATGCTAGAAATAAAAAATACAGAAATGAATAATGCCTCCAGCAGTATTATAAGTAGCTTCCATACAGCTGAGATGAGGATAAGTAAATTTGAAGAAATTACTCCAACTAAAATTCAAAGAAAAAAAGTGAAATAAATAAAAACAGAGCATTCAAGATCTTGGCATAATATGAAACAGTCTAACATAGGTGTAATTGGACTCTCCAAAGGTGAAAAGAGAAGAATGGGGCACAATAATATATGAAGATATAATGGTTGATAATTTTCTAAGAATAATGAAAGACATCAAACCACAGATCCAAGAATATTAGAGAACCACATTCAGAATGAATATAAAAAATATGACTTGGATACATCATATTCAAACATCTAACAACCAAGGATAAAGAGAAAATCTTGAAAGCCAGAAATTAAAAAAAAAAAAACAGAGGAACAAAGAAAACGATTACAGCAGACTTCCTTCAGAAACTCTTCAAGCCAGAAGACAATGAATTGATATCTTTAAAATAATGGGGGGGAAAAAAAAACAACCAAAACTCTATCAACCCAAAATTCTATACCCAGCAAATATATCTTCAGTCTTGGACATCATGTCACCACACCTGCATGGACAGATTTTGAAACCTTTCATAACTGCCTCAGTTGATTCTGACCATTCCCTTCTCTGAATTTCTATAGCTCTGACCTTTGAAACACATGTTAGGTGTCTGATTCTTTCCTATAGTTACTTGTTCTCTAGGAATCACATGTCTGGGAGTCTCCAGAAAGCTGACAGTTTTCAGAAGGGGAAAAAATTCTGCCACACCCTCCTGTCCCTAGCTCAGTGCTGGATTCCTGGTAGGAGGGTGACATGTTTAAATAAAGCTTTTTGGTTGGTTGCTTTCGACCAGGAGGTGACACATTTTTCTCATGTAATAATCTGAGAGGCAAGGAGTCTGTCTAACAGGCAAAATAGAAAAAGAGAGGACAGACAATGCAGTTACTTATTTTCTACAGCAGATGTTGCTTTTTATTTTCTTTTAAACAGTGACTCTCCCTGTTCCTTAGCACTCCCACCCCACTTCTCTCCCTCTGCTCTCAGTGGATCTGCTTTGTTCAGTGACATCTTTGATAAATTGTTTTTTAATAGATGGGTAAGAATCTTTTCTTGTTGCACCCACCTCCTCAATATTGATAATTCCAGAACTGCTTTCCTTGGAGGAGGGGGTAAGGAATGTCAGCCACAGAAGGCTTGTTTTGTCAAGTGAGGTATCCAAGTTGAGGATTGCTTGTGAGAATAGAGGGAGATGATAGGGGCACTGCAGGGGGTGGCAGAGGGGAGACATGAGCGTTCTGGTAGTGGAAAAAGAACTTTTGCAGAGAAAAGATTAGCAATCTAAGAGGAGAATTTGAAAGTTTTGCTGAAGCGTGTTGAGTAACTCTGTATCCCTTGATGTTGCTAACACTTTGGAAGCTGGATTTATTAGGAGGGGAGTGAAGCCAACAACATTGCAAAATACTGACTCTGGCCTCACAGAGGGTGCTGGGTAGGATCAGAGGCAACCACAGGAAGCCAAACCCTCATGGATTAATTAAGTAACATTGCCATGGTGAAAATAATGGCTGCAATTCTGAATTTTGCCAAGATCTGCCTGGACATTGCAGAAAAACAACACTTTAAAAAATTGTTTAATTTTTAAAGTGGGCAGGTGGAAACCTTATTTTAGCTGCTAGTAGGAATTACATTTTGAACCTGAGAGCAGATATGCATACAAAATTTTTCTTACCAAAATAGAAACTATGGACAGACCTGAAATGATTACATTAATAGTCAAATTGCTGGATGTAATAAATCAAGAGGTCTTTGTAAATACAGATAGTCTCTAAATACAATGTACTTTAAACATAAACAATAAACTGATCATTGTACTGAGAGACCACACCTGCAATTGGATGTATTTTAATAAGCCTGTTCTTCCTTTTCCACCCATCTTTCTTTAATGGGCATTTTCCTTCCACAAGAAGTACCTAATTGCACACATTAGGTCTGCTTCTCTTCAGGTGTGAGTTCTTTACTCCTGGCCAACAAAGATAGCCAATAAGCAGATGCTCTACAAATCTAGCTTTAATTGTCATTAAGTAAATGAGGCTGCAATTGTGCTCATTATAAAAAGATTCTCAAAGTCCACATCTGGAGCTGCTCCTGCAAAGATGCGGCCAGACCATCTGGCAGGACCCTGCCGTAGCACACAGAGAGGCCCTTGCCCAGACACTGCTGCATGACTAGCTGAGTCAACAGCTGATTTAGAAAGTATTTTCTAGATTTTCCTGTACAATGTGAGGATGCTTCTGAGCATAGTTGCCTGAGGCTATTTCCAAGGGAGTGTGCAGAAGCTGTGGGAGAGTGTTTCCAAAGATGGCCCCATAATTCCCCCCATCCTGCATTCAATTTTACCATGTGACTTTGCCCTCTTCCAACTACAGACGGCGTTTATTTCCTTCCTCTTAAATCTGCCTGGATTTAGTGGCTCACTTTGAATAACAGAATGTGGCAGAAATGACATTCTGGAATTTCTAGGGCTAGGCCTTGTGAGACCTCACAGCTTTTGTTTCTGCCCTCTTGGAGCCCAGAGAACCAGTTAAAGAAATCTGACTACCCTCCTAAAGAGGGAGGCCATGTCAGAAAAAGCCCTGGATGATGTGAGATTACAAAGAAAGAGAAGCTCAGCCTTGCCCCGGCCATTCCAGCCACCCCAGTGGAGACTCCATCGACACACATGGATGAGAAGCCCTCCTGGGTTCTCCAGCCCATCTGAGCTGCTCCAGTCATTGTCATGTGAAGCACAACCTTGACATCATTGGAGAATCATGAGCAAATAAATACTTTTGTTGTTTTCAGCCACACATTTTTGGAGTGATCTCTTATGTAGCAATAAATAAACAACACTGAAGTAAACTAGCATTGTAATAAGAATGATAATTACAATGATGATGATGGTGATGATGATGTTAGCAGTTAACATTTATATAGTACCTCGTATGTGCTGGCCCCACTCTAAATGCTGTGCTCAAACTACTAATTTAAGTTAATTAAACCCCTGCCATTGATATTGAACCTGAAGTGAGTTCACTCACCCATCATGCAGCACGCCAGTCTCTGACACCAGGTGTAGTGGAAGAAAGTAAGAATTTTATTGTAAAGCGCTGAGCAAGGAGAATGGACAGCTCATGCTGTAATCCTGTACTCCCCGAAAAGCTATAAGCAAGAGTTTTTATTTTTCTATTTATTTATTTTCTGATGAAGACTGGCCCTGAGCTAACATCGTGCCCATCTTCCTCTCCTTTATAGGGGACGCTGCCACAGCATGGCTCGACAAGCAGTGCATTGGCGCACGAACTGGCGAACCCCGGGCCTCTGCAGCGGAGCACACACACTTAACCACTTGCGCCACCGAGCCAGCCCCTGCAAGCAAGAGTTTTTAAAGAGAAGATCAAAGGAGAGAAGCTGTGGTGGTCATGACCACAGGCATCCAGGGGAGCAATTGTCCAAGGGTCCAAGCAGACATTCTTGCATCCAGTCATTTGTTATCTTTATCCATTCTTTATCAGTACCTTGGGACCAGTTGTCTTGGGTTCCACAAAACCAGCTTCCTGCAGCATCTTGGACCCTGTGAGCAATTATACAAGGGGAGCTGTGGCTTTGCAGGCTGGCACCTTCCCACCAGCCTGTGTTTGGCTTTGTGAGGCTGCTTGCAGAGAGGAGAATGGCAAGATAAGAGAATCCGCTGGTGGGTGTCCTTGGTTGTCTGCCTCCATGGTGGATGGTTGATTCTGGCACCAGGAAGCCAAGGAGTTGGGGTCTGGGAAGCTTCATCTTCTTGATATTCTCTGGATATCAGTCTTCCTGTAAGAAAACTTCAAAGGACCCATAACTAGCTAAAACGTTAGCAAAAGGCCATCTGGGCTCTAACAATTTGTAACTTCTATTTGCCTTGTGAAGTTCAGGGATACAAAGGTTTAAAAACCCGATATATATATATTTTTTTATGAGGAAGATCAGCCCTTGCTAATCCTCCTCTTTTTGTCGAGGAAGACCGGCTCTGAACTAACATCTATTGCCAATCCTCCTCCCTTTTTTTCCCCAAAGCTCCAGTAGATAGTTGTATGTCATAGTTGCACATCCTTCTAGTTGCTGTATGTGGGATGCGGCCTCAGCATGGCTGGAGAAGCGGTGCATCAGTGCACGCCTGGGTTCGGAACCCCGGCCCCCGGTAGCGGAGCGCATACACTTAACTGCTAAGCCACGGGACCGGCCCCAGTTACTTAGTGTTTAAGTATGATTTGTGTATCTATTAACATTTTTAAAAGGAATCATTAAACTATCATTTGTAGAATACTTAGTTCTTCCTGTGAAAAATACGCTATGGTAGGTCCTCACTAGAATTGTAGATGATTTCCGGAAAACTTAAAGATACATCATTAGAGGAAGGTGATATATAAGCCCAAAACCCCGATATTTACATATGAATGTAACTTAGAGAAACAGGGAAAGGGGATGGGTGATTTTTGTTTTAACCCCATATATGCTGGGTTTAATATAGGGGAACCGATATCAGGGCCAGCATTACAATGATCCTAGGAAGTGGGTATTATAACTTATATCCATTTTAAAAAATGAGAAACTTGAGGCCTAGAGAAGTTACAAAGCCAAAGTTACAAAGTAAATGGTAGAGATGGGACAGTATAAACACCTCTTAGTGCTAGGCACTGTCTTAGGTTCTTTCCATACATTATCTCTTTTGAGTCTCATAACAACCTGACTCATAACATAAGTATTAGTTCTCCGTTCCACAGATGAGTAAACTAAGACTCAGAATCTTGTAAGTGGGAGAGTCAGCTTTTAAACCCAATGTTGTCAACTCCAAAGTCCAGTCTCTTTTCACTCTACAGTGTGGAGTCCCCTCAACAAACATTCATTCAATTATTCAAAATCATCGACAGGATGTCTTCTTGAAAACCTTTACGAATGCTAGATGTATAACAAGATGTCCACTCTCCCCACTCCTATGAAATACTGTATTGTAGATCCTTGCAGTGGGCAAGAAAAAGAAATGAAAGTCATACAGATTAGAAAGGAAGAACTAAAACTGTCCCTATTCATAGACAATGTGATTTCCTGTATAAAAAATTCCCAAGTACTCTGCAAAATAAGCCAAAAGAACTAATAAATGAATTTAACAAGGCTGCAGGATACAAGGTCACAATGCAAAAATCAATCATATTGTCATACACTATCAATAAATAATTAGGAATTGAAATAAAAAAGTATCAGTTATGATAGCACTGAAATACTTAAGTATAAATCTAAAAGAATACATGCAAGATCTGTATGAAGAAATGAAAAAACTAAAACACTGATGAAAGAAATCCAAGACTTAAATAAGAGATACATCATGTTCATGTATTGGAAGACTTAATATTGTTTTCTTTTTTTTTTGAAATTTTTCTTTATTGCAGTAACATTGGTTTATAACATTGTATAAATTTCAGGTGTACATCATTATACTTCTATTTCTGCATAAATTACATCATGTTCACCACCCAAGTACTAATTACAACTCATCACCACACACGTGCCGAATTATCCCTTTCGCCCTCCTCCCTGCCCCCTTCCCCTCTGGTAACCACCAATCCAATCTCTGTCTCTATGTGTTTGGTTATTGTTGTTATTATCTACTACTTAATGAAGGAAATAATACGGTATTTGACACTCTCCCTCTCACTTATTTCACTTTGCATAATACCGTCAATGTCCATCCATGTTGTCACAAATGGCTGGATTTCATGGTTTCTTATGGCTGAGTAGTATTCCATTGTGTATATATACCACATCTTCTTTATCCATTCGTCCCTTGATGGGCACTTAGGTTGCTTCCAAGTCTTAGCTATTGTGAATAACGCTGCAATGAACACAGGGGTGCATGTATCTTTATGCATTGGTGTTTTCAAGTTCTTTGGATAAATACCCAACAGTGGAATAGCTGGATCATATGGTAGTTCTATCCTTGATTTTTTGAGGAATCTCCATACTGTTTTCCATAGTGGCTGCACCAGTTTGCACTCCCACCAGCAGTGTATGAGAGTTCCCTTCTCTCCACATCCTCTCCAACACATGTTGTTTCCTGTCTTATTAATTATAGCCATTCTGACAGACATGAGGTGATAACTCATTGTAGTTTTGATTTGCATTTCCCTGATAGTTAATGATTTTGAACATCTTTTCATGTGTCTGTTGGCCATCTGTATATCTTCTTTGGAGAAATGTCTGTTCAGGTCTTTTGCCCATTTTTTAATTGGGTTGTTAGTTTTTTTGTTGTTGAGATACATGAGTCCTTTGTATATTTTAGAGATTAAGCCCTTATCAGATGTATGGTTTGCAAATATCCTCTCCTAATTGTTAGGTTTTCTTTTCGTTTTGTTGATGGTTTCCTTTGCTGTGCAGAAGCTTTTTAGTTTGATGTAGTCCCATTTGTTCATTTTTTCTGTTGTTTCTCTTGCCCGGTCAGACATGGTGCTTGAAAATATGTTGCTAAGACCGATGTCGAAGAGTGTACTGCCTATGTTTTTTCTAGAAGTTTCATAGTTTCAGGTCTTACATTCAAGTCTTTACTCCATTTGGAGTTAATTTTTGTGTATGGTGTAAGGTAAGGGTCTACTTCCATTTTTTTGCATGTGGCTATCCAGTTTTCCCAACACCATTTGTTGAAGAGACTTTCTTTTCTCCATTGTATGTTCTTGGCTCTTTTGTCAAAGATTAGCTGTCCATAGATGTGTGGGTTTATTTCTGGGCTTTCGATTCTATTCCATTGATCTGTGTGTCTGTTTTTGTCCCAGTACCATGCTGTTTTGGTTACTACAGCTTTGTAGTATATTTTGAAATCAGGGAGTGTGATACCTCCAGCTTTGTTCTTTTTTCTCAGGATTCCTTTAGCTATTCGGGGTTCCATATAAATTTTGTAGTTCCATATAAATTTTAGGATTCTTTGTTCTATTTCTGTGAAAAATGTTGTTGGAACTTTGATAGGGATTGCATTGAATCTATAGATTGCTTTAGGAAGTATGGACATCTTAACTATGTTAATTCTTCCAATCCAAGAGCATGGAATATCTTTCCATTTCTTTGTGTCTTCTTCAATTTCTTTCAGCAACGTTTCACAGTTTTCGGTGTACAGCTCTTTCACCTCTTTGGTTAAGTTTATTCCTAGGTATTTTATTCTTTTTGTTGCAATTGTAAATGGGATGGTATTCTTAATTTCTCTTTCTGCTACTTCATTGTTAGTGTATAGGAATGCACTATTTTTGTATGTTGATTTTGTATCCTGCAACTTTACCATATTTGTTTATTACTTCTAAAAGTTTTCTGGTGGATTCTTTAGGGTTTTCTATATATAAAATCATGTCATCTGCAAATAGTGACAATTTCACTTCTTCCTTTCCAATTTGGATCCCTTTATTTCTTTCTCTTGCCTGATTGCTCTGGCTGGGACTTGCAGTACTATGTTAAATAGGAGTGGTGAGAGTGGGCATCTTTGTCTGGTTCCTGTTCTTAGAGGGATAGGTTTCAGTTTTTCACCATTGAGGATGATATTAGCTGTGGGTTTCTCATTTATGGCCTTTATTATGTTGAGGTACTTTCCTTTTATACCCATTTTTTTTTTTTTTTTTTGAGGCGATCAGCCCTGAGCTAACATCCGCCAATTCTCCTCTTTTTTTGCTGAGGAAGACGGCCCTGGGCTAACATCTGTGCCTATCTTCCTCCACTTTATATGGGACGCCGCCACAGCATGGCTTACCAAGCAGTGCGTCAGTGCACGCCCGGGATCCGAACCAGCAAACCCCGGGCCGCCGCAGCGGAGCGCGCGCACTTAACTGCTTGCGCCACTGGGCCGGCCCCTATACCCATTTTAATCAGAGTTTTTATCATAAATGGATGCTATATCTTGTCAAATGCTTTCTCTGCATCTATTGAGATAATCATGTGATTTTTATTCTTCATTTTATTAATGTGGTGTATTACGTTGATTGATTTGCGAATGTTGAACCATCCCTGCATACCTGGAATAAATCCCACTTGATCGTGGTGTATAATCTTTTTAATGTATTGTTGTATACGATTTGCTAGTATTTTGTTCAGGATTTTTGCGTCGATGTTCATCAGTGATATTGGCCTGTAATTTTCTTTTTTTTCTGTTGTCCTTGTTTGGTTTTGGTATCAGGGTAATGTCGGCTTTGTAGAATAAGTTAGGGAGCTTCCCCCCCTCCTCAATTTTTTGGAAGAGTTTGAGAAGGATAGGTATTAAGTCTTCTTTGAATGTTTGGTGGAATTCACCAGGGAAGACGTCTGGTCCTGGACTTTTATTTTTGGGGAGGTTTTTGATTAGTGTTTCAATATCCTTACTGGTGATTGGTCTATTCAAATTCTCTACTTCTTCTTGATCCCATTTTGGAAGGTTGTATGTTTCTAAGAATTTATCCATTTCTTCCAGATTGTCGAATTGGTTGGCATATAGCTTTTCATAGTATTCTCTTATAATCTTTTGTATTTTTGCAGTGTCTGTTGTAACTTCTCCTCTTTCATTTCTGATTTTACTTATTTGTGCCTTCTCTCTTTTTTTCTTGGTGAGTCTAGCTAAAGGTTTGTCAATTTTATTGATCTTTTCAAAGAACCAGCTCTTGGTTTTATTAATTTTTTCTCTTGTTTTCTTGGAGTCTAGTTCATTTATTTCTGCTCTGATTTTTAATATTTCCCATCTTCTACTGATTTGGGGCTTTGTTTTTTTTCTTTTTCCAGTTCCTTTAGGTGCATCGTTAGATTGTTTATTTGAGATTTTTCTTGTTTGTTGAGATAGGCGTGTATTGCTATAAACTTCCCTCTTAGAACCGCTTTTGCTGTATCCCATAAATTCTGGCATGTTGTATTTTCATTTTGATTTGTCTCCAGGTATTTTTTGATTTCTCCTTTGATTTCTTCGTTGACCCAGTCGTTGTTCAGTAGCATTTTGTTTAATCTCCACGTATTTGTGGCTTTTCTGATTTTCTTCCTATAGTTGACTTCTAGTTTCATACCACTGTGGTCAGAAAGGATGCTTGGTATTATTTCAATCTTCTTAAATTTATGGAGACTTGTTTTGTGGCCCAATATGTGATCAATCCTGGAGAATGTTCCATGTGCATTTGAAAAGAACATGTATTCTTCAGTTTTTGGATGGAATGCTCTGTATATATCTACTAGGTCCATCTGTTCTAGTGTCATTTAAGGCCAATGTTTCCTTATTGATCTTCTGTTTGGATGATCTATCCGTTGGTGTAAGTGGAGTGTTAAAGTCCCCTACTATTATTGTGTTACTGTCTATTTCTGTTTTTATGTCTGTTAATAATTGCTTTATATATTTAGGTGCACCTGCATTGGGTGTGTAGATATTTACAAGTGTTATGTCCTCTTGTTGGATTGTTCCCTTGATCATTATGTAATGCCCTTCTTTGTCTCTTTTTACAGTTTTTGTTTTAAAGTCCATTTTGTCTGATATGAGTACTGCTACCTCAGCTTTCTTTTCATTGCCATTTGTGTGGAGTATCTTTTTCCATCCCTACACTTTCAGTTTGTGAGTGTCTTTAGGTCTGAAGTGTGTCTCTTGTATGCAGCATATATATAGGTCTTGTTGTTTTATCCAATCAGCCACACGGTGCCTCTTAATTGGAGCATTTAGTCCATTGATGTTTAAAATAGCTATTGATAACTATGTACTTACTGCCATTTTTTAACTTATATACAGAATTGATGGTCTCTTTAGTTTGACCTCTGTCTGAAAGCTCTACTCTTTAACTCCCCTCTTCCCTCATTTTATGTTTTTGATATAATATCTAACCTCTTTTGTGTGCATTTGTATCCATTACCCTCTTATCATGGTAATAGATAAGTTTTCCTATTTGTGGTCTTTTCTTTTCCCCTTAAATCAGTCCCTTTAACATTTCTTGTAGCACTGGTTTCTTGGTGACAAACTCATTTAATTTTTGCTCGTCTGGGAAATTTTTGATCTCTCCTTCCATTTTGAATGATAACCTTGCCAGGTAGAGTATTCTTGGCTGTAAGTTTTTTCCTTTTAGTACTTTAAATATATGGTGCCACTCTCTTCTAGCCTGTAAGGTTTCTGCTGAGAGGTCAGCTGATAGCCTTATGGGGTTTCCTTTGTATGTAACTTGTCTTTCTCTGGCAGCTTTTAGGATTCTCTCTTTATCTTTAATTCTGGACATTTTGATTATGATGTGTCTTGGTGTGGGCCTCTTTGGGTTTATCTTGTTTGGGGCTCTATGTGCTTCCTGTACCTGGATGTCTGTTTCCTTCCTTAGGTTAGGGAAGTTTTCATCTATTATTTCTTGAAATAGATTCTCTGCCCCTTTGTCTCGCTCTTCTCCTTCCAGGACACCTATAACCCGGATGTTAGTGGGGTTGATGTTGTCCCAGAGGTCCCTTAGACTGTCCTCGCTCTTTTTAATTCTTTTCCCTTTTACCTGTTCAGCTTGGGTAATTTCTTCTAGTCTTTTGTCCAGCTCACAGATCCATTCTTCTGTATCCTCTAATCTGCTTCTGAGTCCCTCTAGAGAATTTTTCATTTCCAGTATTGTATTCTTCATTTCTGATTGGTTCTTTTTTATATCTTCCATTTCTTTGTTGACATTCTCACTGAGTTCATCTATTCTTCTCCCCAGATCAGTGAGCATCCTTAACACACTTTGTTTGAACTCTCTGTCAGGTAGGTTGCTCATTTCTGTTTCACTTATTTCCTTTTCTGGGGTTTTGTCCTGTTCCCTTACTTGGAATGTATTCCTTTGCCTCCTCATTTTGCCTCTTTCCTTGTGCTTGTGTCTATGTGTTAGGTAGGTCAGCTACGTCTCCTGCTTTTGGATAGGTGACCTTATGTAAGTGATGCCTTAGGAGGCCTGCAGTGTGCTTCCCTCAGTTCTCAATGTTCCAGGGGTGACCCCTATGTGAGCTACGTGTGTCCTTCTGTTGTGGCCTGTTTGCTCTCCTCGTAGGTGCCCAGGGAGTCTGAATTATGCTCCTGGCCAGCTGTTGTAATGCTAAGCTGTTTGTAGTTGTTGTGGGCCCTTCAGTCTCTTCATCCGGTGTGGAGAGCCCCAGCACAGTTGGCTGCAAGTTCTAATACCACATTTGTGTTGCAGTATTTCTTTAAATGAGTAGGCCCCCATTGTGGCAGGTTGTTAGGCTCAAGGCCTTACAATTTCTATAAGCCTCCAGCCTTTAGGTCTCTTGTCAGTTCTTTGAGGATTGCAGCTGGGTGGGGCTGGCCTCAGGCATGGGAGCACCCAATTGTTTCAGGCTTTGGAAGGTGGGGCAAACCCCCCATGTGGGTCTCTGAGAAGCACAAGTCTTCTGCAGCTGACAAGCCCTGACGCCCACAGGTCCACACACAGTCAACACAGTCCTGTCCCGTGCAGGCACATAAGTTGCCTGAGGGCTTGTTGTTGGATGGGGCCAGTCTCTAGGGTGGCCTGCCTGCCCTGGCTGAGCTGGATTAAATCAGTGCTCTAGCAGGTGGGGCAGACGCTGGGCTAGCAGGCCTCAGAGAGAACGCCAATGGCGTCTGTGTCAGCACGCCCACATCAGGCCATAACAATGGCCTCCGCCAATGTCCCAGTCCCTGGAGAGGTCTCACCTCTCACCGAGATGCACTCAGGGCCTATTAGGTGAGTCTCTTTTCACCAAAGCACTGTGCACCTTTCTTTCTGGTGATTTTAGGATGCTTTCTGAAACAGGTCAGTTTGCACGTGGGCCCTTTAAGAGCCGGTTTTAGTTTCTTTGTGAACCATCTTTTCTGGGGGTACTCCCCAATGTTTTAGTAGCAGGCAAAGTCAGATATTATGACACTCGTCTCGATTGTGCTGGGTCCACAAAATGCCCACAGTGGGGGCGCTCCCCGGCTCAGGGCCCTGTACCTCCAGGGAGGGCTGCATACCTGTGGGCTGTTCCCGGCCTTCTGTGAGGTGCTGCAGCTTGTGAAGGTGGCGTTTTTTCTCTCCACAAGTGAGTTTCTGCCTCTTCTACCTCAGTTAGGATTGTCCTTTGTTGCAGGAGTTCCTCTTATCCAGTTTTCGGTTCTGTCTCGGGGTAATTTTTCCAAGAGTAGTTGTAAATTGGCTGTGTCCATGGGAGGAGGTGAGTTCAGAGTCTGCCTATGCCACCATCTTGACCTGAATCGGAAGACTTAATATTGTTAAGATAAATATTCTCTCCAAACTGATCTATAGATTAATTGCAATTCCAACCAAAATCCCAGCAAGATTTTTTTTCTTAATCTTTTATTGAGGTGAAATTCATAAAATAAACCATTTTAAAGTGAATGATTCAGTGACATTTTGTACATTCACAGTGCTGTGCAACCATCACCTCTATCTAGTTACAAAACATTTTCATTATCCTCAAAGGAAACCTGATCCCTGCCTTCTCCCCAGTTCTAAATATGCTCTCTTTCTGTGGATTTGCCTATTCTAGACATTCATAAGTGGAGTTATACTGTATATGGCTTTTTGTGTCTGGTTTCTTTCACTTAGCAGGTTTTTGAGGTTCGTTCACATTGTAGCATGTATCAGAGCTTCATTCCTTTTATGGCTGAATAATATTCCATTGTATGGATAGACCACATTCTGTTTATCCATTCATCATTTCATTGGCATTTGGGCTGTTCCCACCTCTAGGCTACTATGAATGATGCTGCAATGAACGTGTGTGTATACCGCTATATGATCATAACTGTGTTTTGGAAAAATCACTCCTGCTATTGTGTAGAGAATGGATTTAAGAAGGAAAAACTAATGGCAAGAAGACAAGTTAGGAGATGATTGCCAAAATTTTTGAGAAATTAGAGTGGACTGATCAAAGGCAGTGGAAATGACAATGACAATGGGGCCTGAAATTTAAGAAATGTTCTGGTAGCATTCCCACAAAATTTGGTGACTAATTGGATATTGGAGGCAGCAGAAAGTAAGAAGTCTAAGGTAACTTCAAAGTTTTTTGCATGGACCATAGGCTGGTATTCCACTATACCAGCGTTTTCCAATCCTATCTATACATTAGAATCACTTAGAGAGCTTTTAAAAAGTAATGGTGTGCCTTCCCTTCAATAAAGGTCAATTAAATCAGAACATCTGAGGGTGGGGACCATGCTTGGGTACTTTTTCACGATCTCAGCTGATACCATTATGTGGCTAGGGCTGAGATCGGTTGCACTAGACTATAAATTTCTTGTGGACTGGGAACACCTAATTTGCCATTGAATCCTCAGAACCTGGTACATGTTTTGTGTTCAGTATATGAATGAAGGAATACAGGAAAGACAAACAGACTCTGGTCAGAACAGGTTCTGAGCATGTTGAATTTGAGATGCTGTGATACATCCATAAGATGATGTGCAGTGGACATACAGGGGCCCATGGCTCTAACTCCAGAGAAAACTTTGGGCTGTAATGTAAACTTAGGAAGCATGACGATATGGCTGGTGGCTTAAGCCGTGGGTATAGACATAAACATGGCTCAGGAGGACTGTATAGATAGAGAAATAAGAGAAAAAGAGAATCTAGGGGAATAGATGAATGAATAATCCAGTCCCAGAATTCAGGGCCCATAATGTTGGTCCAGAAATTGCATCGTTTATACTTCTTCCTCTTCTCCCATCCCTCCAAAGACTGGGACCCCATTTCCTTATAACGGACATTCTAGATGCAATGTCCTACCTGCCTGGAAGTAAGTACTTTGACTTTCTGCACCTCAAAGTCCCAGTGGCTGCCCCACTCCCAGGATTGTGTCTAGTTCCAGCTCCCTGGCTTTCTAAGTCATCGGTGTTTAGCTGCCATTATTTCCTTTGCTGAGTCATGTTATCTAACATGATGATTATAATTGAGAGATTATAATTGAGAGATTTTTGGGGCCAATAAAACTCTCTACAATTTTTTTAAATATGCATATATCTTCTTTTTGGCAAAAATTTGGTTATCGAGACAATTTTAACCTTGCCATCATTAAAACCAGTAAATATGTGTGTTTTATTATCTTTGAGAATGAAAGGGTAAAATCATCCTACTTATACATAAAAATATTACCTATTTCAAGTGTGTTCACTAGTTATTTTCTGCATCACAAATATTTCTCTATTTACAGTCTGAAATAATCACCACTAGCTGGGTGCAGTTTCTGTTTGCACCATTAAAAATAACAGTGAATGAAAATGTTTTCAAATTTAAATTTTACAAGGTTTAGTTTTAATTTTACATCAAGGGACCAGACATAGTAATTTCTTACATATAAATTGATCTTATTACAGCAGAAAATATTTCTAGACAACACTTCGTCTTACTAACATCTTATCAAGAAATACCATTCATTAACTACCTTCTATTTTGTTTTGGTGATCATTGCATTTAAAAAAATACCTTACTTTCGCTTAATGCTTGAAAGTTTGCCAAATAAATAATTTGAAATTAATAATTTGTTGAGCACTTGCTGTGTTGAGCAATGTACTTGATGCTGGGAATATTGAGATAAACAGCCCATGTTTTTAAGAGTAATATGCTGTATCAGAGTTCCACTGGAAAGGCAGAATCAATAGGACACACACATACATCCATATTTATATCTATACCTATCTATATGATAAGGGATATATTAAAGAGATTTGACCTTATGCAATTGTAGGAACTAAACAGTCTGTGGGAGGCTACTTCTTCTGTATCTGAAGCTGTATCTTGGAGTCAGCAGGGCAGGCATTTGAGAAGGCAGATGGATGTGAAGTGGGAGAAGCAAGGAATGCCTGAGTTGTAACCCACAAGGATGGACTGAGACTCTTGTCAGTGTCTCTGCCTCTAAGCCTCCAACTTTGATGGTGGGGTGTCTTGCAGGTGAAGTTGGGTTTATTCATCACAGAGCTTAGCAAGCTCCTGGCCCAGGAGTCAGAGAAGCTGAAGAAGGAGCCAGCAGGAACTGTGAGAGCTGTGGGAACTGTGACCTGGCTGCTGCCCCACACCGCCCAGCTGAGCTGGCAAACAAGCAACACCAAGCCGAAACGCAACAGTGCCTCATGTTCTGCACTGAGCTTCCAGTACACTGCTGCTTCACTTCCACCTTCCAAATCTTGTTTAATGCCTCTTATAACCCAGGCTAACCCAGGACTATGCAGGGAAGGGAATTCTGGGAAATGTAGTTCTGGCCTACCTAAGTTGACACAATACAGGTCTACCATATGCACTTGTCCATTCCTCAGTCATAAGACACTGACAGTGACCCTGTGAAGAAGTTAGAAAAATGCATTCATTTTACTGATGAGGAAAGGCATCAAGGCTCTGAAAAGTCAAATGACTGCCAAGGGCCCAGGTAATGAGCAGAGGGTGGAGCCAAGGCCAGATCACACATCTTTTGATACCCAACCTGTGCTCTTCCAACTCTCGTACTGCCTGTAGACACTGGTGCCCCTTCCAAAGATTACATTGCCCCCAAGTGGTATTTGTGTAGATTTCCTGCATTAGTTTCCCAACCTTCCCTGGGTGAAATTCATATTGATCATTGGGCCTTTTGCCCCAATAAATCTGGGAGCACTAGGTAATGTACTCAATGAGGAGAATGCTAACAAAACTTTAAAAGACTTGATTTAAATTTTATTTATTTATTTATTTTAAAATGTCAATTTTTTCTTTTTTTCTTTTCTTTGTTGTTTTTATTGCGGTAACATTGGTTTATAACATTGTATAAATTTCAGGTGTACGTCATTATACTTCTATTTCTGCATAGATTACATCATGTTCTCTACTCAAGTACTAATTACAATCCATCACTACACACATGTGCCTAATCATCCCTTTTGCCCTCCTCCCTCCCCACTTCCCTGATTCAAATTTTAAAATAATTGATTTTGCTTTCCTTCATTCTCTTTTTTCCTCTCTTAGATTTTCTTTTCTGACAATTGCAAGGAGAACTATTTCAGGAATGATTTGTATTACCTGAGTGAACTGCTTTCTGGATAGAATTCTTGTGACTTGGTCCCCTCAGCGCTGACTCATTCCACTGCAACGGACTAATGTGCTATTACTTCAAAAGGTCAAAGTCTCAAATTTTCTAAAGATTACTTTGTGGGGAGAAGCAAGAAAGGAGGGGGTGAGAGCAGTGGGTGTATTTAACAATTTAATCCTCAGTAATTGAGAGCTAAAGCCATACAGATGGTCTAATAATTCCTTTTCCTTGTTGAAAGATGGTAACATCCACAGCATAAATTCCTATAGCTACGAGTTAGGTTTAATTTGGTGTCAGTTACTGATCTTCTATGGAAAGTTAAATAAAAATCATTTAGCTTCTTTTTATATCTGCTTCCTTTTATATAAAGTGGGACTAATTTTTTTTCCCACTACTTCCTACACAGACATACCACCGAAAGTTAATTGAGTTAGTAACATTATGGTTTGGATGAAACAAGCCATAGTTCTGTAAATGCAATCTTATGTTTAATCTTGGCTTCCAATCAAGTTTTCTGATTCTGATGAAGATAAGTCCTCCAAGCGTCTCATCTCCAGCCATCTCACTTGCTGAAACCACTTCAAGTCACTTTTTATTTCTTTTTAGCTTTACAATCAATGACTCATGAAAAAAACAGCAGCTTAAATGATACTCTTTTTTCAAATTTGGAAAATACATTAGCATTTTGGCTTGTTATATGTCTAATTCATCCTACTCGAGCTCTGCTTTGTGGAAAATTTCCAGCCCAGTGCCTAAAACATAGAATATTTTATAAATATTAGTACCCTTTTCTCTTCATCAGTCTGAAAAATATTTTTGTGCAATCAAGTTTTTCAAAAGAGGGCCGGCCCTGTGGCTTAGCAGTTAAGTGCGTGACCTCCGCTGCTGGCAGCCCGGGTTTGGACCCCGGGCGCACCGACCCACCGCTTCTCCGGCCACGCTGAGGCCGTGTCCCACATACAGCAACTAGAAGGATGTGCAGCTATGACATACAGCTATCTACTTGGGCTTTGGGGGAAAAAATAAATAAATTAAATTTAAAAAAAAAGTTTTTCAAAAGAATCACTTATCTCAGGTAAAATCACAGACTTTCTTTTTCGGGTTGGAAGCATCATATTGTCAAAACTAAATTTTGTCCTTATTTCATAATTAAAGAACTATTGACATTTATTTTCATTTTTCTGTTATTTTATTTCATTCTAATCTATCCCAGTATTTTAATTTTGGCAGAGATAGATTTGGGAAACTGATACATTTAATGCTGAGCGGGAGAAATCAGGTAAGAGAAATATCCTACTTGCACTGTACCTTTTGGGGCTGTATTTTCAAAAAGTTAGGTTCTCTTATTCTAACACGACTGAAAATTTGATTGGGGATTTTGTTCTGGATGCAACTTTTCAGGCATAAAGTATCCATCCTTGCTGTTTCCCTGGTTTGGGAGATACATCTGGCTCTGAGTGTCAAGGGCATGGAAGTCTCATTAAAGGTACTAAAAATGTGCTTCACACTTCTTCTTAGTATGCAGATGCCCAGCCAGACACTTCACTAGCTACCTAAGGACCCATGTACTGTCTGAAGAAACAACTCAACTTTTCCACAGTTTTGTTTCTCATCTGGAGAAAAAAATATTTTTCTTAGGGAAAAGAAGAAAAGAAAGCATGGGCATCAGCAGTCTGGACGTGTTGGGGGCTTGTAGCATTCAAATAGATAGAAAATCTGGGTCAGAATTGGGAAAAGACAGTGATAGGTTAATTTTTAGACATATTGCTCTCTGGCCTGGTGATCAATGAATAATGGAAAGACATTAGAAATCAAACAAATGTATTATCCAACTCTTTATAAAAGTCTCTTCCACGTCTGGTAGAAATCACAGAGCTAAAGAAGGTCCAAAGAAGTCAACAAGAGGGGTCAAGGTGCAGCAAAACCAAGGGGGTGTGGCCAGGCAGAGGAAAGGTTTGTCTTCCAGATATCAGCGTATTTGAGCTGGGAGGCGTAACTTGACCTTTGAGAGACGCATGTTGAAGGACAATTAAAATGAAAGGACAGTTGTAGAGGAATGAGTAAGGATTTCAGAGGCAGAAAGAAATGGCTTCCTAGTTTTCCTGAGTTGGATAAACAGGTTGGAAGAGGCATTTGGACAAGAAAATTAAGCTAGAGTTGATGAGGTGGCAAATGGGGATCTTTTAGTTCCTTCCACCTCTAGGTCTCTTCGATTCTCCTGTTGGCTCTTATTTTCCATCTGAACACTGGGTGGGACTCCAACATTCAAAATAATATTTATAGTTTTCCTTTTCCTATCACTTAATCAGCTCTCCCCAGTTTTTTCATAAACAAATACTATGAAGCCAGGGCTTTGTCTCTGTTGTTCTCAGCAATATCCCCAGTGTCTAGCAGAGTGACACATATGAGACACTTCACAAATATCTACTGAATAACTTCATAGTGTCAGCAACCTCCCTTCCAGCTACTCACACAAAGCTAAGGGGTGGCCATGGATTCAGACCTTCCTGTACATTCCTACTTCCTTCCCACTCCCCTACCCTGGATTCAGATACATTCACTATCTCACCGTTGGATTACTGCAATTGCTTTTTAGCTATTTGATGTTTTAGTGCCTTATTAAATTTCCTAAAGCACCATTTTCCATAAGCACTATTTTCTGCATAAAGAATGACTCCTCATCACTTACCTCTTATCATCTAAACTGCTTTGACCACTTAATTGGGCTTACTTTCCTCATTTATAAAATGGAGGAATTGAATGAGATAATCTACAATAATCCCATCCTGCATTCACACCCACATGGTTCTATTTCAGTTTATGATTTTTCAGAAGGAGGAGGTTTGGGACCCTTGAAAGTGTCTGGTTGATCATCTTGAGTGAGAGAATTGGGACACATGGTCTGGTGAATTTCTCTTTGAGAAGGCGTGGATCATTGGAGAATAAGAGAACAGATACACAAGCATCTGTGGTTTTGACCCAATGGCTCCTGCTGGAAGAACACAGGGAGCTCCCCAGGGCAGGTGGTGGCTCTATGGAAGTGGCGGATGGCACTGATAGGTGTGGGTGTCCTAATAAGCATCTGAGGAAACCCAGCCACTTTAGCCTATGGCTGGGAAAGCTAACAAGGATGCAGTTGGTCACCATTTAATTAACAGGGCACACAATTTGAGTGTTGCATTATAATTTTGAATGGTTTATATTTTATTAACAGGGAGTAAGTAGTCTTCACTTATCTCTATGGTATTGGCTAAATAATTTTTTAAGTTACAGAAAAGCATAGAAGAGAATGTGAAGTGGATAAAGTTTTCTGTAATTTATATTTGAAGTAAATCTGATAGAGCTCTCCTAATGAGGTATCACATCACTTCCAGTGGAGAAGGAAAGAGAGCACAGAAGAATTTAGAAACAAAAGGACATTTTGTGGTTTATCTGGAAATATCACCCACTTAAGTATGAGAAATAGAAGTGGCTACTCTTTAAGTTTCTACATTACAGTAGTCCTCAAACTTTTTTGGCTCATCTTCAGGCTCCTAGAACTAATTATATCTGGGGAACTGGGGTTCTGGGGCCAAACATACTGACCTCCACCCAGCAGCACTATGTTTCCACAAATTTCTTTCCCTGGAATCCCCAACATGAAGCATCTATTCCACCCCAACTGGACTTCTGACTGGACCCTCGGTTTCCCTAAACATAGACAGCAGACTAAACATAAATGTGATTTAGTGAGAGAACTATGGGACAGGGAATCAGAAAGAAACCTTCACAGACCTGCCAGGAGTCCAAGCATCAACTCTTAACTAGCATTATGACCTTAAGCAAGTCAATTATCCCTCAGAAGTCTCAAGTCCTTCATTTGTCAATGAGGACATTAATTCAGAAAGCCACAGATTTTGAGGATTAAATGATATAATGTACAGGCGAGTTCTTTATATACTTTAAAGCAGTACACTGTGTTCTCGATCTTGTGCTGTTCTCTGATTTCATGTCTTTCCCCAGGGAAGAGATTGTACCTTCTCATCTTGTCCTTCCTGACACGTCTCCCATTCTCTAGATGCTGTGGGACAGAGAGCAGAAACTATGCTGTCATACACATCCAGAGTGGTGTCTCAAATCCAAGTTTTGTGTCCTCCACTCTTTTAACTCCCCACAGTGCTCACTGTAGCCATTTACTACAGCTGACCACTGAGAAATCTTATCTTGAGAGCACACAGCTAATAGAAATGCTTTGAAGGTAGGACCCTCAGGCTGTAGGGAAACTTAGAAAAGACCGAGATTTTCTGAGTAGGATATAGGGCCCGACCCACAGCAGTTATTCTCTTTGCATGGGAGGCTTAGATATTTTGCTTTATTTGATTACTTGTGTACAGCTGCTTAGGATATATTTCTCTTTCAGGGCAAAACAGGTGAAGGATGTACAATATTCAGAAAACAGCCAGGAGACAAAACCTTATGAGATTATGTCACTCTGCCTCTTAATAATTGAACTACATTATATAATTTGCCATGTTTGTACACTATATTTTTTTAACCTTCTGAACAAATGTTTAAGTGCACAATATATTGTTGTTGACTCTAGGTACAATGTTGTACAGCAGATCTCTAGAGCTTATTCATCTTGCTTAACTGAAACTTTATGCCCATTGATTAGGGACTCCCCATTTCCCCTCCATCTCAGTCCCTGGCAACCATCATTTCACTCTTTGGTTTATGAATTTGACTATTTTAGATACCTCATATAAGCGAAATTATGCAGTATTTATCTTTCTGTGACTGGCTTATTTCACTTAGCATAATGTCCTCCAGGTTAATCCATGTTGTCATATATTGCATAATTTCCTTCTTTTTAAAGACAGTATATATTCCATTATATGTATATACTACATTTTCTTTATCCATTTATCCGTCAATGGATATTTAGGTTGTTTCCACATCTTGGCTATTGCAAATAATGCTGCAATGAACATAGAAATGTTAACATTTCTTTGAGATTCTGATTTCAATTCTCTTAGATAAATATGCAGCAGCAGGATTGCTCAATCAAATGGTAGTTCTACTGTTGATATTTTGAGGATTTCCATACTGTTTTCCACAGCCGTATTTTAATGGCTTCCATCCTGCATTTTAATGGCTGCTATGTTCCCCTGGTTCATAGGTGCCTCTAAAGGTGTTTATAACTTCATGTTTATAAGTTTTTTCTTTTCCTTTTGCAGTGATAGAAAGACTCAGCTAGAACTGCCAAGTACAAAGAAAAAACTTCAGCAAGAATAAAATAATTCCCTTTTAATATTACCTACTTAATATTAATTAAAATTGGATGGTCATACAATTTTAAAAGACGAAGTTGTTAAGAGCTCTGGGTGTAGGAAATCTGATCTTACTCTTTTCTTCAACACTGTGGTAGATGGACAATCTTAGCAGAGGAAGAAAGACTCATAATGGTAACTGTCTAGTACTTACCCTTTGCCAGGTACTAGTAGTTCTAAGCTCTCTATGTCCATTAACTCACCTCATTAATTCTTTCAACATCCTTCAAGGTAGGTACGATTATGAACCATATTTTATAGAAGCTGATCAATGAAGAAGTGGAGAAATACGCCATGTCACATAGAGAGTAAATGGCAAATCTGGACGTTCCCCCCAGGCCTGTCTCCATAGTCAGTGCTCAGAACGACTGCTCTGTTGCCTTTGTAATAGGTAAGCAGATCTGAGATTAAGGCAGTTAGAGGGGCTCTCAGCTCCCATTAGCTGGGGTCATTAATGACTCCTATTTGCAGACTCAGACCCATGTAGCAACTGAGTAAATCCTGAGGAGGGCAAGAAGTCCATCAGCAACTCAGTGCAGTAGGTGGTTCTAGAATTATTTGTGCTGAGGGAGATTATTTGTCAATGCATTTAACAGGTTATGAAGGACTCTTAATGGGTAATGCAGCAACAAAAGTATTTTTAAAGTTGAAAACAATCAAACCAAATATTTGCAGATGAAACAAATGTTAACAATATTTATTTAAATTTGTAATATGTTTTGTAACTTTAAAAGCTTTTTCCATCCTATTTTTGTAGGTTGCAAAAATGAACACAAGTTTTTGACACTTTTCCCACCAAGCTCTTCCCTCAAATCTGGGCTTAGCTGTGTGACTTGCTTAAGCCAATGGGACGTTTGTAAACATGATGCAAGCAGAGATTTAAAAAGCACCTGTGCATTGTGGCTTCCTGTGGCCCTTAGAACCCTGAAACCACCATGTGAAGAAGCCCAGGCTAGCCTCCTGGAGAACGAGAGACACATTTAGCAGAAGCAAAGAGCCTCAGCTGAGTCCCTTAGCCAAACAGCCTGCCATCTGCTAGACATGTGAGTAAAGCCATCCTGGACCATCTAGCCCCAGCCAAGCCACCAGAAGGTTTTAGAGACCAGCTGTACCAGGTCAGATCAGAAGAACCACCCAGCCAACCTGCAGAGTCATGGAAAAGAATTGTAATTGTTGTTTAAGCCATTAAGTTTTGACATGGTTTGTTATGCACCAAAAGCGGACTGAGGAGTGCGTCTCATCTCATTTGATCCCCAGGATTGCCCTACAGGGAGGACGGGTTAAATGACTTGACTAAGATGCTTAACTTGTAAGTGCCAGAGCCAGGACTAGGACCTGTGTTGGCTCTCAACTCCTATGCCAGTGCATTCTCCAGCGTGCTCCTCTACTTCTCAATCTGCAGGGGAGTATCTGATGCGATAGCATGTGAAAATGAGACACTAGAGTGGAAAGAGCCTTAAAGAAAACCTGGCACTACTTTCTTATCGTACATTTGAGGAATTTGAGGCCCAGGAGGGTTTGCCTTAGTTCTCAAAGCTCGGAAGGTACATAGCAGTATGCTGCTCCCAGGTTTTCTCACTCTTGTTCTCATGCTCTCTCTGCTTCATGGAACTCTCTGCTCCAGCTTCAGCCCCGAGAAAATTCAGTCTTAAGGTGAAATGGTGACAATGAGGTGGTATCGTGGTGGGGTTGGCATTTTAGGCACGTGGCAAGTACGTGTATGTGCTTGTGTGTTTGCTTCAGGGTGCCTCTTAGAACTCACAATAACAATAGCTGGCTAGCTGCCTCTTCATCTGCCTAAAATTGACAGGCCACTCCTCAGAGAGACCCGAGTTCCCCAGAAGGTCGTTACTCATAGTTTCCCCTATTGTTTAGCAGCAGTTCTGACTAAAAGCCTGGTGAGAAGGACCTTCTGGAAAAGAGCTGCCTCTGCCCAGAAAAGGAAGGGGAAATAGACCACGAGTTTAGACAAGTTGCACACGGGGGCACTTGGAAGAACAGAATTTAATTCTATTTTGGCCTCCTCAGCAGAGAGCTGCCACTTCCACATCTCTGTTTCTTTTCATCCCTGTAAAGACTTTTCTTTGCCAATCTGTGTGTATTCAAACAGCCATCCACCAACTTTTGGGGTGCAAGTAAAGCACCTCAATCTTGTTCCTTTTACCCCAAGCCTGAACAGAAGCCTGAAAATGAGAGCATGGATCATGGGCAGGGCTCAGAGTGGGAGTCCCGTTATAAAGCCCCATTTTCCCTCTGCTGATGCTGACTTGCAGACCTTCCCTTTCAGATGTGTTGTTTCTAGTCTGTAAAACACCTCCCTTTAGAGACTTGTTCAGAAGGTAATTAGATATGCAGACAGAAATAGGATGTGCGGTGATGAGAGTGTGCTGTAGGATCTGTGAAGATTTTTCATGCTTGTAATAGGGGAGGGCCAAAGTAAGATTGCTGGTGTTCAGAAGAATGGGGGTACAATCACTCTTTTCCCTTATCAGATTATACCCTCCTGTTATTCCACTTCCTGACTTTGAATTCTTACTTTTATAAAGTTGTGCTAACTGGAGAAATGGAATGTCTTATCATTGCTGGTAATATATATATTTTAAAATTTCTATTACATACAAAAGGAGGGAAATGTACTTCAATCTCAATGGTTTGTATTTTTTTCTAAAGGATTTCTTTTGTGTTTCCCCTTTCTGCATCCTAGGTGTCTTACGGGTATCAGAAGCATAGCAAGAGGGAAGAGGGGGAAGAGACTCCCTGTGGACATGAACCTGGGGTGCAGGCAGTGGGAAAGAAGGCTCCCTTCCTCCACCACAGAGGTGGAAACGGGACGTGATGGTGATGGCCTGAATTTTTAGCTCCATAGCAGCTTTTAAATTATTTGATTGTAAGAGGTGAATTCATTTAAATAATTTAAAAAGAGTAATAACAAAAAGCAGTGTTATGTACACTTCTTAGACAAGACACTACTAATTTGGCTAAATATTAAATGAAGTGAGCTGACAGCCCCAGGGAAAATTCAAATGCTTGCTTTCATCCAAATCTTCTCTAAGTGGACAATAGCTGTCATTGTCATATTAGGAAAATTGGGCAGAGAAAATAGATCTAATTTTCTATTCTTGCCTCTGCATTGCTCAGAATCTTTGAGTGGCTTCTGCATTTTACTCTAGATATCAAATGAAAACTTCTAGCTGTAGCCTTCAAAATTGCACACCTGGCTTGCCTTTCTTGTCTGCTTTCATCTCCCTTGGTACCCCAGCAGGAATTCCCTTCTTCGGCACAAAACACCTCCCTGTAGGATCCTGAGGTCAGATTTTCTGGTCTCCCTATCCATCAAGGGCACACTCTGGGCCAGGTGCTTAGCCAGCCCTAGAGTTTCTGCCCAGGTGCCTTGCATGCACTGGAGTCTCTGGCTTTCTCATCATGTCTGCTCCTACCCGGGTTCAGGTTAGCATTTTGGAAAGATCATCCTGACGATGGTTTTGAGAATGGAAGCCTGGGTAGGAGGTGACTGAGCAGAGGGTATTGGCGGGGGGAGGGAGTGCCAGGATTGCTTCTCCACATATTAAGAAGTTAGAGGAAACATGACCTAGTGCCCAATTCAACATGAAAAGTGAAGTGGAAAAAGGGATGTGTCTATTTGAATCTATGTATTTTCATTTATTCGTATTAACCATTAATTATCCAGATGCATCATTGAAACATTTTATCTTTTCTATGGTCACATTTAATAATAACTTAAAAAGCACTTCATTTTTTGAAAAAGTTATCTATAGCTACCAGAATTTCATTTTTAGAAGTACAAGTGTTGCCTTTGGATCATGTTTAGCTACTCAAATAAGGATATAGTCATACCGTGAAAATGAAAATTACTTGCAGACTGTGAATATAAAATATGGATAATTCACAAAGTTGCTATAAGAATTTGCTTCCTACAGTTTCAATACCCAGTTTTCTCAAAAAGCTCCTGATATATTTTTTCTAAATGACGCTTTAAAATAAACACTAAACAATTGTGTCATAAAATAATACAAGCTTATTGTAAATATCTGGAAAATACAAACTTTATAAGGAAAAAATTAAATCATTCATAGTCTCATCATTCAAGAAAAGCCACTGAATTCTTTGAGTATTTTAGTCTTTCTATTGGCATAGACATAAATGTACATATACACACATAATTAGGATCATGATGCATATGCTAATTTATATTCTTTTCTTATTTAATGTTATGTCTTAAGCATTTTCCATTGACATTAGAATTTTTATAAAAGCATACTTTTAATAAATATATAACATTCCAACATATGGATGTGTCACAATTTAACCATTTTTCCTATTGATGACACTCTAGCAGAGACTGGTTAGATGATCATCTGTGGGAGGAAGTCATCAAGAGGATGTGACCTCCAGTTGACCCTCCAGCTGGACCCAGGCAATCGGAGGCTCCTCACCCACTTCTGTCCTTGGGATGTATGCTCTGCCCACCATTCCCACAATGTGAGCCATTTTCAAGGACGTAGCCTTGAGAGAACAGTGTGTTGTTGAGACCATCTGGACAGTATATGTGACTGAACCCAGTTAAGGCCTCTATTTAAACCTTTAAGATTCTGGCTGGGTGTGGAGATCTACTCGTTTTGCAGCTGCCCAATACAAGCCTTGTATGTAAGTTCCCTTGCGTATTAGCACCACCACCTACCGATCTGGAATGGTCTGCCTCGTCCTTCTATTTCTCCTCACCCTTCCTGCACAGAGGCCAGTTTCAGACTTCATCCAGGAAGCTCCTGAGGTTTTGAACCAGCATCATCAATCTCATGTCCTCCTCCTAGGTGATGATATTTTCCAGCCCCTCTTGCCGCTAGGTTGGGGCCATGTGACTGGCTTCTGGCCAATGGAACTGGAGCCAGAAATATCAGGCCTGGCCCTAAAATATACCTCTTTTCTAATTTTACTCAATTTAAAAATATACCAAAATGTATATTTTTACACAAATACCATTAGTCATCATAGAAGAAACTCCTTAAGATAAATCTGGGTGGGACTTCTGGCTTCCATCTAGGAGGTAGAAAGCTGGAAAGAGTACGACTCCTATTCCAGAAATAAGAAAAAGCTAGATAATCTACAAAATAATAACTTTTCTTAAAATCATCATAGAGCTGAAGTCACAGGTCAACTAACTGACCTAAAATTTAAGGAAAAACGGGCACCTCCATGGAGAGCTAGGACATGAACACTGTCCCACCTGTGAAGGCAGCACAGGAAAGACAGGTCTTCCTTACCAGCATGGGCATAAGACAGGTTCAGCTAAGATTTGTATCAAATTGCTAAAGGCTGAGTGTGGGCTGGCACGAGAGTACAGAACTGGAAGCCCCAGACAGAAGGGGCATTTGTACCCACTTGCAAGCTCTTTTCTGTAGATTTTGCCAGGTGCTCATGAGAAAGAATGGGGCACAGTGGGCAACTGGAGAAAGGATCTCTTGGTGGTGTTGGCCTGGAGATGAGATCAGCTACCACTGCCGGAAAAGTGTGAAATCCCACCTGTTCCCTTCTCCCTAAAGAATAACAGCCATATGTTGCTGGAGTATGAACAGCAAATGCTGTTACCCCCAGGGCACAGGTGAAGACCCATTACAGTGAAGGAAGCGGGGAAAGCCTTCTACCCACGGAGGAGGGCAGGAAACCTCTCTGGGCCCAGACCTGGAAGATAGGGTCACTTACAATGCTCCACCCTGAGACCAGGGTCATGGGGTCTGCATAACCCTGAGGTTGACCCAAGACAGCACAGATTTCTCATTTCCCACCCCTCACCCCCCCAGACCAAAAAATACCAAGAAATAGCAAACAACTGCAGACTATCTTTGGAGAAGAGAAAAGAATATGGAGAGAGACCCTCTCGGAGGTGTAGATGCACAAAGAAGGCCTAAAGCTGAGGGTGGAGCAGAAACATTGAAAGAACCCTCTGGTAGCCCCACCCTAAACACAAGGTCACAGAAGAGAAATTCAAAGAAGTGCACTAAAAGTAATCTTAGTAACAACAATACCAAGTTCAACTCCTGACTAGATTGACTGGACCCCTACACTAATGGTCCAGCAGAAGAGGCATGAGCATTTCTAGGCATGAATTCTGTTGACCTCAGTCTCATAAAGTACCTTGTTAGCCACTGTAGGATTTTGGTTTTTATTCTGATTATGATGGGAAGCCACTGGATAACTTCCAATATCAAGAATTTTAAAGGGGTACTTCTGGATTCTGAAGTGGAAGTAGACAGAGGAGGACAAGGGTGAAAGCAGGAGACCGTTAGGAGGCTCTTAGAGCGGTTCAGTGAGAGACAATTTCTGATTTCTGGTAGTAGCAGTGGAGGTTGTGAGACAAGCTTAGTTTCTGGATCTATTTTGAAGATAGAACCAATAGGATTTGATAATGGATTGGGGGTGGGGGAGAAAGAGAGATGGGAAGGATGACTCCAAGATTTACGGCTTGAGCAACTGGAAGAGTAAGTTGACATGTAATAAACTAGAGAATATTGAGGGAGGAGCAGATTGAGAATGTAAGAGCAGAAGTTTGGGTTTGGCTATGTTGAAAAAAGATGCCTGTTAGACATCACAGTGAAGCTAATGAGTAGAGAGTTGAAGGTACGAGCCTGAGTTCAGGGCAGACAGTAGTTAAGAGATATAAATTTGAAAGATGTCAGCAATTAGATGACATTTAAAGCAGCGAGCTTCGATGACATCATCTAGGGAGTGAGTGTCAACAGAGAAGAGAAAAAGCTTGGGACCGAGCCCTGGGGCTCTGCAACATTCAGAGGTAGAGGAAGTGAGGAGAACCGGCAAAGGAGATTGAGAACAAATAACCAGTGAGGTACGAAGACAACCAAGAGAACAGTGTTCTCCCAGCCAACTGAACAATGTTTCAAAGAGGGAGTGGCCATCTATGTTAAATGATGCTGATAGAGAGAGAGGAGGATTAAAATTTTATTTTATGGCTTTAATTTTTTGTGATATTTAGGGTAAATATTTTTCCCAGTTTGTTGGTTTTTAGAAAATACATTTTAAAAGATATTTTTGACATAGAAATGTTACCAATTTTATGTAATAAGCGACATTGAATATTTTCTTTCTAGTTTGTTCTTTTGATTTTCTAACTTAGGACAACCTTTTTCATACAGAAATTAGAAAATATATTTTCCTCTAGTTTTTACAGTTTTATTATATCTCAATCTTTGTAAATATAGTTTTAATTCCAACAAAGGAATACATCACAACTTAGCTAATAATTCCCTAATGTTGAATATTTATATTTCAAATTTTGTTGATAGAAAAAACACCGCAATGCATGTCTTTGCCTTTAAATCTTTTTATCTACAGTTTTGAAGATATCTTTTGGGTATCCTTACACGTAAAAATTATTAGGCTGTAAAATTTTTTTTAAAATATAACATTTAAAATAGTTACTCTCTTAATCCCTCAAACCCTGGAGGTTAAGAAATTTATTCATTAATTCAACTAATAATTTTTGTTTACCTCTGTGGTCACCTATACATTGTAAGTGGTGTTCCAGGTGCTGGTGCGACAATAAACAAACAGGAAAAAAACTCTGACCTGGTGGAACTCATATTTTAGCTGGGGGAGACAGACCAATAAGCAAAAATCATAATAAATAAGCAAATTATATAGTAAAATAAATAGTCATAATATTATATACTATTATAATTACAGAGTATTATAATTAGATAGTATAATATATAGTCATAGTAAATAAGTAAATTTTCTAGTATGTAGGAAGGTGATACATGCTATGGAAGGAAATGGAGCACGCTAAGGGAGATTGAGTGATGGTGGCAAGGCACTGGTTATAGTGTAAATGAGATGCTCAGGTGGGCCTCATTGAGATGCTGTTGTTGAACAACTAGAAAGAGGCAAAGAGATGGAGTCACCTGTGTGGAGGAAGAGGGCTCCAGGCAGAGGGAACAGCTAGCGCAAAGGTCTTCAGGGAAGATCACGTCTGGTATGTTTGATGTTATGAAGTAGGCCCATGCTGCTGGAACAGAGTGAAAATGAGAATGAAATTGAAAGGGAGAGTGGGAAGAGATCTGGCTGGAGAGAAAATAGGAAGCCAGATCATCGAGGGTTTAATAGGCTATTGTAGAGGTTTTGCTTTTATTCTGAGTGACACTGGGAGCCACTGCAAGGTTTTTAAGAGAAGAGAGACATGATCTGCCTTATATGTTAACAGATCACTCCAGCTGCAGTGTAGAAAATAGACTATAAGGGCAAAGGTGGAAGCAGGGAGGTCAGCAAGGATGCTTCTGCATTAATCCTAGTGAGAGAGAATAGCAATCGAGACTGGTTTGGTCTGAATTAGTTGTAGCAAATGAGATAAGAAGTGGATTTTGGGTGCCGGCCCCGTGGCTTAGCAGTTAAGTGCGCGCGCTCTGCTACTGGCGGCCCGGTTCGGATCCCGGGCGCACACTGACGCACCGCTTGTCCGGCCATGCTGAGGTGGCATCCCACATACAGCAACTAGAAGGATCTGCAACTATGACATACAACTATCTACTGCGGCTTTGGGGAGAAAAAAAAAAAAAAAAAGGAGGGGCCGGCCCGGTGGCGCAAGCGGTTAAGTGCGCGCGCTCCGCTGCAGCAGCCCGGGGTTCGCTGGTTCGGATCCCGGGCGCGCACCGACGCACTGCTTGGCAAGCCATGCTGTGGCGGCGTCCCATATAAAGTGGAGGAAGATGGGCACAGATGTTAGCCCAGGGCCGTCTTCCTCAGCAAAAAAAAAAAAAAAAAAGAGGAGGATTGGCGGATGTTAGCACAGGGCTGATCTCCTCACAAAAAAAAAAAAAAAAAAAAAAAAAAGGAGGAGGATTGGCAATAGATGTTAGCTCAGAGCTGGTCTTCCTCAGCAAAAAAAAAGAGAAAGCTTGGCATGGGTGTTAGCTCAGGGCTGATCTTCCTAAAAAAAAAAAAATAAATGAAGTGGATTCTGGATATATTCCAGAGAAAGAAAAGAACGGTTTGTTGATGGACCAAACACAGAATATGATAGAAAGTGAGGAGACAAGGATGAATCCATGTTTTGAAACCTGAGCAACTCTATCCTAGAGTCTAGACCTGCCATTAACTGAGATGAGAAGGTTGTGGGTAGAAGAGATTGGGGTGAAAATCAGGAGTTTGGTTTTGGACATGTTAAGTTAATGATGTCTATTAGACATCAAAGGGAGTTGTTAACTAGGCATTTGGACAATTGAACATATGTCTGGACAGAAGAGAGGTCCAGGTTGGAGATATATACTTTTTGAGTCAGTAGCACAAGAGGATAGATGAAAACATCCAAAAAGTAAGTTTAAATAAAGAAGGGAAGAGGTCCTAGCACTGAGTCTCAGTGCCACTCTAATGTTGGAAGATTAGGGAGAAAAGCAGGAATCAACCAAGGAGACTGAGAAGGAGCAGCCAGGGAAGTGGGGGGAAATCCAGGTCAGAGTTTGTCCTGTAACCAAGTAAGGAAAATGTTTCTAAGAGGAAGGGAGAGATTAAACAGCAATAAATCATTATTTTTTTCAAACTTTAGCTTCAAGGGAGCATTCTCATAATCAGAATGTACAAATCTGTTTAAAACAAAGAAATTTTTATTCAGAGGGAAATTTTAAAAATGTTCAGTTAAGTTAAAGATATTATTCTCCAGGGAGACCATAAATTATGTAATCTGTTGTCCATAATTTATGGCTCTGCTAATTCATCAGTACCCAACTGCTTTACCCAAAATAAACATTTACAAATGGGATTTCTACAAAAATTTTTATAGTTAATAATATATATATCAGAGGGCCTATCCTTTAAAATGATTGTTGGGAGACAATTCTCCATGGGTCTCTTATGATTCTGCATGTCTTTGAGCCGAGACAAAGAGTAAGACTGACTTCATTCCAGACTATTTTTCCAAGGATGTCTCTACATCAAACAGCTTTGGGAGATTGAGACGGTGTCTGCCTTCTGAAGAGAGGGCAGGTTTGCTTACTGTCCAATGTAATAAAGATAAAGTCTCCTTCTGGAACAAAGGTCCTAGCAGCTCATTGTAAGAGATGGGGGTTTTCTAAGCCTGGGTTCCTCAGCTGTGATGTAAGCCCACTGTGTGAAGAGCATCCACCTGGCCTCTCCTTCCTGTAACCCCCATGATGCTTTGGGGGCAAAGGAAACCAATGTGAATAAAAAACTCATCCTACCTGCTGTGTGGTGAGTAATAAAGCACTTTGTCTCTGACCCAAGAGTCTTGTGTCTTCTGTCAACAGCTATGAAACTGTAGCAGGCTAACTTCTTAGCTTGAAAGAGGAGTAAAATCTCAGCTCCTTCACAATTATCACAGAAGCGTGCATTTCAAATCTGGAAAGTCTGTTTAAATCTTTTTAGCCATCAGCAAATTGACATGTGACACATTTTAAGGGGAAAATCCTGCAGTTAGATCAAGTTATATGTGTCAAATATATACATCTCTCTTTGTAAATATGTATATTTCTATATACACACATATATCTATATAGACATGCACAGTTATGTCCATGTCTATATCATCCAATAAGAGTTTATTGTGATGAATGGTTAGAATGATGAGTCTATTGAAAAGAGACAAAAAAGGTATATTGGTTTCTAGGGCTGACATAAAAAATAACACAGCTGGGTGGTTTAAACGACAGAAATTTATCTTCTCACAGTTCTGGAGGCTAGAAGTCCAAGTTCGAGGTATCAGCAGATTTCGTTTCTTCTGAGGCCTCTTTCCTTGGCTTCCAGATGGCTGCCTCCTCACTGCCTCTTCACATGGTTGCCTCTTGGTCCATGTGTTTTCTCTCCTGATCGCCTCTTTATAAAGACACCAGTCATGTGGGATTAGAGCCCAGCCACATGATCTCATTTTACCTTAATTACCTCTTTTAAGGCTCTATCTCACTTCCTGTTTCTGGTCTTACATGTAAGGAGCTTATATGTTGCTACTTCATCCTAACAATAAGTAAAAAGCTGAACAAACTGAAGAATCAACAGCTGCAGACATGTTAATTAAATACATAATAGGAACATCAGTCACCATAATAATGGTGTGCGGTTGGGGAGGTGAGTGGGTGGGGGAGAGGAGAAACTAGAAAATGTGATTATGTCCTTTATTCATGTTTACTTTGGTGCATAAGCATATAGGAAATATAAACTTCTATTTTTTCTTCCAATCTTTCTACTTCATTAACTTTTCAAATGTCACATGTCATTGCGAATAATTGGATACAAGATATAAGTCTTTCAAACCAGCAGGATTAAAAATGGTGAGTGCAAAGTGCTTCATTGTATTATGATTCTCTTCTTCCTGAGGCTACACACTTTGGGACGGAACTCTGAGGTCCTGTTATGGTTTAGGCTTTTGGTAATTGGCTTGAACAGTTGGCTGTTGGCAGTCTCTTTGCTTATTGAAGAGAAACTTAAACTCAACTTTAATTGGCCAGGAGAAGCTTGCCCTTTTGTTTGTAAATAGTGACTTATGCTGGGAGAGATGGCAGTTCAATAGGGTTCTGAACCCTCTTCTGTCCCAAGACAGGCTTATTTGCAATTAGAAACTTAGTATTAGGTTGGACGGAACTAATGAAGTAGAACCCCTCTGCAGAGCTCTCCGGTGGCAAGCCAAGTGTGGTAGGGCTTTTTTAAAGAGTAGTTCTTAATGAGAACTTGACCCTACTCCTGAATGGCTTTGTTAGGAAATGAGTTCTTGTAAATAAGGAGAATTGGGAAACTCTTTTGCAGAGTAGGAAAGGAGGTTGCATTCTAGAGGCCTTCAGTCTCGTCTGGCAGAATTGAACTCAGATGTTCAAACAACTTCAGTCTCATCTGGCAGAATTGAACTCAGGTGTTTCAACGACTTGAAAACAGTCCCCAGATTTCTTCACTGAGATGCTGATTTGGGGACCTTCCAACAAATGGTAGTGTTGATAAATCAAATGAGGGAGAAAACAGCCGGGTTGGGAGAGGGATTGGGGTAAGTAATTATGAATTAATTTAATTTGAGAGAAATTTAGTTTTCTTTTTATTCTCTTCAACGTTTTGAGTTCTCTATCTGTTCAAGGAGGTGAATCGTCTACAGCTGGGTTATGAAAAGTTCTCTGAGCTGCATGCTCGTAGGTGAGGCATCTCCCTGTATTTTCTCCCTTCCTTTATCATTTGGCATTCTCTTTTACACATTAACCTTGGGTCCCATGAGGCTGAGCTCCAGTACTCATGTCCACTATACCTCATGAATGTCCTATTCACATTCACTTGCTCACAGGAGCCTCGTTCCAACATAGTTGTCATTTCTGCGTGGGGCCATGAGAGCCCAAGGCTCCGAGTCAAGGGGGTTGCCATTCTGTGGAGTTGGCTTTCAGATGCCATTTTTCCCACCCATTTTGACTGAGGAGAAACAGACTTACAGCTGCGTCCTAAGGTCTGTCATTGAGTCTATAATTCCGTTTGGAAGAGGCAGGCTCATAGAGATCAGAGTTATCTTGCGTAGGGAGATGTTCATTGACTGAATTTAAAAAGAATCTTTTTTTCCCCAAAGTTTTTTGTTGGTATTAAGTACATTCCTATTGTTCTGCAGCCATCACCATCATCCATCTCTAGAACTCTTTTTATGTTGCAAAACTAAAACTTTGTACCTATTAAACAATAACTCCCAATCCCCTCTCCCTCCAGCCCCTGGCAACCAGCATTCTGCTTTCTGTCTTTATGAATTTGACTACTCTAAGTACCTTGTACAAATGGAATCATACAGTGTTTATCTTTTTGTGACTGGTTTATTTTGCTTAGTCTATTGTCCTCAAGGTTCATCGATGTAGCAGTATATGTCAGAATTTCCTTCCTTTTTAAAGCTGAATAATATTCCATTGTATATATATAAAACATTTGCTTACCAATTCATCTATCAATGAACACATGGATTGCTTCCTCATCTTAGTTATTGTGAATAATGCTGCTGTCAACATGAGTGTACACTCTTTGAGACCCTGCTTTCAATTCTTTTGGGTATATATCCGGAAGTGGAATTGCTAGATCATATGGTAAATCTATTTTTAATTTTTTGAGGAACTGCCATACTGTTTTCCACAGTGGCTGTGCCATGTTATATTCCCACCAACAGTGCACAAGTGTTCCAATTTTTCCACATCTTTACCAACAGTTGTATGGTCTATCCTGGAGCGTGTCTCATGTGCACTTGAGAAGAATGTATATTCTGATGTTTTTGGGTGCAATGTTCTGTATATGTCTGATAAATCTAGTTGATTTATTGTGTTGTTCAAGTCCTCTATTTCTTACTTATCTTCTATCTGGTCGTTCTATCCATTATTGAGAGTGGGGCATTGAAGTCTCCAACTATTATTGTGGAACTGTCTATTTTTCCCTTTAGTTCTGTCGATTTTTGCTTCATATATTTGATGCTATGTTATTAGGTGCATAAATGTTTATAATTGTTATATCTTCTTGCTGTATTGAACCTTTTATTAGTACATAATGTCCTTCTTTGTCTCTTATCAACTTTTCTGACTTAAAGTCTATTTTGTCTGATGTTAATATAACCATCTCTGCTCTCTTTTGGCTACTATTTGCATGGAATGTCTTTTTCCATCCTTTCACTTTCAACCTATTTGTGTCTTTGGATCTAAAGTGAGTCTCTTACAGACAGCATATAGTTGGACTGGATAGTGTTCTTTTTTAAATTCATTCTGCTCATCTCTGTCTTTTGATTGGAGGGCTTAATTCATTTACATTTGAAGTAATTACTGATAAGGAGGGACTTCTGTCATTTTGCTCTTTGTTTTCTACATGTCTATAAAAGCTATAGCTTTTTTGTCCTTTATTTCCTGCAGTACTGTCTTTTTTTGTATTTAGATGATTTTTTGTAGTGAGACATTTTAATTCCCTTCTCATTTCCTTTTGTGTACATTTTATTGCTATTTTCTTTGTGATTACATGGGGTTTACATTTAATATCCTAAAGTTATAACACTCTAATTTGAGTTAACACTATCTTAACTTCAATAATATACAAAACTTCTGCTCCTATACAGTGCCATTCCTTACTCTTTTCAGTTAATGATGTCTAAAATTATATCTTTATACATCATAAGTCCAAAAACATACACTAATAATTGTTTTTTAATAATGCATTAGTCTTTTAAATTAGGTAAAAAATAAAATGTGGAGTTACAATCCAAAAGCATGATAATACTAGCTTTTAGACTAAGGATTTTTGTTTTTGTTTTTTTATATTTTATTTTATTTAGTTTTTTTGTGTGTGTGTGAGGAAGATCAGCCCTGAGCTAACATCCATGCCAATCCTCCTCTTTTTGCTGAGGAAGACTGGCCTTGAGCTAACATCCATGCTGATCTTCCTCCACTTTTATGCAGGACACTGCCACAGCATGGCCTGAGAAGTGGTGCATCAGTGCGCACCCGGGATCCGAACCTGGGCCACCAGCAGCGGAGCGTGTGCACTTAACCACTACACCATGGGGCAGGCCCCTTGTTTTGTTTTTGTTTTGTTTGTTTTGTTTTTTGCTGAGGAAGATTCACCCTGAGCTAACATCTGTGCCCATCTTCCTCTATTTTGTATGTGGATCACCACCACAGCACAGCCACCAACAAGTGGTGTAGGCCATGCCTGGGATTCGAACTCAGGTTGCCAGAGTGGAGTATGTCAAACTTAGCCCCTAGGCTGTGGGACTGGCCCCCAGGATTGTTTTTTAAAAAATATATTAATCTCTTAAATCACGTAGAAAACAAAAAGTGGAGTTACAAACTGTTTTTACAAAAATGTTAGCTTTTATAATTGCCCACGTACATACCTTTAGTGAGATCTCTTTTTTATAAACCACTTTATTGAGATATGATTGATATGTAAAATCTGTATATATTTAATGTATACAACAGATACGTGAATAAGTATACACCTGTGAAACCATCACCTCCATCAAGACCATAAATATACCCATCACCTTCCAGATTTTCCTCTTGCCCCCTTTATTATTAGTATTTTATTATTTGTGTGAGTGTGTGTGTGTGTGTGTGTGGTAAGAACACTTAACGTAAGATCCTCTTAGCAAATTTTAATTATACAATACAGTGTTGTTAGCTATAGGCATTATGCTTTATAGTATATCTCCAGGAACTTAATTACCTTGCATAACTGAAATTTTGTACCCTTTGACTATCAGTCCCCCATTTTCCTTTCCCCCCAGCCTCTGGCAACCACCATTCTACTCTCTGCTTCTATGAGCTTGACTATTTTAGATTCTACATATAAGGGAGATCATACCCTATTTGTCTTTCTATGTCTGGCTTATTTCACTTAGTATAATGTCCTCAAAGTCCCCATGTATGTTATCACAAATGGCAGGATTTCCTTCTTTTTTTTGGTGAGGAATATTAGGCCTGAGCTAACATCTGTTGCCAATCCTCCTCTTTTTTTTTGCTGAAGAAGATTGGCCCTGGGCTAACAGCTCTGCCCATCTTCCTCTACTTTATATGTGGGACACCTGCCACAGCATGGCTTGATAAGGGGTACATAGGTGCATGCCCAGGATCCAAACCCGTGGACCCTGGGCCACCAGAGCAGAGCATGCAAACTTAGCCACTACACCACCAGGTTGGCCCCTCCTTCTTTTTTTATGTCTGAATAATATTCAATAATATTCAATTGTGTATATAGATATATATATAACTCTCTCTCTCTCTCTCTCTCTATATATATATATATACATACACACACACACACACACACACACACCACATTTTCTTTTATCTGTTCATCTCTTGATGGACATTTATGTTGTTTCCATATCTTGGCTATTGTGAGTAATGCTACAATGAACATGGGAGCTCAAGTATCTCTTTGAGATCTTGATTTCAATTCCTTTGAATAAATACCCATAAGTGGGATTGCTGGATCATATGGTAGTTCTATTTTTGACTATTTGAGGAACCTCCATACTGTTTTCTATAATAGATGTACCAATTTACATTCCTACCAACAGTGTACCAGGATTCTCTTTTCTCTTTTCTCCACATCCTTGCCAACACTTGTCTTTTGTTTTTCGAATAATAGCCATCCTAACAGGTATGAGGGGATATCTTATCGTGGTTTTGATTTGTATTGCTCTGATGATTAATGATGTTGAACATCTTTTAATATACCTGTTGACTGTGTGTTTTCTTTGGAGAAATGTCTATTCAGGTCTTTTCTCTATTTTTTAATCAGGTTATTATTATTATTATTATTTTCTATTGAGTTTTATAAGTTTCTCAGATTTCGGATGTTAACCCCTGTCGGATATATGGTTTGCAAATATTTTCTCCCATTCCATAGTTATTTCTTTATATCTTCATATGGCTTTGACTTACTGTCTAATGTCCTTTCATTTTATCCTGCAGATTCCCTTTAGCATTTCTTACAGGGTGGGTATAGTGGTAATGAATTCCCACAGCTTTTGTTTCTCTAGGAATGTTTTAATTCCCCCCCTCACTTTTGAAGGACAGTTTTGCTGGACATAGGATTCTTAGTTGACACTTTGAATATATCTAGCCCACTACCTTCTAGCCTCCAAAATTTCTGATAAGAAATATGCAGATAATCTTATTCAGGATCCTTTGAATGTGATGAAACACTTCTCTCACTGCTTTCAAAATTCTCCCTTTGTCTTTTGTCTTTCAACAATTTGATTATAATGTGTCTCATTGTGGGTCTCTGAGTTCATCCTACTTGAAGGTCTTTGAGCTTCTTAGATGTTTATATTCATGACTTTCATCAAATTTAGGAAGTTGTTGGCCATTATTTCTTTAAATAATCTCTCTTCCCCTTTCTCTTTTATAGTTCTGGGAGTCCCACAATTCATATGTTGGATATAATGGTGTTCCACATGTTCCTCAAGCTCTGTTCATTTTTCTTCAATCATTTTCCTTTTTGTTTCTCAGCTTTGATAATTTCAATTGTCCTATCTTCAAGTTTGCTGATTCTTTCTTTTGCCTGCTCAAATCTGCCTAAAGTAATCTTTTATTATAATGTTCAATTGGTTTTCTTTTTATTCCAGTCTACAAGACCTTTAGCCTCTCTACCATGTTGACTGTTCCTCATTCCCAAGTCCACAACTTCAAAATATGTTCAAGGCATGTACTAATCCTTTCTTGGAAAGAGTGGTGTCTTTCAGTAGTTCTTCCTTCACCCTTGCTCCAGAACCCAAGTTTTTTAAAAAACAACATTCCCACCTTTTGTCTGCTTACCCCATCTAATCTGTTACAATTCCTGTTTTCCAGTAATTATTGAAAAATAAAAATCCTTCATTGAATCACTTTTTGATATGTTGTGCTACTGCCTACAGGAGCCCCATTTGACAAAGGACTTGCAAGTGAAATAAAATGTTCCTGCTGGATTGAGCTGTATGTGGAAACCGTGGTGAAAAAGCAGATATTTTGATTTGGAAGGTGTCCTATTCTCAGTCTACCTCACCTTTCCACATCCAACTGACCATGTATCCCTGCTCCCAAGATATAAAATCTGAGCCTTGACCTCTGAATATGCTTCAGAGTGTGGAGTACCGTTTTCCTCCACTCTGCTATCTTTGTTTAGCCTCCATATCTTCTTATGCTCTACAGAAAATGTAATACAGTACAAAGAGCATTTGGTTGGACAGTCCAAGGTTGCTGCTATTTTTTTCTATATACTAGGTGGTACAAAAGGATGTAAGGCAAAACTAGTCTCCCTGTGGTCCTGAATTATGGGTCTTTGAACAAAGTAGGACTGAAAAACCCATTTTAAATTAGTCTGCCTGGGTATTCCTCTGTGATCTTAAAATAGGGCAGGGGATTGACCTTGGCAATCCAGTCATAAGAGGAAAGTCTTGCTGTGACTTCTGCTACTAGTGTTGAAAAAGACAGCTTTTATCTGCTGCCTGATTATTTAGGGTGGAAATCTTCTACCTTTAGCCAGTTCTTTAAAACTTACAGCCTGTATTTTAAAAAGGTATTAAAAGCCATTTAAAATTGAAAAAAAGACTTATACATAGGATAGTTTTAATAAAAAAGGCAAACAGTACAAATTGGTACAATGTGTTTAAAGGCAATTTGGCAGTCTTAATCAAAAATTTAATGTGCATTTCTTTTGACCCATAAATTCTACTTCCAGGACTTGAGCCTACAGCAATACTGGCAAATGTGAAAAGGATTTATGTCCAAGGATGTTCATTGTAGCTTTATTCAAAATAGCAAACAATTAAAGATATATTAAGTAGACACATAGGTGAATAGTTAAATAATATGACACAACCAATTAAAAGAATGAGGTAGATATGTATGTACTGATAGAGACAGTTGTCTACTATTTACTGACTGGAGAAGAAAGCAAGTTGCAGAACGGTATTTGTAGGAAGATCTTATTTTGCATAACAAATGAAGAATATGGATATTGTATTTATATATAGGTGGGAGTGTATGTGTATCAAGAAAGATATGGCAAAATGATTACTTCTAGCTAACTTTGGAGAGGAGAAATGAAACTAAGGAAGAAATTTCACTGATTCACCTTTCCATTTTTTCAGCTTTTTGTTATCTAGCATCTTCTACTTTGGTAATAAAATAAAATTTTTTTAAAAGAGTGAAAGAATGATAGCATGTTATTTAGACAAAGTGGGAAATATTTATGTTGTAAATGAAGAATAAGATTATTTGAATTGACCTGTAAATTTAACTCTGAGCCTCCTGGAAGCCAAGATAAAAAGAGAAAGGTAATGCATTGCATAATTCTCGTTGACAAAAGGAAATAACGTAAATATTAGGAAGAACAGGCTTTTTCCAGACCCTAAATTTTGGGAGAATTTTATCACAAGAGTCTGTATATATAAAATATTGAATATCATAATGAACAAGGTCATTAAGAAGTTATAGAAAAAAATTGTCGTTTAGTCACTTATTATATTAATTTTGTGGCTGATTGTATTTTCCAAACACAGCTGCACTAATATGTATCCCATGCCACATACTCCTCTTACAATGTGAAGTTGATACATCTCCATCAAGAGGTAGGGTCTATGTTCTCTCTCCTTGAAAATGGGCAGATCTTTGTAATCGCCTTGGCCCACAGAATGTGGTAGATGGGATATTGAGTGAAGCTAAATCGTAAAAAGAAACACAGCTTCTGCCTGGCTCTCCTCTCTTAGATCACTTACTCTAGGAAAAGCCAGCCATCAAATTACGGAGGACACTTAAACAGCCCATCAAGAGGCCCCCATGGAGAAGAACTGAGGCCCCGCCAAGAGCCAACACTAACTTGCCACCCATGTGAGTGAGCCACCTTGGAATTGGATGTTCCACTCCCAGTCAAACCTTGGGGTGACTGAAGCAAACCAACATGTGGCTGCTACTGTATGAGAGACCCTATGTGGGAACTGTCCAGGGAGCTCTTTCTAGATTCCTGACCCATAGAAACTGTGAAGAATAATAAGTGATTATGTTATCTGAAACCACTAAGCTTTGAGATGATTTGTTATGCAGCCATAGTAACTAATACTAACTCTTAATTAAAAATCCAAGGATGTAACAGCTTAGTAGAGACATTCTCAAGGTAGCTAAACTACTGTCATTTGGTCAAAACATAGTGTTTTCTGGTGCCTCATGTAGATGCAAGGAGAGAGTCCAAAGAACTTGGAGACAAGTTAGTTAACACAACATTTGTCTTAAATACAGTTGGCTAGGAGTGAAATAACAGTTTTCAAGAATGAGTTCCCTTTGGAATATCTGAAGTATGCAGATGTTCTGGGATGTTGGCTGAAAACAAGAGACTCAAATGTTTTAGATACTAGAGGGGGTTAGGGGCAGGGTTGATATTACGCAGTGAAAACTAGGGAGATTAAGCCTGTCGTGAAGCCTTCTCAGCATTTCCTTTACTTGGTCAATGAGTATATAATAAATATAAAAAATCTTAATAGACTATATAATAAGGACGATAATAATAGCCTGTGTAATAAAGAGTCTGACTTAATTTTTGATGTTTCATGACTGCTAATTTTCAAGTCCCATCTCCCCTTTCCCCTCCTGACCCACATCCGAGTAAGCCAGTAAGAAAGCCAGTGTGCTCCCTCTCTTGGCCCAGGCAGGAAGTTCATGTCATGCAAGCTGTAGCCTGCACCCCCACCCACAATAAGAACCACGGCTACTGGCTCCCACTGTTTCTCAAACTGCTAAAGCCATTTTCAGACCAGCTTGAGTGCCTGCCCTGCCCTGCCCAGAAAACGTATGAGAAATGGGTCTCCTGTTACCCTCTTGGAGTGCATGTGGCATCGTCATTCTTGACAATGGAGCCAAGTTTGGATAGGAGATCCATCCCACTTCTGTGGGATGATTACGACACACGGTCATGCTCTAACTGAAAAGGCTTGTCCCCTCGTTCCTCCTTGCTTGTCCAATTGTGTGGTCTGATGATTGTGCCTTGATCACACCATCACCACTGCCATCAACAGATCACACGTGGGTGTGTGCTCCTCGGTGAGATCTTCATTGGTTCATGTCATGTTGATAGTAGTAATTTTTCCAGTGTTGGGGGCATAGCTGATGTCAATGATTTGAAAGATATTAAAATGTTGTTGTTGGGAAAAAATACACCTATTTGTAACGCTTGATTTTATGGCTTCAAGGTGCTAGTACAGCCACCAACTTTATTTTTCTCCATCCTTGATCCTTTTCCTCCCCTTTCATGATCCTCCAAATCTGCCAAAGGTCATTGTCCAAAAATAACCATGGGAATGCTCAATACAAATTTTAAAAACTGATTATTATATTTTACATTTAAATGATTTCCCAAACATATCATTAATTCTTTACCTATAAGGCAAAAGAAAAGATTTTATTTTATTTTATTTATTTATTTTTTATTTTTTTTGATGAGGAAGATCGGCCCTGAGCTAACATCTGCCAATCCTCCTCTTTTTGCTGAGGAAGATTGGCCCCGGGCTAACATCCATGCCCATCTTCCTCCACTTTATATGGACGCCGCCACAACATGGCTTCACAAGTGGTGCGTCCGTGCACACCCGGGATCCGAACCAGCAAACCCCGGGGCGCCCGATCGGAGGGGCGCACTTAACTGCTTGCGCCTCCGGGCCGGCCACAAGAAAAGGTTTTGTTATTCCATCTTGCAGATGAAGAAACTAAGTCCCACATATTACACAGCTGTGCACATTTCAAATCCGTTGCTCTTTCCATTGTTTCATGCTCCAGCCTTTGCTTGGTCCTTCAGGATCTTTTCCATCCTGGGGCCAGTCTGAAACATCCAGCTGATAGAATAATGTGTTCAATCACATTATAGATAGAATGTGCCTCCCTGCCCAAATATTTGCATATTTAACAGGAATGTTGGATATCTTTATGTAAAAGAAATGATTCGCACTAAGATTTCTAGACCACCTGCAGAGTAATGTCATTTCCAGGTATAATAGAGTAGAAGAAATCTGCTTACCTTGCTGCCTCAGCACTTAAAATTGAGTCATTCTCAAGAGTGTTAACTGCAGAGGGAAGTCATAGGTAAAGCAATGATAACGTAACCTCACAGAACGCCAGCGCTAGAAGGGACCTTAGCAGCCATCCACTCCAGAGCCTCACTTAGGGTCGAGGAAGGTAAAGCTGGAGGGGGGCAGGTAGGGGTGGGATAGAAAACCTGCCCAAATCTCGTGATTAACTGGAGGGAGAGCTAAGGCTAGGGCCTGGGTCTCCCTCCTCATATTTCATCAGAATACTCTCAACTGACACATTTGTATCTAAATCCAGAACAAATTTCTACCCTATGAGGGGCATGTACAAGGAGAATGTGAAAATAATTAAGATGTTAATAAAAACCAGTCTCTGCCAAGGAGAGCTAACCTGATATTACTTCTGATACATGTGTACATTAACCTAAAATGGCACCTTCCATAGCAGAGTGAAAAGGATTTGCAAATGACAGAGTTCAAACAGGTTCATTGTCTGAATAAGAACACGGTGCACCATTCTGAGTCTTGCATGTGGGCAAGATGCATATTTCAATTAGTCAATCAGCAAGTGGTCATTAAGCACTGTATGTGCCCAGCGCTGTGCAAGGCCTCATGAAGGATGCTAAGAAAGTTTCCTGCCCATGGGGAGCTTTTAATGCGTCCAGCCTTGTGTATTTTAGCCATTCCACCTTCCCTTGAACTTCTGGCCCACCCTGATAACCAAGGCCCAAGTTGTCTTACTGCATTCAAGGTCAATCTTTTTAAAGGTTTGAGCCTGTTCTGTCTTGAATTCTGTGTCTGGCTTGTTCCTGTGGGGTCCAGGCTTTTCACCTCTTCTCCCTACTGGATTTCTGACTTTGCCCTTCTGCTAGAGTCTCAGTACTATTCCCCTGGTGCTGATGGTGCCCTTTTTAGTAGATACAGTTTACATCCACCCATTGGATTTGGTCTTCTTTCCACTCAGGATAACATCTGATCCAGTCAAGCCTCTACAATGTCGCCAAAATGCTTAGCAGTGGGGCTAGGATTTCCTTGCAAAAAGCATCTGAACTATTCATTTAATTCTTCATATATTCACTTTTCAAACATTTGTTGAAGAATTATTAAACTAGGCACTGTGCTAGATGTCAGAGTTATAGAAACATTGAAACATGGTTCTTGCCTCAAGGAGTTGGTTCTCAGTCTAGTGTGGGAGACATAAGAATATAGGAAGTACAATGCTCTGAGTTGGAGCTTGTATTTGTTGAGTTGGAGTTGTATTTGAGAAATACAGTCATAGGGCACTTTGGAAACACAGGGGTGGAAAGCTGATCCAGACTGGGAGAGTGTGTGTGTTGGGGGGGTGGGAGTGGGATGGCGTGTCAAGAAAGGCTTCTGAGCAGAGCTGACCTAACAAATAATACCTGCTGAAACTGTTGGGTGTCCGTGAAGTTTATTGTCTTCTCACAAGGCCTTAGGAGGCCCACACACATTTTTGTATTTGGGTATGAGTCATTTCACTCCTTGTCATCTCAATTGAATTATTTGTGAGTAGGTGTAGGGTTAACAGACATGCCCCTATTAAATGTTAGCAAGAGAAATACATTTATGAAAAATGCCTAGTATTTTCCTGGAAGTGTCTCAGAAACTACCAAGGGATGCTGATTCCTACTAGAACCAGCACCTATGGGGAAGCAAAAAAGGATCTGAAGAGATGCAGATGTGGTGAACATGCGTACTTCTCTTCTGAAGAGGTAATTGATGTGCGTGGCACAACATTCAAAAGGGGCAAGAGGTTATATGGCATGAAGGGAGTCTAATTCCCTCCCTTTCCCCATTCCCTACCACTTTCCTCAGAGGCAGTCCATGTTACCAGTTTATTATGCACCCAAAGATTGTCTATGTATTTAGAAATGTATATGAGGATATATATGGTCATATTTCCCCACATACAACTGCAGTACACAATCCTGTGCCTTGCTGTTTCTCCACTTTGTTAGTTCATCAAATATTCATTGCAAATGTAATATTGTGCTATACATTGTTCTGTGTGTTAGGAATGCAGTAGTAAGCAAAATAAAAATCCATGCCCTCAGGGAGCTTATATTTCAAAATATCTTCCCATATCACTACATTTGCTCCTGTTTCTTTGTAATAGGTTCATAATCTGTCATTGTATGGACGTACCGTAGTCTATTTTGCCAGGCCTTTACTCATGGATACTTAGGTTGTTTCTAATCTGTTATCTAGCAAATATCCTTGTATGTAGAGTGCCTTGAAGAGTGCTTTAAATAGCATAGGCACTCATTTGCTGAATGAGTAAATAAATTCTTTCACACATGTTGAAATATATTTTGGGATAAATAACTAGAGGTTGAATTGATAAGTCAAAGAGTGTGTGCATTTTTAATTTTAAAATATACTGCTAAATTTTCTTAATTTGTGTTTAAAACAATTTATACTCTCGCCAGCAACGTATGAGGGTAGAGTCCTGTTTCTCCTTACCACCATGATGTGTCAATCTGATGAGTTAAAATGCTAAGCCATTTAATTCTCATTTGTATTGCCCTGAGTGCAATTCAGCATCTTTTCCTATGCTTAGGAGTCATTTGCTTTTTTTTCTGTGACCCATCTGTTTATACCCTCCAATCTTCTATTACATCAATGTATTGGTTTGTAGAGCTCATTATATGTCAAAAATCAATTTGTTGGTTGTAGACCTCATTATATGTCAAAGAAAATATCTCTTTGCTGTGATATGAGTTGCAAATATTTCTCTGTTTGTTAGTTTTCTTTTGATTCTGCTTATGTGTTTTTGCTGTGTTGTACACATTTTCTTTATTTTTATGTAATTGAATTTATCAATCTTTTATTTTATGGTCTTTACATTTTGTGTCAAGAAAGATATTCTCCCCTCTGAGATTATTTTTTTAAATTCTATGATTTCTTCTTGTACTTTTATGGTTTTATTTTTTACATTTAAATTTTGGTCCATATGAAATTTAGTTTGAAAACGTTAAGTAGGGATCCCACTTTACATTTTTTTTCAGATTGTTATTTCATTTCCCAATAACATTTATTAAATTGTCTCTTTTCTTTCTGATTTGAAATGTCACTATTGCCATTTTTGTCACATATCTTCTTAACAAAATATTGTCCTATTTTCATCTATTTTTAGATTTTCCAGTCTGTTCTACTAATCTAAGATTTAGTTGAGGTTTAATTTGGCTACATGTAAAAGAAAACCCAAATAATAGTTGTTTAAACAAGACAAGGTTTTATTTCTCTCTCAGGTAACATGAAGGCTGGAGTTAGGAGTCAGCACTGTAGCAGCGGTGCTACAATATCACGAATCTAGCAAATTCTCTCCATAATTCTGCTCTGACAACCTTAGTGCCAGCTTCCAGCCTCAAGTGCTTCATGGTGGCAATATAGTTGCTGTAGTTCCAGCAATCATATGTAAATTTTAAGCAGGAAGAGAAAAATTGCAAAATGACTAATGCCAGCTGAGACAGCCTCCTGCTACATTTTTGCCTTTTTATTTTTCTTTCTTTCCTATCTGCATGCTTTTTTCCCCTTTTTCTCTTCTTTTTTCCCTCCTTCTCCTGAGTAATTCTCACTGCAGTGATAGTTCAGGGCTACTACTAAGGCATGACCCACTTAGAATCTCTACTAAATGAGCAGGTGATCTTTAAGATATCTACTCTGCCTGCTCGGGGCTTGAAATCTCCATGCCCTGTGCGAACTGTTCATTGTTCAACTCACAGCTACCTGGTAGTTATTTGACTGGCTTCATGAAGTTTCACCCTATACATGTGTAGCTTACACTCAGCAAAGATTCAAGGTGACTCTTGTGCAAATTTTCAAAGCTCATTTTCTGTGTAGCTCCCTTGTTTACAGAGCTCTTCTTTGCAACTTCCTGCCACTCCTGGCTAATTGAACTGCAATCTTTGTCTCTAACTCAGAGAGTCGCCAAGACCCTGTTTCATTTCATTTCCCCTCACTTGACATCTGGAAAATATCTCCAGGGAGAAAACCGGGGTGACTGTAGTGCTCGCCTTGTTTGTGCCCCTTCTCCCGGGGATCACAGTCCTGTGCTGCCTATTGCATGATAACAGAAACAGTTGCTTAAGATTTTTCCCCCTAGTTTTCTAGTTGTTTCTGGAAGGAGGTTAAATACAGTTTTTGTTTCTCCATCATGGCTGGCAGTGGAAGTCCTCAGCCTCCTTCTAACAAGCTATCCAGAAGGCCAACTATGATAGGAAGAATAGTGTTCCCCTAACGAGGCCCATGTCCTATTCCCTGGAATTGTGAATATGTTACCTTTCATGACAAAAGGGACTTTGCAGATATGATTAAGGTAAAGTTCTTAAGATGGGAAGATTACCCTGGATTTCCTGGTGGGCCCAATGTAATCACAAAGGTCCATAAATGAAAGCAGGAATGTCAGATTTTAAAAAGCATAGGTGGTGACAGAAGCAGAGGTTAGAGTGCTTTGCTTTGGTGGAAGAAGGGGGCCATGAGACAAGGAAGGGAGGCAGCCTCTAGAAGCCGGAAAAGGCAAGGAAACAGATTCTCCCCTGCAGCCTCCAGAAGGAACCAGCCCTGCTGACACCTTGATTTTAGCTCCATAAGACTCATCTTGGACTTCTGACCTCCAGAACTGTAAGATTTGTTTCTCTCTCTATGTAGATTTTTAATTTCTTGTTGGATAAAGGCTACTTGTATTTTTATGGACTATACAAGAATGATTTTTAAAAGGCTGAAGAAAAGAAATAGTATGACAGTAGTATTACATGGAATTCCTTCTCAGGGGAAGCCACTCGTGTGGATATATCACTGGGGATAGAATGACACACAGTTTTGTTCACTGCTCAATGTTTGAGAACACAATATAGCTCCTTGTAGACAATAACACTTGAAACTTGTTAAGTTTATAATTATATTGCCAAACATATGAAAAAGTTCTTGGCATGTAAATCATTGCATATGAAAACTTTATTAGATCTGAGGTTCCAACAGCCCCCAAAAATTCTGAGAAGTGAGATCAGAGCAAGCTAAAGTAAAAGACAATGCTGATTAGTGAAAAATAACACTGAGTTTTAGATAACCCACCATGTTTGGATGAGAAACCAAACAGAAAGATGTGAGTGCGCCCAGACCTCAGTGATCTGTGAGATCAATCATCCAAAAACTACTTTCAAATTCTTAGGCTGCTAGATTAAATTGCCAGTTTATTCGCATGCATCCAGTGCTTTAGTATCTGGTACTTACTGAAAAATTCTGTATAGGTAAGAAAATGTTACTTCCTAACCATCATACATAACCAACCATAGATTGTCTGGTTTAAGTAAAATAGTCAGAAGTTGTCCTCACTTGTCCACTCTCCCTTGAATCCATAAAGAGAGAAATAACCCTAAAATGTTAATTAGGACTATTAAGCAAGGGTTTCACCTTTTTGGGTACTCTGTTATTTCTTGTGAGGATTGGATATATGGCATTGCAGGGTATCACTCGGATAAAAACATAAACAAGAAAAATGAATCAGAGAGATCCTTCAAAATGCTGAACAACTTGGAGGAGATTAGTCCTATGAATTGAATGCTTTAATTAGCGTCAACAAACAGGAGAGGCAAAATGGGATATGACCCAGGAAGATGCTTAGACTAACCAAAATACCAACTCTAGTTGTTTGCATCAAAAGAGCTACACCATCATGACAGATTTTCCAGTTGAATTCAAAGAGGACATAGCACATATTTAAAATAGGAAAACATAGATGGAAGTGGGGGGAGGTGTTAATCTGCCTTAATATTCAGGTAAACCAAATTTATAATTTTATGAAGAACTATACACAGTCAGGGAAAGAGGTCCTTGGCTTGTAGCCACTGTTAATCTCAGACTTGACTGCCTGCCATTAGTTAGAAACTACAGGCACTGGGTTGAAAACAGACCCAGAACATCACAGACCCAGATTTGGCAGGTATGTTAAATGTCACCTGGAGTGATCCATCTCCCTTCCCACGCTTGATTCCTTTCTGTAGAAGCCTCACAAAGTCGCCCCCAGATCTGAGCTTGTACAGCTCCTTTGTGGATACTCATTTCCTCCCCAGGCAGTCTATTCAATCTTGGGTGAGATATGGCTACTATATTCATCGGTATATTGATCCAAAATCCATTTTGCTATGGCTACTACCCATTGCTTTTAGTTCTATCCCTTGGAGAGGAATGAACAAATCTAATCTTTGTTCTATGTAATAATTCTTCAGCTCTCTATAACTGGCTATCCTTTCCACAATGTCCTGTCTTCAGCTGGCCAACTAGCTCTAGTTCCCACTACTACTCATACCAGGACAAGAGGTCAAATCTCTTCATCATCCTTGTCTCTCTTTTATGACTGTGCTTGAGTTTCTCTGTGTCGCTTTAGGCAATTAACTCACTAATCCAGGTGTGAAGTATTAGTTGCTGAACAGAGTATACGTCTTTTGTTCTAAATTCTTGCCATCAAAGTGTGTTCTGTGGGCTAGCAGGATTACCCAGGAACCTGTTAAAAATGAAAACTCCACAGACTACCACAGACCTACTGAACTGGAATTTGTATTTTAATAAAATCTCAGGTGACTCATATGAATTTTAAAGTTTGAAAAACACTGTTTTAGGTAAGTGGTTCTCTAACTTGACAGCACATTTGAATACTGGCCCCTTGGTCTATCCTGAAAGATTGCTGAGAAAAAGTGAATTCTCCTGGAAGCGTCAATACATCTTATCTTTCCATAAGAATGTTGAAAAATAGGGGCAACTAAGGGATGGAGCCACATAGGCCTGTAATGGGTCAAGAGTACTAACAATTCCAACAAAAGAAAACTCAATTTCCATCTGCTAAGTGGTGGTGTTATCCAATCTTGGCCCCGCTGCCTTGAAATGTAATGTAATACTCATTGGCAATTATGGTGACTTTTCTTCTTTTTTTTCATACAAGAATCTGGATAACAAAACAGAAAACTCACCCCATTGATCTTGAAGTCACATTGACTAGGAAATCAAATTTTATAACTTACGAGGACCTGCTGTTTTATGTTAATAACTTGTTGTTTTAAAAAAATAATTTCGTATTTATTTGCGTATGCCATATGATGAACCAAGACCCACACTTCAGCAGAAGCCCATACCTTACCAGCTACATGAAGGCCTGAAGGCCTACTCGGGTCCTCTTTCGTGGTAGAATTTTGAATCAGTGTTTTGTAAATCATTCATCTATTATTTTTAAGGCAGTGGCAGAGTGTCTAAACTCACTTTTGGGAAAAGAAAATAAAATTTAAGCTTTTTGTATAGTATCTACAAAAATTTAGATTAAAATCTGCCAACTCACTGGGAACAGAAGGGTACAAAATAGAAACAAGATTTTAGAAAGACTCTTGAGAAAAAAAGGAGAGAATCAGAGAGGAAAGAATTTTGTCTCAGAACTCTGCTTTTTGAATAACATTTTATCTGTGCAAATAAACGAGTTGATTTATTTTATCAAACACCACAAGGCAAATTCTCTCAGCTTCATTAGAAAAAAACAATAAACAGAATGGATGCAATATTTTTAGCACACCAGCATCTTGTAAAAGACTTTCATTGTGTTGTAGGAAAAAAAATACATGTAGCCCACATGTCATGTTCAATTAATGGTTCTGGCTGTTTATACTTGTGGGGTGCCTCTCCTATAGAAAATACCACATCATGTGCTAAGAAATACACCAAACCACCATGATTAGGTATAAAGACATTCCCTAAGAATACAGAATATTGGGGACTGATTCCAAAGTATTCCCCAGACTTGTCTGATGACCATATTCTTCTGAAATGTCATTCTTTTTTGTGATGTGGCAGAAAAGAATAGTGGGGGCTGGCCCGGTGGTGTAGTAGTTAAGTGCGCGCGCTCCACTGCGGCGGCCTGGGTTTCGCAGGTTCAGATCCCGGGTGCGCACGGACGCACCACTGGTCAAGCCATGCTGTGGCGGCATCCCATATAAAGTAGAGAAAGATGGGCACGGCTGTTAGCCCAGGGCCAATCTTCCTCAGCAAAAAGAGGAGGATTGGCAACAGACGTTAGCTCAGAGCTGATCTTCCTCACAAAAAAAACAAAAGAAAAAAAAAGAATTGTGGTAATTTTAATCTCTAACAGAAGGTTAAGGAAAAGGCTAAAAGAGATTGAAAACCTCTTGCCTTGGTGTCTGGGTGAATCAGCGGTTGGAATGAGAACTAGAAGTCAGAAGACTGGCTCAGCACAGCACCAGCTGGATACCTTCTGCTCTGCTCTCTCCTCATTGCATCTCTTGGCATGTACTCATTCTGTCGTCCTTTTACTTACTCCTTCATTCATGCATTCATTCCAAAATTAATTGCTGCACACTTACTGCATGCCCAGCACTGTGCTGGCCTCTAAGGATACAGCAGAGAACAAGACAAATGGTCTACCTTTGTGGAGCTCAGCATTAAGCAGAGAAGAAATGCTGTTATTTAACCAAATTACAATAAGGGATCTATCTATTCCTACCCCATCTAGCTGTCATTCACCTCAAATGTCCATATCTTTTTCCCTCTCTCTGTTTGGGCATGAGGAAATAGAGGCGAGGAGGGAGACCAGGATCGGAGGAGGTGACTTTCTTCCTGTGTTCTCTGCATCTTGTACTTTTGTGGGTAGAGTACTCATTTTTCAATTTAATATTAAAGATATATTTTTTATTTCCAAACTAATGTTACAATTAGTATTATAATATTATCTTACAAGTTGTATAGCATTTTAGAGTTTGCAAAATACTTTCACAGTCATTGCTACATTGGACTTAAAACAATACTGTAAGGTGAGTGATCCATTTTATTGAGGAGAAAACCAAGGCTCCTGGAGGCTAAGCCACTTGGATCATTAGTGGCAGAGCTGACACTTGAACTCTTCTGTTTGATTTATAGTGGTTATGAGCACATACTAGATTTAAACATGTCTTTGCCTCAGTGATGCTTCATAGACCATCTATTGTGCTAGTAAAATGTTAAAAATTATAGTTTGTTTGTATTGCCTTAGTAAATCATTACAGAGGCAGTGATTAGATTTTATCTTAGCTGTTTTTAGGAATTACACTGCAGGTGGCACACCGGATATTCAAACTCAGGAATGCGTTTGCCAAATGGCTCTTAGAAGCTGCCTGCTTTTGATTGCTATTGTTGCCCTTGCCAACACTAGTTGGGGGTGGCTGGAGGTTTGCAAGAGGAGGCAGGACAGAGAATATCAGGCGAGTTCTGGAGCGAGGGCCCAGATACCCACACAGGTCAGAGTTCTACAGCAAAATGAGTTAAACTGGGAAGACAGTAAGAGAAGGTATCAAAATGTGAAGATCCCACGACTAGTCACAGTGCGAGTTGACCAGCAGGAGGACAAATACCCAGCAGGCTGGGCCCCGTGCTGGTTTCACAGGCCTGTGACCTGTGCAGTCCATGAGGAACAGTGCTCAAGAGGACCCTGTGATCCAAAAAGCCCCACGCTTGGGTCAATGTTCTGCTGTTGCCACACTGAAATTCTTGATAATTATACAGTCATGTACTACATAATGATGTTTCGGTCACCAGTGGACTGCATATACAACAGTGGTGCTATAAGATTAGTACCATATAGCCTAGGTGTGTAGTAGGTTTAACATCCAGGTTTGTGTAAGTACACTCTATGATGTTTGCACAGTGACAAAATCCCTCATGATGCATTTCTCAAAATGTATCCCCATTGCTAAGTGACACATGACCGTATCTTTATACATTTGTTTCATAACTGAAGTACAATGGGGCAATGGAGGGTGAACATAGAGAAGGAGATATGTGCAATATACATGTCCTCAATTACTTCCCTCCTCATTCACATATAGCACCCACCGTGCCTCAGGAGCACAAATGCCCCATGAGCACAAGGTGTCCAGGAAAACAGGATGCTCCATTAGCACAAGATGCTCCATGATAATTGGATACCCCATGAGCACAGAGTGCTCATAAACACCGGATGCTCCATGAGCACAGGATGGCCATGAACACAGGATCCCCATGAGCACAGGAAGCCCAGGAGCACAGGGTACTCCAGGAGCACAGGATACAATGACCGCCGGGTGCCCGTCGACATAGGAGTCTATGAGCACAGGGTGCCCATGAGTACAGGATGCTATCGGCAGAGGGTTCCCATGATTATAAAGTGCGTGAGAGATCAGTGAGGCTCAAAGGAAGTGCAAGGTAAACATGTTACCACTATGATTAAGTGGAGGTGATGACAATCCTGATAAGTCAGGTTCTCCATTCTAACCAGAACTTGCTTCAAACACAGAAAGAAGGCAATGGCATCCTAAGAAACACAAGCAACCAAGGATCTCTATCATGTTTTTTCTTACTCCTCTTACTTCCCTGCATTAGCCAACCACTTATGCTGAAAATGACGGCATAGAAAGAAAGGGGAAAATAAGGCAACCCATAGTTTAACTGGCCTCAGGGACATGTAATCCTCAGTGAGGCTTCCTAGTCCATTTTCTGGCTCTTGTGTGGTTTCTGTGAGGGCCCCAGAAGGAAAGGGCCCTGGAAGAAGTGGCAAGTGCCGACCACTACAAGAACCAGGTGGCTGTGAGGTGTGGTGTCTGAGTCGAGGTATTTCCTGACATCCTGTCAACTTTTCATGCTTTTATTGTTGCACTTGAGCTCTAAACGCTTGAGGTCAGCCAAATCATGTTTTGAGAGTTTTCAAGTAGCCCAGGGAAAAAACTCTCTTTGTACCAGATGTCTAAGCAATAAAAGACCGTGAACGCTTTTGCTGTGCAGACCCGGGGGTATGTGGGTGCAATGAAACAGGAAAGCAAAGATGTTGCTGGAGATTGGATCTGAGCCCCATCTGGGCAGCAGCTGGCAAGCATTATCACTAAATGCATCTAAATCTCACAGTTCTCTGCCCATATCTGGTGAATATCGTGGGATTCATAGGCGTTCACAGACAGAATGTTCTTTGCTTCCCTCCCCAGGTTTGACTTTGAGCCTGTCCCCACGGAGGCTGATAGAGGTGTGCCTTTCCTCCTTCCTTCATGCTAACACATCACCAGCAGGGAAGGGGTTGTGTATTCATGCAAAAACAACTATTATGGCAAACTACCCTTAACGTCTTTGATTTCACTGTTGTTGAGCTTCACCATTGATGCTAACAGCCTACAAAAAGAAATACACACCGTATAAGGATTTTCACCAAATATAGGGACTCAAGAAGTCTCAGAATGACAGTCCTTCTCCCCACCCTTGTATGTACCCACACATATTGCTTCTGGAAGATATGAAGACTCCTTTTAACCTTAGGAATAGCCAGAGGCGATAGCGTGCTGAAGTAGGACACAGACTGTGTTTAGTGTCAGAACTTGCCACCAGGGCACCTGCAAAAGTTTACATAGTGAGCCTCCTTTGTTAAAGAGAAAAAAAAGTTCCCTGCCTCTGCAGACTGTGGGTAATGGCTTTGTTAGAGTAGAGTCTAGGCAAGTGTTATTATTATTACAGTTGGTACTTAAACCTGTTGAATCATTGAATCCTCCAGGAAACCCGTGAGTCATGACTCTGAGACAGTCTTAGCCTCTGCTTTGCACTAGGTGTCCCAAAGGGAAAAATGACCCAGGATAAAATGATGAGGCCCAGTGACTGGAGCATCCTGGCTAATTCTCAAAACAAATTTGACATTAAGAGGTGTGTTGGGACACAGCCAGCAGCAAAAAAGAAACACTAAAGGAAAATTTACAGCTCAAAGAAATTCCTTCACCTTGTATAGTTCTCACATGTACTTTTAAAGTCTTGAGTGCTCTTAAAATCAGTTTGTTTCAATTTTGTTGGTGACACAAAATTCTGTTACATTTTATATGCTAAAAAATTGGCAAACCGTTGGAAAGAGGTAGCAATAATTAATGTTTATAGTTAAGACTAATGTGTCTTAGTCTTTACAAAGCCCTTTCTCATTCTTAACGTATTTGTTTCTCACAATACCCTTGTGGGAGTAGCAATTATTGTTCTGTCTGTTTTGTCTTACAAAACAGTATCTTATTAGGAAGAACTAGACATTGGTAGGTCTGGGATTGAACTCAGGTCTTTTGACTCCAAAGTCCATGAAGTTTAATAAAAAGTACAATTAATAGTCAGATACTATTCATTAGAGATCAAACTGGTCCAGCACTCAGAAAATGTAGTCCCAACTCTGTCACCATCTAGAGTCACCTCACTCCCTCCCTCCCTTTCATTAGGTCTCAGTTTCTTCATCAGCCAAATGAGGAGACTTAGTACAGCATGCCTAAGATGTCTCCCATTCCTTAATCACTTGATTGGCATAAAGAAAAATAAAATTCAATTGAACAACATTGAAAAGAAATTGTACTTCAATGCTGTCCATTTTAGAAAATGTGTTTTTTGTTTGGATTATGGGAGGTAGGGGGCAAGTGGGAACAGCCAAGCAAGTGCCAGGACTAGTCCTGGCAAACTTTCTCACCCAACACAAGCCCTACAGAAAAATTAATCCCGCTGGGCACTGAGTGCAAAGACCTCACCCACAAGGACTCATGGCAGATCCAGCGTGAACGAGCTGTGGTTGTGCACCCAGCACACGTTCCAGTCTGCTGAACCCAAAGAGAGGAGGCGGCTCCATCAGGAGGGTGGGAGTTGACACCCAACTGATAAATGAGGGTTTCATAGGAACCTGAACCCACACACGCATCATGCCTTTCCTAGAGGACAGTATAATCATTAGTCATAAATAAGTCTTGTGAAATGCCTCCCACATCCCACATGAATATTTCAAACATTGTGCTTAGCCAAAAAAAAGAAAAAAGAAATCTTTACCTTTTAAGATTTTAATATTTATTTATATGTTTGTTTTTTTCTTATCAGACTTTATCTCCTAAAAATTTTTGGTATGACATGTTTAAAATTGTCCCTCCCTGACATTTCCAAGTGAGACCCAAATATTCAGGGAAAGACTGGGTCTTCTTGGGGCCTATCATCTCCTCTTTATACTCCTTCTGCTTTCTACTCCCGGAGGTCTTTCCATACTGGAGGTCGGGTGAAGGGCTATGAGAGGACCTCTGTGGTGGGGCAGCAGGATTCCCTACAGCCACCAGCACCTAGGCATGTTGGTAGGTGCTTCTATAGTTGTTTTACTCCCCATTTACTCATGCAGCAAAAATTTGTTGAACAGCCACCATGTATCATGCACTGTTCTACACATTGCTGTGGGAAAAGATGACTAAGACACAGTTTCTATCTCAAGCAACCCCCGGTTTTAGTGAGGATAGACAGCTAGGTAAAGGACTGTAATGAAACCACGTTAGATGTGTGCTCCAAGAACTTAAAGGGTTTGGTGCAGACACAAAGGAGAGAACAGACACCTGTGCCTGAGGGAAGAAGGGAATTCAGAGAGTAGATGACATCTGAGCTGGGTTTTGAAGGAAGAGAAGGGATGGGGAAGGAGAAGAATCTTCCAGAGAGAAAATAAGGCATATACAAGGCAGGGTGGTGAAATAACATGGTCCCTCCTGGGAGCCTTGACCTCTTTTCTCTGGCAGGAGCCCAGGATTTGTGTGAGGAAGTGGTGTGCTATCAGCCTGGAAGTTTGAATATCAGCCAGAAGGTGAAAGGGGCTTGTATGCTATGGGGGTAGGGATTAGATTTTTTCTTCAAAGCAACAAGAATCCTGTTTCTGGATTATTGTTCTGGCAGAAATGGAGAGGATGGGTTAGAGGGAAGAAAGGCTAGAGGTAGGAAGACCAGCCAGGAAACCGTTATGTAATATAGAGACAAAACAGGAACACATGTGAGAGAGACTTAGGAGACAGAATTGGTAGGACTTGAGGCCAGCTGGACAGACCCAATAGGCAGTTACGTTCATGGGGTATGGTCACGGTAGAAAAGGGTGGTGAGCAATGTCTGCCCCTTGACTGATGGGGTAACAATTCTAAGAGCTAGTTGCTGATATTGGGACCTGGGATGGGAAGTGAGCAGGAACATGGGTCTGGCAGTGGGTAAAGCATCTTCCCTCTCTCCAGGAGCTTGGCCTCTGCCTCGCTGTTCAAGGGGTGGTCTCAGGTCCACAGACCAGCAGCATCAGCATCACCTGGCAGCTTGTGCAGCCTCTCAGGTCTCACTCTGGATTACAAATCAGATTCTGCTTTCTAACAAGATCCCCAGGTTGGTTATACACACATTAAAGTTTCAGACGCACTGGCCTGGGGTAACTCTTGGAACTTTTTCCATTGGCAGGAGGATTGTAGAGGGAGTAACAAGAGAGAAATAGCATAAAGCAGAAATAAAAGTGCTGGAGGATCAAATTGTTCATCACAAGACTATGGACTCAAAGATCCATGTTTCTTTGTCCGCAAGTATGTACCTGATGGGAATTATGCCTAATTACTAATCCCGACTCTCTGGTCTCTCTTCGGCTTCCTATTTCTACTGCTATCCTTTGTGTACCTGTGGCACTTAAACATACTAAAAAGATCATAAAGTGAATAAAATTTTTTTGGGAAAATGAAGATAAGAAAAAATAAACAAAAAATAACAAACTTCTCATCTCTCTGGCATCTTCATGAACTCATTGTTTCTGGGATACAAGGAGCTAGTGAGTATGGCTTTAATAAACACTGAGCTAAATTCTCCAACTTCTAGGTCAGAGAAGAGATGCACAGGAGTTGGGCAGGGTCACCTGGTTCTGGGGTTTGATTGGGAGCCAGGTAGCTCCAGGCATAGAGACGAGACTATGTCACTATGACATCTCCTTCATGCCTCAGGAGCTGTTCTTTGCTCCAGACGTGAAACTTGGTGGTTGTGGCTCTTGCCATTTTAGCCTCTCATCCACTTTGTTTGTGTAGTTTTATTGGAATGAAAACTTGATGCAGATCTGGAACCCTATGGACAAATACTAATATTTGATATTAGTATTTGATAATATTTGATATAAAGACGATTCAGGCCAGTAACAGCACAGAAAAAGACTCTGTAAAATGTCTAATACATACAAAGATAAAGAACAGAGTATTCTGACTTTTCACAAACTTAAGATGACATTCAGCTCCAAGAAAGGACTTAATTTAAGTTTTGACACATGCCATCAAACTCAAGACTTCAACTAATCTGGTGATGTATTCATTGCACCGAGAGCATAGTAGAAGGTAGATCAGATTCAATTTCCCCTGTGATGACTGGAATGACTATATGTTAGAGCAGAGAAGTGACAAAGAAGACTGCATTAACTTTGGAAGCACTAAAGTGGTGCAGTCTGAACAAATCACAGATGACTTCAGTGACAATATTAAGTCGTTTTTCAAGTACATAATAAATGATAGGGCTATTCTATGCTGAACTATTCTAGTTTCTATGAGCCACAGCTGTGAAGAGAATTTATTTCTCAGGGACAGGACAAAGACTTTGAGACAGTTAGAAACACATCACAGTCCATAAACTATTCTGAAGGAATGGCTACTTAAACTACAGAAATCACTTTGCGATGGTTTTTAACAGCACTGTCCTGAGAGGCACTAACATGGGCTCACTGCCTGACTGCTACTGGCTGTTTGGACTTAGGTTATTTCACTCAGTTTTCTCATCTGTAAAATGAGAAGCATCCTAAAGTAGACTGAATGGGTCCTTCAAACCATCCTGTGGTTACTTCTCCAGTTCCCGGGTATTTAATAAATAATTATGTTCTTCAGCTCACAGAATTTCTATTTTAGCTCCTTGACTCCTGGACTTTTTGATACCGTGGTAGGAAGGGTCAAACAGAAGCTCCTAAAGTCTTCTCTTCCCTACCCCCATACCCAAATTGCAAAGATGTGGGAGGATGGAGCGAAGGGGAGGTGATTGTCAGCACATCCTCATTTTACCCACTTGTTTGACCTGTGCAGAAGATGTAGGACTAGCAGTGAATTATTCCAAGTTTGATTAGCTGGTGCCTTGAATTACAGTTGCTCCTCTACATGTAACGTCTTGACTAGTGAAAAAAGACAGATTCTTTGACACCTGTTTGTGGCTACAGATCTGGCCACCTCCAAACTCATATTTAACACTAGAGCACACTTCAGAGAGGGATCTAACTTGGTGAAAGGAGACCAAAGGGAAAGGGCTAGATGTTGCAAACTGGAAGTATAGGGGAGTTAATTCCTCATGGTGAAAACCTTGACCAATGGGAGATATTTGACAGGAGAGATCCAGGCAGATAAATAGCAGACCTCAGGAGGAATTCTCTATGGCTTATAAGACACATTCGTCTAGAGGGAGGGGGAAAGTCTCTTTGAGAATTCAAGGGCACACACCTCTGTTTCCTTTCTCCCAGACAGACTGCTCCAAGTTATGGCTTCTTGGCATAGCCTGTCTGGAGCCATCTCGCATGGCTGGGCAGAAATGCCTGTGTCTTTTCATGACTCCTTGTGAAGCAGTGGCAGGCATAGTAAACCATCACCTTGTATTGCTTCTAACCCTTTCCTGCCTCACTTCCCTTTTCTTCACTCTTAGTGCCCAGGGGTGGAATCTCCTGTCCTATTATTGACATAAAGTAATAGTATTATTGAATAAAATACACTTTCTTTTGAACAAATGCTTACTCATTCCTCTCTGTCCGAATGGGAGGCAGAGATGGCTGAGTTAAGGAAAAGAACTGAAACATGCACACTGTTTGATGTCTCAAGATGTTGGTTTAACACAGTTAATACGTATCATCTTGCACACTTTTATCAAGATCCTTCTCTCTCATCTACATAATCTTTTGATTTTTTTGAGAGAGAAATTCAGAATAGAACCTGAAAGTGGATCATAGATTAGGAGTTAGAATCCTTTCAAAAGCGGAGTATTCATTTTCCTTGAGTTGGGCAGAGACTGAAGAGGAAGCATCACGTCTCACAATGGAGGAGGAGGGGACAGCAGGAGGCAGTGATGCTCACGAGAGGTTTGTGTGTATTTGGGGGAGGGATGAAATAAGAGTGAGGGAGGGCTTTATGCCACTGATATCAAGCCTTTACTACCTTGGCATATGCTTCTTAGATTTCACACCTGTGCTGCTGTATGTCTTTTTAGTCTAAGTAAAGAGCTCCTCTAGAATGGTTGGCTAAGCCAAGAGAATGAATCTAGGAAGAGGAATCTAAGAAGGTGGCTTGCAAGGAGATTTTCTGGTGTATCTGGAGTCATACTACATTAATTGTCACTCATTCTGCTTATACTCAGGGGGACTGAGGGCAAGGAGCTGTCACTCCAGGAGCAGGACTTTGGAAGGCCAAGACAGAAGGAATTCAAGATGGGGGTGGTGGTGGTCAGCAGCATCAGATACAGCAGATTGTGTCATACAACTACATACCAGTAAACACAATCATTAAGAGGCTGATAAAACTATTGCCATGATTGGAGAGACAGGGATCTCTGGGACTCCAAAATCACAAGAAAAATGTCAAAGAGAGTGATGAAAAAAATCATGAGGCCCAACATTGGGAGGCCAGAATTTTTATCTGTATAGTAATCTGTATAGTTAGTGTTGCCTTCTAGGTTGACCTCAAAAAGACAAAGAGTTGGCACTGGGAACGTTAAGGAGCTCCATGGGTAAAAGCAACGTGATGTCTCAAACATCACATTTGCATGTTTGATCCAAACGCACACAGAATAAATTATGTACACTGGAGTTGGGGGTGTGGGATGTGCATTTCCTGAAGGTCTCATCTCTTTTTCATTGATGATAAGCAGCAATTTGTAAAATTAAAATGGGCATCACACATCCTCAGACCCAAAGTTGCTTAATGTTTATATACTAGAGGGAGGTTGCATCTCTTTCAGGATGATTAAAGACCTACAGGTGAGGAACAAAGATAGTAAAAAATAAGTGACTAGGAAAAAATAAATATTTTTAAAATATGTTTTTAAATGCAGCTATCTTGGCATTCAAGCTATTTTACCTTATCCTAGCATCAAATATCTGACAGTGAATTGGGAGTGGGGATTTCAAAGTATTCCTGCTCATCTCTAGTTTACTTTATTATGTCTAACATTAATACAGAACAACTTTAATACACATTTTTTACTTGATTCAGTTGGTTCCTTCCTAGTTCATCTACAGGCCTCTTCTGCAGAGGCAAGGTCCCACAACTGACATGGGTACATATGATGCCTATATATGAAAGAGCTCTGTTCTAAGCATTTATCAGCACTCAAAGGCTATAACTGGCACATGGCCTTCCAGACAAGGCCTCAAAAGCCTATTGAATCCATTTTGTGTCTACTCTGAGAGACCTGGAGGGACTGGAGATCACTTGGGCGTTAAGCCTGAGCTCCCAGGGAGCCCCTAGAGTCCCTGGGATGTGTGTTTTCCTAAGGGGGGTGCTGGTAGTGGGAGAAGGTGGAAAGGACAGATTTGTGCCAGGCTATAGGAGAGAGGGCAGGGAGAGCTGAGCAGATGAGCAACCATCACTCTATGGTGAAAGCTCAAAGGCAGAAGACTGCCTGAAAATCTTTGGTTGTCAACTACTGCTGAAGACCCAGATGCTTGATTTCCTCAAACATAGAAAGGTGGATGGGTGAGTAGATATTCTAGAGTAAGGAAAGCAGTGAAATAGTGTTTTTCTTTTATTTTCCTCCTCTTTTTTCCCTTGTTCTATAATGAATCTGTCTCAATTTGACATTATTTTTAAGCAGACTATCTACTAGTGTACTGGAAAAGGAGAATGTTCTGATATGCAAATCTGCACTATATTACATGACTAGAAAGGAAGGGCATTATCAAGTAATAACATTTTCTCCCTACACAGTTGTTTCCATTTTCATCTATTCCCCAAGCTCCTCAAATTTTTAAGTTCTTATTTGAAAGCAGGTAACTCTTTTCCTGGATGGACTTGTTACCTGCAGAAAAGGACACAACACAGGGCATTGGGAATTTGCTGCTTCTCTTCACTGAAGGAAGAATATTGTTTAACTTCACAGATCTTAAGCTGAGAACCTACCATTATATATATAGTTTTAAGTAAGTAGCAAAAGGAATGTTTAAGTTTTCCTGCTTTATCTTTCAAAGTCCATTCTTTCTAGGGATCTGTAGGATTAAATAACAAGGGAAAAGGCAAGGGATACACAGGGCTTGGAGAAAGTTATTTTTTGTTGAAAAAATATATTGGGATGACCCCAGCACACAGCTACAGAACTTCACATGGCAAACTCTGTGTCCTGATGTCCCTGCCATACATAATACGCCTTTCTTGTGGGGAACACAAATTTCAACTTCTCAAAGCATCTTAATTACAAGAATGTTTCTATTTTATTCTAATAAGAAAGCCTCCACTTGAGAAAATGTGATACACAGATAAGAAGTATTTCTTCTTTCCTTTTATTGCTCTGATAAGTCCTCCAGAGATAGAGCTCCCAAAGCACTGACAGTTGCTCGTCAAGAAGACACTTTTTCAAATTAAAAAATTTAACATTTTTGCAGTGTGACATGAAATTGCTATTTTTAATACAATTGTTGCAACATTTCGTCACCAACTACAGACAGGTTCATGGTTCAACTGTGAATCACCAGAGTTAGCACTGGCTAGAGACTTTACCCAAGAGACCAGACCTAGTAAAAAGAGAGCAAGCGACCCTGTGGTTTTGGTGGAATGCCCTGTAGGGTGATGTTTATGCAGAACCCAAGGGTGGCTTTCTTGAAGATCTGTGTCCATGTTGATGTTTTACCATCTCAGCTTTGATAGAATCTCTTGAGGTTATCAGTTGGTGTTCTTTGGCCAAGGATCTATCTCAATGTTTTATAGTTCTCAGGAGATTTGGTAACTCACAAAGCCTATGAGGAAATGTTCTTGGGATCACAATTCTGTTTAAATTCTTCGGCAGTAATTTTCCATCATACACTCTCTTCTAAGTGCAGACACCCATACACTCTAATCTATGTCTTCATTGACTTATTAAGATAAAATAATTTTCAAATTAAATATTACAAGAATTATCATCTTTAAATTCTTACATTATATCCCATTATTGCAATCATTAAATTTATAATATAATTTCAAAAGTCATAACAATGAAAATAATCATTAATTACTATTTATTTTATAGCACCCCAAATTTCAAATGGTTTTGTTATTGTTAAGTTACCCTTGAGGATCACCTTCATATTGATTATTATGGTACTATAACCATAAACCAGTATTTAATTTTGTATCACATGGATCTCACAACGAAAATATGGCAGCTAAATCCAACCTCTTCCTGGATCCATGGTTCCTAAGAAAATAAAAATCTTGTATGAAACCAATTCTCTGCTTCTTCTGTGCCTAGAGAAAAATCACTAAATAATTCAAGTTGGGTCCTATATTAATTCATGATCAAAGTTGGAGGAGTCCTTATTATCCACTTCTGGTTTCCATGAAGAGTGATATTTCCCTTTCTGTCCTTTACTCTGCCCTACTGAGGGCAAGAGACTTGACTTTTCTGATGATTAGAGAGTTTGAGAGTAGAATCTGAGTGTGCCCCCCACCCGTCTTGCCCTCTTCCCCTTCTTGTTGCAATGTGTCCAACTGCAGAGAGAACGCATTCTGCTCTGCTCCTCCAAGCTGTCTGAGTTTCAGGGGCAGACTCAACCTTTGTAGGGAGATGGGGAACAGAGGTGTCCCTAAGTGACCTTGCTGAGAACTGGTACATGGGCTGAGGATCTTGAGAAATAAACAAGGAGTGGAATTTGAGGAGAAAAGTAACACTCAGAGATTGAGACTTTGGAATGGGTCAGGCCACATTTTTTCTTGTGTTGCGTACACAGCTGCAGGTATCTGTATTGTGTTATGCTGCTCTTTTTACAGTTGTGAGCAGAATTGGGGGTTGCTGAGATGGTCTTTTAACTTGTGTGGTCAGGGCAATTGAGTTTAGGTTTTAAAGTATAGGCTGCTTCAGTTTGGCTTGGTATTGCAAGAAAGCTGGGATGGGGTTAGATCTTTCAAGTGTTGGTTGGACAAACAATATTTGCTGCATCAACAGTGTCTTCCAGCCAGATCAATAGGCAGGAGCTTTAAATGTCAAGGGATCTATATTCTGCAGGTCTTACAGAGCACTCCTGGGGTTTGATATTTCAGTTTTACCTGCCAGGTCTAAGTAGGCAGCATTATACTGGCTGCCTAAATTCCATTCTGCATTCTAGACCAAGAGAAAACTAGAGAGCCTCTGGGCTAATTTTGGATTAATGTGGTTTATTCATAAGCTTGGGTTATTCCCTAGAATATTATTTCAAATTGGCTCTGGATATCTTTTTTTTTTTTTTTTTTTGCTGAGGAAGATTCGTCCTCAGCTAACATCCACTGCCAATCTTCCTCTTTTTGTATGTGAGCCACTGCCATTGCGTGGCCACTGACAGATGAGTGGCGTAGGTCTGCGCCAAGGAACATAACCCTGGCTGCCGAAGCAGAGCATACCGAACTTAACCATTAGGCGACCAGGGCTGGCCTGGATCTGGATTTCTTAATAACAGAATCTCTGTCTTTGCCTTTAGTTTTCAGAGAGCCACACTCCGGATCCACCCATAGAAGTGTGGTAGATTTTACTAGTGAAATAAAAAAAGGGTTTTAAAGCCCCTATTATGATAAAAATATGCTATATTTTTCAATGGATATAAATTAATTAATAAAGTAACTGCAGACTCAGAAGCCAGGAAGATAATGAAAAAGGCTTTTTCCAGGCATTCTGTGTTTCCAAGGATGAGATTTGCCTAGGAAGTCAATAAGGAGCTGGAGCGAGCTGAAAATAGTTCTTCAAATAGAAAAAGTCCTATTCCATTCTACTAATATAACAAAAATTATGGAAGAAATAAAATGAAGTAAAATTTTAAAAAGCTGATTAACAAGAAGAGAAAGAGAGAAGTTAAGTGAAACATAGATGATAGAAGATAAGTCAGACAGGTAGGAAGGGAAAGTGAGAGCTTGAAGGTCAGGCTTAACATATGTAAAGGGGAAAATAAGATGTACCCAAGTCTAACCACTACTTTTAACTACTACTAACTACTGTTAAAGGAACTATTTATAAAAGAGACTTGTTTTGCATGGTAACTAGATCAGAAAAGCTAATGTAAACCCCAAACAATACAACAGAGGAAGAGAAGCAACATTTCAAGCACAGACTAGAAGAAGCCTGAGGGAGTCAGTCCCCAGGACATACAGAGAAAGGCATCTTTCAAGTTTGAGCTGTAGAGTCTACACCAAGAGCCATAGGGAAACCACCCTTCCTCTTTCTTGCTGACTGTCCTCTCAAGTCTCACAAGGTTGCATGTTGCCTGCATCCCAAAGAAGTGCTTGCTGGCCACTATCCCATCAAGAAGAGAGAAGATAGATATATATATATAAACTCTTCAAAGAGAGCTTCTTAAACTACTAGGAATCACTGAGGAAACCTCTCAAGAGGATCTCAAAGATGAGAAAAATTAAGTTCCAAAAGTGATTTGGTGGCATTTGTAGAATACAATGGGTATGAGCAGGACAAATAATGATACAATTTATTTAACTACTTGGTCAGTATTTTGTTGTTTAAAAATACTTTTATACACATCATCTCCTTCAAGTCTCACAATGCCCAATGATACAGGTTGGATTACTTCCAGAATCATAAATGTTGGAACTGAAGCTCAGCTGGTTGTTACTTGCTAAAGGACATTCAACAGTGACTGAGTTATAATCCAGATCTGAGTTATGCCGTTTACTTCATTCCTCTGAATCACACTATTCTTCCCAACTCTAAGATGTGTTGCTAAGCCTGAAGAGTGACCAACGGTGATGTACGATCTGAGTGATGTAGTATGATACAAACATTTTGAGAACTAACACTATGAAAAAGAGCAAGTGATCAAATCAATGCCAAATTTGATACTTTAGCCTTTTAAGAAATCATTGAAGAGCAACTCCATTTGGTTTGAGGGAATAACAGTCTTTTATACCAACAATTTTAAACATATTTGAGCAGATTCAGAAAATTCTTGCACATAATGAAAACACCCCTTCTCCAGCCAGCCTGCACAGTTATTATTTGAATAATTTATATTTCTCTAGGGGATTTTGCTATTTATTGCTCTTAATTATTTGTTTTTCAAGTGCTACTATAGATTCCCTGTGGAAACTCTTGAGAGAGGGAAGTTGTCACGCTGGGGGAGGCATCAGCCTGATGACTCACTGGTGCTAAAGCTACTGGTCTGCGGGTGACAGCAATTATCCTTCATTAGCCCAGCAGAGCTGGGAGAGCAAAGTTCTTCTAAATGGGCACTTGACATGGGTATTATCTTGATCTTTTCCAAAGAAAAACTTCTTTGGGGGAGGGGGTACAAAAGTGGAAATGAAACATTGAAAGGAAAGGAGAGAAAATCTCAAGCTGTTTATTTTTGCTCTTTGTACTAAACCAAATAATATTTTATTAAATAGCCTCAGAGAGAACAATGTAGGCCCTGAAAAGAATGAGTTGGGCATCCTGATACCTGGATTCTGTGGCAGGGGTACCATTAACCCACAAGGATTTTTGTGCCTTGGATTCTTCTTTTGTAAAATGATGTGGGAAGTAGTCAGGAGGAAGAATTGGACCAAATATAAGAAGTCTTAGTTCAATACTAGGGAGCTGGGACTGAATAAAAGTCTAACTAAAGAAAAAGAAATGCCTTGAAGCAATTTACTCAGATACTCCAGGTGAAATTCATAATGTTTTTAGTTATCTTTTTAGCATCCAGGGAAACTGGTCAAGACTTCAACTTCTCTAGGACCATAGAACTGAATGATAGTGAACAACTCAGGTCTGCTGCCATAGCTCTAGGATGCCTCATGCGGGGAGATGGGAGGGGCGTGGTTCTAAGATGAAAAGAGGATGATCCCCAGAGGGCACACATTGGTGCTAGTCATCTGTGGCTTCCAGACTCTTTGTCATTGCCAGTTCCTTACAAGTTATTAAATATTTTTAACGCTTAGCCTAGTCTGGGGGTGACTTGAGAGTCCCAGATATCTACTAAGCAGCTGTGTGAACTTATTACCCTCTTAGAACCTGAGTTTTTAATGAGGAAGTTGTGCTATAAGACCTCTACATTTTTTACTAATGTGACATTCTCTGGTGTTCTGAACTGTATCCTAACCTCAGACTCTCATCTCCTGGGGTCCAAGTCAAAAAGTTAGTTCCTGTTTTGGGTTCACAGTATAATTTTTTTTACTCCATTGAATATCCGTAAATCACTGTTCTAATGAACTGGAAGAGTCAAGCTGATGATTTTAAAGAGAGTAGGTAATTTGAGTTACAAAGCCAGTAACATGATTCTCTGTACAAATCTAGGATAAGGAGGACCTGGTGCTCCCATCCCTCAAAATAAACAGAATTAGACAATATGTTAATATGTTGTTTTGTAAGAAGCACAATATTATGGTCAGAAAAGGAATAGGAAATTGGCAACAATAAAACTCTAAGACTAATTTGAATCATTAAATGAGATAAGGGTAAATTAGACACTGTTGCTATTCATAAAACCAAGCTCTACTCTGTTGATTTGGTAAGATCTGAAGAATCAGCAAGTACACATTTAGATAACTATTTTAGTAGTAGAGTAATGTGTACAAGGGTGTATATACATACACATACACACACCTTGACAAATGAATTAATTCTAATTTTTCTTTCATTATATAAGTTGTAATACTGTGTCCTTTCTGAAAGCTAAAGTTTTGACCTCTGTGTGTTCGTGTGCATGTGCATGTGTGTGTGTGTATTTAGAACAAGTAGAAGATCTTGGCCTGGAAGAACCAGGTCACTGGTCTACACAGGCTGATGACTCACAGAAGAACTTTGCCCTCCGGAGGCTGGCCTCACTCTCTCCCTCCAGGTTCTCCTTGGTCTGCTCAGGCATGGGTGCTGGCACATTAGTTAAACCTCTGTGCAAAGCTGGTGCAGCATCCCTGTCATATTCAAGGTAGTGCCCCCAACTTGTTCCTCTGGGGTGCAAATTGAACTGCTATTTATCATCCCTGCTAACAAGCATGTTAACACTTGGGTTAGAAACACAATGATTATTGGCCTTCTTAAGACTCTGAAGGCAAATCCTGGGAGTCGAGCCCAAAACTGAATAAAAACAAGCAAGGCCCAAGTGTACCCCAGGACACTTGGGCACAGATGGACTGGCCTTGAGAACATGGAGCTTTTCCTCTGAAGAGATGCTGTGATGGTAAATTTTATGAGTCAATTTGACTAGGTCATGGGATGCCCAGATATTTGGTTAAACACTGTTTCTAAATGTGTCTGTGTGGTGTTTCCTGATGAGATTAGCATTTGAATCAGTAGACTATGTAAAGCAGATTGCTCTCCCCAGTGTGGGTGGGCACCATCCAATCCGCTGAGGGCCTGAATAGAAGATAAAGGTAGAAGAAGCAAAAATTCGCGCTCTCTCTCTGACGGCTGAGCTGAGATACTGGCCTTCTCTTGCCCTCTTACTGAGACTTCACCAGTCCTGGTTCTCAGCCCTTTGGACTTGGACTGGAACCATACCGCTGGATTTCCCAGGTCTCCAGCTTGCAAGCAGCCGTTTGTGGGACTTCTCAGCTTCCATAATCACTTAAGCCAATTCCTTATAATAAATCTCTTTCTCCATCTATTCCTTATAGTAAATCTCTATTAAAATCTCTTTCTGTACATCAATTCTGTTTCTCTTGAGAACCCTGACTAATACAGATGCCTTAAAAGTGCCCTCCTCTGCCTTTTAGGACTGCCTGTCCCCAGTCACCAGCTAGTGGGAAGCAGTGCCCAATAATGTCCAGGGTTGTCAATGACACAGCCCCAAAGACCACGAGTCCACCTCTCTGCTTCTGGCATTTGGTGACTGCCCCACTTCCAGACTAAGTGTTCCAAACCAGGAGGCAGCAAGACTTCCTTAGCTTTTTGGCATTAGAAACAGCAGTTTGAAATTATGAGGAGGATTGGTCTATAATATTATGTATGATTTTTGACAGACCCTAACCTATTCTAATTTGTACATTTTATGGGCAACAAACACTATTTAATCCAGAGATAATAAAGGAAAAACTTGGATAAAAATTATTATAATAATAGACTGGTGAACCCAGGGAGAGTCCTAACATCAGAAGTCCACGCGTCTGCACCCTCTGGGCGGAGCAGTTAGAAGACTGTTTCTTGAGTAGGATGGTGAAGAATGTGTCTTCAGGCAAGGAAGCAAATGCTGGAAAGAGATTCTGAATCAGGAGCAGGGGCTGGTTGAGCACCCACCTGCTCTCTACTTTCAGTTCACCAGGGAGGAATCCCAAACACTCATTTATTCACCTCATATTTATTGAGTGCCTACTACATGCCAGGCACTGTTCTGGGCACTAGTTGTGACCAAAGCAGACTAAAATCTTGTCTTAATTCATCTTATATTCCAGTGGAACTCAATCAATGTGTAAAGAATATTATTGAGAGAGAGTATATGTATTGGAATGAGAATGGGCTTTGGAATCAGGCAAATTCTGTCAAATCCTGGCTTTGCCACTTTCTAGATGTGTGACTGGGATAGTTCAAAAACTCTCTCAGCTTTAATTTCCTGATCTGTAAAATGAGGATAATAACTGTTTTGCATGGTTGTTGTAAGAACTGGCAATCATGTATGTAGTATCTTTGGCCCAGGTCTAGTACATAGGTGAGGCTACATTCCAGGAGATGTTTATTGTCATTGTTGGCAGATAGAATTGTTTAAAGACAGAGAAGAGGAAGAGCTGGTACTCGTCCTTTCCTCAACTTGCTTTTGCATTGCTGTTTCTTATTCCCTTTTACTTGGAGAACTTGGAAACTAACTAGTTTTGCTGCCTTCAGTTTTGTTGCCCTGAATCTGTTTTCTGTTTGCAGACAGCAAGAGCTTGCCAATGCTCAAATTTGATCATATCACTGCACTTTGTAGATTACTTCAAAGGATATTTGAAGAAGAGATGAAGTTCGGGTTGTGTAGCACAGTTGAAATGTCTTGCACACACTGGCCCATGCCTACCCTGCAGCTTCCTCTCTTACCGTGCATTCTCCTCCCATCTTTTCACTTGTCATTCCTGTCAAACCAAACCCTCCACACTCCAGGTCCACACACATTCCTGTTCACGGAATACCTACCCCCTTCACAAGCCCATCTTCACCTTAAATTCTGAACATCCCTCTACATTTGCCTTAGACAACATGTCCTCCAGGGAGCCTTTCTTAGCACCCAAGGCTAGGTCAGCCTCTTCTAGAGTCTTCAACACGCTGGTGATCCTCCTATCATTGAGTTTATGGCACTACATCTGAGCTTTGAAAATTGTGCATTGAGGTGCCCTCGGTGCTTCAGCAAATTCACAGCAGGTGCTGTGGGATATTTTAAGTTTTTGAGGGACACACAGAGTCAGTTGTTAGACATCACATGGACTACTGTGTCAAATTACTTGACCTAGCTGCTTAATAAATTGAACTGTTAGGTACTTCTTTTAACCTAAAAGCACACGAAAACATTAATGAGATGCAAAAGACAAGAAAGTTTGGGGATCTCTGTCCCATTGCAATTGCCTCTATGCTTGTCTGGGCGTCTCATTAGAACATTTTTTATGTGCTGGAACTCTTTGAGAATCAGTGAAAGTTTTTGTCTCACTTTCTGGAAAAAAAATTACATATACTCTTGCATTTAAGAGATTCTTGGGCTCCTACAGCCCATCTGTAGACCCCCTAGAGTAAGAACATCTAGTACAGGTTTTGACATAGGCTGAATGAGTGAATGAATGAATGAATGAGAGGCTTAAACTGTCTGGTTTTACATCTGTGGACTAGTCAAGGGAAATTAGAACACTGGAAGTGGGCCCTAGGAAGGCAAGCATTTCTCAGGTGTTTGCCGGAAGAAGAAAGTGGAGATTTAGCCCTACTGTTTGGGGATTTGGGAGTCTAATTAATAACATCTCTCTTTTGGGTTCTGAACCAATTGACAGCAGACACAAGGCGCCAAATAGGACTAAAATATCTGTGCTATTAGTGGTGCGAATGTAACAGAGAGGAAGCTGAAATTGGACTCTAATTGGGGAGGTACAGGGATCTGGCTATTGCCTGGGAAACAGGAGGCATTGAAGAGCTGTGGCACTGCCAATCCATAAGACAAGAAGCGCGAGCTAGATCGTAAGAGAGAGAGATGCACGTGAGTAGTGATTGCTAGTGCGTGCCTGCCCAGAGGAGGAATGCCAACCTGTCAGTGTTAACTTCTCACTGGTTTCCCTAGGTGAGTCTGTCACCCCTTCCATGAGGACAGGAAACAGCACTTCAGGTACGTTCTCTGTACTTCCCTGAGAGAGTACAAGTGTTGGGCACTCCTCTTTTGGGGACCCAGGCAGGAACTCAGGGAAGAAAAGAGGATTACCCTTATACTGTTAAAAAAGAGACAACAGGCCCCAAAAGGGGTCACTTGTGCTAGGCCCCATGTTAGCAAACCAAATTTTTTTTTTTTTAAAGATTTTATTTATTTATTTGTTCCCCCAAAGCCCCAGCAGATAGTTGTATGTCATAGCTGCACATCCTTCTAGTTGCAAACCAAAATTTAATACTTAACATAACTGTAGTTTCAACTTCCCAGGAATGTAAACTTCAACCAGTTAACATGGAATTACCTGGTCAGCACTAGTGAGATAATCCCCCTGATAGGCCCCTTCTGTTCCCTTTAGGAGGGTGACCTCACCTGAAACAATGCATTCTTTGCTAATAATGTCCTTTTCTGTCCCCTCTCTGCCCTTATGAACTTTCCCTTTTCTATAGTTCTTTGCAGCTCCTTTCTATTTGCTAGGTGGGATGCTGCCTGATTCATGAATCATTTAATAAAGCCAATTAGATCTTCAAATTTACTCAGTTGAATTTTTGTTGTTTAACAATACTTACTTATTCTTATTGTCATCATTTTTGTTGTTTGTTTTTCTATCTGTCAATGAACACATAATCCTAAATCTCAAATGGGAGATCCCAGGATGCTACACAGAAGTCAGGGAGAAAATTAATACACCTTACAAGAAGCTCAAAAAAACCTCATATTCTTAAAGGTTTATCTTTTCTTCTCTCTCTGTCTCTCCATACCGTTGCATGTCTGTCTCTCTTTGGTCACCCTATAAATATCTCCTTTTATATTAATTATGAGCTGCATTGCCCATTGCAGCCATTTACCTACCCCATTTGGCATAAGACCACAAGATTCCCCCACCCCATCCTCAGCACTAGGGTCGTCTCTCTGATCTGGGTGGCACCTTGCCTTTACTTGGCGACAGAATCATCCTATTTCAATTACAGATGTTGTTTATGATATTGCTATGAGAGCAAACGACCTTGTTATCTCATGTGCTGGATTTATTTATTCATTTATTTTTTTACCATTTAAGAGATTTCGTCTGTCATTTGGATTGATTTTGTCTTTAACTTCTTGAAAGGATTATGACTTCTATTTAAATTATTAGAAATATTTCCTCACCTGGAATGAACTACCATTTTTCAAATCAAATCCTTTCCCCGACAATTTATTATACTCTGTTGTAAGTCCAAGGGTGAGCTTTCTTTCTCTGCATGGGGAAAAAGAAGAGTAGAAAAGATTTCATCTAAAGTGTCAATCTCAAAATTATGGGTGAACAGGGGCAACACCATTTCTGGGAGGTCATTGGGTAGGTAGTTAATTCCTACCCAACCCATCTCAGTTCACTGATTTGCATTGCATTTCACACTGCATTTGCAGTTCATTCATTCTTTAATGCAAAATTTGGGAGGGGACCAGAGGTTGCAGGAGATTGAGAAGATTCAGAGAAATCATTGTGTGCTGTGCTTGAAGGCAGGACTTCTGATTAGCATATAAACAGTGAGCTATTTCCTTACCTAATGGCCATACTTTTATTTCTACTATTCAGCCACAAAAAGAAAATCGGTAGGTATGAAGTAATCTGGGACCCGGTCTTTAGGAATTAGAAATATATAAATTGGAGAGGAGATACTGAATTGAGGATCAATAGAAGCACCGGAGCCCACTCCATGAAGTTGACACAAAGTCATTGGTCATCATGGTGTCAGAAATAAGAGATGGTTCCTGTACTAAAGAACACTTGGCAACTGGAGGCAAGGTAAAAGTAGCAGAGCTGAAACATGCAGACCATTCTCAGAGGCAGTTAATCTAAGGAGACCCCAAATGTTGGATTTGTGAACTAGAGTGCCCCCAGGATCCAGGTTGGGACTGTAAACAATAAGACAGGCAAGCACACTTGTCAACAGCAAAAGACAACAAGCAGAAGTGGTGGGGGCTGTTGATACTGGCTCAAGACAAGATTGACATAAGGGAAGCCATATTGTAGAAAAGAAAAACTCTGTTGTAATTTTGAATAACCTCTGACAAACTAACCCAGCTGGATATGCACCCTCCAGGAGATCTAACTTCTCTGTAGATTTTACGACCCCTGCTTGTGCATGTACCTCCCAGCTGCAATAAGATGATAACTTTGTTTTTTTGAGTTCCTTAGGAATGTGATGACCCCAGAACAGAGCATCCATGCTGATAGCTATCATCAGTGAAAACTGAAAGATCTGGTGTGGCGACTCCCAGTCCTAACACTAGAAGGTCAACATTCCTAACCCCCTCCCCAATAACCCCTGGCTTATATAACTACTGTAAGATTTTGTGCCCCCTTAAGATGGTTCTTTTGGACATGAGTTGGCCATCTTCCCTCTTGCTAGCAAGCTGTAATAAAAGTCTATTTTCTCCTACCACCTTGCCTCTTGACTATTGGCATATCTTGCAGCGAGCAGAAGGCCCCACGTTGGGTGGTAACACTGTCAGGAGCTCATGCCCTGCGTGAAGAGAGAGTTGCTGCTCAGTCTCCGCTGTTGCCATGTGAGGTTACGGGTCCAGCAGTGAAAGATCTTAGAAGATTTGAAAGAAGTTACTTAAAGAAGTATTTTATTTTTACTTAAAAAAGGTATTTGGGGGCCGGCCCGGTGGCGCAAGCGGTTAAGTGCGCGCGCTCCGCTGCGGCGGCCCGGGGTTCGCTGGTTCGGATCCCGGGCGCGCACCGACGCACTGCTTGGTAAGCCATGCTGTGGCGGCGTCCCATATAAAGTGGAGGAAGATGGGCACTGATGTTAGCCCAGGGCCGTCTTCCTCAGCAAAAAAAGAGAATTGGCGGATGTTAGCTCAGGGCTGATCTCCTCACAAAAAAAAAAAAAAAAAAAAGGTATTTGAAGAAGATTTTGTCTGAAATCTCTCCATTTCTAAATGCTGTCAACTAATTTCAATTTTTAAAACTTTGCGCAGGTCAGATGAAACATTTCTATCACTTGAATTTAGCCCATAAGCCACCGGTTCTCGCCTCTGCTACCTGTTGAGGAGCCATGGAAATTTTTTTGAGCAACGGGAATGATATTTATTCTTTTATCTATCCATTTAACATCTACCTGTTGAGTGCCTGCTGTATATTAGGTCCTGTGACATAGTACTAGCCTTCATGAAACTCATTCTAGCAAAAGAAGTGATGATGAATGGAAAAAGAGGTAAGTATGTGACACAATTCAGGTAGTGATGAATGTTACGGAGAATAGAAATCAGGCTAAGGGGACAGAGGAGGGTGGAGGGTGCTATTTTAAATGCCATTGGCAAAGGTCTCTCTGAGTAGAATCCATCAGAACAGAGATCCACACAACTTCATGGAGTGGGCTCCGGTGCTTCTATTGATCCTCAATTCAGTATCTCCTCTCCAATTTATATATTTCTAATTCCTAATGTAATGTGTGTGTGTATGGGGTGGGAAGTGGAAGAGGGGAAGGCCCTGGGAAAAAGTGTACTTTGATGTATTGTATCCAGAGGAAGGGAGCCAGTATGGCTGAAGCAAAGTAAGCAAGGAAAATTGTGGTAGGCAAGTCAGAGTCCGAGAAATAGCAAGAAGTCATATTGTTACCAAACCAAGTGGGTTTGCCTCCTGGCGAGTTAAATAAGACTCTACACCAGTGAACCTGTCTCATAAAGTAAAGTGTATTTTAGCAAATAGGAGACCAGGAGGAATCATTTCCAAAGTCACAGCCTCCCCAAACAAAGGGAAGCAAGGACTTTTATTTCCAATGGGAAATAAATATTCAAAAGGGAGAGGTGGGTACTCACTTGCTCAGGCTGGATTGGAAAACATGCTTCCATATACACTTCAGGTTATGGTGATAAACTCTAAGCTCCTCCTGGAGAGATTTTAACATCAAAAATAAGGCAAAGGTCATAGGCATAGCTCTTGTGGTGAGGCTTGGTCTGGTTGAGGGTGGTTGGTGGTTGCATCTCCTTAACATAACAAAAGGGGAAAAAAAACAATTTGGAAAAACAATTAAATGCTTCCAAACCCACCCTTGAGTTCTCAGGGTAGCTAGTCAGTGACAATATCACTTGGGCCACATGGAGCTCTTTAAATGCTACCCATCCTTCAAAGTCCATTTCAAAAGGGGATAGTTGAAAAAATCAGGGAAAATGTTGATAACTATTCAAGCTAAGTGATGAGTACAGGGTTATCAGAGGGTTTGTTGTATCTTCTACTTTTGTGTAAGTTAGGTAGTTTTTAAAATACGATTTTAAAAAGTTACTGCTCAAGTTCTATATTTCCCTTTCTTGTTCTAGTTGTTTCTCTGAAGTTCCCAAATACCTTATTTTTTAAATAACTCATTCAAAAGGAGCCTTGATTTTGTAAATTGTCTGTTGTCATGCGTGTATCTTGTCTTTTCAATTAATTTATAAGCACCTGAAAATCAGGACTATGATTCATCTTTCTTTTCTGTCTTAGCATTTAGCACATTGCTAGACAAACAGAATTCACTCAATAAATACTAACTGATGGGTGGCTTCATCAAATATTTGAGTGTCTACTCTATGCCCAGCTGTGTGATAGATGAGAGTGGGAGAAGTGACACTACCATATAGTCGTTGTCCTCTAGGGACTTCCAATATTCAGGTGGATACTGATGTTACAGGTCAGAATGTTGAGAATTTGTTAGGATGGATGTGATAAATCGTAAAAGGGGAATCTCAGGGTCAGATAAGCAGAGAAAATGTTGACTAGTTCATGTAAAGCTGCTCTGATCATCCTTGCAGGCTTCACCTGCTTGTTACCTGGTGAAAGGAAAATGAAACAAAAACAAAAATAAAAACTTTTATTCCAATATTGTTACTGGCACTGGTCGGATCAGTGCAGTGGGATCCTAGGTTCTTGGTCCACAGACACAAAAGAATTTGAGAGTGGACACACAGCAGAAGTTTTAACAGAGGGGGATTTATTAGCAAAGCGAAAGCACACCCCCAAGGGGAGGGGCAGGCAGCCTCGTGGGGAGCAACTGCACCAAAGTTGTGGTAGTCGGTGCCTAAGGAAGGTCACGTCCCCGGGGGTGGGTAAGGGTCTTGGAGTGTGGGCCAATAGGGGCATTGTCTCCACCCTCATGCTGGGAGGGGGAGATTTTTTTCCTTACATAGGCATCTGCGGAACTGTCATGGCGGTGATCTCCCACAGACAGGGTCAAAACCGCAATGCAAATGAGGGTATAATGAGGCTTAGGGCTACTCTCGGTCAGGGGTGGGGTGGGGGAGGCGGAGCGGGGTGTTGCTGCACTGCTGAATATCCGCTGCCCGCCAATTAGGACGCTGCACCTGGTGGACTGACCTTGCTCCCACCTCATGTCTAGCTTCCTGCCTATCTCAATATGATGACCTTAATTTGATGTGATAATTTTTTAATGGCTCCTTTGGGCTCTGCTCAATATCTTTAAGGAAAAAATACTAGTGTCTTAGAGATATCTTTTTTTTTCTTTTCCTCTGTCCACCATCAAAACAAAAATTGCACTGGACAAAGTTAAATAGGCAAGGAAGAGTTTATTTAAGGCTATCGCAATAGGGGAAGGAAGCTAGAACTCAGTCTGAACTCAATTCCCCCGAAAACACCTCTGTTTGCTAATTGGCTTCACGCAAAGGAAAAGCCAACTTTCACGTGTCTTTGTGACAAGTGGTAGTTTTACAACTTGGAGCAAAATGTCTGCTGAAGCTAGGCTCACAGAAACCAGGAGAGAGGGTATCTCTCTTAATGCTTACATTTCAAAGAGATGGCTCCTACATCCTTGAGAAAGACACTTCTGGGTTGTAAAACTACCAAGAGGTTTTTAAAAAGACTTACATAGATCTCAAAGAAGCAGAGAAAGAATTTATGATGATAAGTTTTCTAAAGTAAATGCCGTAAGAAAAGGGAAGTCAGGACCTAGAGCCAGGAAGAAGCTGTCTGAAGTTTAGTCAGGCTGAGGGTTGTCTTGGTCACAACCTTCTCTCCAACACAGCATCTGGGGCTATGGGCAGGTATGAGGCTTGCATGATCTCCTAGTGATTGGGAAGATGTGGTCCTCAAATCTTCTGGTTTCTCTGTCTCCATGGTGATGTCCCTTGTCTGCCTGGCTGCTGCTCATCCTGCCAGTCCTTGTGGCTGAAGAGTACTACAGGTGTGACTTGTGGTCCAGTCTTTCTCTTGGCTGGTTAGGAGTCTAAAGCAGTGGCTCTCAACCATGGGTGATCTCCTCCCTCCCCACCAAGTAGGGAGGATGTGGGTGGCATAGGCATGAATAGTATGTGAGATAAGATTTTTCATGAGTCCAGACATGAATTAGGACAAAGTCCTTTGCTTTCAGGGCTTTTTCAATGTATCTAATATTCTTTCTTTTCTCTAGACAGAAATCTGAAGAGGGTGATGGAACATCCGTGGCTGACTCTACCTCTGCCATCTCTATTTCCCCTTTTCTGTCTCCTTTCTTCCTACAATACTCCAGGACTAGCTGGACCAGGATTCTCCTTTACTTTTCCTACTTGATACTGTGGGAGATCAAGATTTGGCCATCCTAAAATATACCTCTTTACCTTGATTGTTTTCTCTGAGGGACATTTGACCTCCCCCACTAACTGCCTAAAGAATTTGGCATGGTGGCTCCTTCCTGGAACAGATCTTCTATCATGATGGCTGTAAAGATAATGTAGGATAAATGTTACAATAGGAAAGGCACCAACAAGCCCATCTTATCGGAAGTTCTGTCTCTCTGGCCACATTCTCTGGATGGCCCTGCAAGGAGTTGCCAGACAAACATTTACATTTATAAGGGAAATCTCCATTTGTAAAGGTATCTCCCTCTCTGTTTTGGGAAGAGGGGGGATGGCCTCATTTCTAGAGGCTTATCAATGTGGAAGGTGAGGCCTTAAATCTGCATAATAACCTTACTCTTGTTTACTGTGCTTTAGTGGTAATCTCCTGTAACTGACTCCCCCCACCCCCAACAACCTCCTTTGTCGTTGGCTGAATATGGTATTTAAGATGAGAATTTCTGCTATTGTTTTGAGAAACGCAGTGTCCCTGCTTTCTCCCATGTATACATGTTATTAAACATGGTATTATTTTCTCCTGCTAACCTGTCTTGTTAATTATTTGGCCAGCCATAAAAACCTTAAGGAAAAGGGCAGAGGGAGATTCTCCCTCTTCCCCCAACAATACCTTCATTTTTCCATAGGACAGGAAGCCTCAGGGTCCAGCCTATGTGGGAGGAAAGGACAAAGTCCTTAGGGGAGACACTCAATTATCTGAGATCTCAAGGCTTAGTTCTTAGCTAAAGGGATTTGGAAAATCTTCTCTCAGGTCTGATATTTAAGCTTACTGTTTTGCCCTGGGACTTAAACCTCAAGTTTTGGCCTCAGAGGGTTGCAAGCTGTAAAGCAATAAAGTTTAAGAAGAAAGTTAAAATGCGTTAGCTTAATATTTTCAAAATGTGCCCCCCATTGCAAATGGCTTACTTCTGTTTAAAGTTACTAAGGAGAGTATCCTGGTGTAGGTGAACTGCAAGCCCAACGGAAGAGTATAGCCAGAGATAAGGAGGTTTCGTATAGGCTGGATAAAGACAGAGAGCCTGGAGAGAGAGAAAAGTTTCAAGTGAATACAGTCAGATTTAACATCTGAAAATAGCTCTTACGAGAGTGGGGGAGTGGGAGACTCTCCCCAGGAGAGTTTAAAATTTTGGCGTTTGAGCAGCTCCAAGGTGATGTAATTTCTCAGATATGTCCCTCAGCTAGTGAGTGAATTCTAGTTTTCATTCCGGAGAACCCAAGTATTCCTAACATGGTAGTATAGAATGAAACTGGATAACCAAGACCAGCATCGTCTCTAGGCAAAGGAAAGCCTATGTTCAGGCAAGGGAACATTAGATGGCTTAAGATTTCAAAAAAGTTGCCCTAGGTCGTAAGTTCTCTCTTCCTCTCCTTCACCATTCCGCCCCCCACACACCTACAGCTATTGTCCTAATTAAACTCAGCCTGTAGGTAATCAAGGTATAGGCAGTATATATATGTGAGACTGTTTCGGAAACTTATGTTTGCAAGACTATGGAAATGTCCATGCATGAGTGTGTTGAATTTTTGTGAGATAGATAGTGTGATGAAGAGCCCCGGGCTACAGATTTCCTTAAATAGCTACAGACACCTTGGGTCTCCACACAGAGCTGCTGAGGTTGTCCGTCTGTACAAACAGCCCGCAGTTCAGTTATTCACAACACACTTCTCTTTGAGATGCCTTTTAATGTACAGGGATCAGTAAAAGTGAACCAGTACTTTTATTTAAATGTCATCTCATAAAGACAGGCAACACAGATAACCTTGTCCCCGAGCAATTCTATTCTAAGGCACTCCTCACAGATGGCAAAGTCTTCACCCCAGTCATTTGACCAAATCTTCTTACATTTATTTTCCTAAAAGTTATTTATTGCCCATTGAAATAAGGGAACATGCAGAAACAGTTTTATAAGAGAAAAAACACTTTAGAATACACAAAAAATCAAGTTGTTTTTTACTAGGCTGCCTCCTTTTCAAGACTTTATCTTTTGGTCTTGGAATTTCATGACTAGTGGTCTGTGAGTGGGACAAGTCGAGGTAGAGGCACATACCCACTGTGAGGCAAATGGGAGATGGAAGGGGAAAGAGAACTTTCTGGATATTCTGTCCTTTATTCTCATTTTTCCTGATGGCTTTTCAAAAAATAACTGGCCCTGAAAACTAATTTTCTCTCATATTATCTTGTATTTTTAGACCAAGCAGGGTGAAAGACAATGAAGCAAAATAACAAAGGCAGCAATCATGAAAATTAATATCTTCAACACTCTGCTTACCCTCATTTGCCTTTTGAAAACATCTGCCTACCATGTGTCTTTCCACTTATTATGGGCATGTCTGATCAGTGTTTTGCATGTCATGCAGACAATTTGATTATCTGAAAACTCACAAATTGTAATTTCTTCTTTTACAACTGTTGTCATAATGTGTGTCAGAGGTGAAATCATGAAGTTGTGCAAGTTCAAAGAAAGTTTTTAGATTTTTCTCCTTATCTTCCTCCCTTCCTCCCTTCTTTCCTTCTATAGTTGAACTAAGGTAACTTTGACATTAGCCTGAATTGACTTTAGATCCCTGCTCTCCCAGATGCTAGCTATTTAGTCTTGAGTAAGTCAGTTAATTTTTTAAATACCTCAGTTTTCATTTCTAGAAAGTGGGTATGATATTGCTTTCCTTGCATGATTCCTATGAGATTTGGAGATATTTGTGAAATACATGGCACAGTGCACATAGCAGGTGTTCAATAAATAGTAGCTACTATCATAATTTATCAAACAAATATTTTTTTACCTACCATGTATAAGAAACCATATTGAAGTGCTTATCATTGTATTTTGACAAGGCACTATCACATTGTGTTTTATCAGAGCGCTATCTAACAAATAGTCTAATTGTTTAGCATGACAAATAGCAGACTTCATAGGCAAAGGCAAGGCAAGCTACTGGTCATGACTAGTGCTCTAACTCCTTGATGCAATGGGGGGCAGGTCTATTCAAGTACTGTTGACATATAGTCAATGTTAGTTGTCCTCTGAGGAAAGGGTATAGCTTCAGCTGTGAACACTTTAATCCTATAACAGTCCATACCTCCTCCCAATTATCATAATGATGGGCCATTTGGTTTAGAGAATGGACAGCGGCTGACACTATGAACTCCTATATATGGATTTATTTAATATGCACATGTACATGGCCTTTGGTTCTATTCTTAGGGAGAGGAGAAATGTGGAAATCAGTGGAATTGAGTTAAAAAGACTAAGACCTAACAGAATGCCTTCCTTGTCCTTCTTTATATAGTTATTTCCCACTGGCCCTGTCTTTCCCTCTCCCATCCCACAGTTAAATTTTAAGATTTCAAAAGCATTCATTTTCTTTGGAAGAATGGAATCTTATTTTGCAGCTATCAGGCAATATAACTGATCAGCACCCCTTGTATGGGCTAAACAAATTATATATCACCTTTTCTAGGCATAGAATATTTCAAGGGATAAGAGATGTGTTGTAATGGTTAAGAGTTCTGGAGTTGGGCTCTGGCACTCAAATTCCCGCCACACCATTTCCTGGTGCCGTGGACCTGTACAAGCTATTTAACCCCACTGAGTCTGGAGTCCTTGTCAGTAACATAGGGCTTGTTGAGAGGATCAAACAGAATCAGGAGCTATAAGACTTAATACAGTGCCTGCATATAGTGGACACTGGAAAAATTGTAGGTATTACTGTTAGAATTGTATAGAATTTTAATCTGAATTATAACATAGTGCACAGCAATGAGCCCTCCCATACGTAAAATTTTTATTGGCCATCATGGACTATGCTGATTCAGAGGGCCTTCTTATTTAAGACAGTTTTACAAATGTACAGATTTCAGAACCGGACTTCTCTTGCTGCTTAAAATATTTTTTCTCTATCTTCACCTTCCTCCCATTCCTATAAAGAATCATCTTTGGATGAGGAAGCCGGCAAACAATTGGCATGTTTCATTTCAGACAGATTTTATAAAATAAAACTATGTGGAGGGTCAAATCTTTAGCTTCTGAAAAATTCTGTAGGAAAAAGCCAAACCAGAATCTTAGGCTTTCTGCTTCCTGATTTTCAGTGGACTAAGTAAATCTTGTTGGCACAGAGAGCTGCTTCTGTGATTGGGAGTTAACTGAAAGGAAAAACGTTTGTGCTCTCCTGTCTACATATGTTCTAAACACAAAGTTTGAATTTATATTTTGAAACTTGGGCCATTTGAGAATGAAATAATCTCAACTGTTAACTACTTCTTTGTTTCTTTGGTTCAGGTGCTTAAACTTTGTGTTTGAAAATAAAATCTTAATTTCCTACTTTGACATTCCACTACTTAATGCCACGGTTTGTGGCAGTTTGGAATACGTCACGGGTCTGTCTCTCCTGTGAGATTGCTCATGTCTCCAATGAACTGTTGGAGGTGTGGGAGATCAAGATTTGGCCACCCTGAAATCTATTTCTTTACCTTGGTTGTTTTCTCGGGGACATTTGACCTCCCCCACTACCTGCCTAAAGAATTTGACATGGTGGCTCCTTTCTGGAACAGATCTATCATGATGGCTGTAAAGATAACGTAGGGTAAATGTTACAATAGGAAAGGCACCAACAAGCCCCTCTTATCAGAAGTTCTGTCTCTCTGGCCACATTCTCTGGATGACCCTGCGAAGAGTTGCCAGACAATCATTTACATTTATAAGGGAAATCTCCATTTGTAAAGGTATCTCCCTCTCTGTTTGGAGAAGAGAGGAGGATGAGCTCATTTCTAGTGACTTATCAATGTGGAAGGTGAGGCCTTAAATCTGCATAATAACCTTACTCTTGTTTACTGTGCTTTAGTGGTAATCTGCTGTAACTGACTCCCCCCACCCCCAAAATCCTCCTTTGTCATTGGCTGAAAATGATATTTAAGACGAGAATTTCTGCTATTGTGTTGAGAAATGCAGTGTCCCTGCTTTCTCCCATGTATACATGTTATTAAACTTGGTATTACTTTCTCCTGCTAACCTGTCTTGTTAATTATTTGGCCAGCCATAAAAACCTTAAGGAAAAGGGCAGAGGGAGATTCTCCCTCTTCCCCCGACAGAGGCTGTGAAGATGCTCTCTTCACATGCAGTCTGGAGACAGACTGTCATGTCCCCCAGAGGAAGGAATAGGGCTGTGATGGGCTGCTCAGGCAGCACTGGGAGGGAGGCCGGTTGCCAAGGACACGGCCCGCCTCATTGCCTGTCTGCTCTGGCACTTCACCCTCGAGGTTCTCACGCACTTGCTCTCTTGTTGTCTTTTAATTTCTATTTCTCGCTCTTCCTCTCTGCCTCTCTCTGTCTCTCCTCTTTTTTCTCTCTCACCTCCTTTGCATGCTTGTTCCATCACCTGCACTGTTTGGTTTCTGTATGTATTTCTATGGCACAAATCTCCATGGAATCTAGCCACTCAGCAGACACATTGGGTTAAATATAGGCCTGTGTAGGAAGAGAAGGACTGTGTGTCTCTTACTTCTTTCCCTCTGGGATGATCTATGATTGATTAAGTGAAAAGGAGAGAAGAAGATGAAGAGGGCGTTGCAGGACCAAAGAGTAGTCAGCTCTCCCACCTGAAGTGACTGTTCCACAGATCTATGATGACCTCAGGGAGACAGAACGGAATATGAGAGGGGCTACTTCTGGTTCTGCCACTCACTGGCATCGTGGCCTTGGGCAAGTCTCCTCACCTCCAGTTTCATCAGCTGAAAATGTAGGGATTGGTCAGGTGATTTCTGCGGACGCCTTTACCCCCAGCTTGAGTGATTTCATGAGCTCTGCAAATGATCCAGGCTTTCCAGGGAGGCTTTCTTCTGGTCACACTACTGAAGACCAGGGTCATGGATAGGTAGATCTAAATCACACGCTCAAAAGGCTGCCAATCAAAGAATTGGTGGGCAGGAGCAAGGTTACTGAGCTTCCCCCATTTCCGCTGCAAGTATGTGGCTAGGCGTGACCTGGAGATGCTCCATAAGCTCCAGAGAACTGCAGCTGGTCAGTTTTTCCAGGGCCATCATTAGCAAGGCAAGGATGGTGGGGAATTTGATGTTGAGATAATGGCGTGCTTAATAGGGAGGATTGCCAACTGGGATGACCTCAGGAAAGGTGGAGAGTGTTCTGAGCAAGTGCCACCAGGAGACACCTCTCCACCTCTACATAGTAAAACCACAGTTTCTTCAGGAAGGGACTGTGGAATGTGGAATGTGTATTTGGAATGTATGTGGAATGGGGTGTGGGATGGGGGAAACCTGCAGAAAGGAAGTGAAAACTGGCTGAGCTTCTGATGCTGAGGTCTTGTTTTCTGACAATTTTTATGTTTCTCTACTTGATCTTTATCCCCACCCCTCCAAGAAGGAGTTTAGTGAGCAGTGCCAAGTGAGCCAGGGGAAAATTGTGCCCTTGGTTGCCAGGAAAGATTAATAACAAAGACAATTTTAGATGACATTAATATTCTAATATGAATTATTTCAAAACTGAATGATGTGAAATATTTGACATAACATGATAAACTGAATAATGTTGCTTAATACTTGAAGATTTTAATTTCTTTATGGGCCAAAAAGTATAAGGATAGTAACTTGTAAAATTGGTTTGTGTAGAGACAGTAAGGAAATTATCCTAGGCACTTGAGCACTACACAGTAATACCGAAAGCATAGTCATGACAAAGGGTATTTTCTGAGTATTAATGGTCCACAGACGTGAACAAACCAAGCCTAACAAACAAACCAACATGTACTACTTAAAGCAAGTGTGAAGAAAGAAAATGTCACTACAAATTATATTGTTGTTGTGCTTAAAATTATTAATACCTTTATTGATAGTTCCAAACTTAATTACAAATTATTCATGTATACATTTATTCAACAGAGATATACTGAATGCTTAATTTATGTCAGGAATTATACTAGGTGCTGGGGATGGTACTGGATAAGACACTTATGTCCCTGCCCTCACTAAACCAGTTGTAATCAAAAAGCATGATAAATGCTGTGATTCATCCATTCATTCAACAAACATTTGTTGAACATTTACTATCCCAGATACTATTCTAGGTTTTTCAGATCCTGTGGGAGAACAAGATAGACAAAATGCCTACCCTCAAGGACTGTACATCCAGTGCAGAAGTTCGCTGTACTCCGGGATATTGTGAGGGGTTAGGGAAAGCTTCCTAGAAGAACTAATTTCCAATTTGAGGTCTGAAGGGTGAGTAGAAGTTAGATAGGTAAGAATGAAGGGAAAAGTATTCTCGGCAGAAGTAACTACGTACACTTAGATCTGAGGATGACGGTAAACAAGGCAAATTCACAAAGATGAAAGGAATTCAATACAGCTGTCACATAGCATGCTACATTTGGAGAATGTCCAACGATGAAGCTGGAGAGGTGGGTCAGATCAGGTCTCAAAGGGTCATAGAAGCCATGGTGAGTATTTTGGGTTTTATTCCAAGGTAAAGGGAAGCCATCGAAGCATGTTAAAAAGAGGAGAGAGATAATTAGATCTGTACTTAGAAAACTGTTTCTGGCCTCAATGTGGAAAAGATGGGAAGCATGGAGACAAGTTAAAAGGATGTTTCAGTTGTCCAAGATAGTGAAAATGGTGGCCTGGAAAAGAGGAATGGTAGGGACAATGGAGAAAGTGAATCTGAACATAGATTCAATAGGACATAGTGACTGATGAGACGTAAGTGACTAAGAAAAAGGAGGAAATGATGACAACTACCAGGTATCTTGCTAAGACACTGGCATTACCATTAAGGAACACAAAAGAACAGTAGGTTTCAGGTGGGAGATAGTGAATTCAGTTCAATTTTGGAGAGGTAGCATGTGTGATACCTCCAAGTGGAGATGCCCAAGTAGTTGGATGTGTCAGTTGGAAGCTTGGAAGAAAAATCTGAGTTGCAAATATATAGTTTTGAATCATCAGCATAAACATGACAATTGAAGCCATGGGAGTAGGTGGGATGGCCCAGGAAGAATATGAAGAGACCATAACTCTGAGGAACAGGGTTACAACCTTTAACATTTTCATGATAAAGAGAAAACAAAAAGGCTGAAAGGGAGATTGAGATAGAATGACCAAGGAAGTAAGAGGAAAACCATGAGAGGGTGGTGACATAGAAACCCATGGGTGGTGCAGAACATTTCAGGGAGGATGTAGTGGTCTCCTGGTCAACACAACTGATGAGAAATCAAATAAGAGTAAAGGAGAATGGAAGCCATTTTGCAGTGAGTAGGAATGGGTAGAAAAGAGAATGTGGAGACACCAAGGGGGAATAATTCATTGAAGTTTGCTTATGAGTGAGAGGAATGATGAGGGAGTTTGATGGAGAGGTGGAGAGAGAATTGTTTTTAAATGGGAGCACTTGAGCATGTTTAATTGCGATGGGAGGGAGCCACGTGAGAGTGAGAGATTAAAGATATAGAGGAGAAAAGGTACCTGAAAGATCCAAGTCCTTAAGAAAGCAAAAGGACAAAATTCAGGGCACAGCAGACGATTAATATTAGATACAGGGAGAGATTCATTTTCTCCTGGGTGGGAGGGAAGGAGAAAAGGGTGGATCTGGATGCAGGTAAATTTTCAGGTTTAGTCCAGGAGTTGAGAGGTTTTATTTTCTCTGAGAATGAGAAGAGACCATCTGCAGTGAACGAAGGCAAGGTGGCAGGATTGGAGTCATGAGAAGCGAAGAAGGTTTGAAACACTCCCTGCGGTGAATGGAGGAGTGGTTGATTAGGGAGAAGTAGGAACTTCCCTGTGGCACCAAGGGCTCCAATCAAGTAGGAGCTTGTGATTTTTGAGTTGAACCCATTTGGGAAATTGTGTGACTTCTCTCCAGCAGCCTGGTGTGGGTTCAGAGAACTGGGTATGTGGATTTATTAAAGATTGAGGGTTTTTTCTAGGTGAGTCAATGGAAAGAAAATGGAGCAGAGGAGTTGGTAAGACAATAGTTGATGTGACAGAGCATGAAATCTATAATGGAAAGGAAAGAGAGTGAAGAGTGAAGGCTGCTGATTGAAAAGAAAGACAATGAGAGGGGAGGTCAAAAAGAGTCTTGAGGAAGTCAGACAACAGCTGGAATGCGAGTACTTAAGTGGAAAAGCTGAACAGATAGGGAGTTATGGAAACAAGAGCAATTTTATTGAGGAATTTTACTGATGACCTTGCTGAATTCTGCCTCTTTCCTTGCTCAATCTGGCTGTTGCTATCTAATAGTTATGGTTAGTGAATTTTCTATGATTGTAAATGGAACGTTTCTCACATTTCCATAAAATGTTCAGAGAATGTTAAATGTAAATACTAACATGAGAAAATTGAGTGCAGTGGTTAAGAACTCAAGTTCTGAGGTTGGGTTATTGGGTTAAACTCCTGTCTCTTGAATCTGTTTCTCATTTATAAAACTGAGATAAAATGGTATCTACTAAAAAAAATAGTAAAATAAGTCAGTATACATAAAGTATTTAGAATCGTCTCTGACACATAGTAAGTGCCCAATAAATGTTAGCTATTATTATCATTACCATTATTGTTAGAACTCACATCATGCTAGGTCCAAAAGGGGCCCTACAGACAATTTTGTCTAATTAGCTTATTTTATAGATGAGGAACTCGAGGGCCATTGAGAAATGTTGACCTTCCCAAGTCAGGCAGTAGACTTAAGTCTAAATCCAGGTCTCTAGAGTCTTTCTCTATCTTTTCTGTGTCACGATGTTTGGATTTCATCTGCTTACAAGGAGCCAGCCCCGCCCATCCGCCCCTGCCCCTCAGACAGAGAATAACGTACAGAGATGAAGCCCAGCAGAGAGTTCCTCCACGGGCCTCCCATGTGCCTTCGCCATAGTATGAGGCAGTCAAGCCCAAGAGGCAGTGCAAGTAGACCCAGAGATCTATGGCAAAGTCATCAAACTGCCTCTTCACGGGCCTCATGCCATCTCGTTGTCATAACAAAGGAAATTGCACTTCCACAGGCTTCAGTGCATTTGCTGTTCTGTGAAATGCAGGCAGCAGCCATCCCCATCCAATTTACTGTCCTGTCCAGATGGTGGAAGAAAAGACATAATTGAAGTCATTGATGGTATTTTAAAGTCAGGGCTCTGTAAGCACTGACACTTTTTCAGCCTTTGATTGTTTACAAAATCTTCCAGCCAAAATTGGATGCAAACTGACCTGTCCTGCTCTGAAGTAATGGAGCCAATGCTAAGAAAAATTGATGATTATTTTCTCAATTCCTATGCCTCCAAAGATTGTGTGCATAAATTTTTCTGACTGATGGCTTCTAGGTCTTGGTTGTGACCAAATACTGAGGCAATCCTAGCTGGGATATGTGTCACCTCTAAAATTTGCCTAAGTTGATTATTGAAGAACTTAAACTGAAGCCTTGGAAATCATACCGGGTAAATCATGCTGATGAGATTTCCAAACCAATTTTGGGTTCAGGTGGCTCAATTTAGTTCAAATCCCTGTGTGTTCCAGATCAGAATCTTGATTTGTGGTTTCTCAGCTGTGGCACCAGCCTTTCTATGTAATGGGTCAGGTTTTTTTGTGGGTTTTTCTTATTGGTATTGTTGCTGGTCTTTAAAAAATTCTTTCTAATTGAAATTAGAAACAAAGGCAATGTGAATTATTTATAATCGCTGCTTTTGCCATCATGCTATGCATTTAGGTCTAGAGAAGTAGTTGTTAACCTCCATGGTACATCAGAATTACCTGGTAGACTTTTAAAAACAGGGATCTTTGGGTGTTATTTTTCAAATATTTACAAGGTGGTTCTGAAGGATGTAAATTATGTTAAAAATTTAAAATGTTAACACCTTAAGGGGCAGTTGGGGCGAGTCTTCTATGAATAGAGTCTATCGATCCCAACTGACTCTGTTCGCGGAAGACTCACCCTAAACTGTTCAGAGAAAATTGAGAACAAGGGAGTGCTACAGAGGGATAAGTTTGGGAGGGTCGGGGTGGAGGGGGGCCAGATGGGGACATGTGTGTGCACCTTGATAGCTGTTTCGCGCCGTAGCAATTCGCGCCATAAAATGTAACTGTCTGAATGTTTTGAATTAACCAATCATGTAAAACCGCGCCAACCTTTTCCCGCTTTATGCTCCCAAATCCTATAAAAGAACTTGCCCCCTAAGGCTCGGGGTCGACCCCTCTGTCTCCTGCGAGAGACACGAGTCGACCCGGAGCTCCGTTCAATAAACCTCTTGCGTTTGCATCAAGTTCGGTCTTCTGTGTCTGTGGGCCCGCGTCATCCCGAGACCTGGTGAGTTGGGATTTCCCTCCCCTTCCCCTTGGGAATCCAACAGTTCAAATGTAAGGCAAAGCTGAGAACCAATGCTCTAGATCTATGCTTCTCAAACCTTAATGTGCATATGAATTTCATTACTACCCAACTAATCATTTTTACTCCTCAAAGTGTGATCTGAAGACCAGCACCATTGATAACACTCAAGAGCTTGTGAGAAAGGCAGATTCTCAGGTCACACTCTAGACTTGCTGAATCAGAATGTGCACTTTAACAGCATCCCAGATATGTCATGGACATATTAGAGTTTGAGAAGCACTGCTACAGAGAGTCCTATTTCCTTCTGAAGACAATGATATAGTTATGCTGCCACCAAGTAGATGTGCCTGAGTTGTGGCATGAAGATCCCAACAACTAGGCTTCCCTGAGGCAAAGATTATCAAAGGCTTTTCTATATCACTATTAACATATAATATGAATTCTCAAAAAAGTAAGGTATAAAACTATATATATAGAATGATTCCAGGTATACAAAATGCAAACAAAGAATATATATATTATAATCTCTGAGCTATAACAATGTGGTGATTTTTATTTCATTTTATATTTCTTTGTATTTATCAGTTTTCTATGATACTATAATCATAAAAAGAAGATATTTCAAGCAAAGAAAAAAATCCTATAAAAATGTCTAACTTTCCCATTATTTTTTATTCTTCTTGGTCACTACAGGGCAAATTTTCATTTTAATGTTGAAGTAAATCTAGGGATGTTACTTCAATATATTTATTCTCAAAGCTTCTCTAGTGTTAGGCAAAAAAGCTGATTTTCAAAAAGGGCAAGAAACTAAGTATTTCAGATCATATAGTGATGAACTTCTTGTCAGTCTTGAGGAAAATTCCAGGAAAAAATATCTCACTCTTAGAGTGACAGGAGGTGACTGTTGGAGGCTGGCATAAGTAACAAAAAAGTAACACAGGACTAACTGTTTTCTTTTATAGAAAAGTCAGTAGAATGGTAAATAAAGGGAATGCTTTAAATCTTGTCTATCTTGATTTTCCCCTCAAAAAAATGCATTTCATATATTTTCATTAAAATATTAAAAATATCAAGAACTGTAGGCTCTATGATATTACAGTTGGTAGTGATCAGTCACGATCCCAGTAGAAATGAAACATTCACACAGGTTAATTGAAGAGCATTTAATAAAGGGACTATTCGCAAAGATGGGACATGTTTTAGAGAAACCAACATGAGATGGTGCAGTACCTAGGCTTTAGTAACAGCGGAGAATTGTTACCACCCGGGGCCTGAAGGAGCGAGGGGAAGGAAAGGTTGCCAGAAGACAGAGAGAGCTCCTGTATGGGGCTCTGACAGGAACTGTGGCTTTTAACAGAAGAATGGATCCAACTCATAGCAACCTGGCAAAGAAGAATTACTTCACCTCACTCTTTACATCTGAATTTCAGGTGGTGTCATTTATTAGCCAAACCACCCAAAACCCAGAGACCAGAGAGCCCATCCATGTATGTCAGCCTCCCAGAGCATGAGGCAAGGTGGTAAGTAGATCCATAAATGCACGTGGAAAATATCAGCAATAAGCTTAAGTGGATCCCTAATGTGTTGAAGGCTTGGAAAGAATGTGAGATACTTGGTTAATGGTTTGGAAATTCATTCATGGCTTTGCTCCATTCAACATTTCATCAATGATTTGGATGAAGACAGAGAGGGCACATGTTACAAATTTGAAGATATTACAGAACTGGGGAATATAGAACACATCAGATGATGTACCCAGTATTCAACAGAATGATATTCTCGTTCTAATATGACATATTTAATAGATATAAGTGAAAGGCCAGCATTTGAATTAAAAACACCACTGTCTCTATAATTGTAGGAGAAATATGACTAAGTAATATGGCTTATCAATAGGACAAAAAAATTAAGATCAGTGTAAATAATCAGCCATGTGAAAAGCCTACTCCACCCAAAACTGATGTGATTTTAGTCTGAATTGGAATCAAACAGTCCAGAAAAAAAAAGGGTGATAGTTTCACTCTATTCTGTGCTGAAAAGACAGTAGTGATAAACTGAGTTATGTGCAGGGAACTTACAACCAGGGTGGTAAATATTTAACCTGGAGAATGAAACTGTTCAGGAAAGGATACAGAGAACAGATCCTGCGGTATGTTTCCAAACATCTGAAGGATTCTCTATGAGAGAGAGGTGTGGCTTTCTTCCAGCTCTGGGGGCAAAGGCACAGGCACAGGCACAGGGAGCAGAAATCAGCTTATACAAAGGGTGATCATCTAAACAATCTGTGCCATCTGAAAATGAAATGGATCTACTTGTGGGATGGTAAATTTCTCATCCTTTTCAAACAAAGGCTGAATGACCACTTACCAGATATGTTGCTAATGAGCTTGGTTGTGGAAAACCGTGTTCTTGGGTAAGCTTGGAGGTGAGACCCCACAACACCTGAGAACTCAGGGCTATGGTGGCTCACCGCCAGTCATATTTTCTTCTCTCTACCTCTATCAACTCTGCATGTTCGTGGTTTCTGCACCTTCTCTTTCCCAGAGCCAAGCAGAAATAAAAGCTTAAGCTGCAGAGGTTTTAGAAGGTCTTTAAAGCTATAGAACTGTTGTTCCCAATTTCTACCAAAAGCTTAAATCTTTTCATTACACAGTAAGTGCTGTAGCAACTCTTCTGATCTCTTACATCAATTACTTTTTTTAAAGAAAGAGCCAGCTCCAATTCCAAATATAATGGTTAAAAACAAATTTTAAATCAGGCCTTCATTTAGTTCTTTATTTTCGTTTATAAAAGTTCAAATAAACTAAAGGTATAAAAATGAAAGGAAAAATCTCTGAAAATCCTACCACACTGAAATAATCACTATCAACGTTTTGGTAAACATTCTTCTAGACTTCTCTCTGTAAGTACTACCATATGGCTTTCTGGATCCATAGAAAGATAATTTTATATAGGCCGGTTTATACTATACATGCTGCTATGCCATCTGCTTTTTATATGCAACATCATCTTGTTGAAATACTCCCAAGTTAGTGAATGTTTCTTAATGCTCTGTATGGATATGAATACAACCTTTGAAAAGCCATTCAAACAGAACAGAGCAACAATTTTAAGATGCATACATTGGTTCTCTTAAAAATGGACTACTAAGAAAATATGATATCCCAGCTGATAACAGTTTCAGCTCCCTTCCTGGATGACAGCAATCCTCAAGAAGACAGGTCCATGGTTATGCAGTGAGGCCACATGGGATGCTGGGAGAAGCTGGAGCTGTGAAGGTTAAGTGAAAATTATCTAACTATTAATCTCAGGAATGAAAAAAAGTAGTTATTGACTCATTGCTGTGTGAAGATGAAAAATGTAGTGTTTTTCTTTCCTTTTCTATCCCTTTTACACATATTGAGTGTATTTAATCAGATTTATATTATTTTTAACATGCTTGTTTTTTAGCATCTACCAGATTTTATTACCTGTGGTTCTCGAAGATCTAAATATACTGTTTTTTTCTGTCTGAAACTTCTTGATCATGCTGAGTTTTCTTCTCCTATGCTTTGTTGTTTCAAATTGTGAGCTCATCCTCAGTGAGCCTTTATCTATGGAAATCTTGTTCCCCATGGGCCAGGAATGCATCCCTCCAGAAAGGCTTTGCATTTGACTATGCTAAATATCCCAGGGACCAGCTTTTAAGGTAATTTCTATTTGAGGGGCTTTTTGCACCATGTAGGTAGTTTAAACCTAAACCACACTTTACATGAGGGCAGGCCTGTGGTTACTGTAATTTCTTACATCCCACCTAGAACACTGGTCAGGATGAAGTGCTTTTTGTCATCTCTTTGTGCTGGTGAAAATAATTCTCTTCATTTCTTCTTTCACTGAGTGTTCTGGCTTTCACTGAGGGGATCCTACAGGGACAGCTATCACCACACTCACTCAATGGTAAAATACTGAAGCTTTCCACCTGAGACTGACAACAAGACAAAGATGTTCACTATCACCACTTCTATTTAACATTGTCGTGGAAGAACTAGCCAGGACAATAATGCAAGACAAAGAAATAGAAGGCATATAGATTAAAAAGGAAGAAGTAAAATTTTTCGTTCTTAGATAATGATTGTTTCATAAAGAGTCCAAAAGAATCTATGAATCATTATAAATAATAAGTGAATTTAGCAATATTGCTAAATACAAGGTCAATATATAAAAATCAATTTTATTTCTATACAAATAAAATTATCAGCAGCAAACAGTTAGAAAATAAAAGGCAATAGCATTCATAATAGCATCAAAAACATCAAATACCTAGGAATAATGAAACAGGTGTAAAAACTTTACATTATTAAAAGTAACAGTGGAGAAATTAAGGAAGACCTAATAGGAGAAGTATAAATGGAGAGGTATTATATATTAATGGATTGGAAGATTCAATATGGTTAAGTTGTCAATTCTAACCAAATTGATCTGTGGACTCAATGTAGCCCCAATCAAAATTACAGTAGCTTGAGGGTATTATGCTAAGCTAAAAAAGTGAAATGGAGAAAGACAAATACTATATGCTTTTACTCATATAGGGAAGATAAACAAACATACAAACACATAGATATAGAGAACACATTGGTGGTTACCAGAGGGGATGGGGATGGGGGAGAGTGAAAGGGGTAAAGGGACACATTTATATGGTGACAGATGGCAACTAGACTTTTGGTAGTGAACACAATGTAATCTATACAAAAGCTGAAGCATAATCATGTACACTTTAAATTTATATAATGTTAGAAATCAATGTTACCTTAAAAAAAAAAACCACAGTAGCTTTTTTTTTTTTTGGTGCAAATTGGCAGCATGATTCTAAATGGTATGTGAGAATGCAAAGGACATAGAGAACCAAGACAGTCTTGAAGAATAACAAATCTGGAGGTCTTCCTCCACCAGATTTTGATCTACTATGAAGCTATAATGCTATAGTAGTTAAGACATCTTGGTGTTGGTGCAAAGCTAGACAAATAGAACAATAGAACAGAGATGCCAGAAATAGGCACATACATATACAGTCATTTGGTTTACTAAAAGGTACCATTTCTATTTAGTGAGGAGAAAAGATGGTCTTTTCAATGAAAAGTGCTAGAGAATTGAGAAACATGGAAAAAGCCAGAACCTTTGACTTCTAAATCAAACTACACACAGAAGTTAATTTGAAGTGGATCATAGACCTTTAGCTTCTTAGTTCTTTAAACCTTTAGCTCTTAGAAGCTAAACATAAATTAAGCTCTAGAGTAAGATAGAAAAATATTTTTATGAACTTGAGGTCGGCTATGATTCTTAAAGAAGATGCAAGAAGTACTAATCATAAAAGTGAAAAAACGAAGAAACATACTATTGGTCTTTATTAAAATTAAGAACTTCTTTAATTGAAGGCCATCTATGTGACCACAGATAAGTTACTGAATATGTAGATAGGAAACCCATAGACTAGAAGTTAATTGCAATACAAAGTTCTTATATACAGAATATTTGAAGAACTTTTTTAAAACTAATAAGAAATAGACATAGTACCAATAAAAAATGAAGAAAAGACTTGAATAGGCACTTCACAAAAGACACAGCCAATAAGCACATGAGACATTTCAAAATTATTAGTATTCAGAGAAATGCAAGTTAAAATCACAATAAGATTCACCTCATACCCATTGGGAGAGCTACAATTAAAAAAAATTGACAATATCTAATGTTGATGAGGATGTGGAGCGACTGGAATTCTCATATATTGCTGGTAACTAGTTCAACCACTTTCGAAAACAATTTGGCAGCATCTATTAAAATTAAATATATAGATACCTTATGACCTGATAAATCAACTCTTAGGTATATACCCAAGAGAAATTAGTGTTTTTTTTCCACTGAAAAATATGTACAATACTTGTAGCAGATTTATGTTTGATGGTCTAATACTGAAAATGACCCAAATGTCCATCAAGAGGAGAAGGGATCAAATTGTAGTATATTCATACAATGAAATACTACACAACAAAAAAAAAAAAAAAGAAAAAACAGGAAAAAGAAAGAACTATTAACACACATGACATGTATGAATAGCAAAAACATTATGATTAGTGAAAGAAGTCAGACACAAAAGAGTATATACTGCATGATTCCATTTATATGAAGTTCAAGAAAAAGAAAAACTCATCTACGGTGATAGAAATCCGAGTAGTGGTTAACTCTGCAGAAGACCAATGACTGGGAAAGGACATAAATGTACCTTCTAGAGTGATAGAAATGTTCTATATCTTGATCTGGGTAGTGGTTTCATAGTTCATACATACCTGAAAATGCACTTAGCTATGCACTTAAGATTTATGAACATTATTGTTTATAAGTTAAACCTCACTCAAAAGATTTACAAAATGAAAATATAAATATTAGTTTAGAGATAATTGACATCTTTATGGTACCAAGCTGCTATTACATTGATTAAAACAGCTCCAACAAAAATTTTCATGAAACCTAAAACTTTCCAAAAACATTGTCTTTACCAACTCTAGTAATTTTCTTTCCACCTATTCATTCTTCATTCCATTCTAGTTTTCACACACCCGCCGCCCTCCATAGTGCCTTTCTGGTGTCCTCATTATTCTCATGTGGTTAGATCCAGCGAATACTGTTCAATTCTTAACATCCTTGTCCTTTTAGCAGCCTTCAGTACTTTTGAATAACTATTTCTTTTTTTTTATTTTATATATTTTTTAAAAATTTATTTTTGAAGATCATTGGCCCTGAGCTAACATCTGTTGCCAATCTTCCTCCTTTTTTCCTTTTTCTCCCCAAAGCCCCAGTAGATAGTTGTATGTCGTAGTTGTACATCCTTCTAGTTGCTTTGTGTGGGACACTGCCTCAGCATGGCTTGATGAGTGGTGCGTAGGTCTGCGCCCAGGATTTGAACGAGGCCACCGAAGTGGAGTGCACAAATTTAACCACTATGCCACCATGCTAGCCCCTACAACTACTCCTTCTTGAAACATGCTTTGCTCTTTGGCTTTTGTGATATCCTTTTTCTGGGTTTCCAACTAGCTCTTTGATTACCCATGCCCACTCTTCTTCTAACTAATCTTTAAGTGTTGGTATCTCTCAGACCTTGGCCCTTGCTTTCTCTAGGTTTCTCTGAATCCTTCCTCTCTCTTTCTTGAAACTCTCCCTTGCACTATATCACTTGTAGATATTCAAATACTATCTTTAAGTCTTTGATGCCCAAATTTTTAACTCTAGCCAGACGTCCCTTGAGAACTACAGATGAGTAGGTTCAAATTCCTGTTTTATCTATAGTTGGAAGTTTTACAGAGACCTCCAATGCAACATGTGCAGAAATAAACTACTGATCCTATCCCACACCCTAACCTGCTCCTCGTCCAGTATTCACTATCTCAAGTACATATTACACTAGCTACACAGTTGCTCACAACAAAAAACTAGAAGTCTTCCTTGACTTCTTTCCTTCCTAATAGAGAGTCTGGAAAAGAGAGAATAATAACCTTCTAAAAAACTGTTCTTGTTTTCTGTTTTGTTACTTTAAATTTGAAGTGTTTGGGGGAGTTTGGAAGATGGTGGTGTAGGAGGATCCTGAACTCGCCTCCTCCCATGGACACAACAAATCTACAACTACCTGTGGAAAAATTTCCTCTGAGAGAGATCTGGAAACTAGGTGAAATGAACCTCCACAACAAGGGACAACACTAACAGGGTTGGAAGATGCAGAAATACAGCCCTGCTGAGGAAAAAAATGACACCCTGGCCATGGTGCTTCATGGCCGGGAGCAATCTCAAAGGTACAGAGCCTTTCCTGGAGCAGCAGGGGACCTGAGCTCCACAATAGGCACTCCAACCCTTAGATCCAGCACAACAGAGATGAGATCCCATACTACCTGGCTTTGCTGGCTTTGAAAACCAATGGGGAATACACCCAGGAAAACTATAGAACTTCAGAGAAAGAAAAACCTGCTCTTAAAGGGCCCACACACAGACTCTCCCAATCTGGAAATCAGCACAAAAACACCAGATAGAAAAGTGCATAGCCCATTGGTAAAAGAGATTCACTTACTAAGGTTGGAGTGCATCCTGGAGAGATAGGAGGCAGCTAGGCTCACCCCCAGGGACTGAGACACTGGCAGCAACCATTATTGTGACCTAGTTCAATCGTGCTGATGCCGATGTTAATGGATGCTGTTGCATTCCTTTCTCTAGCCTGTTGGTGCAAGGGTCTACCCCACTCACTAGAGCACCTGAGGCAATCGACTGCAGCCGGGCAGCAGACAGCCCATCCCAGGGACTGGTCTTGCCCACCAACAAGCCTGCAGTGAACTTGTGGGCTACATTGGCAGGGCATGTGTGGCCTTGGAGCCTGGGTGAGTGGGCATGCATTAACAAGCCATGTGGGCCTGAGGAGGCTGGGTGTATGCAGGTCTGTGGGTGATGGGGGCTAGGAGCCCACAGCGGACTTGAGCCACTGACCATCGCAAACAACTATACAAGGGATCTACCTTGCCTTCTAATGCCTGAAACAATTGTGTGCTGCTGTCCCTGAGGCCAGCTCCACCCATTTGCACTCCTGAGGCAGCTGTGTACCCCAGGACAGCATAGCAAGGCCTGGCCAGAAGCCTGTCCCACCCAAAGGAGAGCTAACAACAGTCGTGCTCCACAGGAAGTCACACCAGAAGGCTGCAGCAACTGTGAGCCCTGAGCCAAGCAACTAGCCACACTGGGGGCCTGACTCACTTAACAGCAAAGCAGCAGTAGTTGTGTGCTATTTGACCTGCAGCCAGCTGTGCTGTGGCTTCCTCCACCCAATAAAGTGACCATAGCATTTGCACTTGGCTGAGACTTACAACAAGGCAGCCCAGGGGCCAGCCCAGCCTAGCCATGTCTCCACAGCAATAGCAACCCTGACACAATGGAAATGCACACACAGCCCACACAGGGGACACTCCTGGAATATTTGGCATAGGTGACGGGAGGAGAGCATGTTGCTGAGCCCCATAAGGCATCTCTTAATAAGGCCACATCTCCAAGATAGGGAGATGTAGCTGATCTTCCTAATACATAGAAATAAATACAGAGAGTTAGGCCAAATAAGGAGACAAAGGAACATGTTCCAAATAAGGGAACAGGACAAATCCTCAGAAAAAGAACTAAATGAAACAGAGTAAATAATCTACCTGAAAAAGAGTGCAAATAAATAGTCATAAGGATGCTTACTGATCTTGGGAGAAGACTAGATGAATATAGTGAGAACTTCAACAAAGAATTGGAAAATATAAAGAAGAACCAAACAGAAATGAAGAATATAATACTGGAAATGAAAAATTCACTAGAGGGACTCAATAGCAGAGTAGATGATACAGAAGAATGGATCAGCAAGCTGGATGAAAGACTAGAAGAAATCACCCAAGCTGAACAAAGAAAAGAAAAAAGAATTAAAAAGAATGACGACAGACTAAGGGACCTCTGGGACAACATCAAGCATATTAACATCCACATTATAGGTGTCCCAGAAAAAAAAAAGAGAGACAAAGAGACAGAGAACATATTTGAAGAAATAATAGCTGAAAACTTCCCTGACCAAGGGAAGGAAACAGACATCTAGGTACAGGAAGCACAGAGATTACCAAACAAGATGAATCCAGAGAGGCCCAGACCAAGACACATTATAATTAAAATGTCAAGAATTAAATACAAAAAGAGATTCCTAAGAGCTGTAAGAGAAAAACAACAAGTTATATACAAAGGAGACCCCCCCCCCCCCCGTAATGCTATCAGATGACATCTCAGGAGAAACCTTACAGGCTAAAAGGGAGTGACACAATATATTCAAAGTGCTGAAAGGAAAAAACCTACAGCCAAGAATACTCTACTCATCAAGGTTATCATTCAGAATAGAAGGAGAGATAAATAGGTTTGTAGACAAGCAAAAACTAAAGAGTTCATCACCACTAAACAGGTCTTACAAGAAATGTTAAAGAGACTTACTTAAGTGGAAAAGAAAAGGCCACAAATAGGAAGGAGAAAAGTATCAAAGAAAAATTATCGCTGGTAAAGGCAAATATACAGTAAAGGTAGTGGATCAACTGCTTATAAAGCTAGTATGAAGGTCAAAAGACAAAAGTACTAAAGTTATCTATAACTATGATAAGAGTTTAAGGGATACACAAAAATAAAAGAGGTAAAATATGATATCAAAAACATAAAACATGGGCAGGAGTAAAAGTGTAGGGCTTTTAGTAAGAGATCAAACTTAAGAGACCATCAACTTAATATAGATTTCTATTTACATAGGTTATTATACATGAACCTCATGGTAATTGCAAACCAGAAACCTATAATAAATACACAAAAAATAAAGACAAAGTAGCCCAAACATAACACTAATGACAGCCATCACATCACAAAGGAAGAGAGCAAGAGAAGAAGAAAGGAACAGAGAAGAACTACAAAAACATCCAGGAAAAAAGTAACAAAATGACAATAAACAATACTTATCAATAGTTACTTTAAATGTAAATGGACTAAAGGGCCCAATCAAAAGACATAGGGTGGCTGAATGGATAAAAAACACCACTAGTATATATGCTGCATATAGGAGACACACTTCAGACCAAAAGACATTTACAAACTGAAAGTAAAGGGATGGAAAAAGACACTCTGTGCAAATGGAAATGAAAAGAAAGCTGGGATAGCAATAGTTATATCAGAAAATAGACTTTAAAACAAAAAATGTAACAAGAGACAAAGAAGAACATTACATAATGATAAAGGAAACAATCTAACAAGAAGACATAACACTTGTAAATATCTATGTGCCCAACATAGGAATACCTAAATACATAACGCAAGTATTAACAGACATAAAATGAGAAATTGAAAGTAACACAATAATAGTATGGGAGTTTAGCACTCCACTAACATCAATGGATAGATCATCCAGACAGAAGATCAATAAGAAAACATTGGCCTTAAATGACACATTAGACCAGATGAACTTAGTAGATATATATATATATATGAAAGGTTCCATCCAAAAACTGCAGGCTATACGTTCTTTTTGAATGCACATAGAACATTCTCCAGGATAGATCACATATTAGGCCACAAAAAAGTCTCAATAAATTTAAGAAGATTGAAATAACACCAAGCATCTTTTCTGACCACAATGCTATGAAACTAGAAATCAACTAAAAGAAGAAAACTGGAAGAGCCACAAATATGTGGAGATTAAACAAAATGCCAATGAACAACAATTGAGTCAATGAAGAAATCAAAGGAGAAATTAAAAAATACCTGGAGACAAGTGAAAATGAAAATACAACATACCAAAATTTATGGGATACAGCAAAAACAGTACTAATAGGGAGATTTATAGTAATACAGGCCTACCTCAAGAAACAAGAAAAATCTCAAATAATCAATCTAACAATACACTTAAAGGAACTAGAAAAAAGAATAGCAAATGAAGCCCAAAATCAGTAGAAGGAAGGAAATAATAAAAATCAGAGTACAAATAAATGAAATAGAGACTAAAAAGATAATAGAAAGGAACAATAAAACTAAGAGCTAGTTCTTTGAAAAGATAACAAAATTGACAAAACTTTAGCTAGACTCACCAAGAAAAAAAGAGAGGACTCAAATAAATAAAATCCAAAACAAAAGAGGAGAAATTACAATGGACACCACAGAAATATAAAGGATTATAAGAGAATACTACAAAAAGCTATATGCCAACAAATTGGATAATCTAGAGGAAATGGGTAAATCCTTAGAATCATACAACCTTCCAAAACTGAATCATGAAGAAATAGAGAATATGAATAGAGTGATCACTAGTAAGGAGATTGAAATATTAATCAAAAACCTGCTAAAAGACAAAAGTCCAGGACCAGATGGCTTCCCCAGTGAGTTCTAGCAAACACTCAAGGAAGATTTAACATCTATCCTTCTCAAACTCGTCCAAAAACTTGAAGAGGAGCATAAGCTTCCTAACTTGTTCTATGAGGCCAATGTACCCTAATATGAAACTCAGAAAATGACAGCACAAAAAAGAAAATTACAGGCCAATATCACTGATGAACATAGACACAAAAATCCTCAACAAAATACTCTCAAATTGAATAGAACAATACATTAAAAAGATCATACACCATGATCAAATGGGGTTTATTCCACACACGCAAGGATAGTTTAACATCCACAAATCAATCAATGACATATACCATATTCACAAAATGAAGAATAAAAGTCACATGATCATCTCAATAGATGCAGGGAAAACATTAACAAGATATAGCATCCAGGGGGCCGGCCTGGTGGCACAAGCAGTTAAGTGCACGTGCTCCACCGCGGCCGCCTGTAGTTTGCTGGTTTGGATCCCGGTCATGCACCGACTCACTGCTTGGCAAGCCATGCTGTGGTGGAGTCCCATATAAAGTGGAGGAAGATGGGCATGGATGTTAGCCCAGGGCCAGTCTTCCTCAGCAAAAAAAAAAAAGGAGGATTGGCAGATGTTAGCACAGGGCTGATCTTCCTCACACACACACACAAAAAAGCTACAGCATCCATTTATGGTAAAAACTCTGAATAAAATGGGTATAGAAGGAAAGTACCTCAACATAATGAAGGCCATATATGACAAACCCACAGCTAATATCATTCTCAATGGAGAAAACTGAAAGCTATCCCTCTAAGAACAGGAACCAGAGAAGAATGCCCACTTTCACCACTTTTATTTTACATAGTATTGGAAGTCCTAGACAGAGCAATCAGGCAAGAAAAAGAAATAAAAGTGATCCAAATTGGAAAGGAAGAATTAAAACTCTCATTGTTTGCAGGTGACATGATTATATATAGAAAACCCTAAAGAATCTATTAAAAAACTATTAGAAATAATATACAAATACAGTGAAGTTGCAGGGTACAAAATCAATATACAAAAATCAGTTGCACTTCTATACACTAACAACAAACTAGCAAAGAGAAATCAAGAATACAATCCCATTTACAACTGCAACAAAAAGAATAAAATACCTAGGAAAAAATTTAACCAAAGAGGTGAAAGATCTGTACAGTGAAAACTCTAAAACTTTGTTGAAAGCAATTGAAGAAGACACAAAGAAATGCTCATACTCTTGGATTGGAAGAATTAACTTAGTGAAAATGTCCAGACTTCATTAATCTACAGATTCAGTGCAATCCCTATCAAAGTCCCAATGACATTTTCCGTGGAAATAGAACAAAGAATCCTAAAATTTATATGGAACAACAAAAGACCCCAAATATCCAGAGGAATCTTGAAAGAAAAAGAGGAAAACTGGAGGTATCACACTCCGTGATATCAAAATATACTACAAAGCTATAGTAAGCAAAACAGCATGGTACTGGTACAAAAACGGACACACAGATCAATGGGACAGAATCACGAGCCCAAAAATAAACCCACACAACTATCAACAGTTAGTTTTCAACAAAGGATCCAACAACATACAATGGAGAAAGGAAAGTCTCTTCAATAAATGGTGTTGGGAAAACTGGACAGCCACATGCAAAAGAATGAAAGTATCTTACACCATACACAAAAATTAACTCAAAATGGATTAAAGACTTGAATGTAAGACCTGAAAACATAAAACTCCTAGAAGAAAACATAGGCCATATGCTCTTTGACATCGGTCTTAGCAGTATCTTTTTGAATATCATGTCTCCTCAATCAAGGGAAAGAAAAAAAAAAATAAACAAATGGGACTACATCAAACTAAAAAGCTTCTGCATGGCGAAGGAAACCATCAATAAAATGAAAAGACAACCCACCAACTGGGAAAAAATATTTGCAAATCATATATCTGATAAGGGGTTAATATCCAAAATATATAAAGAACTCATACAACTTACTTAACAACAACAAAAAAACACTCTGTAAAAAAAGTGGGCAGAGGATGTGAACAGACATTTTTCCAAAGAAGATATAGATGGCCAACAGGCATATGAAAAGATGTTCAGCATCACTAATTATTAGGGAAATGCAAATCAAAACTATAATGAGATATCACCTCATGCCCTTCAGAATGGCTATTATTAAAAAGACAAGAACTAACAAGTGTTGGAGAGGATGTGGAAAAAAGGGAACTCATACAGTGCTGATGGGAAAGTAAACTGGTGCAGCCACTATGGAAAACAGTGTGGAGATTCCTCAAAAAAATTAAGAATAGAACTACTGTATGATCCAGCTATTCCACTACTGGGTATTTATTCAAAGAACATGAATACATTAACTTGAAAAGATATTTGCACCTCTATGTTCATTGCAACATTATTCACAATAGCCAAGATCTGGAAACAACCTAAGTGTCCATCAATGGAGAAATGGATAAAGAAGATGTGGTATATATATATATATACAATAAAATACTGCTCAGTCATAAAAAAAGGTGAAATCGTGCCATTTGTAACAACATGGATGGATCTTTAGGGTATTATGCTAAGTGAAGTAAGTTGGAGAAAGCCAAATACTATATGATTTTGCTCATATGTGGAAGATAAAAAAACAACAACAGCAAACAAACATAGATATAGAGATTATATTGGTGGTTACCAGAAGAGAAGGGAGGGATGGCAAAAGGAGTAAAAGGACACATGTGTACAGTGACAGATAGTAATCAGTCTTTGGGTGGTGAACATGATGTAGTCTACACAGATATAGAATATAATAATGTACACTTGAAATTTATGTAATGTTATAAACCAATGTTACCTCAATAAAAAATAAAATGACAAAAAAAGAAAAGATTAGAACAAAGACCTGTACAGAGTGAAGACTACCTGATGCCACTGGGAGAAGTCGGTCATAAATACAAGCTAAAGAGAGATCTTAGGACAAACCAACCCTGCTGACACCTTGATCTCAGATTTCTAGCCTCCAGAATTATGAGAAAATACATTTATGTCGTTTAAAAAAAATAAAAAATAGAATAGATAAATTTGAAGTGCTGTTAATATGTTTTTATTAAAATAAAGACTTCCTAATGAGATTTTATGGAAAAATTTATTTGATTTCATTCACAGATAAATAAAACTGTTCTCAAATCACAGACAGCACACATACTGCAACGAGCCTTCCTTTCGAAGCCATTTTTGATGTTACTTAGAAAGAGGAAAGTCCTAAGAATAGTAGAACAACTCCTTACATATTTCAAATGTAGATAATGTTTTCAGCCTTTAAAGTCCTTGAAGTTTGAGAAAGCCACTATCATTTAGTAGATATAAGAGAAAAATTATCTAAAACCATCATATGTGTATGTTACACACATATGTATTTCAAGGAGTTAGACAGATGTGAGGATTGGTTCCCAGCCATAATATATTTATTCTTCAGTTTAAACTCTGCATGTTCATCTTGAAAGTGTTCACTAGGATAATATAAATTCTTTTAAAAAATATTTACTATAAAGTCTTTATGAGTAAATAATTAGCTGCTAGAGTCACTCAATTTATATTTCTGGACACAGTCAGAGAAGTCTATTTTCAGATTATTGTAATCCTTGTTCTTTGATCTATATTTGAAATTGTCTAAAGTTGTTACTAAAATACATGTTTGTAAGAATGTTAAGAGCCACTGTTACAGACCCATATTGTAGGTTTGATCTTGATATTGGCCAGTTAGCATTGTGAAGAGTACGACTGAATTGTGTAGACTTATAGTGTATCCCTAGCTCTGTCTTATCCTCTTAACACCAGGATATGAAGAGGGTTATTCTCTGTTTGCACATCCCCATGTATTATCCACCCTTTTCCACCCTGGTCTGTGCCCTGGGAGGCTGCCTTTTGCAGCCTAAGTACATAAGCTCCCTGTTTTCTTGGTCTGCTTGCGTTAAGCTAATAAGAAACACCAGCAAGAAATGGAAAGGGCAATGAGACAGAGGGGGAGAGAGAGAGAGAGAAAGAAAAGGAGAAAGATTAGGATATTAACTCCTCCTCCTCCCAGCCTATTGGACCACAACTGCCCCAGCTCTTATCAGGAGGCCCTCTCTTACATCCACAGCTTTCACTCTGAGTTCTGGTAGCTGTTCCCTTTCCGTGCCTCTTCACGCCCAAGGGTGCTCAACTCCGTGCCATTTGTGAGCTTGTGGGTGTGAGAGATCAAGATTTGGCCACCCTGAAATCTATCTCTTTGCCTTGGTTGTTTTCTCTGAGGACACTTGACCTCCTCCACTAACTGCCTAAAGAATTTGACATGGTGGCTCCTTCCTGGAACAGATCTATCATGATGGCTGTAAAGATAATGTAGGATAAATGTTACAATAGGAAAGGCACCAACAAGCCCATCTTATCGGAAGTTCTGTCTCTCTGGCCACATTCTCTGGATGGCCCTGCAAAGAGTTGCCAGACAATCATTTACATTTGTAAGGGAAATCTCCATTTGTAAAGGTATCTCCCTCTCCGTTTTGGGAAGAGGGGGGGATGGCCTCATTTCTAGAGACTTATCAATGTGGAAGGTGAGGCCTTAAATCTGCATAATAAACTTACTCTTGTTTACTGTGCTTTAGTGGTAATCTCCTGTAACTGACTCCCCCCACTCCCAAAATCCGCCTTTGTCATTGGCTGAACATGGTATTTAAGACGAGAATTTCTGCTATTGTGTTGAGAAACGCAGTGTCCCTGCTTTCTCCCATGTATACATGTTATTAAACTTGGTATTACTTTCTCCTGCTAACCTGTCTTGTTAATTATTTGGCCAGCCATAAGAACTTTAAGGGAAAGGGCAGAGGAAGATTCTCCCTCTTCCCCCGACATGGGTATGAACTCTGTCCACTCATGTGTTCATAGTCCCTTCACTAAACTCTCCTCAATCACCCCATCGAGTGTGCCATCTATTTCCTTTCGGGATTCTGCCAACACAGACAGCTTTGCTCTTGCCCAAGCTTGGGTCAGATACCCATCCAGGCACAATTCACCATGCTTAGTGTTATAGCTATTGAAACAGAGCCTGGAGGTGGGTGGGGTAGGCTTCTCAGAGAAAAGGGGCCCTGGTTCTGCTGACAACCCTAATACAACTTAATGGATGATCACTCAGTTTTTAGGCCCTTCCGGCTCAAAGCTAGGGAGTCCTAAACTTTCTTTAGCATGACGTTCTACTAATAATCAAATAATCTATTTTTTACCACTGTGAGAGGCAGCCCATTGCAGAGAGCAGAAATTGTGTAAGAACCTGCAATACTTGATTTCTAATCTTGGTTTTGCTACCAACCAGCTGTGTGACTTTAACACCTTTTTTCCCTTTGGGTCTCAGTTCCTTCTGTAAAATTACTATTTTTGGACCAGATGTTTTCTAAGATTGCTCCTATTTCTATGATTCTACCTCAATTTATATTATTCATTGCATTATGTTATATATTACACATATATTTATACTACATATTACATTATATTACATGGTATTATACACATAAGGTTCCATTTTATTTTTGTTGGAATAATAGAGTATTATAGACCAAAATTAGTCAATGAATTTTACAATTTCTTAAGTGTTTTTACTTGCGTTTGCTCTTATTGTGTATATAAAAATGATTGAGAGAGGAGAATAATCTGGACTCTATTAGGAAAAAAAAGGAACCAGACTACTCTAGGGTAATTATAAAAATGTTATTATAAAGTTATTACTTTTTTTTCTGTAAACAAAACAAAATATAAGTTATTGTCATATGTAGTAGAATACAGAAAATTTCTGGCTTCATTAATTGAATAAAAAATACACCTTGTATTTACATCTTATCTGTTTCCAAAGAATTAAAATTGCATTATATTTTTAAACAATATTTTCATTTAAGAATGAAATTTAATGAATGTCTTATTATCTCATTTGGCAATTAGAACTTTTCAGAGAGCAAATGCAACAGTTGAGAGCTTAAAAGCTGTTGATTCTCATCTTTTATTCTTTGATTTTCCAAGTGCCTAGAAAAGTTTTGGTGTCTGAGTTTTCTCACTTAAAAAGTATTTGTAGGAAAGAACAACACTTTCTTGGAATATTTATAAGTTTTTGTTTTTCCCTATATCTATCACAGACCTTCTGTTTCCAGTTAGAAAGTCACTGGAGATGGGAGCTCCCATCCCAACAAGCAGAACAAACAATATAAACTATGTATTCATAATTTAAAAAAATAATTAACAATCAAGCAAAAAAACCCTTCTTCAGCAATCTAAGGACTTGAAGAAACCCAAATGAACTAAATTGTAACAAGTGATTAGCTCCTCGTGGGGGAGAAGAGACCCATGGCTGTTTTCTTCCCTAGCACAGCAACAGTAGGTGTGGGAGAAACCAGCTAAACTTGGAACAAACTTAATGCCTGCATGTGGGTTGGTGTGATGGATTAGAAACTGTAGCCGCAGAGCAGTCTTCATCTACCCATCATGGGCATTCACCAAGTAACTAAGGTTGGCAGCAGGGTGGGAGAGACATCTACATGAGGCCTCCCCTCACACGTGGCAGCAGCTACTGAAGCCAGGGCAGGGAAGGATAGTGGAGAGGAACCCCTCGGAGGTGCTCAAGTGTTCTTGTTTGTTTGAATCTCATCATAGACCCAACTGGTTGTTTGAAGGATAAGGAGAAGACCCTTCTCTCTATGGCACTATGTGTGATAAAGGTTGTACCATATTTGAGCTTTCAAGGCTATGGCTCTTTGGTTTACGACCACCTGCCCAGCTGTAGTTCCCAGAATGTGTGCTCTGTGCCAGAAGGGCTGTGCTGAAAGGCTGTAATAGGGATCTCAACAAATTTCCTGTGCATTCTAGACTTAAAACTTTGTAACGTTTAACCAAACTCCTTTCAGAGAGCTTCACCAACTGTAGGCTATTATTATGGTAGGTGAGTTAGCAGGACAGAGTCTGAAGGAGAAACTCACCATCTATAAGTTTTAATTACTGATCTCTGGGTAAGGAAGTAGCTAAATGAAAGCAAAATTCTGTAAATTTTCCTGTCATGTAGGTAGTTTGCTAAAAGATACCATAGGAGGAGATTTTATGTTCATTTTATTCCTTAACTGGAAAAATACGAAGTGCTGTTTTGTGTGATAAGTCTCTGTGAACTTGTTAAGATCATTCTTAGCTTCTCTACATTAAACCAAGAGAAGTCAAGCATTTCCAATTCACTCACAGTGGGCCAACCTTTTCGGATGAAGAATAAGGTAAGATAAAATTTGGATAAGAATAAGAAGATATTCTTAGCAATGTGTATAGTCTGTGTCCTGAGTGGCTTTGGTCATATATAACTGCATGAATGAACTTCCTACATGTGATGGTAGTGAGGCCATTGATTGGGAAAGAATGGGATCCTATAAGTTGGGATGGGATGTGTGGGAAGACCCTGATAAAGCTGGGGGCATTGAGTCCCTAAATTGTGAGTCTTCTTTGCCAGTAGACGAGGCTTCCCAACCCCCAGCAAAAGTGGCCTCCCCAATCCCAGAGAAAATGGTCTCTCTAGCCCCAGTGATAACAGCCTCTCCACCCACAGTGGTATTGGCCTTTCCACCTCCATCTGAGGGGATTAACCCTGCATTGCCTGAGGAAACAGTAATGGCCTCCCTTGAAGCAGTTGCCATGCAAAATAGGCTGATTCTTCTCAGGACCAGCCCCCTTCATTCTCTTTTGCTTCTAAACCAATAACTAGACCCAAGTCCTAGCAGTCTCCTAAAGGTGAGGTACAAAGTGTGATTCATGAGGATATGTGCTACACTCCAAAAGAATAACTTGAGTTTTCTCCTTTAAACAAGTAGAAATCCAGGGGACATGTGTGGGAATGGATACTAAGGGTGTGAAATAACGATGCAAGGCACATAAAGTTGGATCTGGCTGAATTTACTGAGATGGGCCCACTAAGCAAAGATTTTGCATTTAATGTTGCAGCTTGGGGAGTTAGAAAGGGCTTTAACAGATTGTGTGGTTGGTTGGCTGAAACATGGACCAAAAGATGGCCCACTGTGAGTGAATTGGAAATGCTTGACCTCTCTTGGTTTAATGTAGAGGAAGGGATCCAGATGCTTAGAGAGACTGAAATGTTAGAGTGGATTTTTCATTTATGATCTACTCACCCACACTCGGAGGATCCAGAAGATATACCTCTCACCAACACTTTGAGGAATAAATTTGTGAGGGGAATCCCATCATCCTTGACAGGCTCTGTGATTGCTCTTCTCTGTAGGCCAGACCTTACAGCGGGAACTGTAGTGACTCCATTGGAAAACCTAAATGTAATGACAATAATTGGATCCTGGGGTGGCAGGGGCCAAGTGGTGGCACTCAATGGCCAAAGGCAAGGTGGCTTGGTGACTGCAAGGGACAGCAGAGTCAAAGCAGCCATCAAAATAGTCTGGCTCATGCAGACCTATGGTGTTAGTGTTCCTAGAAGTGAAATAGATAGAAAGCCTACTAAACTCTTACTTGATTTGTATATGCAGAAAAGTTCTAGGTCAAATGAACAAAAATCTAACTCAAATCATAAAAATAGAGTCATAGCCCCTCAAACAATTCCCAGACTTGAGCCAGTTTATAGATCCAGGATCCCTTGAATGAAGGGAAGCCTAAGTCCCCTGAGGAAGGACCCCAGTACATTACTGAAAATGTATACTCTTAATCTTTCTCCTAGCCTTCCCAAAAGGGGCCTGTGGCCTTTACCAGGGTAACTGTACATTGGGGAAAAGGAAATACTCATACCTGTCAGGGACTACTGAACGCTTATTCTGAACTGACACTGATTTCAGGAGACTCAAAACAGTGACTAGAGACTCATACCCGGTCAGAGTAGGAGCTTATGGAGGTCAGGTGATCAATGGAGTTTTAGCTTAGGTCTGTCTCACAGTGGGTCCAGTGGGTCCCAAACTCATCCTGTGGTTACTTCCCCAGTTCCAGAATGCATAATTGGAATGGACATACAGTCATGTGTTGCCTGATGATGGGGATACATTCTGAGAAATGAATCATTTGGCAATTTCATCATTGTGCAAACATCATAGACTGTACTTACACAAACCTAGATGGTATAGGCTATATGTTACAAATCTTATGTCACCACCATCATATATGAGGTCCATCATTGACTGAAACATCGTTATGTGGTGCATGACTGTATTTAGCAGCTGGCAGAATCCCCATATTTGTTCCCTGGCCTGTGGAATGAGGGCTATTATGGTGGGAAAGGCCAAGTGGAAGCCGTTAGAACTGCCTTTCCCTAGGAAAATAGCAAATCAAAAAATACTACATGCCTGGTCCTGGAGGGTTGCGTAGATTACTGCCACCGTTAAGAACTTGAAAGATGCAGGATGGTAATTCCCACCACATTCCCGTTTAACTCTCCGATTTGGCCCACCCACTTGAATAGCATTTGAATCAGTAGACTGAGTAAAGATGGATCTTGGAGAATGACAGAGGATTATCATAAGCTTTATCAGGTGGTGACTCCAGTTGCTGCTGCTGTACCAGATGTGGTTTCATTAATTAAGCAAATTAACACATCCCCTGGTACCTGGTATGCAACTATTGATCTGGCAGATCCCTTTTTATCCATCCTTGTCCATAAAGTCCACCAGAATCAGTTTGCTTTCAGCTGGCAAAGCCAGCAGTATAGTTTCACTCTCTTATCTCAGGGGTACATCAACTCTCTAGCCCTGTTATAATTTAGTTCGTAGAGGTCTTGGTCATCTTTCCCTTTACAAGATATCATGCTAGTCCATTACATTGATGACATTATGCTGATTGGACCTACCGAGCAAGAAGTAGTCACTACTCTAGACTTATTAGTAAGACATTTACATGTCAGAAGGTAAGAAATAAATCCAATTAAAATTCAGAGGTCTTTTACCTCAGTGAAATTTCTGGGGGTCCAGTATTACGGGGTATGTTGAAATATCTCTTCTAATGTGAAGGATAAGTTGTTGTATTTGGTCCCTTCTATTTGGATTTTGGAGGCAACATATTCCTTAATTGGGTGTGTTACTCTAGCCCATTTACTAAGTAACCTGAAAAAGTTGCTAGTTTTGAGTGGGGCCCAGAAGAGAAGGCTCTGCAACAGGTCCAGGCTGCTGTGCAAGCTGCTTTGCCACTTGGGCCATATGATCAGGCAGATCCAATTGTGCTTGAAGTGTCAGTGGCAGATAGGGATGCTGCTCGGAGCCTTTGCCAGGCCCCTATAGGTGAATTGCAGTGCAGGCCTTTCGGATTGGAGTAAGGCCCTGCCATCATCAGCTGATAACTACTCTCCTTTTGAGAAACAGCTCTCAGCTACTACTGGGTCATAGTAGAGACTGAATACTTGACCGTGGGCCACCATCTGTCAGGTAAAGATCCAAGACCAGCTGAGGTGCTTGGTGAAGGCAAAAGGAATACAGAATGGGTAATATAAGAAGGTAGTTGTAAATACGAACCACGATCACATGACCAGCTACAGAAACAAGGACTATAATTGTCATGAGTATTTCCTCCTTATTTTGCTATGAATACATTTGTGGGCATGTATATATGTATTAAGCAAATATCTTTCTTTTTGTATTTCCTTATCGTGTAACATAAAATGTATTGACTTTACATCAGTATTTAAATACTGTTAATTTTACATCATAGTATTTAAATTACAGGATATCAGGAGAAGAGTAAACATCATTCAAGGATTTTCCTTCCTTTTCTGGGGAAGGGATTAATGTGCTTTCAGTTGCAGGCAGGATGGTTTGTTCATGTTAGGTGTGTAGGGAAGGGAGAAATTTTCCTCCATGCTCTGGGTTCTTGTGGCTGTCTAAGAATTAAATTGACATGAGACAGATTAAGAGGAGAAAATCAAATTTAATGAATTTCATACGTACGGGAACCCCACATACATGAGAGAGTCAGAGACCCCACGTTAGGTGAGAGGTTCAGAGACAGAATGGTAAAGTCAGGTATTTACGCCATCCTGAGCCAAGGAATGGGATAGGTGCCTGGGGCTTCAGTGAGGAGGAGGGAAATTCACAGGATGATAAGAAGAGCAGATGTTCAGTAATTAGATGCTTGTCCTGTCATAAACATAGGTCATTATAAAGGTGATTTCTGGTCATCACTCTCCTCTCTCTTCAAGGCTCTTAATTTAAATTCCTCAAGACAGAGGGAAAAGTTTCTCTTGAGCCCGCAGGTCTCTATTGCCTTCAGTTCAAAATACTCCACATACCAACGTGGCAAATCTTGGGGTGGCCTGCCCTGAGCCCCATCAGGTGGAATTATGACCTTGTAATTGTCTTTCTTTGGACTTGGAGATTAAGTATGGTTTAAGGAATTGTGTATGTGTGCCAAGTTGACAAGGGGTGGACTTGTGATGGTTAATTGTATATGTCAACTTGACTGGGCTACTGGATGCCCAGATAACCGGTAAACATTATTTCTGGGTTTGTCTGTGAGAGTGTCTCCAGGAGAGATTAGTATTTGCATCAGTAGACAGAGTGAAGAAAATTGCCCTCACCAACGTGGGTGGACGGCATCCAATCTGTTGAGGGCCTAAAAAAATGAAAAGGTGGAGGAAGGGTGAATTCGCTCTCTCAACTTGAGATGAGACATCCATCTTCTCCAGCCCTCACACATCAGTACTCCTGGTTCTTGAACTTTCGGCCTCAGACTGGGACTTGAAGTCTGGTCCCCATCAGGCCAGTAATCCATTAAGCTGAAGGGTCTACAAGTATCAGGACAAAACCTGCCTGCATGGGGGAACTGGCCATGGTCAAGAAACTCAAAGTTCAGATACTGTTGCCAACTTTCGTGACTGTTTTTCATTAATTCAAGTATTTACCTCGTGCCCACTATGTGCTGGACGCTTCTTTAGGCACTGTGGTTTCGCCAGTGAAAAAGGTCCAGGAGGCTCTTGACCTCATGGAGCCTACATCCTAGCTTGAGAGAGAAAGACAATATGCAAATCAACAAATAAATAAATAATGTATAAGATGGTGATAAATTCTATGCAGAAAAATAAGACAGAAAGAGGGGATGGGGAAGCACAGAGGGCAGATTTAAAGAACTCATATGAATCAATCAGAAAAAGACTACCAGCCCAGAAATACAGGGAATAAATCAACAGAAATACTAGCATAAATTATAAAAAGACATTTCACAGAAAAATAAATCTGAGTGCCTAATAAACATACAAAAGTATATCATAGTCATCAGGAAAATAAAAATCAAAACAATGAGACACCATTTCCTAAGGTTCCATCAAATCAAATTATGGTTTGAAAATACCAAGTTTTGGCAAGGCTGTAGAATAACAGGAACTCTCATCTACTTTTGGTAAGTAGTATTAAAAATTGGCTCAACCTCTTTGGGAAACAGCTTGGCGTAAATTACAGAAGTTGAATAGATGCATACCAAACAAATCTACTCCTGGTACCATTTTCTATATCAGTCAGGATAAGCTAAACAATGCTTTGGGTAACAAACCCAAAGTGGCTTAAAACAACAAAGGTTTCTGTCTCACTCATGATACATGGTCATTGTGGGTTGACTAGAGACTCAACTCTATGTCATTGTTGCCATTATTTGGGGATCCATGCTGATGGAGCAGCTGCTATGTAGAACACTTCCAGGCACTGTAGAAGAGGGAAAAGAACATTGCATGTATTGCCTCTCAAAGCTTCTGCCCAGAAATGACACACATCACTTCAGCTCACATTTCATTAGTCCAACATTTGCCATACCAAAATTAAGTGGGCAGTGAAGTGCAATTCTAATATGAGTCTTGACGGGAAACAAAGCAGAATATATGTGAACAACTTTAATGAATTTTACAGTATATGCCCTAGAGAAACTCTTGCACATGCATACCAGGAGCCACGTACGAGAATTCCAAGCAGCACTGTTTATAGAAGCACGAAATGTCCATCAACAGTAAAATGGATAAACAAATTATGTTATACTCACAAATGAAATACTAAACAGCAATGAACAAAAAGAACTACGGCTATATACTTTATTACAGTTAAATCTCAAAATGTTGAGTGAAAAAGAAAGTCATAGAAGCAGATTGTGTGATTCATTTATACAAATTGCAAAATCAGGAAAAATTAAACAATATATTGTGTTGGGGTATGTGCATATGTGGTAAAACTGTACAGAAAAGCAAGAGAACGACTGACTAAAATTACAGAATTTTGGTTATTTCTGGGCTAGCAGGGGGTGATAGAGTAAGGAGATATCAGAGGGGAACACACACATGGGGCTTCAAAGATACTGGTTATGTCCTATTGTTTTTAAGTTGGCTGGTGGTACACAGGTATTTGATTTTATTTTTAGTCTTAAAATACATATATCTTAGTCTGCTCAGGCTACTCTAACAAAAATACCATAGACTTGGTGGCTTAAACAACAGAAATTTACTTTTCTGCATATATATCATACATGCATATATATCATACATGCATATATATGCATGTATGATATTTCACAATAAAAAGAGAAATCTTTTAAAGTGACCCTTTCTGAACAACAAGTGATGACTGTCTGCCTTTAACAGTAGCTTCTTGGATTCTCACTGGCTAAGCATACATATCCAATGCCAATGCCAAGAGACTGACCTCCCTGACTGGTCACATTGCGGAGAGAGACTGGGTGCTACTGTGAAGACAGCTCACTTTTACTGGACTGTCCGTGTCAACAGAGAAGAACGTTTCAGAGTCCTGAAAAGAATTTTCTCCGACCTGTTTTGTGGTTCATGTGGCTTAATGGACATCCCATGTTATAAAGTATCTGAGAAGGTAACTTGGAGGACATTTGGCATCTGCCCTCAGATGTAGGCAGTGAGAAAGAGAAAGATTCCCACACGGCACGCAGCATGCTCCCTCTGCTTCCAGCTGTGAGTGAAGCATTCCACACAATTAGCAGAGATGAAAAAGAGAGAGAAGCAGAGCCTAGGCTGTGCAGATATCAGAACTCTACAGAGTCTCAGTGGGTCTTTGCAGAGCTGGGATCTGAAAGGTCCTCTTGCCAAAAACATGCCCTCAGAGAGCCACAGTGATCTTTGGCTGAAGTCACCCAACACACTGAGGGACCTGGGCCAACGTTTGATAGGTCTTAGTGAAAATGAAAAACCAGTGCAGTCCAATGGGAAAATGGAATTTGTTATGAGACAAACAAAGAGTAGAATTGCTTGATCGCTGTTCTCTGGTCCACTAACTGGAAGAATGTAAAACCACAGAATCATAAACACTTTGTCATTTCAGACACAGAGAATTGAGAGCAAATATGTAATCTTGTGCTGTCTGCAGAAGCACAGTAGAGTGGGGAATTATGACAATTATCTGGTCAACCTGGCTAAATCCACCATTCTGAGTAAAAAAAAATCTTTAAAAAGTCTATACCCTCTAGAAACGTTGTCTATCTGTATTTCATCTACGGTAATTACATAAATTGTAAGACAGAGTGGCCTAATGCAAAATAGACTTTAAAGTTCCAACTTTGACACTTGCTAGCTTGTATGACTTTGTCCCAGGATGCTTTCAATTGCAAATGAACATTAAAAAAAAATAATAATAGTGGCTTAAACCATTGCATCTCAAACATTAATGTCCATTTGGATCACCTGAGGACTTGCTAAAATGCAGATTCTGATTTAGTAGGTCTGGGGTGGGGCCCGAGATTCTGAGTTTCCAGTGAGATCCCAAGTGATGCTGATGCTGCTGGTGCACAGATCACACTTTGAGTAGCAAGGGCTGAAATATTAAGTATATTTATTAAGTCAATAGCAAGAAGTACAGCTGTTACAGGTGCCTTGGGTTCTTGTTGTCTCCCAGGATAGAAATCAAGAGATAATGAGTAAGAGTGAGGTGATAGAAAGCTTATTAGCTTGTGTACAGGGAGCTGGCCACGCAAAAGGGAAGGAGAGAGAGACAGAGGTGAGTAGCTCCCGAAATAGCCATACTGCAGGGTTTTTATCAGGCTAGGGCAGGGGACGTGTCTTTTGTCATGGCATGTGGAGGTGGGGCTGTGCTTGCACCTGTGCTGTCGAGCAGCATGTTACTACATGTGTCACATGTATTGTTAGCATGCTAGTTCTCCACCCCGGGTGTGATTTTTACTATGGTAATAAGGCAAAGGTTACGTTCAGTCAACTTCTGGGTGCTGGGGTGCATGTGCCATTTGGGAAAGTCCCAGACCTGTGGAATTGGGATCTTGGTGGTCTTTGTCTCCTTTTCTTGGGCCATTAATCAGTCAAGGGTCTTGTAGTTTCAATGGCTGAAGGCCTCATCTTATCGAGCAGATTCCAGTAAGGTTCTTTTCTCACAGAGGCAGGCAGTTCCAGGCTTGGCTAATTCCACAGCTTAAAGATGTCATGAGGACTCGAGTTCTCCCTACACCTTTGCCTTGCGATACTTAGCATGGCAGCAACAAATTTTGATTGCAGGATAGCTTTAGCAACTTCTGCACCAACTTGTCAGATTTCGATTTCCAGATGCCGTTATTTCTTGGTCTTCAGCCTACTTCCCTTCCTATTTTACACCCCAGAATTGCATCACTAGCCCCTTCTGGCAGTCCCATGACTGGCATGAGAAATGGAGTTACCTCTTGATAGACTTAGACTAATTGGTAGAGTCCCCACTTTCTTCTGCCGTCCCTAGTCTGAGGAGGGAACTGGCCTTCTCCAAAACATATGGCAGTCAGATACTTGAACAAAATCTGTTAAATAAGAAAGTTGGGTAGATAACCTACAGTGTCTGCTACAGGCCTTTAGTAAGTTATGTTAAATGAAAATGCACAGCAGGGTGACATGGCTGACTGAGATATGACACACCTGCTGGGGTTAAAAATAACCCTCAGGGCTGGCCCAGTGGTATAGTGGTTAAATTCGCATGCTCCACTTCAGCGGCTTGGGGTTTGCCGGTTCGGATCCTGGGCACGTACATACACGCCACTCATCAAGCCATGCTGTGGCAGCATCCCACATGCAAAAAATAGAGGAAGATTGGCACAGATGTTAGCTCAGGGTCAATCTTCCTCATAAAAAAAAAAAAAAATCCCCTCACAGATTGTATCTATTGCTAGGCCTAGGAATTTTTGTTTTGTAATTGGGAGAGGAGTTTTGGTTTGGGCAGCTTGGGCAGCTGCGAGAAGGAACTAGAACAATACAGGAGACAGAATGCTGTCTGATCCATCTGGTTATTTGTATTGGCTTGAGGCCTTGTGGAGCATGGAGTTAAAGGCAGAAATTGAGGTGACTGAACAACAAATGCTTGTGACTGTAGGGCCCAGGTAACCAAGTGTGGTGTGGAGTTGGAGGAGAGGCCATTTTCCTCACCTCTGCATGACATCTGGCATTCTGGGTTGAGTAGCTTTGGGAGCCTCTGGAGACAATGGATTTGGCATGGCCATTGGAATTCCTGTGACAGGCAAATGTGTTGCTGTGACAGACAGAGGCAGTTCCCAAATGCCTTGAGGGAACTGATAAGAAGTGTATATCAGAGCCTATGGAAAAGAACAGTGTGGAGACTTCATAAAGACTCAGCTCATTACAGGCACATCTTAGATCTTGCTAGATGTCCCTGGGCAGACACACTGCAAATAACTGGGCAACACTTTGGGAGCTAATTTTTAATAGACAAGCTGGTGGGGGTTTCTGCTATAATAATGTGAATATAGAAAGAAAATGTGACCTATTTTGTTGTCATAGGCTGTGACAGGCACTTAAGGTAACAGTTCTCGTAAAACAGATACTCACCAAATTGTAGTAATAATAATAATGGCTCACATTTATCAAGCCCTTACTATGGGTCAGTTGTTTTCCAAGTATTTCACATATATTAACTCATTTAATCCCCCCCGAAATCCTGTGAGGTAAACAATATTACTAGCCCTAGTAAGGTTTATTAACCTTGTTTAAGATCACACAGTGAGAAAAAGGTGAGTTAGGATTCGAACACATGCTGTCTCAGACCATAGGTCCTAAAACAGCTAATATTGATCTCCACCCTGCTGTGTCAGGAACTTGACACATTTTATCTCCTTTAATCATTCTAATGATCTTACTACTAAAGCACAGAAATTTCTAAGTGGTGAATCCAGTATTCAAATCCAAGCTGTCTGCCTCTTAAATACTCTGTTCTACCCCTTCCCTATCATAGTAGTTGCTGGTATTTACTTTATTCTCAGTATTATTTTTCACCAAGGCAGCCTTCCCCTAACCCATGAACCAAAGAATATAGCCTCTATAAAGCTGCTGTAAAAAGAAAAGCTTTGAGTGATCTTTTAATAACCAACTTTGTTTAGTTTAACTAAGAGAAAAATTCCTGGTGTGCTTGGGGGCATCACCATTCCAACACCTGGAGTGATTGAGAATTAACTCTGCCCAAACGAAGTCCATACCAGGCATTGCAAAACCTGGTACAATGCTAAAATCTAGGCCTTCCACCTGGTGAAAATAGGAAGTTTCACATATTGAGGTATATGGAGAAGCCATTCAGGTTTAGATCTGATTCGGCCTAAAACTTGTTTTCCCAGAGCAGCCTGACTTGTGGCCCACCAAACACGCACTGTACATCTGCTTCCAACATTTTCCCAAAGCAAAGACTGCACTCTTTAAAGATAGGGTTGTAATGTCTCCCTCTCTCTGATGCTGATACCAGTACTTCTTTGAAGATCAGCTTTTCTTCCCAGAGAACTAGGGTCAAGTTGACCTGCTGTGTATGTGCTAAACTGCGGCAAAACATTTCCTTGAGACTTTGGGAAAAAAAATTGTATTCCTGTCATGCTTGATGTATGTTCTTTGTTCTGAAACAGTATATAACCATGCTGTAAACCAGACTTCCCTGGAGTGCTTTCTTCCCTGGGGAAGGGAGCGCTTCCTGACTAGTCCTCACAGTAGTCTCAATAAATATCACTCTGTCTTTCTTATCTATAGATTTATTATTGATTATTTGCCTCAACAAACCTTTCCTTCACACCTCTAGAATATAATCCCAAAGCACTTATCTCTTGACTCTTTATCTCTCCAGAGGGGTTAGCAGAAGCATTGTTTCTATTCTGTCAACAACTTCATTTCTATTTCCTTCCTTTTTGTCCTAACACTAACATTCCCAGAACTTTTGTTTTATGCTATAAACTTGTTTTTTGCTTTCCTATACTTGAAGTATCATTCACTCATTCAACAATTCATTCAAAAAAAGCTGAGTGCCTGCCATGTACCAGACACTCTTCTAGGCAATGGACACAGAAAAGAAGATTAAAAAGGCCCCTTTCTTCATCAAGCTGACATTCTGGTTAACATTTAGCAAATTAACAAATCACATAAAGTAGGATAATGACAAATTCTAGGAATAAAACCAAACAGAATAAGAGAATAAAGAGTAACTGGCTATGTTAGATTAGGAAGCCATCTACGAGGAAGTGACATTTGAGCAAAGACTTGAATGAGGAGATATCCTTTGCATCGAAACTCACTCAGTTATCTGATGCCTTTCATCCCACCAGTCCACTCAGTTTATGGAGTACTGAAGTGATTCCCAAACAGAGAATGTCAACATTAGAGGAATTATCATCTCAAAAGTATATGGATTGTGCGTCTGTTCTTCTTTTTTTTTTTAGAATTTTTTAAAGAGAGTTATAATTGTATTTATTTATTTATTTTTCCCCCAAAGCCACAGTAGATAGTTGTACATCATAGTTGCACATCCTTCTAGTTGCTGTATGTGGGATGCGGTCTCAGCATGGTGGGAGAAGCGGTACGTTGGTGCGCGACTGGGATCTGAACCCCGGGCCGCCAGCAGCAGAGCACGCGCACTTAACCGCTAAGCCATGGGGCTGACCCTGCATCTGTTCTTCTTGATCCTTGGGACAATAAGTTGAAATTACTGAGCATGTACATATTTAGTAAATGAATAAATAAGTGGTATTGGCATATTACTCTGGCAACATCTGGCAGATCTGATCATCCAACAGCAAAACTAGCCTTACCTTAAGGAGTAACACAAGACCCACAGCATATAGCATCACAAACTAAATCGCTATATACCAGACGTGGAATAATAACACAGATACATCAAAGGGAAAATATTGACTTTGGGGTTTTGTCAAAATCCCGTCTTAGCTCTCCTTTGGTGTGGGCTAATTGACAATGTAGAATTCTACTCTCTGTCTGAGCTCCCCTCTGTTGACTTTTTTCGTGTCTTCATTCTCAGAATACCACTTCCCCATTTTAAAGCTTATTTTCTCTTCTTTTTTGGTCACAAGCACAACTATTACTGATTTCCTCTCTGTTTTGTGTGTTTCCTTAAGCCAGACTAAGAGCATCCTTCACTCCTCTCTTTTAAGAGCTATGTTTCAGACAGAAGCTTAGAGCACATGATGTGCCAGATACCATTCTCTTGCATGTTCTAGAATTAAGGATGGCTCCTCACAAGGATTCTTTTTAGTGACTCGTGTAAAGATGCAAAATAAGGTCAGAGAAGCACTCTTAAGGAATTTCCTCTTCAGCTGTCCTTGGACGCAAAAGACCAAGAGAATTAAGAATCATTAGTGACCCTAGGTTATCCAGGCTCATTATAATCATGGGAGACCTTGAAGGGTGGCAGAATATGCTGCCCCCAAATATGCCACTTTAGCATAAGGATTAATTTGAGCTAAAGGCTCTTGAAAAATACCAGGTTCAAGAAGGGTGCTCTGACCCTCCCTTTTCTTCCTGAAAGCAAGTAATAAAACTCCCATGAGAAAGATGTCCTCTCTGTACCAGGACGAAAGAAATATTCTTATCACCAGAGATGAGAGTCAAGGCCAAGAGAATTCTTTACAAATAGGACTGGTTAAAACAAATCTCACATTTATTTAGCTTCCCACATATTTTAGTTACTTTTCCACAGTTGCTTCTCTTTGTTCAACCTAGCATAAAAGCATTTAGGTTTTGCCACTTCTTTGGATCTTCCTTTCCTTATGAGGGCTCATGTGTCACGTAAAACTTATATTAAACAAATGTGTATGCTTTTCTCTTGTTAATCTGTCTTATGTCAATTTAATTCCCAGGCCTAGCCAGAGACCCTAAGAAGGTAGAGGCAGAGTTTTGCCTCCTCTACCACCTGCATAGGTAGGTGCTACATAAATCTACACTATATACTTCCCTTTATTGAGATTAAATTATCAGTTAGAAATTAGATCCGTTACATATGTACAGTCCAGACACCAATTTTGTATTTCTCCCCAAGCTGTCCACACCATATACTAGCTGCAAATCTCCAGCACACTGTAGAGATCTATATTTTTCTGGTGCTGTTTTGAGTAAATTTCTGATACCCTTGGCAAAATTTCACAGTAATTTTCAAACAAAATAAAAACAAAACTCTCAGCAAATTAAGGAGTACAAACGTTTAGCATTGTAAAGTGAAATCCATTTTAGTCTAGGTGCAAGATGCCCACACTCCGTGTATGTTATAACAGACATCTGTTATCTCGACACCCAGCATCCGTTTGCCTTCCTTCTATAAGTACAGTGTGATTTCCTGAGGGAGAGCATCTCTTCACCACTCTCAACTCCAGGTAAAGAATGTGATTTCAGCCAAGCTAATCAAGTCTTTCATCCTCTTGGCTATGGTGAATGGTTCAGGGATTGGCACGTGGCCTAATTTAGGCCAAACAGTTTCAAAAAGATTTATTTTGGGAATTTTGATTTGCACTGTATGGGAAGTAATTCTTCCTTAGGTGTTTTTGGGTACAAAAAGCTAAAATAATTAAGAGTTATTAGAAACTCAAAGACAATCTGGGCTAATTTTAGTAATCAAAGTCTATATAAGCCCATAATATGTACTTAAAAACACCAGTTGAATAACAATCTCATGACCCAATATGCAGTATTTAGTGAAATTGAGTATGTGGATAGTTCATGGCCTAATACTTCCAGGTATGTACCCTAGAGAAATTCTCACACAAGGAGACATGCACAAAGATATTCGTTACATCATTGCTTGTGGGAGCAAGAATTGGAGGCAATTGAGGTATCCATCAATAAGGAAATGGAAAAATAAAATATCAAGTGAGTATACAATGCAATGTTATCTTTGAATAAGCCATGAAAGCAATGTTAAATGTTAAATGAAAAAAGAGTCAGAATGGGTATATAGTACAACACTACTTACGTAAAAATTTAAAACATATCTATGGCAGCCATGGAGGTGCGTCACTTGGGTCTCTCCTCAAGAAATAACCCACCATTTGGTTTCTGGGAGTGCGGTTAGCTGACAGCTCTATCAGAGATTTCGGGATGCCCATAAGCTTTCAAACTCAGGCTACATTCTTCTAAGGATGGCCCCAGTCAAATTTTGAGCATGGTGGGAATACTAGGGACCTGGCCATTTCTGCCCAATATGGGGCTCCACTAATGGGCGATCTTTGCCCTGGAGCTCCCCATTGGCTGAGCATTTTCCAGGGCACCATTACCTAAGGCTTTTCCTTCCCTAATCCTGCTGTTGCCTTTTTTTCTTTCATTGGTGACAGTGGTCAAAAAAGGTCCAAGACGGAGTTTATGCAATGCCACGATAGGAGAATCACAGTGCAAGTCCTTGAGTTTCTGGAGTAAGGCCATGTGATCTGCAGCTGAGAGTTATAAGCCTTTTGAAAAATAGCTCTTGGCATGCTACAGAACCCTGGTAAAGATGGAACACTTGATGATGGGAAATGAAGCGACCATGCATGTGGAACTGCACATCATGAGCTGGGTTCTGTTGAAGGTACTATGTTGTAAAGCTAGGTGAGTTCAGGCACATGGAAAAGGTATATCTAGAATCAAGCCTGAGTAGAACCAGATGACATGAGTAACTATATGAGCGTGTAGCCCAGAAAGCTGTATTACCCACCATGGTTGCACAAGCTCCCCACCACAGTTCACATGTATGGATATACAGGGGGATCCTCCCATATAGCCAGTTAAAGTAAGAGGAAAAAGCCCAAATCTGGTTTATGAATGCATAGGTTTCCTACGTGGATGCAAACGAAAAATGGAAGAGCTGCTGCATTATAGTCACACTCAAAGATGTCCTTAGAAGATAGCAGTAAGGGAAAATCTTACAAAGTAGTGGGTTTTGAGTGGTGCATGGCTCATCCACTTTGTGCACATAGAGAAGTGGCCCAAGGTGAGAATATATTTGGATTCATGGGCAGAGGTGAAAGGTTTGGCTGATTGGTCAGGGGACTTGAAGTATAGACGGGATTATCAGAGACATGAAGATCTGGGGTAGAGGTATAGTAGGTCTAGGTAGAGGTTTCTGGAGTGGATGGACATATGAGAGTGAATATGAAGTGTGAAGACCTTTGTATCATATGTAACACACACCAGAAATTATCCACCTTGGAAGAGACACTAAACAACCAAGTAGAGCAAATCAGTTGGCCATTAGACTTGGGTAATTTTGTTGTTGGTCATCCCAGAACTGGCATGATGAGCACATGGACAGAGGGGTCACCATGGCAGAGATGGAGGCCACACATGGGACTCTCACTTCCCAAGGCTGATCTAGCAATCGCTGCTTCTGAATGTCCCAATCTGCCTGCAACAGACACCGACAGAGTCCCTGATGTGGTACTAATCCTCAAAGAGGATAACTGGCCACTTTTTGGAAAGTTGCCCACTTTGGACCCCTTCTAGCCTGCTTCCTCCCCTTTTCCTTTCATGAGTACCAAATCTGCATCGCACTCTGAGGGCTTTCCCTGCCCAGTTCTTATTCCCAGCCCTTTTATCTTTCACAGGCATTACTCCCTGATAAAATGTTAACTTTCTTGTCTCCATCTTAACATATGTTCTCCAGATGACCCAACTGACAGAGTACCCAGAACAATACTATATATTGTTCATAAATACATTTATATGTAAATAATTTTTGAAACATTAACTACATCAGAATGGATGTTTTCAGAGAGGTGAGGGGAGTGTGGTGAATGGGGCCAAAATAAAAAGGAATAAAAAAATTAAAAAAGAAAACAAACAAGGATGGAGAATCACGTGCCACAAGCTGAGAAATATGACTGACTGTGTCATCCAGTTACGTGCGTCTAAGGTCTACAGGGAAAGAACTTACAGTTTACATTTCTTGTTTTTCTCTGGAGAGCCTGAGGTTTTCAGCTCATCTTCTAACTCTGACTGGACAGTGATAGACTCAGTCACAGGCTGACTCTAGGATGGGCTTTTATCAAGCAACTTCTCACTTTCCTCTGACAGAAGAAAGAATATCCTTAAGTCCAGTTACCAGAATTCTCCCAAATGGGTTTCAGGGTTCGTGAGTGTGGGGTATATTCTGGAAGATTTCCCAATTTTTTGTTTCTAGAAGAATGCTCAGCAGTCCTAAACATGGGGTTAAGCTCTGGTGTTTTTTTGGGTACACATCCTCGGCTCCCAACTGCCACCTTGCCTCAAGCCCCTCCTCCAAACTGCAACTTTCTCTTATCTTTCCTGTCTAATTTTGGCTACTTCCATTTGTCCTAAGCTGGGAGATCCCCGTTCTTGGATCTGGAGAGACCTCCCTCCTTTCTTGCACATTTGGTTGGCCCACCAATTTCCAAAGCGCTAAACCTTCTACAGGGATCTTCCACTGTGTCATTCTTAAAGGGATGTTAAGATTATCCTTTGTTTCCCCCAGATTGAACACGCTCGACTTCAGGCCACAAGTTTCACCCATCTGTTCTCAGATCCCTCTTCCTAACCTCTGGTGCATTAAAGGGGACCCAAAAAGACTACAGAAATTAAGAGAATTATTCAAACTTACCTGCAAACTGAAGGCTCCCCTCAGCTATTTGTGTTCCCTGCGGTAAAACAGCATGATGCCTCTTGGAAAGTGGTACTTTGGAAGCTGGTGGATTCTATTCTAAGTTGGTAACTCTTACTTCCCAGGGAAGCTGTGGCTACAAAGGCTATTGCTAATTCGTCTGAGTTTTAAGACAAGGCCATTACCCCTTAGGTAGTTATGGCCTCTCCTAGAAGCTTCTCTGGGAAGAGTTTTGGGTAACCTTATATTAACATTCTTAGCTCAGCCAAACTTAGGGAGAAAGCACTGTAACCATCAGGGACATAAATTTTAATTCCACTCTATATAATTCCTTACCACAGCACTTGTGGAACATTGAAGGCCGTGTGGCTTGGCTCTCTCAGCCATACCTCAGGAATGCGCACTCAAAGCATTCGTATTTTTTCTTTTTCTTTCCCAAGTGCAAGCTACAAAACTATTTTATGTCAATCACCTGAGCTCCACTCTCACTTAACACCCTAATAAGAAGAAGAAAAAATGACCTTACCCTCAATTCTAAGACAGGATTGTATAACATTTCAAATTTTCTGAAGAGTCTTGCAATGGATGTGTATATTTGATGTGGTAGTGTGTTTTCTTTCCCCAATCTGTGATAATAATTTGTAATTGCTAGTATTTGGAGACCAAGACAATGCAACATTGCTGCTCAGTTTCTATGCACTCCACGAAATAATATGACCACCAGATTAGGGACGCAACCATCCCTAATGACCAGGGAGAGCCATCCCAGTGAGATGAGATCCCTAAGAGGTGTGGCTCTAGGTAGAGACACTGGGGATGCCTTTTGTTCCAAAACAATGATATCATTCCTTAGGATCATGATGGTTCCCTTTTAAACTGGCAATGTTCCCCAGGTAGACATTGAGACAGCAGTTTATCCACCTCACTGTACAGGAAAATACCTGGGGAGCTTATTAAAAAGCACTACAAATGCTCAGGCGCTGTCAGAGATTTGGTTTGAATTGGTCTGGGTGGGGCCCAGGCATCAGTGTTTTTAAAAGTTCCTCAGGCGATCCTAATGTGCAGACAAATTGAGAACCAACATGCTAACACCTTCATTTTCAATGAATTCCTTCCTTAACAGATATTAATTGACACAAGAAGAATGTAACTCAGGATAATATCTGATGGATGCTTTGCTCTGAAAGAGAAGTTTGCTAATAGGAGGAAAGGGACCTAAAAGTGGAAGTGGAAAGTGCTGAAGATGTATTTCTACTCCACAATTGTACAAAGGGCCCCTGACTATTCCCAGGCTCTCTGACAGCTAGATGGGTCAGCTCAACATTAACAAACTGTAGCTTTTCTGAGTAACTTGAGATTTTATGTTAATTGACACAAATTGGGTCATTTAGTCATAAAGTCTAATGCTTTTAAAATTCAAAAGAGCATAATTATTTGTCTGGCTCTTTGAGTGGACACGTTGATGGTCTGCCCAGTTTTCCTTCCACTGGAGAAGTGCTGTTCCCCCACTCCATGTGGTCCTGATATCCTGCCTACCCAACTGTAGGGGTGGGCATGTGGCCCAGGGTGGTCCTTGGGACATGTGTGAGTTATTTTTCTAGCCTAAAGTCTTAGAAGTAAAATTGCTGTGTTCTAGGATATGCATATTTTCTATTTAGGATATACCTAAATGCTCTCCAAAATGAGCCAGTGCTGATGGTCTAGTGGTTATGATTTGGTGCTCTCACTTCCATGGTCCAGGTTCTTTTACCCGTCAGGGAACCACGCCACCCATCTGTCGGTTGTCATACTGTGGCACTGTGTGTTGCTGTGATGCTGAAAGCTATGCCACTGGGATTTCAAATACCAGCAGGGTCACCCACGGTGGACAGGTTTCAGTGGAGCTTCCAGACTAAGACTGACCAGGAAGGAGCTGGCCACACACTCCCAAAAAAATTGGCCATGAAAACGCTAAGAATAGCAGCAGAGCATCTTCTGATATAGCTCCCAAAGGTGAGAGGATGGTGCAAAAAGACCGAGCAGGGTTCCACTCTGCTGTCCACAGGGTCACTAGAATTGAGATGGACTTGATGGCACTAATAACATACTCTGAAATGGGTGTACTGACCTACACTTTCATGAGAAACAGATGAAACTATCTGTTCACTTCTTCAACATTTAATATTACCAAACAAAAATTTTTTTTCTCTCTAAATGTTACCCTAAAATTTTTATATCCAAAGTGTGTGAAGTGGTATCTTTGGTTGTTTTATTTTGTATTTCCTGGATTATTAATGAGATTCAGCATATTTTCAGTGTTTATTGGACATTTATATATACTCTTCTATGAAATGTCTATGACTATCCATTGATGATTTAAATTGTGGTTCAGAGTTTAAATTAATTTTTTTATGGAGGGCAATTTGACTTTCAATTCTTGCTTATATCATAAAGCAACAATTACATTTATAGAAATTTATTCCAAGAAACTATCTATATTATTAGACACTGTGTGAAGAAGCTTCATCACAGCACTGGTTATAATTGCAAAGAAAAAAAGGAAATAAACAAATGTCCAACAATAAGGGATTGGTTAAACAATGTATAATAATTATTATTAATAATAAGTTATAATTAATTCATGATATATGATTACACATCATATAACATGATGATATGATAAGAGATGATAGTAACAATATATAGATATGTGATTAAAAATAGGATGTATAATATGATCTCCTCTTTGTAAATGATGAATGTGTATGTGTAATACATTTTCACAAGCCTGGAAGGAAACTAAAAAGCATATAACAACAGTTATCCTCAAGGTAAAATTACAGATGATTTTACTTTTTCTTCTTGTCGATGAATTATATTTTTTAAATTTTGTATAAAAAAACCTGTATAACTTTGTATTAAGACAAAATAACAAAAGTCATTTAAGCTATTGATCAAGTTGAATGTTTTGCTTGGCCAAACAAAATCTGGCTATTCTAATTTTCCTTCTTAGTGTAATAATCATGCCTTTATGTTGCAGTTTGCATTGAAATTTTGCCTAAAGTCTGTTGGCATTATGATGCTATACTCTACAAACATGGTAATCTAACAATTAGTAGAAATTATATACTTCAAGAAAATGAATGGTATTAAGTTCTCCTGCAGCTGCTTCAATTATATCCTAGGAGAAGTAAACACTAGTGGGCTTAACCCTTTCCATGAAGCTTTTGAAAACACATTACAGTTGATTATGAATATATTGTTACAAATTGAGTCAAAAGATTATGAAAACAACCCACACTTGTTTGTTGATAACAACAATTTCCTCAAGATCTTGATTCCTACGGGAGAATCCTTAACTATGTTCTCAAACGGGCTATTTTATAGCCCATTTGACAAGAGAACTTTCTATTGGTGTGCTCTTGGTAAATCTTTTACCATGACTGAGCCATGTCTGGCTACTTAGTCCAGGATGAATGAATAATGTTCATCTCACTAACAAATTTATCTTGTTAGAAAAAAAAAATCACTTCTCATTAAGTTATTTATGACTTCTCATTCAGATAACAGATAATTCTCTGTTTCTTTTCTACATGTTGCTTCTCCTGGGGAAAATTCTCATATAAAATGTAATTAACTCTATCCAAAGATGCAGTGAACTGTTCTGTGAATCCCATATCAGAGAGTTATTTATTGTTCCCTGGAGACATAAATTAAATTCTGTGTTAATACATGTAAAACAAAACAGTTTCTGGCACATATTATGTGTTCAAAATGAAGAATATGGTCATTTCTTTGACAGAGGGTGTGGGCCAGGAAGTTCTTTTTTACCGGAATAATATTTGGCATAAGACTCACAGTCTTTTTTGTTATCTGAATCACAGTCACAAATTTAAGTTTCTGAACAGTGAAAATCCAGACACAATCTATGTTCTCTTTTGTTTTTCTGAGGAAGATGCACCCTGAGCCAACATCTATTGCCAATCTTCCTGGTTTTTTTGCTTGAGGAAGATTGCCCTGAGCCAACATCCGTGCCAATCTTCCTCTATTCTACACGTGGATTGTTGCCACAGCATGGCTGATGAGTGGTGCAGGTCCATGCCCAGGATCCAAACCTGCAAACCCAGGCCACCAAAGCGAAGTGCGCTGAACCCAACCACTACACCATGGGGCCGGCCCCAGTATATTCTTTTTTGTATGTTATTTAGCAAATGCTTCATGTTTATCTCTTCGAATTTCCTCCCTCACTTCAAAACAGATGTTTCGCAGCCCCTGGATGTATATATGATGGAAAGTGAACAATTTAGAAATGATTGTCCTAGTCCTAGTGTATATTTGAGACACACATTTGCCAGTGTTTTATATTTTGGGGGCTGGTTCAGATGCCACCACCTCTAATAATTCTTCCCAGGCTTATTTTGTTCTTATTAGAAATACGGTATTGGGAATCTGTGCCTTATTGGGAGTTGGAAGATCAGTGGTTTCCAGGGGAAAAAAAAAGCTGAAGTCCCTGATGCTAAGACCCCCAGATACCTAATTCTCAGAGTGTGGGAACTCTCAACTGCTTCTGGAGGTGCAACCAGATGAAGCCTGGGGAGTTTATCACAGCTTCTTCTAGAAAACATTGGAATGAGGGGGCTAGGACTTTTTCTAAAGCACATGCCTTCATCTTCTAAACGGAGAAGGAAAGATCCTGGGCAAGCATCAGATGCCCCTTCTAAGCAGCTCAAACCAGGAGAGGACCAGTTCTAGACTCCACCTCTTGGGATTCATGCCACTCACAGATCAGTAGGATCTGAGAAATGTTGCAGGAATTGGCTAAATGATTCCAGTGGTCCCGGCTATTTCCAACCCTGGCACATTGGAAACTTAACAGAAGCTGTGGTCTCCAATCTGGGCCCCAGCCTGATCCCCTCACCTGGATAGGGAGAGCCACTGAGACTGTGTCTGGAGAGTCAGTCTTCAAGGCATGAAGCCACACCTGCACACCTCCATCCAGCATCTCAGGCCCGAAGATCTTCAGATGTCTTGCTTCCTGCTGGCTGTAGGTTTTGTTTCCTTTTCTCTCCAGCTTTGATGAAATGATCAAAGGAGATCATTTAGGTGACTCTTCAGAGAGACAATGGCATCTGTTCTAGTTTATTAATTCCTAATTCTTCATTCCTCTGGTCAAACATGGTTTAGGTCTGCTTCTAACCTTGCAAATCCTGTTCTAGAGCCCCTGGTAGATGCCATATGATAAGTTTTTATACACAGGACATGAAATCACAGGCTCACTGCTCACTGGTGCACAGTTGTGAATTGGCACATGCCTCCCAGTTCCTGCCCCCCTAACAGATTCCAGGGCAGTGAGGCAGATGACCTGAGTTCCTGAACAGCCTACATGGTTGCCATCTCCATCTTTGGACCTGGCCATTCCTGCAGTATCTCTGAGGCATGTTCTAACCATTACTTAAGGTCCCTTTTATTCCATTCTCTGAAGAATATGCTTAAGTGTATCTCCAGTTTCTGGAAGAAAATTGTCAGATAGTTGACTGCCACGCCTGAGCATTGCCAGTTCCAGAGCATCAGTAGCTGCCAGAATCAAGTACCTTGGCAGAGAAAAGATACACAACTGAACTGGTCTCCACATCCATCACTAACTCTCTGACCCCATGCAGAAAGGACTCTAAATTCATAAGCAATTGGGAGTCTATTAAAAGTTGTGTTAAAATGAAAATTCCTAGGTAGTATTTGGCAAAGACTCTTTTTTTTAGACTCCGATTAAATGTCATAAAACTTCTTTCTGAAATCTTGCATTTGTCTCAAATTATAATTTTAATTTTGACACGTAATTGCACTTCTAATTTGGCTCTTGGAGGGAATGGTACCCCCAAGAATTACTGCTGCTTCCACTGGCTCCCCTTTAGCCCTTTTACATGAAAGTTCAGCATTGACACTCATGGTGAAAAAGCATGTTGACATATTTAGGGCAAAGATTTTTATGTCAATTCGAGGTAGATTCCCACCTTAGTTTCAAAATTGAGAGTAATTCCCTGGATAATCCTTGACCATGCCATGCATGCTCCTGAATTTACAGAGACACAGTCCAAAGAAGACTCCTCCCTTTCAGAGCTCTCTCAAACATTTAAAGAGTGCACAGAAATTCTTATTAAAATCCTCTGTGCTCTACGATTCTCAAGTACCCTCAAACTCCCAAGAAACTCTCAATTTCTTACACCAAGACAGTCGTCTCTCTCATCCACATGTGTCTCCCCAGCATCCTGTTTATTTACACACCACTCTGTGCCATACCCGCCCACCACCTCCCAGTTATATGTCCCCCTCCATGTGCAGCATCCTGGGATTTTTTTTTTTTTTCCTGTTGGGTCTGCTGCTTTCCTTCCATGACTGCATCTCTTATTTTTGTCTTTTTATCCTGAGAGAGCAAGGGAGATGGGCGGATTCTCCATTCTGAATGTCAGTGATTTATAGTCCATCATGCGCCTATTATCTCTAATCTTCACAACACCTTCATTATTATTTTTGTCCTTTTTTCTCAGGTGACAAGCTGGTTCAGAGTAACAAGGCTGTGTAGTGTGTAAGTATAGGAGCATGGATTCAAATCCATGTCTGCCTGGCTCGTCCTGCCTCCCTAGCAGGACGGTGGCGCTAGTGGCGTGAACCATATCCTGATTTCCATTGCTGTTATCTGTCAAAGATCTTGTCCCTTCTATAAATAAAATAGAAAAATCCCTAATCATATTCACAGTTTTGTTCATAAAGAACAAATGTTTGCACTTGGTAATCACTCAACTGTTTGTTTAATTGAAAAGAGGGAATAAGTTTTCTTCAAAAAATTTTGTTAGTGATAAACAGTAAGAGAAACAGAGCAGGAAAGACCCAGGTTTCTGGCCCATCCCAGGTTCAATATCTCTAGGGGATTTTCACTCTGAGAAATACATGCACCACCCTTTGAAAAACACTGTGTCATTCCATTTTCTATCCCTAACACACCTAGTACCTGGCATAGAGTAGACATTCAATAAATGCTTTTTGAATGAAAGAAAATGTATATTAATTTTTCTCTAATACCATAATTTCAATACCATAATTGCTGCTTTATAACTGTTTTTTTATTTACTTATTTTTTTATTGAGGAACTATTGACTTATAACATTATATAAATTTCAGGTGTACATCATTATATTTCAGTTTCTGTGTAGACTACATCATGTTCACAACTCAAAGACTAATTACCATCCATCATCATACACATGTGCTCTGTGTCTGCCTTTGGGCAGAAAGAAGAGAGAGAGTGGAGAAAAGAGTTCCTTGGACAGACGCCCCAGGAATGCTGTTGACAGAACAACTTCCTCACTTAATAGAGCAAGAGGTAGTGGTAGGTGATTGGTCCAGAAGTAAAGAAGGAAAGAGGTGAAAACACACCAATATTCATTGGATGGGGCATCAGTCCAGGGCTTGAATTGTGATGCCAGCACCCCAGCAAACCTACCATCTTAGGCTTGGACGCTTCTAAGGGTGGAGAGTCACAATCTTCAGAGAATGCCCATTCTGTTGCCAGATAGCTTTGTCAATAAAGTTTTCCCTACCTTGAGCTAATGTCTTTCCCCATACATTTCCACCCGTTTATTTTAAGTCTACTCCTTGGAACCATATGGATAATGTTCACTTCTTGCATATTATCATATATCACCTCTTTGAAGAAAACTATCTTAGGCACAAGTTGGTTACTGTTAATTTGTGGACTGTCTCTATTCAGCTAATGAATATGCTGTTGTCAGTGCTATAGCAAGCTTAACTCAAACAATCGAAGTAATAATACAGTAACAATGATGACAATATTCAAATGGTTCCTGAAAATTTAAGCTGGATTCCAGGGTGACAATATTGTGTGGTAGAAGACAGGTCATGTTTCCCAAATCATTTCAGTAAAATAATTATATCATAATGTACTAATCCTACTTTCAAACATGTTGAAATGTGATATATTTTCTCATTTGGGTTTTTAATGGTTTATTTTTAAGATTAAAAATTAATTTAAGGTGACACATTTAAACCTCCTCTGTCATTTTCGTATGATCTTATTCAAGTATGAACAAAAGAACATTTTTCTAAAATTATGCTGCCACTGTTGTTTTGAATTACCCCAGCAAGAAATGTGCTAGCAATAAAAACCAGGTTCTATTGATATTTCTAGTGACTTCTTAGTAGAAAGTTACCTAGTGATTTTATTTTATTACCAGAAAGGAAATTTTAATTTAATTTTAATTTTTAAAATGTGAAATACATCACTTATGTAGAAGAGTATATTGTGATGGCTTTTTGATGTGTCAACTTGGCTAAGATGAATTACAGTCCCAAGAACTCTATTTCTAGTCTCTTCCCTGTTAGTGTGGGCTACAGTGATATTCTCCCAGGACAGTTGGATGACAGAAGGGAGACACTGACTACTTTGTGGCGTACGTACCCCTTTTCCCTGTTAGTCAAACACTAATCTAGGCTCTGCTGTGAAAGGATTCTGTAGACGTGAATCAGTTGGCTTTAAGTTAATCAAAAGGGAGATTATCTTATGTGGGCCTGACTTAATCAGTTGGAAGTTCTTTAAAACAGGACTTGAGGACTTCCTTGTGCTCTGAGATTCCAAATAGCAGCTGGGGTTACAACTTCTCTCCCTTCCCCCTCCATCTTCTTTCTCCTGCGGACAACAATCTTCAGCTTATGCCCCTGGGATTCCAGGGTCCTCGTGAATTTCCCTTCCTGCTTGTCTGCCCTACGGCACTTCACATTTGATCAGCCAGCCCTCACCACTGCATTAGCCAGTTCCTTGTAACAAATTCATATACATCTCCTACTAGTTTTGCTTCTCCATTTGAATCCTGACACATATGAAATATATATGTAAAGTTTAAAAATTATTAAAAATTATATCCTTGGACTCCTCATTGGCCTAAGCCAAGAAATAGATAAGTACCAGTTTCTTAGAAGCCCCATATGTGTCCTTTTCTCTTTGCACTTCTCTCCCTCCTTCTTCTCCAGATGTAAACACTATTCTGACTTTTGAATTAATAATTCCCTTGTTTTGCTTTAGTTTTACTACATATGTATGTATCTCTAAACAATATATTGGTTAGGTTTTTTTAAAAAAATACTGATTAGAAAGCACAAATCTAACTGCGTAAGGAAAGGGTAATATTGCCACTATTAGATGGAGGCTCCCAGGAGAAGATAAGCCAAACACAGTTACTGGATTATTGTCCAGAGAAGTCAGTGGGCAAGGTCATGAACGAACTCTGGGAAACACAGGACTCACCACAGGGAGCTAGGTGTGGGCACCGAGGTATTCTCTGCATCTAAATTCACCATGGACAACATACAATTCTCCAGAGTAGATCAAAGAGAACTCATCTGGGGTGAGTGTCCTTAGCAAATCCACTCAGCAGGGCATGGAGGAGAGAGCAGAAGCTTCATTAACATATGTCAAGACAATCCAAGAATCTGGGCCAGGCTCCCTTGGGCATTCTGTCCTGAGGTTAAAAAAGAGGGTAGAATGCTAGCTGGCAGGAATCCTGGGAATGACAGTGGGGTTTTTGGATGGAGCAAAATTAGATATATGAGTTTAATCAACTATCACCTCTTGGTTCTCAAAATAATTGCTTTAAAAATTTTCATAAATTCAGATTTTTAAAAAAACTTGGAAAAGTTGACTGTGCAAGGAATTTTATGAGTTCAAATCCTTTTCCTGCCTCAGCTATTGATGGGATGGTGCTGCTAGTGCTAAAGTGGAGAAGTTCGGGGGATGCACAGACTTGGAGGGAAACATCAGTGTTCAATTTCAAACATGTTAACTTTGAGATTATTATGAAATATAAACATAAAATGAAAATAGGTGGGTGGGTATGTGAGTCTAGAGGTCAGAAGAAGAAGCCAGACTAGACTTAAATTTAAGAGGGACGGCAGATAGACTGTGTTGAGAGGGGATGTTGAATGAAAATGGAAGATTTTAGTGTGACAGCATTTTTCATTGAAAATTTTTAGATAAATGTAGATCCACATGCACTGGTAAGAAATAATACAGAAAGATCTCATGTGTCTTTTACTCAGTTTCCTCCAATGGTAATATCTTACAAAATTATTGTATGGTGTCACAACTGTGATATTGACATTGACATAATCTGCCAATCTTATTCAGATTGCCTCAGTTTTACTTGCTCTCATTTGTGTGTGTGGGGGGGTGGGTGGGTGGGTGTGTATGTTTAGTTCTGTAGAGTTTTATCATATGTGTCTACCACCACAGTTGAGATACAGAATGACATTTTTTTGAAAGAAAAATATTTTCAAAAACTTAGCAAGATAACCAGTAAAATTCAACTTCTAATTTCAGGATCTTAAAAATTCTAATTTTACATCAAAATCTTCTTACTCTCTCTCACAACTCAAGTATAAGTTCTCATGAGTGGTCCTGGATAGATACTGGGAGATAGTATCTTCTGATAAAACTCTTAATACACTGAACCTTTTACCCCAATTTTCCTTTCCTTTCCAAGTAACTCCCACTCCTTTGTCCAAGGAGGCTGTTTTTACTGAAAAGTTTATAACTTTCTTACTGAAGGGAGAGCAGCTTTTCAAAGGAAGCCATTACTTCTCAGTCACGATACCTCACATTATCTCCAGATCTTTAAATACAGGCAAATTCTAGCATTTGTCATATGGTTCAGGCAGCAGTCCAGGTGTCCCTTAGCAGCCCCTCCACTTGGACCACATGACCTAGCAGACCTGTTGACATTTCAGAGTGTCTGGCAGTTAGGAATGCTGTGTGGGTCATGTGGCAGGCCCTCAAAGAGAATCACAGTGAAGAATCCTAGGGTTTTGGAGCAAAGCCATCCTATTTTTAGCAAGTTAACTATTCTCCTTTCCAGAAATAGCTCCTGGATTTCTGCTGGATCCTGGTAACCACAGTGTCTGAGCATGTGACTTGAGCTAACCAACATAAACTGGATGCTGCCAGATCCATTTAGCCATTGAGTTGGATAGGTCCAGAAGCATTCCAACATTAGTCTTGAAGACATAAAATCAACTCCCATTGCACCTACTTTTAAAAAATTGCTTCCACTCTTTTAGCCCATACTCATGACCTCACAGAGAGTTCTCTAGGAGAAGTTGATTAAAGGGGAAAAAAATTCAAGTAAGATTTACAAATGACTCTGCATAACATGGTAGCCCCAGCAGGCAGTGGACTACCATGTTGTTACATCCGTCTCAGAGGTAATCCCCAAAGGTAGTGGAAAAAGAGATAGAATTTCAAGGAGAATGTGTCCATTATCCACTTGTTCTGGAAGAAAAGATGCTCTGGTTAATACCATTTCATTGTCATGACTAATAATTCGGCTACATGGTCAGAGAAATAAGATTGGAGAATTTGTTATATGAGGGTTTGGCGGAGGCAGTAAGATGGACCTTTCGAAATGGCCCCAGAGTAGAAGAATCCTCGTGTTCTGCGTGAACGCTGAAAGCAAAAATCTCCCACTGTGGAGGAGGTAACTCATTCTGAATAAGTCACTCAATTTCTTTCCACATTCACCCCAGTGCTTTTTTTTTGGTGAGGAAGATTAGCCCTGAGCTAACAACTGTCGCCAATCCTCCACTTTTTGCTGAGGAAGATTGGCCCTGGGCTAACATCTGTGCCCATCTTCCTCTACTTTACATGTAGGATTCCTGCCACAGCATGGCTTGATAAGCAGTGTGTAGGCCCACACCTGGGATCCAAACCCCAGGCCACCGAAGTGCAGCATGTGAACTTAACCACTATGCCACTCGGTCAGCCCCAGTCCAGTGCTTTTTTAATGGGCTCATGATATTACTGGCCAAGATGGCAGGAATCATGATATAATGGAGTCAATGATAAGTGCATGGATAGAATCTTGACTGTGCCAGCTATTGAGAAGTAGTTGGATTCTGGACAGATATTGAAAACAGAGCTTACAGGCTTTGCTGATGCATTGATGTGAGGTGAGAAAGAGGGAGGTGTCAAGGATGACTTCAAGGTTTTTCACCTGAGCCAAACAGATGCCATTTACTTCAGGAGAGAAAGAAAATTTGGAATGAGGTCATGGTCTAATCCAGAGGGTCAGATGATTCCTCCCAGCACCCTAAATCTTAAGCAATGACACACAGAGAAAGGGGACATCACATTCATCACAATGGCAGTGGTAGAGCCAGACCAGACTATTGCTGGCCAGTGCTGTCCTGTCTGATGCCCACATCCCTGGAGCTGCCCTGATCTGGCCCAGTATCCAGGCATGGTTCTCCAGCTTCTCATTCATTTTGTCAGCCCTCTGTAGTCTTCAGTCACGTTCCAACGAATTCCATCTAGCTAGGTTTAGTTGCAGTTACAACCTGACTGACAGGATGGGTGAGCATGCTGTGAGGCATTAGTTTATAGTCAGCAGGTGGTCTCAGGACCATTGACATCCTGCTGCCATAGAAACCCAACTAACAGAAGCTAGCTAGGTTTTCTATAATGTAAAATGTGATGTGTATGTTTAGCTTAAAATATGTTGTTTTATGAGAATATTGAACGTTATACTAATCCTTGCCTGTCAGAGCTCCCATCCTTGCCAGAATGCCCTGGAAACCACATTTACAGGAAACAACCATCTTGACAGTATTCTTTAAATTTGATCCAATGATGAATTTTATAGAGCTGTTTTTTTTTTAAATAATGACCCACAGTATAAACAGATTGCTTTATTCCCAATTGCAAGTCAGTAAAAATATTATTAGCGTGTGTGGGAGCAATAATCTAATTTTCTTTCCTTGATTCTGAGTGTTTACTATTTGTATCTTGTTTTATTGTACATTTTCTTAAAAACTCCCTCAATTTTTGCATGTTTAAGAATATATTAACCAATCAATCTTTATGAAAGATTATAGTTAAACTGTACAAATACATGTAAGTCTTTCTCTCAAAAACATTCCACCAGTCATATCAAGCATAACAACTCTCATCGTTGGAAAATTATTTCTGATATATAATCTAGGATCAACTTGCTTTAACTTACCATAACTCTCACTTGATATTTCATAAGTAGAGATGTTGAACAACTGATCATCTTTCTTCACGTCAAGCTCTATGTGTTCTGAACACAAACACAGGTTCGTTTACCCACCACACAGAAGGGCCAATAACCGAAAAGTCAGGCTCATGGCAAGGAAAGAGGTTTATTATCAAGAGACAGCCAGACGAAGAGATGGGTGTTAAAACTCAAACCCACCTCCTCAGGGGGAAAAGGTATGGGTTTTTTATCTGGGGTTTTACGTGGGGGTGGGAGAGCATGTGACCTTGCTGGTTGGCACCTCCCCACCAGCCTGCATTTGGCCTTGAAGACTGAATTTCTTTTCTCTTGACTGTCTGGACTTTTCTGGTTAGTTTTTATCTTCAGCCTGCTTTTGGCCTTGTGAGGCTGGATCTTGATGTCTGGACATTGATTTCCAGGGAAAGACAGCTCACTCATATGCTAAACAGGGGCAGAAAGACCTGGTTAATTTTAAACAACAGTTGATTATGCTGAGTATGCACAGCTGCCGTTAACAAAGCTTATCTCAAAGTTTTTGCTCTAGGGAAGATTTTAACTCCTTCATTCTCAATTTCATATGTAACTAACAAATCCTTCATCTTATGGATTATTAACTTGAGTTCCTTTGTAATAAGGAGGATTTTTTTTATTGATGTCATAATAGTTTACAACATTGTGAGATTCCAGTTGTACATTGTTATTTGTCAGTCACCATATAAATGCACCCCTTCACCCCTTGTGCCCACCCCCTAACTCCCTTCCCCCTGGTAACCACCAAAATGTTCTCTCTGTCCATGTGTTAGATTATATTCCACATATGAGAGAGGTCATACAGCGTTTGTCTTTCTCTGTCTGGCTTATTTCACTTAACATAATACCCTCCAGGTCCACCCACATTGTTGCAAATGGGACGATTTTGTCTTGTTTTGTGGCTGAGTAGTATTCCATTGTATATATATACCACATCTTCTTTATCCAATCATCTGTTGATGGACGCTTGGGTTGCTTCCACTTCTTGGCTGTAGTGAATAGTGCTGCAATAAACATAGGGGTGCATAAGCCTCTTTGGATTGTTGATTTCAAGTTCTTTGGATAAATACCCAGAAGTGGGATAGCTGGATCACAAGGTATTTCTATTTTTAATTTTTTCAGTTATCTCCATACTGTTTTCCATAGAGGCTGCACCAGTTTGCATTCCCACCAGTGGCACATGAGGGTTCCCTTTTCTCCACATCCTCTCCAACATCTGTTATTTTTTGTCTTGGTGATTTTAGCCATTCTCACAGGTGTAAGGTGATAGCTTAGTGTAGTTTTGGTTTGCGTTTCCCTGATGATTAGTGATATTGAACATCTTTTCATATGTCTATTGGCCATCTGTATATCTTCCTTGGAAAAATGTCTGTTCACATCCTCTGCCCATTTTTTGATGGGGTTGTTTGTTGTTGTTCAGATGTATGAGTTCTTTATATATTATGGAGATTAACCCCTTGTCAGATATATGGTTTGCAAATATTTTCTCCCAGCTGGTGGGTTATCTTTTCATTTTGATCCTGGTTTTGTTTGCCTTGTAGAAGCTCTTTAATCTGATGAAGTCCCATTTGTTTATTTTTTCTTTTGTTTCCCTCGTCCAAGTAGACATGGAATTCGAGAAGATCCCTTTATGACCAATAGTGTACTGCCTACATTTTCTTCCAGGAGTTTTATAGTTTCAGGTCTCACCTTCAGGTCTTTGATCCATTTTGAGTTAATTTTTGTGTATGGCGAAAGCACATGGTCTACTTTCATTCTTTAGCAAGCGGCTGTCCAGTTTTCCCAGCATCATTTATTGAAGAGACTTTCCTTTCTCCATTGCATGTTCTTTGCTCATTTGTTGAAGATTAGCTGCCCATAGATGTGAGGTTTTATTTCCGGGGTTTCAATTCTGTTCCATTGATATGTGTGTCTGTTTTTGTACCAGTACTATGCTGTTTTGATTACTATCGTTTTGTAGCATGTTTTGAAGTCAGGGCTTGTGATGTCTCCAGCTTTGGTCTTTTTTCTCAGGATTGCTTTAGCTATTTGGGGTCTTTTGTTGCCCCATATGAATTTTAGGATTCTTTGTTCTATTTCCGTGAAGAATGTCATTGGGATTCTGAGTGGGATTGCATTAAATCTGTAGATTGCTTTAGGTAGTAGGACATTTTAACTATGTTTATTCTTCCAATCCATGTACATGGAATATCTTTCCATTTCTTTATGTCATCATCAATTTCTTTCAATAATGTCTTTTAGTTTTCATTGTATAGATCTTTCACCTCCTTGGTTAAGTTTATTCCTAGATATTTTATTCTTTTTGTTGCAATTGCAAATGGGATTGTATTCTTGAATTCTCTTTCTGTTAGTTTGTCATTAGAGTATAGAAATGCAGCTGATTTTTGTAAGTTGATTTTGTACCGTGCAACTTTGCTGTAGCTGTTGATTATTTCTAATAGTTTTCTGATGGATTCTTTAGGGTTTTCTACATATAAAATCATGTCATCTGCAAACAGCAAGAGTTTCACTTCTTCATTGCCTATTTGGATTCCTTTTATTCCTTTTCCTTGCGTAATTGCTCTGGCCAGAACTTCCAACACTATGTTGAATAACTGGTGAGAGTGGGCACCCTTGTCTTGTTCCTGTTCTCAGAGGGGTCACTTTCAGTTTTTCCCTGTTGAGTATGATGTTGGTTGTGGGTTTGTCATATATGGCCTTTATCATCTTGAGGTACTTTCTTTCTATACCCATTTTGTTGAGAGTTTTTATCATAAATGGATGTTGGATCTTGTCAAATGCCTTCTCTGCATCTATTGAGATGATCATGTGGTTTTTATTCCTCATTTTGTTAATATGGTGTATCACATTGATTGATTTGCAGATGTTGAACCATCCCCGTGTCCCTGGTATAAATCCTACTTGATTGTGGTGTATGATCTTTCTAATTGATGTATTCGGTTTGCCAATATTTTGTTGAGGATTTTTGTATCTATGTTCATCAGTGATATTGGACTGTAGTTTTCCTTCTTTCCTTCTTTGTATCGTCCTTGTCTGGATTTGGTATCAGGGTGATGTTGGTCTCATAGAATGTGTTAGGAAGTGTTCCATCTTCCTCTACTTTTTGGAATAGTTTGAGAAGTTTTTTAATTACTCTTTCAATCTCTTTACTTGTGATTGGTCTATTCAGGTTCTCTATTACTTCTTGATTCAGTTTTGGGAGGTTGTATGAGTCTAAGAATTTATCTATTTCTTCTAGATTGTCCAATTTGTTGGAATATGGTGTTTCATAGTATTCTCTTATAATCCTTTGTATTTCTGTGGTATCTGTTGTGATTTCTCCTCTTTCATTTCTAATTTAATTATTTGAACCTTATCTTTTTTTTTCTTGGTGAGTCTGGCTAAGGGTTTGTCAATTTTGTTTATCTTCTCAAAGAACCAGCTTTTTGTTTCGTTGATCTTTTCTACTGTTTTTCTGGTTTCAAATTCATTTATTTCTGCTCTAATTTTTATTATTTCCCTCCTTCTGCTGACTTTGAGCTTTGTTTGTTCTTCTTTTTCTAATTCTGTTAGATGCAGCTTAAGATTTCCTGTTTGGGATTTTTCTTATATGCTAAGGTGGGCCTGTATTGCTATGAATTTCCCTCTCAGGACCATTTTTGCTGCATCCCATATGAGTTGGTATGGTGCATTTTCATTTTCATTTGTCACCAGATATTCTCTAATTTCTCCTTTAATTTCTTCAATGATCCATTGGTTGTTCAGTGGCATGTTGTTTATTCTCCACATCTTTGTCACTTTCCCGGCTTTTTTCTTGTAGTTGATTTCTAGTTTCATAGCATTATGGTCAGAAAAGATGCTTGTTTTGATTTTAATCTTCTTAAATTTATAGAATTTTGCCTTGTTTCCCAACATGTGGTCTATCCTTGAGAATGTTTCACGTGTGCTTGAGAAGAATGTGTAATCTGCTCTTTTTGGATGGAGTGCTCTACATATATCTGTTAAGTCCATGTGGTCTAGTTTTTCATTTAAGTCCACTATTTCCTTATTGACTTTCTGTCTGGATGATCTATCCATTGATGTAATTGGGGTGTTAAGGTCCCCTACTATTATTGTGTTGTTGATATCTCCTTTTAGGTTTGTTAATAGTTGCTTTATATACTTTGGTGCTTCTGTGTTGGGTGTATATATATTTATAAGTGTTATGTCTTCTTGGTGTAAGGAGGATTTTTTAATGCATCCTATTTACCTGTGAATCGATACCTATCCAAGTGTTATTATCAGAGATAAAGCACTTGCTAAAAGAATAATAGATAGTCTGCTTTCACATATATACAGTTGCATATTCTGAAAACGCCTCATTTTACCAAAAAGGGTTATTGTCCCTAATATGGACAATACTCTGTTTATGGTTTCAGACAACACCTCTACCATGTCAGTTCATCTTGAAAAGATATGACTTTCTTCAACATCAAGGAAACTGGTTAAAATTTGGTGGAGTGGGGATGTGGGGATTCCAGAGGACACAGCTCACTGGTGTTAAAATTTGAAGAAATGGAAATAACGTAATGCCAGAAGTATCCTTAGAGTAAAAGTGTTGGAGTAATGGAGAAAGAATCTTTAAGAACCCACAAAGACTGTGAATTATTCTTCTTCATGGCACCCCAATATTGTAGATGATTTAAACAACCTCATCCAGTATAGTAGCATGAAAGATAGGGAGGGAATCAGAAGGAAAGGGGAAGAAAGAGGAAAGCACATATGGCAACATCACAGAGACAGCGGTGCAAGTGCCTCCTGGGGAAAGGGGAGAGCATCTTCTGCAGGACCAGTGGCCACGTAAAGAGGGCTAGGGGTGAGATTCAGGTCACTCCACAATCTTCATCCTAGACTCAACCCCAACCACCCCCAAAATTTAATTTAAAACGTGTATTTTCAGTGCAGCAAAAGAATCAGAAATATTTGTTAGTGGATTAAACTGACATAGTAATGAAATAGTATGGCCCATTAGCAAGATTATTTGGAAAGGAAGCTTTGAGAAGATAATTCATAATCATTTCTGAAATTAGTCCATTGTTTTAGATGTGACTAATGCAACTTATCTATATTTGAATAGTCAGGCATCGAAATCAGCCTGTTAACACAGTCATTTTCTCTTGCTGTTTAATCACCAAGATTCCTGAAGTAATTTATTTCCCTGACAGCATCATAGCTTTGGGGGGGAAATAACTACAGGGCAATTGTCTTTTATTAGCATATTCCAGAAAGCCTCTCTCTTTTCATAAAATAAAATCAATACTGTAAATAATGCTCTTCTTGACAGTGCATCAATAATAATTCTTCACACAATTCTCACACTTTCACAGGAAAGCCTAAAATTGACCACTAAAAGTTAATGAGCCTTAAAAGTTACTTGCTTCAAACTGGCTTTATTTTTTCCAAAGAAAATTTAAAAAACTATGTGCTCATCATAATATCCTATAGATATCCATATATCCAGCTGCCCAGCTAGCCTTTGAAAAAATGAATGGCTGCCAACAGGACACCCCAGCAGCTGCTGTATAGGATTATGTTACTTACCCTACCTCCACAGTTTCAGATCTTTTGTTTCTTCCCCTGAGATACTCCCACCTTCTTTCTTTTTCTCATCCAATTCTTAGCCAGCCTTTAAGGCCCACGTTCCACTCTCTTCCTGAAATCTTGGTTATTCCAGGTGTTATTAGATTCTTACATCCATAAATTCCTACAGAAAATTATTACAAGGTGATGTTTATCCAGTCAACAAACATTGTTATCTATTAAGTTCCAGGCATTATGGACTGGGAATATGGCGATTTTAAGGAAAAATATGATTGCTCTCTGTCAGGAGCTTACTGTTGTCCTAGACATGTATATATTTTGTCCTCCTATCTAAATGTAAATTATTTTATAACAAAGGGATCATATTCACATCTAATACTAATAGGACCCCTACATCCTACACAAATCTTCTAATATAGAAATGAGAACATATCTACACACTAGTAATCAATAAATATTAGATTTCCTACATACATAATGTTTAAAAGGAAGAGTAATACTTCACCATAAGATCTATTCAAAATTATATGATGCCATTTTCATAGCTTCTAGCCATCAGAAGCTATATTCTCCATGCTACTCTCAATGCATTTCTCTGCTCCTTGGATCTTTGGTGTACAATATAATAATTTTTTATTTTACTTACAGTGAAGCAGAGTGATGAAAAGTGTAGAATCTGGGGCCAGATTTCCTGGATTCAAATTCTAGACTTTCACATATATGATTTTGACTCATCTAAGTTTCCTCATCTGTAAAATGGGCATAAGTGTATGTAATTTACAAGGTCATTGTGAAGATTACACAAGCTAATGCAAAAAAAAATTTAGAAAACTACCTGTCATATAGTAAATGCCTAGGAATTTTTATTCATGATCGTTATAATTATTCATGGCACCATCAAAAGGTAATCAGGTATTGCTATTTTACTTCTACCCATGAAATACTTGAACCAGAAAGATGGTATTTGATGTATTCTGAATTACAGTGGAAATAACTTCTAAAGACAGAATGTGAGCTCCCTGAATTCGTAATCTTTTTTCTGCGCTTTATTCCATGTTCCTTTTGCCCTCAGCCAGAACCTTATCTGGTTTAGGTTCTTTATCTGATGGGGTGATCCAGCCTCCCTTTCTGAAAGGTGTGCGTCTTGGTAGTTTTGTCTGTGTAGGGTTATCGTAGTCTCCATTAGCCTTACCCCTGGGCACAGCAGTACCAGGAGACAACCAGAGGATGTTCTGTGTTCATGTCCTATGATCCCTGTCCCCGTATTCAAGCAGCAAAATGATTTTCTCTTGATGCTCAAAATCCTCATTTCTAACTAATTAACCTCCTTTTTTGTTGTTATTTTTTCAGTGGTATTACAAATCTCAATGTGACTAAGTGTCAGTACCAACTTCCACTGCAAGGTATCCCTGATGGAAACATTCCCCCTTGAACACTAAAATATCTAATCAAGTAAAGGGTAAGGTTGCAGGGAAGTGAAGTGAGCAGGTCATTAAGTATAATAGTGGGTGGAGCCACTCTCACTTCTACTCCCTCGGTGTCTGGACATACATTTCATTTATAGAAAAAAAACACCACCTTAAATTGCTTACTGGATCAGAGGAAAGACAGCATCCTCTAAGAAAGCACCTAGTGGTGTACTGGTATATGTTTAAGATGTAGCTCTGGAAGAAAAAAAGGCCTGATTTGTAACATTTGCTAATTTGGGTGGTGTAAATACTCCCACCACGTCTGACATCATTGACCCGGAATTTGGAAGAGATGTAGCACACTGTTATATAGTATTTCCACCATAAAGATACAACAAACATAACCTCAAGAGTGTAGGTAATAGCAAACTTCAGTAAAATAATTAGGAAGTGATAGATTCTGAGTATTAATTCATCTTTGTTTTTAATATAATTTATTCAATTTTAAATTTATACAATTTAATTTTTAATAATGGTTGTGTTTAACAATGGCTCATAAAATTTCTGAGCACTTACAGTTGGCTCTTGCAAGCTGTTATGAGTGAGCTCCAGCTCACCACTGAGAGCATCTTACACGTGCCCAACCCAGAGGCCTCAAAGCTGTTGCCTGAATCCTCAATGGTAAGGCCTCCATTTCTATAAAGCTAGCTGCTCCAGTGTGTTCCATGAGCATTAGGTTATTGCTTGTTACTTTTGCTAAAAAGAGAGTTTCTTGATCTGAAACAATATTACATGAAATACTATGAGTGAATAAAATATTCAGAAATTCATCACATTGTTTTGGTGAGAGATCCCTGGTGGGGAGAGAGAAGGTAAATTCATATCCAGAATAACTGCTAGTTCTAACAGGCCAATCCTGACCGCTTCATGTCATAAGGAACTCCCTATACGGACACAGAATTAGGTTGAGGGAAATGTGGAAATGCAATAGGAGTACCTGCACTGGGAGTGTGAGATTGCTGCTGGTGCAATGGACTGAACATTTGGGACTGCTCAAGACCAGTCTTACATATACTACTTCTACTTTTGAGAGAATGTTGCTGAACATGCTCTACTTCATGGGTGATGTATCAGTAAAAACACATAGTTTGTGATAAGACAGTTCAGGTTCAAGTCCATTTGCTGCCCCAAAGTCAGGTGCTCAGCAGCAAGCCAGAATCTGTCAATTCACTATCGAAGAGAGAATAGATATTTGCCTAAAAGGGCATGGATTTGCTGCACTGTTGTATGAGTTTGTACTATGATTCTCCTCATGGGGCTTTCTAGAGCAATGAGATCTGGCATATACACCCATCTTTGTCTTGGCTGTTGTAACAAAATACCATAGACTGGGTGGCTTATATTCTTTTATTTCTCACAATTCTGGAGGCTGGGAAGTCCAAGTCATGATGCTAGCAGATTTGGCATCTGGTGAAAGCCCACTTCCTGGTTCAAAGATGGCTATTCTTTTGCTGTAACCTCACATGGCAGAAAGGGTGAGGGGTCTCTCTGAGGCCTCTTTTATAAGGTTACTAATCCCATCCATGAGGGCTCCACCCTCATGACCTAATCACCTCCCAAAGGCCCCACTTCCTAAGACCATCACCTTGGAGGTTAGAATTTCAACATAAAAATTTGGGGGAGGCACAAATATTCAGTCCATAGTGCTAGCCTAATTAAAAAACATCTAAAATCTTGTAATCTTGTGGCCTTGTGTATATAATCAGGACCCAGCTGATTCTATTTCAAACCATTGATGCAAACGTAATTCAGAAGGAAGATACAGCTTCTCATGTCTAGAAATGATAGAGGATCCCTGCGCAAACAGGTTAGTAACAAAAATTACCCATTAAGGTAATTACATAGCTTAATTTCTAGACCAGTGAACTTTTCTCTCTGAAGATGAAGATAAATTTAACTACACACTTAATGATTCTTAAAAACTAACGATAGGAGGGATGCAAGCATAATTTAAATTTATATAGTATGGCAAAAGCAATCTTCATCAGCTATCATGATGAAATACACAGCAATTTTCCATATAGACACTTCCTGAATGTCAGTGGCAAGAACTTGAGCCTTCACCCTTTAATCTAAAAGCAAACAAACAAAAAAACAAAACAATCTTCCAATGGCAGGGATTGTTATTCAGGTTCAAAATGTTAAGTAGCAGTTGCAGGAGCTGAGTCAAGTTTAGGTTACCAGGTTGAAGTCATGTCCATAGTGTGGAGGCAGAAAAGTGGAACTGGGCACCACTCCAAGCAGAGGGCAGATCACCAGTGCAGAGAAGACTTAGAGGCAAAAGGACTCCCTATATCTGTTCAGTGTTTGGTGCTTCCTTCTCCCTCAGCCTGAGAAGCCTCCCGAATCAATCTCAGCTTTTCCAGCAAACTTGTACATCACGGTTGTGGGAGGCTATGTGTAAGGAGATCTAACTAATAACACTGCAGGGGAAATAAAGGCATATAGTTAGAGCACCACCTCCTTTTTAAAAGCCTTTGATAGAAGATATCAACAGTCCTGCCAAGCGGTCCCCTTCTTTGTACTTGAACCATCCCAGTGATAATTGGTCTACCAGTTCCCAGGGCAGCTGATTGCACATTATGGACAACTCTGCCTGTTAGACCATGTTCTCTTACCATGAGGTAAAATATGCCTTCCCTTGGTTCTTCCCACTGGTCCTAACACTAAAGATCAGAGGGCCAAAGTTATACTCTTTCTCTACATGGTAGCTCTTCAAAATCAAAAGATACCTATCCCACCCATTTCTTTTTTCTTCTCCAGGCTGAAAAAAAAATGTCTCCTGTCTTCAATTGTTTCTCATATGGCATGGCTTCAAGCTGTGGCAGGGTAATATGTTTGAAATAGCCACCATTTCTTTCCTTATAATAATTTCTCTGCTTTCCCCATGCTACCCCCACCTCATGTGATAGCCAAGATGTTCAATGTTTCTTGCCTCAGATTAGAGATGTGACAACAGAAAGCAAAGAGAAAAAGCTCTCTTCTTGGCTTTTGAGTTTCAAAAGCATAAGCTCTGAGAAGAGCAAAAAAGATTCATGGCATAGAAAACATGGTGAATAAGATGATGACTTCCCCACTCCCAATACCTGGGCTGGAAAAGAATTCCCAGGGTTTGAGTTGGTAAATAGTGAGAAGGAAGACAAGGGGAGAGATGAGAGGGAGAAGGCAGTGGTGCTCAGAATGAAGGGGCTGTACTACAGTGACCGCTTAAGTACAGGTAGAGTCAGAGTCCTCAGACTACCCAGTCAACAAACCCCCTCCATTAGTTTTGCCAGGAGCCCTGTGGAAAAGGAGTCCACATCTGCAGGCTGTGCTTTTCTCAAGTGAGGGAGCCCTTGAAGGTCACTAGAACCCAAGAGCTTGGTCATTATCCATCTTCTTGGTGGCTGGGGAGGCCTTTCCTTCAACAGCAGAAGGCACTTTGCTCAACCTGAGAAACGTCACCAGTGCTCAGTGTCTACCTGTCTTTCTGATCAGAATACTTCACTTTAATGTCCTGGGTACGTGCAAAACCCAGTGAAGGAGAATGCTGAGAGAGGAAGTAGTGAATACACAGAGAGGAAGCAGTGGTGATTTGTAAGAAAAAGCCCTAGAAGGTACTTGACAGGAGCCAAACAAAATCAGCTTGACAGTTGCCCTGAGCCAATACCTAGTTAAAAAGAAAATTGCAAAACTTATTCACAAACCTTTTTTCTTTTCTGAATGTCTTTCTGTTTACTAAGACCCTCTTCCAGTGGAGTTCCCGTCACACAGGGCAATGCCACAGTTGTGGTCTGCCCATGCAGACAGGAAGAGAATCATTACTTCCTTCATTGCAGTATTTTAGGATAAAATTAATCAGCAAATGGAGGCCTAATATTAATAACATGGGCATCTAATATTAAAATAGAATTAGAAGAAAATTCAAGGGTCAGGAGACTTTTAAGACTCTGTCCTTCCCCAATATCTGATATTATTTCTTCAAAACAGAGATTTCATTACTGATATTTTAGTCATTTCTTTGTTTCTTCTATTACCTTTGTTTCTTCTGTTTTCTCGTGCATAATTTGTTAGAATATTAACAATATTTTTGTTTAAAATAAATTATACTCCTGTGAATAAGAATATAATTGTGAGAGATGAATAAAATACATTTTCCTGTCTGGTATGTAAAATGCAGATGATTTAGAATTTTCGATTAATGTAATGGGGTGTGGAGGACATTGGTCAAGGCTTTTTTGGAACAACAAGAAATAGGTCCCAGGACAAGATAAACAACTTTTCACATACATTCGCTTACGGGGTTCCATGACCATGAGAGAGGGACTGAATCAGGAGTATGGCCTGTAAAATTTTTATGAAGCTTCTCTCTCTGAGTAGAGCTTTCTTGAGGAAAATGCCTGACTTTCTTGACATGGCAGTATTCAGGTGGAAATTGAAATTGCTGAAAATCCTTGATCTTATAACCAAATTATCTTTTGTAGCGTCTTACTTTTATTTGTATGTGATTATGTATATGTGCATGTACACTGATTTTTATTTCTGTATAATTTTATATGTGTAATATATTAATAGGTGTCTAGAAGCCATGACTTTAGGGTCATAGGTTCTGGCAGTGGTAACAATGTGGTAAGTTCCTATAAAATGATCCCCCCTGGGGCTGGCCCAGTGGCATAGGGTTTAGGGTCACACGTTCCACTTCAGTGGCCTGCGGATAGCGGTTTTGGATCCTGGGCCCAGACCTACACACCACTCGGTAAGCCATGCTGTGGCAGCATCCCACATACAGAATAGAGGGGGACTGGCACAGATATTAGCTCAGGGCCAGCCTTCCTCATCAAAAAAAATAAAAAATAAAAAGATCCCCCCTGATGTGTTCCTCCTGGTACTCATGACCTTGTATAATCACCTCCCCTTGTCCGTGGGTTGGACTGAGTGGCATTCTTCTAACAAACAGAATACAGTAAAGTGATGAGATGTCACTTCTGAGCAAGTGATGTCACTTGCTCACCTTCTCTCACTATTCTTTGCTGTTTTTCAAAGCTCTTGCTCTGAGGGATACCAGCTGTCCTGTTTTTAGTAGCTCCACAGAGAGGTCCATGTGGCAAGGAATTGATGTCTCTGGCCAACTGTGAGCCAGGACTGAGATCTGTAGTTCAAGAGCATTCGAGGTAATGAATCCTGCCCAGGAGCATGTGAATGAGTGGAAAGGGGATCCTCTGCTACTCGAGCTTTGAGCTGATTGTCGCCCTGGCTGACACCTCGATTGCAGCCTTGGGAAAGACCCTGAGTCAGAGGATCCAGAAAGCTGCACCTGACTCCTGCCCCACACTGTGAAATAGTAAGTGTGCAATGATAATGACTGTGCACTAAGTTTTGGAGTAATTTGTTGTGTAGTGATAATTAATACAGATAGATACTATAATCCTATTAGCAAAGACTATTTTTTCAAACTTTTCAACATATTAAGCTTATAGTCAACTAAAACTACTAAGCTTTCTAATTCCAGTCTCCTCCACTTCACAGAGTGTGAGAGGTGCCTATGGTAGATGTATCTGGATCCAGGTTGCTTAGACTCAGATCCCAGCTTACCACTCACTAGCTGTGTATCTTTGAAAGCTATTCAACCTCTATGGGCTTTATTATTGGCATCTGTAAAATGGGAAAAATAATAATACCCATGGACCCCCTACTCCAACACACACACACACACACACACACACGCACATACACACACGTACACACACCCTGAAATTCTTTAATTTCATGGCCAGCCTCAGTGACAAAGTAAATGATGTAGGAAAGACCAAGAAGTACCGTTTCATCTAATTTTGTTGCTCTATAGGTCAACTGCAGATTTTTGATCTTCCTAGAAATTTTGTGAATAAATCCCTGGGATGTTGAACATTGCTGTCTAAATGCATGGAAAAATTATTCTTTGACAACCATAAGTTAAAGTGTCCGAAGAATACAAGAATTAAGAAGTACTTTAATACCATATTATTTCTTTTTCTAAATTACATAAGTAAAAATGCAATAGTAAAAGTTTAGGATAATTTTCAAAAGTCTTCTCTTTAGGTTCCTTTAGCATTTTATTCTTACCTTTAGTATTTTATTCTCTTTTTCACCAATTACAACACTGACAATTTTGTGCAGTATGACTATTTTATTTTCTTCCCTCCACTGTTCTGTGAACTCCAAAAGGGCAGGGAGATTTCTTTTTCATGATTGCAATTCCAGCTACCAACACAGAGTTTGGCATGCAATAGAGCCTCAGTGAAAGTTTGCTGCATGAAGAAATGAAAGGATGCAATGTCAACGATAAAATACAGAAAATTTGGAAATAATTCCTTGTGTATTGATTTAGATGTGTCGCTCTGATTATATAATTGAAGTTAATAAGGACACAAATGAGTAAAAAGATTAACCACTCAAGAAGTATTTGTCTCTTGGGGCCAGCCCAGTGGTGTAGCAGTTAAGTTTGTACGCTCTGCTTTGGTGCTCCGGGATTCGCAGGTTCGGATCCTGGGCGTGGACCGCCACACAGCTTGTCAAGCCATGCTGTGGCAGCGTCCCATATAAAGTGGAATGTTAGCCCAGAGCCAATCTTCCTCAGCAAAAAGAGAAGGATTGGCAACGGATGTTTTGCTCAGGGCTAATCTTCCTCACACACAAAAAAAGAAGTATCCATCTCTTGATTGTTTAAAAAATACCCGAATTTTTACTTTCTATAATTATCTCTCTGTCTATTAGAGGATAGCAGCTCTCGGGGGTGTGTGTGTGTGTGTGTGTGTGTGTGTGTGTGTGTTAAGCAAATCTGCTTGGACTAATGCATCAGTGAGGCCGCCATCTTCAAGAAAGGAAGATGTTTATAACTTTAAGTAGTAAAAAATTAAAATATGTTTGTCCACCCAAATAAATATCTGTTTGAAATGTGAGTAAAAGATATTTTCACACAGAGGAGGCTTCCAGAGCCCTTGTGTAATGAAGGCTTCCACAACCAGCCTTCTCTCCTCCCAGCCTCCCTCACCAACCCCTCCCCCACATCTGCATTTTGAGGGAAAAACTGTGAGGGACCAGCATTGCAAAGCCACACCACCGACCCCTGTCAATCAATAATCTTCCTTGGGAAGATTTCGTGATCCCAACTAAAATATACTGAATACTTGAAACCATTAATTACAAGCTGAAGAAGGTAGAGTCTCCTGTATCGCTGTCATTCTTTCCTATAATACGTCCAGTATGCTCGCTTGTTCACTTGCGCGCTCTCTCTCTCTCTCTGTCTCTCTCTCTCACACACACATGCATGCACACGCTTTTTGCATAATATTGGTTAAAATCTACAACCCAGAAACACCAGAGGCAGTGCCTGGGGAACCAGAGCACACGACAGTGTTTGAGTTATCCAGCAGGCCTGTGAGAGAAAGACAGCTGGGTCACAAACTCGCTTTTCAGCACTGCCTTTCCCTAGAGGAATTACTTTGCCCAAGTTGATTAAAACTGCCCGTGACATGGCTGTCCCTTGAAAAGAAAACATGCTCCAAGTTGCTATATTAATGGTGAATTTTCATGATCAATGTAAGCAATTTCAGAACAGGGGATTTCTGTCAGACACGACAGTCTAATCAAATTCAGGTAAATGAATACATCATGATTACATATTAAATTTAATCAAAGGCACAGGGCTGCATGTATGACATATATTTAAATCTGAAGTGGCCATCTCTGTATTTATGTAATCAATCATTCCTGGATTCCAAGCAGGACAGTCGTATATGTTATAACATAATTAAGGGTAGAGAACCTAAGGAAAGAAGTGCGTAAAAGGGCATCAAACTGAGGAGAAGAATTGGGGAGAGGAGTAAAGGAGACCAGACAGGAAGGCAACAGAAGGGATAAATGAGTTAAAAAAGGAAAAGAAAGAATAACAGGGGAGAAAGGGCAGAATGGCTTTTTCTCCACTCTTGCAGTCTCTATTCACAGTTGTACATTAGGCCTTCACAACAACCCCATTGGACAGGAATTTGTGTTCATCTGCTCATTGATTCAGGAAATATTTATTTAAAACCTGCTCTGCGCCAGGCCTTGTTCTAGGTCTTGGGAATAAAACAGTAGACAACAGGGATGTAGCCTCTGCTATTACACCACTCATATTTCAGCGTGAAGAGACAACGTAACAAAGGTAAAAAAAAAAAGTAATAAGACAGATTGTAGAGATGAATCGCATGGCTTATATTAATTTCCTAAAGAAACAGATTTATTCTCTTACAGTTGTGGAGGTCAGAAATCTAAAACGGGTCAGTAGGGCTGTGGTCCTTCTGAAGGCTCTAGGAGAAAATCCATTTCCTCCCCTTTTTCAGCCTCTAGAAGCTGCCTGCATTCCTTAACTCCTGGCCCCTCATTACCCTGTTTCCATCATCACATCTCGCTCTCTGACTCTGACCCTCCTACTTTCTTCTTATAAGGACCCTGGTGATTACATTGGGCCCACCTGGATAACCCAGGCTTATTTCAAGATCCTTAATCACATCTACCAAGTCTCTTTGCCATGTAAGGCAACGTAATCACATCTCCAGGGATTAGGACATGGCCCTCTTTGGAGGGTCATTATTCAGCCCACCTCAGAGCTCAAGTGAGTCCCCTTACCCTCTCTTCATGCTCTGTTTCCTGAATACACGAGAGACCATTTTGATGTTCTTTGATGTTTTCTACATTTTTAGCTACCCTCCTTCACTCATGTAGCGTTCTGAAGCTGGTGAGGACAAACATAATCTATTCAAAGGTAGTAGTAACCAACAATTAATTAGTATGGCCATCCATTCAACAAATATTTACTGAGGACTGCTTATGTGCTAAATGCAGAACTAGATGGAAAACAAAACAGATGTTGCCCTTGCCTTGTTAGAACTTTTAGTCTTGTGGGAGAGATAGATATTAAATTATCTAACACATAGATAATTATGCATTCTAGTAAGTGGTAAGAAAGAAATGAAAGGATTTGATGACAGATTATAATTAGGGGAGTTAATTAGACAAGGAGGTCAGGGAAAGACTTTCTCTGGAGGAAACACTGAAGCATAGACTGAAGGACGGGCAGAAGCCTTCCATGTGAAGGGAGTGTGGGCAGAGAAATGTATGTTTTGGGAGGTGGGTGGGTGGTGGTTTTATACTCAGGGTAAGCTCAAAGGATCTGAGATGAGAAAGAGCTTGATAACTTGGATAATTATTTAAAAATTCATGTGACTGCAGAATAATGAGTGAGCGAGAGGGGGGTCTAAGATGAGATAAGCCTAATAGGTAGGGAAATCCTAATAGGTAGGTAGTCACACAGGCCACAGACTGTGGGAAAGAGTTTGGGTTTATTTTAAAGTGCATTGGGAAGTTATTGAGCGATCTTAAGGTAAGAGGAAAGTGATTTAATCGTATTTACACTTTTAAAAGATGACTTTGGCTGTGTGAGAACAGATGGGAAAAAGATCCAAGGTGGAAGCTGCGGGACTAATAAGGAAGTTGCTGTAGCAGAAAGGGAGATGATGGTGGCTTAGACCAGAGCTAGGCCAGGCGGAAGTCCAGAAGCGGAGAGATCTGAGATGCATTTTGGAGCAGGAACAGCAGGATTTGCTGATGGAGGAGATAGCGGGGAGTGAGGGCACATATGTATCAAGGTGGACTCCCAGGTTGTAAGCTTGAGAATCTGGGTAGATGGCAGGGCTATTTACTGAGAAGGCAAAGACCAGAAGAGTAATGACATTAGGGCAGAAAGTCAATAAATTCCTTTTTAGACCTTTTAAGTTTGCGACATTAGTGAAATTTCAATTGAAGATATCAAGCCAACAGTTAGATATATGAGTCTGGAGGTCAAAGTTAGACATAAATTTAGAACTTATCACCATAAAGAGAGTGTTTAAAGCTACAGGAATGGATGAGATCAGCTAGGGAGGAGTGTAGAAGCGATAAGGAAAGGGTTTAGGAGCAAACCCTAGGAAATTCAAAAGGAAAATCAGAGAAGTACAGTGTCAACAAAGTCAAGAGGAGAGAGGGTTTCGAGAAAAGGAAGTGGTTAACGGTGTCCACTACAGTGACCGTTGTTTTTGGCAACAAATAAAAGTATCCTAAAGGAGAGCAGTTTCAAACTCCACAACAGACAAGTCCAACCACAGATGACATGTTAAGAGGAGGTGTTTTCCTTCATTTGGTTCTGAGAAAGTGAAAAGCAGCCCTGACTGCTGGAAACTGGTCTGCCGCTCACAGGCGGGCCATGCTGTTCTCTTGTTGAACACAAACTCTCAGAACATCAGACAAGGTTACTCTGACACCATGATAAAGTGAGTCAAAAGAAAATCACCATGTGAACCACAAAATATCAAACATCGCTGTTCTTCGCTAAAATGAATGACTGCAACTTCTTTACCAACTCCAGTTTTTTCCACATTTTAATCTGTCCTCCTTATAGAGCAGAATTATTCAGATCCTCAGTCACAGAATTGCCCCTGCTTTCTGACAGTGCCCAATCTAAAGTGAGCCCCTGTTTCCTGAGACTCTCGCCCAAATTACCCAACCAAAGCCTAAATCCTATAATAGCCTCTTTCTAACACCCTCTTACTGAGGGGCCTCAGGGTTCCCCCACAGTGAACATCCTCCTTCAGGGCAAGGTTTCTGCAGGAAGTCCTGGTGGTCTTTGGTTGAAGGGCTTTGACATATCCTAGTCCCTTAAAAAACTGGAAATCCATAAGCAGTAAACCCGTGTAACTCAGTTAATACAAATACTAAATTAACCAGAACTCCCCATTCTCCAATCATCCTAGATTAATTACATCTATGAGGTATACAAAGGTTATTTATTATTGCTCCTAAAATATCTATATTATAACTTCCTCTTTCTTATGTAAGATTTTGGTTGCATTAAGACCTCAAATACCTTTAAAAACCTTTATTTTTTTCCCCTGTTCCTCACACAGCACAGCTGATAATTCCTTTTACCCCCGTCTCACAGGGCAAGTAGGAAGCTTAATGTGATTTTGTCACTCAAGTGCCAAAAGATCATTAATAGGAAGTTGCTTCCTATTTATAAAGATTTAATCAAACTTTTAGGAGAATACTAAGGGATACCGTTCACATAGCATCTGGTTGTCATGTCTTCCCACTCTCCGATCTATGACAGTTTTTCAGCTTTTCCTTGTTTTTTTTGTAACCTTGATGGTTTTGAAGAGTACTGGTAAGGTCAGATATTTTGCAGAATGTTCCTCAATATGGGTTTGTCTGATGTTTTCTCATTATTAGACTGGGGTTATAGCTTCTGGGGAAGAACACCACAGAAGTGAGATGCCCTTCTCATTGTCTCCTACCAGGGGATACGTGCTATCCACATGACTTATCGCTGGTGATGTTAACCTTGAGCCCTTGGTTTACATGGCATCTCTCAGGTTTCTTCACTGTGAAGTTACTAAGTTTTCCTTTCCATACTATATTCTTTGAAAGGAGGTCACATCCAGCTCACTCTCAACGTGAGGGAAATTAAACTCATAAACTGGGGTAGGAAGATGGGGAGGAAGTATCTACATATATTATTTGAAAGTCTTTTGTAAAGAAGATTTGTGCCTTTTCCTCGATTTATTTATTTGTTCAATCACGTGTTTATATCTGGATGGACCCTTGGATATTTATTTTATCCTTTGGGCTAAACTCTGATAATATACTGTTTATTTTGCTGCTCAAATTTTTCCTGCTTTGTCCACTGGTAGCTCTTTCAGTGGCTCCTGTGTTCTTTCCTCATGTCCTCATCCTTTTTATTTTATTTAAGCATTTTCTTATTTTCTCGCACTACAAATTCTCCAGTTCATCTTGTATTGTTCCTGCCTCAGCTCGGGAGCAGCCACTTCCCCAAGGAGCTGTGGTTCTTTTTAGTGGAGAGTGGCATTTAGAAGCTAAGACTTGAGTGCTGGGTGTGCTCATTGCCACTGGGTTGTAACTGCTTCTAGACCCTCTTAGCAGACAGTGAGATATACCTGTATGCATACTAACCTTTGTATATACACACGTCTATAATTGTTTCTATGTCTATCTATTTATATACACATTAAAATAAACAAGCTCATACTGATGTCTCAGACTCTAACTCAGCACTACAGGGTGCATCTTAGACTCCCCCATGCTTATTTGTAACAACTTTCCTTGACAGTGTGAAAACTGGGCATTATTATCTATAATTTATCTACTTATTTATTGAACACTGGTGTATGTGTATATTTTAACCTGTATCCCTATGAGAAATACATTTACCAACTCAAGTATAATTCAGTTCCTTTTGTGTTTAGCCCTATAGCATGTAGTCAAAACCTGTTTTCCGAAACTACTTAGGGCAGATCATTTCCCCCCATCCCCTCAATGAGGTTATGTTATGCATTTGTAATACACATAGATTCTTTTGTTGTAGTCTGCATTCTATCCCGGATCCCCAGACATTCCAGTTGATATGTTTTTAATGCATACGTTGAAGTTCATATTTTATGTTGTACAGTCCTATGAGTTTTGACAAATGCATAGAGTAATATATCCATCACCCCAGTAACATACATAGGATTCCTGGGTTGTATGGTAAGTGTATGTTTCACTGTAAGAAACTGCCAAACTGTCTCCTACAGTGACTCTCCTATTTTACACTCCCAATAGCAATGAATGAGAGTTCTAAAAGTTTTATAGTTTTAGGTTTTACTCTTAAATCTCAGATTCATTTTTGAGTTAATTTTTATATAAAGTGTGAGGTTTAGATTTAGTTTCATTTTTTTTTTGCATATTGCTCCAACACTTTGTTAAAAAGATTATCCTTTTCTATTGAATTGCTTTTGCACATTTGTAAAAAAGATCAAATGTCTACATTTGCGTGGGTCTATATCTGGACTCTCTATTTTGTCCCATTGGTCTATGTGTCTATCTTGGCACCAATGCCATATGCTCTTGACTATTGTAGCTTGATAATAAGTCTTAAAATTTGGTAGAGTGATTCCTTTAACATTGTTCTTCTTTTTCAAAATTTTTTTAGTTATTCAAGTTCCTTTGCCTTCCAGATACATTTTAGAATGAGCTTGTCTATACTAAGAAAAATTCCAGTTAAGATTTTGATTGTTATTATGTTAAATCTAGGGATCACTTTGGGGAGAACTGGCATCTTTACTAGATTGAGTCTTGCAAGTGAACACGGTATGTCTCTCTATTTAGTTCTTCTTTGATTTTTCATCAGAGTTCTGTAGTGTTTAGTATACAAGTCCTGCACATATTTTGTTAGATTTATACCAAAGTATTTCATTTTGGCGGGAACTATCGTAAATGGCATTGGGGTTTTAAATTTTTTATTTCTATTTATTCATTGTTTATATGTTGAAATACGATCAATTTTTGTGTGTTGACCTTGAATCATGCTTCCTTGATAAACTCACATAACTTCTAGGACTTCTTTTGTTTGTTTGTTTGTTTTTAGATTGTTTGGGATTTTCTAAATTGACAATCATGTCATCTGCTAATAAGAAAAATTTTATTACTTCTTTTACAATCTGTACGCCTTTTACTTCTTTTTGCCGTATTGTACTAGCTAAGGTTTCCAGTATTATGTTCAATAGGAATTTGAGAGTGGACATTCTTGCCTTATTCCTAATCTTATGGCGAAACCATTCAATCTCTCACTATTAAGTATAGTGTTAATTGTGGGCTGTTTTTAGATGTCTTTAATCAATGTTATGGACTGAATGTTTGTGTCTTCCGAAAATTCACATGTTGAAACTCTGCCCCCCAATATGATAATAGTTGGAGATGGGGCCTTTGGGAGGTAATTCGGTTTAGATGAGGTCAAGAGGGTGGAGCCTACATGATGGGATTAGGGTTCTTATAAGAAGAAATAGAGAATAGAGCTCTCTCTCTGCCATGTGAAGCTAAAGCAAGAAGGTGACCATCTGCAAACCAGGAAGATGACACTGAATCTGCTGGCATCTTAACCTTGGACTTCCTTGCCTCAAGAACTGTGAGAAATAAATATTTCCTGTTTAAGCCACTCAGTCTATGGTATTTTGTTATAGCAGTCCAAACGAAGGCAATCAGGTTAAAGTAATTTCCTTCTATTACTAATTTGATAACTTTAAAAAAAAAATCATGAATACATGTTGAGTTTTGTCTCCTCACATGGTCAAGACAACCAGGATCTGTTTGGGTCGGTGTTCCCTATGCAGTAGCCTAGAAACTCTCCAGCCACTGACCTGGTATAATCATAAGGCTCACTTTGTTTGTTTCCCTTCTCCCAAGGGTTATACATTTTGTCCAGTTTTCTAGTTTATTGAGATGGGACGGTAAATCAGATTCCAGTTACTCCATCATGGCTGGAGGTGGAAATCATTATATTCTCGTTTTAATTTTCAATTTGTTTCTAGTAAGTTTGAAACTTTCCACTTTGTTAACATTTGTAATTTCTCCTTCATCAATTATCTATTACAACTCATTTGCCCACTTATCTATGAAAACATTTACCTTTGTATATAGATTTATATGATACATTCAGTACAAAAGGAACAGCTTCCTTAAATAAAAGGAGAGAGTTAGTCAATATTCACTCTTCTTAAAACCTTTCCTACCCCCTTACCACACTTTACCCACCCTCTATCTTCTCGTTAGATGTCTATTTCTACTTTTAATATTTATTCATTTTTCTCTCTTTCTCTTGTAAATATCGTGTTGTTGATAAATATTTGTGTCTGCTCCTCCTCACTTGTTTGAGGGTACTTCCCCTTTCCCACTCCTTGTGAGTCTTGTGAGGCTGTCAATCAAAGATCCTGACAGATGTGTGCATCTGGGCCAGCTAAGCCAATCAGAGAACTTCATCCCTTAGACATAGGCCTGGACTGTTATTCAAGGAGAGCCAATCAGAGTCCTTGAAGAGTAGGTTTATGTATGCCTTTTAAGAATGAGGTTTTCTCTTTGTTTTTCTGAGATTAGGAAAACTAAGAACAATGGAATTCAAAAGCTACTAGATTTTATCTTTTCATCTCCATGAATAAAGCATATATGAAATTGAAAACAGCACTGTGGACAGCAAACAAAAGATGAAGAAAGAGAAAAAGAATCTTAATGACCTCATTTAAACCCTCGGCTACAGCAATGACTAAAGTCCCCCTTCTCATCAGTATGTCAACAATACATTTCATTCTATATTTCAGCCACTTTGACTTGGGTTTCTGCTACTTACAAAATGGGTCCTGGCAAATACAAATTCCAGATGTTTAGGTTTCTGAAATTGACCATGACTATTCTACTACAGCATCAGTGCAGCATCTCTCTCTACCCGTGGCTTTAGGTGTCTTGGATCCTTGGAGAATGTGCTTAATAATGATTGGCTTTGAATTAAAGATCAAAGAGAAAGGAAACCTGCACCTGTATTCTGCATTTTAAGTCAACCAATCACTATTACTGTATGTGGAATACATGTAGATGGCTTAGGATGGGTTGAGGACTTATGATAGGAGACATCATACATTTCTAAACATATAAATAATCTTCTCTGACTTATAGCATAGAATAAAAACACACACTCAAATAGGTGTTTATATATAATCTATTGCTTCATTTGACGACTTCATCATTACATACTTAAAAGTCTAGCATACCGTGTACCTTAAACAAAGGAAACTATTTTATTGATTTTGCCTGTGCTCATGAGTTCTCACCCCAGCAACCATTTCAGTTTGCCTATGGTACATCTCCAGTCAACAATCCTGATTCCTGTTTGTTGGAGGAGAATCACTATCAAGTCTTCTTGAATTCATACATTTTAAAAGATGCTTTAAAAAAATAATCAGCATTTCTATGTTATTCCCAATAGCAAGTGAGAATAGCATATGTGCTTGTATTACTCAATACATAAAAAATTTCTTGTGAAATTTTAAGACAG